>NC_087522.1:2500-602500 GCF_963921805.1 Phalacrocorax carbo
CTAACCCTAACCCTAACCCTAACCCTAACCCTAACCCTAACCCTAACCCTAACCCTAACCCTAACCCTAACCCTAACCCTAACCCTAACCCTAACCCTAACCCTAACCCTAACCCTAACCCTAACCCTAACCCTAACCCTAACCCTAACCCTAACCCTAACCCTAACCCTAACCCTAACCCTAACCCTAACCCTAACCCTAACCCTAACCCTAACCCTAACCCTAACCCTAACCCTAACCCTAACCCTAACCCTAACCCTAACCCTAACCCTAACCCTAACCCTAACCCTAACCCTAACCCTAACCCTAACCCTAACCCTAACCCTAACCCTAACCCTAACCCTAACCCTAACCCTAACCCTAACCCTAACCCTAACCCTAACCCTAACCCTAACCCTAACCCTAACCCTAACCCTAACCCTAACCCTAACCCTAACCCTAACCCTAACCCTAACCCTAACCCTAACCCTAACCCTAACCCTAACCCTAACCCTAACCCTAACCCTAACCCTAACCCTAACCCTAACCCTAACCCTAACCCTAACCCTAACCCTAACCCTAACCCTAACCCTAACCCTAACCCTAACCCTAACCCTAACCCTAACCCTAACCCTAACCCTAACCCTAACCCTAACCCTAACCCTAACCCTAACCCTAACCCTAACCCTAACCCTAACCCTAACCCTAACCCTAACCCTAACCCTAACCCTAACCCTAACCCTAACCCTAACCCTAACCCTAACCCTAACCCTAACCCTAACCCTAACCCTAACCCTAACCCTAACCCTAACCCTAACCCTAACCCTAACCCTAACCCTAACCCTAACCCTAACCCTAACCCTAACCCTAACCCTAACCCTAACCCTAACCCTAACCCTAACCCTAACCCTAACCCTAACCCTAACCCTAACCCTAACCCTAACCCTAACCCTAACCCTAACCCTAACCCTAACCCTAACCCTAACCCTAACCCTAACCCTAACCCTAACCCTAACCCTAACCCTAACCCTAACCCTAACCCTAACCCTAACCCTAACCCTAACCCTAACCCTAACCCTAACCCTAACCCTAACCCTAACCCTAACCCTAACCCTAACCCTAACCCTAACCCTAACCCTAACCCTAACCCTAACCCTAACCCTAACCCTAACCCTAACCCTAACCCTAACCCTAACCCTAACCCTAACCCTAACCCTAACCCTAACCCTAACCCTAACCCTAACCCTAACCCTAACCCTAACCCTAACCCTAACCCTAACCCTAACCCTAACCCTAACCCTAACCCTAACCCTAACCCTAACCCTAACCCTAACCCTAACCCTAACCCTAACCCTAACCCTAACCCTAACCCTAACCCTAACCCTAACCCTAACCCTAACCCTAACCCTAACCCTAACCCTAACCCTAACCCTAACCCTAACCCTAACCCTAACCCTAACCCTAACCCTAACCCTAACCCTAACCCTAACCCTAACCCTAACCCTAACCCTAACCCTAACCCTAACCCTAACCCTAACCCTAACCCTAACCCTAACCCTAACCCTAACCCTAACCCTAACCCTAACCCTAACCCTAACCCTAACCCTAACCCTAACCCTAACCCTAACCCTAACCCTAACCCTAACCCTAACCCTAACCCTAACCCTAACCCTAACCCTAACCCTAACCCTAACCCTAACCCTAACCCTAACCCTAACCCTAACCCTAACCCTAACCCTAACCCTAACCCTAACCCTAACCCTAACCCTAACCCTAACCCTAACCCTAACCCTAACCCTAACCCTAACCCTAACCCTAACCCTAACCCTAACCCTAACCCTAACCCTAACCCTAACCCTAACCCTAACCCTAACCCTAACCCTAACCCTAACCCTAACCCTAACCCTAACCCTAACCCTAACCCTAACCCTAACCCTAACCCTAACCCTAACCCTAACCCTAACCCTAACCCTAACCCTAACCCTAACCCTAACCCTAACCCTAACCCTAACCCTAACCCTAACCCTAACCCTAACCCTAACCCTAACCCTAACCCTAACCCTAACCCTAACCCTAACCCTAACCCTAACCCTAACCCTAACCCTAACCCTAACCCTAACCCTAACCCTAACCCTAACCCTAACCCTAACCCTAACCCTAACCCTAACCCTAACCCTAACCCTAACCCTAACCCTAACCCTAACCCTAACCCTAACCCTAACCCTAACCCTAACCCTAACCCTAACCCTAACCCTAACCCTAACCCTAACCCTAACCCTAACCCTAACCCTAACCCTAACCCTAACCCTAACCCTAACCCTAACCCTAACCCTAACCCTAACCCTAACCCTAACCCTAACCCTAACCCTAACCCTAACCCTAACCCTAACCCTAACCCTAACCCTAACCCTAACCCTAACCCTAACCCTAACCCTAACCCTAACCCTAACCCTAACCCTAACCCTAACCCTAACCCTAACCCTAACCCTAACCCTAACCCTAACCCTAACCCTAACCCTAACCCTAACCCTAACCCTAACCCCTAACCCTAACCCTAAACCCTAACCCTAACCCCTAACCCTAACCCTAACCCTAAACCCTAACCCTAACCCCTCACCCTCACCCTCACCCTCACCCTCACGAACCGTAACCCCGGACCGCCATCCTAAATGCCATGACCCCTAACCCTGGAAGCTGAAATGGTGACTGCTGAGCCCTCTGTGTTGTGTACAATTATAGCTGTAAACCATCACCCTGTGTTGAGATTTTTAGGTTGTGTGTGTTGTAGTGATAGGTTGGTTTGGGTGTTGGTAATTTTGTGTGTTGTAAGTAGTTTCTGGGGCCTTGTGTGTTTGTGGTAGAGTGTGTTGTGGTTGCTGTGTTCTGCTGGTTACTTCTGGTATCTGGTGGAACACATAATTGGGTGTGTGTGGTGGTTTCCTGATTTGTGCCTACATGTGCTTGTGGTAGAGTTCCGGTAGGGGGTGTTATCTGTCAGGGGTGTGTATTGGTGATTGTTGTGTTCTGTGTAGTGCTTACAGGGCTGCTTTTTGTGGGTGGTGATTGTTTTGTGTGGAGGTTTGTTTCAGGTGTTGTGTTGTAGTTTTGGTTTCTGAATGGTTATTTTTATGTGTAGTTTTTTTCTTTATTAGTGTGTCTCTGGTTGGTGTTTTTCTATTTGTGGTTTTTGTTTTTTGGTTGTTGTGGCAGGTGTTTATTTGTGTTTCAGGTCAGGGGGGGTTATTTTTTATTTGGTAGTACTGTCATTGGGAAGAGAAAAAAATTAAAAATAATAATAGTGGTGCAGCAGTAGAGAATGGCTTTTGGCTCTGGGAGTAAATTTTTTTCTTTTCATTGATAACATTTAGGTTTTATTTTTCTTATTTACTCAAAGAGCCAAAAGCCATTCTCTACTGCTGCTTTTTTTCCTTTAATTACCTCCCATAGAGTTTAAGGGCTACATAGAGCCCTGTGATTAAATCCCACCCACTGGAAATTACACCCCACCCACAAATAACACACAGGAGGCCTGAATAAAACAATGACACACATGTTTTCATTTCCTTTATTATTGTATTAGTAATGCTCTTTTATTATGCCTCCAGTTTTGGGAAACACTGGACATAAAGCGTGCTTTTCCACCTGTCGCATTCCTCTAGGACCTCTCCACCTGCAATGGAACAGAGGCATGATAAGCACAACTCCTAACAGCCTTCATTTCTGTTACTACACCACATTGTTACCATATCATTAGCATGGGAAAACGTCAAAGTGCCCTGCCTCCCCCCACCTAACCCCCCTCACTGCATGTAAACAACATGTGTTTCCACAACTTACAATACTTACAATACCTACTGCGGCAACATTTCTTTTCCTCCTCACACAACTACATTTACTCGGCCTGCCTCGCTCCTCTCCCTCCAATACCAGCTTCATCATTACCCTTATGCATCGAGTCGTTCCTTACCTAGCTCCCCAGCAACACCTCTACATGCTTGTACACATCTCCACATCCACGCTTCAATCTCATCCTTGCACTGAGGCCGAGTGGTAGCGCTTAGGCCCATGCAGTTATTTGCTGTTACTAATACAATCACTGTACTAGACAACATCTCCTACGCTTAAACCCCTTTTTCCCCCTGGATAAATCCATTTCCACTGTTCATTCATCTACCAAGCAGTACCTGTCTCCTCTCATTGCCATAATTCACTTCTCCTGCAAGGATAACATTACCTCCCTAGGTCCAACACTTCCCATCCCTACTAATTGGGTCAACTCTTACTCAATACTCCTCTAATTGTACTACAACTGTAACTCCTTTAGGCTCCTAGCAAGCGCTTACCACCCGAGCCTCAGACCCTGTTACCTTAGGCACAAAGCTCGCTCTCATTATGTAGTCCACTTACTGCTCTGCTAATATAGCTTTTCCTCTCCCAAACCACACTGCCTCTGTGATGACGACATGCCTCCTCGCATCTCTGCGGACCTTAGACTTCAATGCCCCTATGACAGACAAACCAGCATCCTTATAACATACGCTAACCACACAAAAGGTACTTCCCTACACCCTAGGCATACACAATTACCATAAACCCACATCATTCTCAAGCTGCCCCACCTAAACGATGGCCGCCTACTCCAACTCCCCATACCCAAAACCCACCGTATGCAATTTCATCAACACCGAGCCAGACCTATCATATCGTACATCCCAACATCAACCCTTCAATGCCATATACCCAGACAGCACACAAAACCCTATGCCTAGCGGGACAGCCACCCAAACATGCTTATTACGCATTGCCTGACACACTGGCTGTAGAATGCCTATAAACGCTTCAGGAAACCAGCACCGGCCATGGAAGACAAAACCCAGATTCAGAAATCCCCCATCTCTAAGCCTCTTCAAAGACTGCATCTCAGCCCCACAAGAACATCTCCAACAACACCCCACACCACCAAACATCAGACCTCTACTGACACACACATTCAACCCGGCAATCTCACAAGGGTTTCCAACAGACCGCTCATCCGCCCACCGGGTCCATCGCTCCTTCCTCTCCACTGAGCCGGTCCACCACCTGTCGCCCTGCTCCTCCGGCACTCCCTGGGAACTCCGCTCCCAGGCACCTCAAAAAATTGCCCTGCCTGCCAAAACCCCGTCCCAGAGCCTGACCTCCGCCCAAACATTGGCGATGAACGTCGCCTCGCAGAGTGGCCGGGACCGGGGAAAAAAAACCCCAGCCGGGGGAGGAAAAAAAAAAATCCCCCAGCTGGGGTTTTTTTATTCTAATTTTATTTTTACTCCTGTGGAAAAAGTTTGCTGTTAGCTACCACCACCAAACCCAACCCTCAAAACACCATGAACACCCCACGCCGCACAACCCTATCCAAGGAGGTAGATGCAAAGGACTGCCACATACCAGGGACGCATGTAGTCCCATACCTACATTCACCCACACAACCCAGGGCCTCAAGAAAGGGCCCTGCCTGCAAAAAACCCATATCACCAAGCCTCACAACCCTACCGAAGCACGCATTCAACCCGGCAACCTCACAAAGGTTTCCAACAGACCGCTCATCCGCCCACCGGGTCCATCGCCCCTTCCTCTCCACCGAGCCGTTCCGCCGCCTGTCGCCCTGCTCCTCCGGCACTCCCTGGGAACTCCGCTCCCAGGTGCCTCAAAAAATTGCCCTGCCTGCCAAAACCCCGTCCCAGAGCCTGACCTCCGCCCAAACATTGGCGATGAACGTCGCCTCGCAGAGTGGCCGGGACCAGGGGAAAAAAAACCCCAGCCGGGGGAGAAAAAAAAAATCCCCCAGCTGGGGTTTTTTTATTCTAATTTTATTTTTACTCCTGTGGAAAAAGTTTGCTGTTAGTTACCACCACCAAATCCAACCCTCAAAACACCGTGAACACCCCACGCCGCACAACCCTATCCAAGGAGGTAGATGCAAAGGACTGCCACATACCAGGGACGCATGTAGTCCCATACCTACATTCACCCACACAACCCAGGGCCTCAAGAAAGGGCCCTGCCTGCAAAAAACCCATATCACCAAGCCTCACAACCCTACCGAAGCACGCATTCAACCCGGCAACCTCACAAAGGTTTCCAACAGACCGCTCATCCGCCCACCGGGTCCATCGCCCCTTCCTCTCCACCGAGCCGTTCCGCCGCCTGTCGCCCTGCTCCTCCGGCACTCCCTGGGAACTCCGCTCCCAGGTGCCTCAAAAAATTGCCCTGCCTGCCAAAACCCCGTCCCAGAGCCTGACCTCTGCCCAAACGTTGGCGATGAACGTCGCCTCGCAGAGTGGCCGGGACCGGGGAAAAAAAAACCCCAGCCGGGGGAGGAAAAAAAAAATCCCCCAGCTGGGGTTTTTTTATTCTGATTTTTGTTTTTCCACAGGAGTAACAAGTTTGCTGTTAGTTACCACCACCAAATCCAACCCTCAAAACACCGTGAACACCCCACACTGCACAACCCTATCAAAGACAGTTTCTACAAAATATATGTAACCACCCATGGCCCTGGTTCATTTCAAACTACATTCACCCATAGAACACAGGCAGCCAATATTGACTTCCGCATTCACTCAACCTCACTACACAAGGATGTGTGAATGTACATCCAACGATACCACACCAGCTCTAATCAATCACACGCAGCAATGATGTACACGGGCGGATACTTCCGCCACGCCGCAATGGTAGATTAACTATGGACATTCACTCACCTACAACAGGCAAACAGGGTACAACAAGCACTACATATGTGCAACCGTACAAGACAGCGGAGGTAAGTGCCTAGGTACACACACTCAGCCACACGAGTCACACAGGACAGCTATACAGATACACAAAAATGAAGAACTGCACAATAGAAACTACATAGATATGTTCCAACAAACAAGAGCTGGAGGAATCTGTGCAGACATATACATACACCAATACAACAGTACGTGCATTCAACCGTACAAGTGTCGGAGGAAATTTAGTAGCGTGCAGTCACCCAAAGATGATGGTTACCAGAGGGAGGAACACATATTCCTTCACCTAAAAAAAAAGACCACAACAATTCACACTCAATAGCGATGTCACAATCACATCGCTCCACAAGGACCTACCGCGCAACATCCCCCACCTCACATGCACCTGGCTTCTCTCACTTGCTCCTTACCCGTGCTAGACTTGGATGGTCACCATCCTTTGCGGCCCCCTGGAGATAAAAGCACAGAGTTGCCACTGCAATTCCTAAAAAAATCACCAGCTACACCACCCCCTTCTCTGCAACCCGGTTCACCTCAAACGCTCCTGTATCACCTTGCCCTGACTCGACACCCCCGGGCAGGGCGGCTCCAAGCCAAGACACCACAACCACAGGCGAACCCTACACAGAACGCCAACAACAACACGCCTCAAAACACAAGCCAAGTTGGTCGGTGAGAGCGACGACGCACGTACAGAAAACCTCCATCCGGTAAGGGCACGCGCAGAACCCTAGCGTGCTCCTAGCGCCACGCCACAAAACGACGACACCTTCGTGGGCGGGGACAAGCGCTTCCTCTCAAAACTGACAAGATGGATGCGCAAGCAGCCCACCTTCAAGACCTCAGCCCCTGAAGATGCAAGGAAGAAGCGCCACTCCCTAAAAGCGACAGCTAGCGAGCAGAGACGCTCACGCGGCCGGGAACAACGTGGCACAAGACCACCGGCCAGAACCACCCGAGACGCCAAAATGATCCACGTTGGAAGCTTGCGACGCCAAAAGAGAAGCGCCCGATGGGCGCCGTGCCCACAACTAGGGCCTCGCCGGGCCCTACTAACGCTGCCGAGGCACCTGCCTCGATCCTACGGAACAAAGAACGACCGAGACCCGAGGAAGGTCAAACACACCCAACACCAAACACACAGATGCACTACACAACAACATGCACAGCCTGGAACCGCCCTGCCCAGGGCACACGTTCCTGTCATATTTCAGAGGAACCCGCTCCATTCCCCTGCTCAAAGGGGACCGCTTCCTAGACAACCCTCTCCCCTACGCTCTCTTTAAAACCCCTTCCTGCCACAGCCAACCGTGCCCCCCTCGCTCCCCCAACCCCTTCCCCAGCACCGTTGCCTCGACTTAGCTTTCAAGGGGCCGAGAGTCTCCCTCTTCCCTTCCTTCTGAAGGACAAGCACACGTCACTCCTCCAGTCACCAGCTGCCTCTTCGTCATCTGAAAAACAAAAACTATCACAAGCCCCACACAACAGCCCTGTCAGTCAGCATCCCGTCGCTCTACAAAGACCTAGGCCGCTGCATCCGTCTACCTCAGATGCGCCCAGCTGCTCTGCTCACTTGCTCTGTGGCCGTGCCCAACTCACACTGTTGTCCTCCCTTGTGGCCCCTAGGGATACCAGGAGACCATGTTACCACTGCACTTCCAAAGGAAGATCTCCCCAGCCCCACGCCCCTCCTCCCTGCAACCCAGCTCACCTCAAACGCGCATCCAGTCCCAAAGGCAGCCGCACACAATCTTAAAAAAACCAAACAGAAATGCTTCAACCCGCTTGCCGCACAACACCTTGGTACGGAACCACTGCCCTGACCGCAATCGCCTCACCTTCTCAGACACCTCGTCGCCATGCGTCGTCTCCCCTCTGAAGGCTGATTGTGGCACCTGCAAAAATCCAAGCAGAAAGGCACCTGCTGAGAGGCTGCAGAACTGACAAGCTACCCACACCAATCCCCGTTTAAGACTCGCACCTTTTCCTCACCAGCTCACCTACCTGGACGCCATCAGATCCAACTGCCATGTTCAAGCTTGACCACCACCTGCAAGACCCAAACACGGGTTATTCATGACTAACTGCAAAGCCCCAAAGAGACACATCGCTACTTCAGCGCACCTAACATTGCTCACCCCATGCAGTTCCCCTCTGGTGCCCGGATCCTGCTTGGCCCACCACATGCACCCTCAAATATTAATGCCATATTGCACTCACAGAGCCATCAGTCACCATTTCCTTCTACATACACCACGCACCAACTCACCTGCTTACGGCGCTATCCTCGGCCCTCCTCCGTCGCCCTGCACGACTCCTCCCTCGGCATCTGCAAAAATATCAAACAAGTCCCCTCAATGAACAGCAATAGCTTAGCCATTCCACAGGCCTTGTTCCCAGGTAGCAAGCCCATCGAGAGCCCAGCTAGGCCTGCTCTGCCATCTAAGCACCGTACACCAAGCATTACGCCCGACCCACATCCAAGCCGGAATGCCCTTGAGATGCTCTCTGCTCCGCTGAAGCAGGAGCTCCCTCTCCCAGACAGCTACCGTCATCCCCTGGGAAGCCACAAAACACCATGGGAATTCTTCTTCTCACCCACTGACAACGGCTACTCGATCTAAGAGGGCCACACATCATTTCCCCCAAAGAAGCAAAGCACTTTGACACATAAGCCATAGCCTCCCATCGTTCCTGTGCCACCTTGACCTGACTCGACACCCCCGGGCAGGGCGGCTCCAAGCCAAGACACCACAACCACAGGCGAACCCTACACAGAACGCCAACAACAACACGCCTCAAAAAACAAGCCAAGTTGGTCGGCGAGAGCGACAACGCACAGACAGAAAACCTCCATCCGGGAAGAGCACGCGCAGAACCCTAGCGTGCTCCTAGCGCCACGCCACAAAACGACGACACCTTCGTGGGCGGGGACAAGCGCTTCCTCTCAAAACTGACAAGATGGATGCACAAGCAGCCCACCATCAAGACCTCAGCCCCTGAAGATGCAAGGAAGAAGCGCCACTCCCTAAAAGCGACAGCTAGCGAGCAGAGCCGCTCATGCGGCCGGGAACGGCGCAGCACAAGACCACCGGCCAGAACCACCCGAGACGCCAAAACGATCCACGCTGGAAGCTTGCGACGCCAAAAGAGAAGCGCCCGATGGGCGCCGTGCCCACAACTAGGGCCTCGCCGGGCCCTACTAACGCTGCCGAGGCACCTGCCTCGATCCTACGGAACAAAGAACGACCGAGACCCGAGGAAGGTCAAACACACCCAACACCAAACACACAGACGCACTACACAACAACATGCACAGCCTGGAACCGCCCTGCCCAGGGCACACGTTCCTGTCATATTTCAGAGGAACCCGCTCCATTCCCCTGCTCAAAGGGGACCGCTTCCTAGACAACCCTCTCCCCTACGCTCTCTTTAAAACCCCTTCCTGCCACAGCCAACCGTGCCCCCCTCGCTCCCCCAACCCCGTCCCCAGCACCGTTGCCTCGACTTAGCTTTCAAGGGGCCGAGAGTCTCCCTCTTCCCTTCCTTCTGAAGGACAAGCACACGTCACTCCTCCAGTCACCAGCTGCCTCTTCGTCATCTGAAAAACAAAAACTATCACAAGCCCCACACAACAGCCCTGTCAGTCAGCATCCCATCACTCTACAAAGACCTAGGCCGCTGCATCCGTCTACCTCAGATGCGCCCAGCTGCTCTGCTCGCTTGCTCTGTGGCCGTGCCCAACTCACACTGTTGTCCTCCCTTGTGGCCCCTAGGGATACCAGAAGACCATGTTACCACTGCCCTTCCAAAGGAAGATCTCCCCAGCCCCACGCCCCTCCTCCCTGCAACCCAGCTCACCTCAAACGCGCATCCAGTCCCAAGGGCAGCCGCACACCATCTAAAAAACCAAACAGAAATGCTTCAACCCGCTTGCCGCACAACACCTTGGTACGGAACCACTGCCTTGACCACAATCGCCTCACCTTCTCAGACACCTCGTCGCCATGCGTCATCTCCCCTCTGAAGGCTGATTGCGGCACCTGCAAAAATCCAAGCAGAAAGGCACCTGCTGAGAGGCTGTAGAACTGACAAGCTACCCACACCAATCCCCGTTTAAGACTCGCACCTTTTCCTCACCAGCTCACCTACCTGGATGCCATCAGATCCAACTGCCATGTTCAAGCTCGACCACCACCTGCAAGACCCAAACAGGGGTTGTTCATGACTCTAACTGCAAAGCCCCAAAGAGACACATCGCTACTTCAGCGCACCTAACATTGCTCACCCCGTGCAGTTCCCCTCCGGTGCCCGGATCCCGCTTGGCCCACCACATGCACCCTCAAATATTAATGCCATATTGCACTCACAGAGCCATCAGTCACCATTTCCTTCTACATACACCACGCACCAACTCACCTGCTTACGGCGCTATCCTCGGCCCTCCTCCGTCGCCCTGCACGACTCCTCCCTCGGCATCTGCAAAAATATCAAACAAGTCCCCTCAATGAACAGCAATAGCTTAGCCATTCCACAGGCCTTGTTCCCAGGTAGCAAGCCCATCGAGAGCCCAGCTAGGCCTGCTCTGCCATCTAAGCACCGTACACCAAGCATTACGCCCGACCCACATCCAAGCCGGAATGCCCTTGAGATGCTCTCTGCTCCGCTGAAGCAGGAGCTCCCTCTCCCAGACAGCTACCGTCATCCCCTGGGAGGCCACAAAACACCATGGGAATTCTTCTTCTCACCCACTGACAACGGCTACTCAATCTAAGAGGGCCACACATCATTTCCCCCAAAGAAGCAAGGCACTTTGACACATGAGCGATGAGAGGCTGTGGCTTCTGTGCCGCCTTGCCCTGACTCGACACCCCCGGGCAGGGCGGCTCCAAGCCAAGACACCACAACCACAGGCGAACCCTACACAGAACGCCAACAACAACACGCCTCAAAAAACAAGCCAAGTCACTCGGCGAGAGCGACGACGCACGTACAGAAAACCTCCATCCGGGAAGAGCACGCGCAGAACCCTAGCGTGCTCCTAGCGCCACGCCAGAAAGCGACGACACCTTCGTGGGCGGGGACAAGCGCTTCCTCTCAAAACTGACAAGATGGATGCACAAGCAGCCCACCTTCAGGACCTCAGCCCCTGAAGATGCAAGGAAGAAGCGCCACTCCCTAAAAGCGACAGCTAGCGAGCAGAGCCGCTCATGCGGCTGGGAACGGCGCAGCACAAGACTACCGGCCAGAACCACCCGAGACGCCAAAACGATCCACGTTGGAAGCTTGCGACGCCAAAAGAGAAGCGCCCGATGGGCGCCGTGCCCACAACTAGGGCCTCGCCGGGCCCTACTAACGCTGCCGAGGCACCTGCCTCGATCCTACGGAACAAAGAACGACCGAGACCCGAGGAAGGTCAAACACACCCAACACCAAACACACAGACGCACTACACAACAACATGCACAGCCTGGAACCGCCCTGCCCAGGGCACACGTTCCTGTCATATTTCAGAGGAACCCGCTCCATTCCCCTGCTCAAAGGGGACCGCTTCCTAGACAACCCTCTCCCCTACGCTCTCTTTAAAACCCCTTCCTGCCACAGCCAACCGTGCCCCCCTTGCTCCCCCAACCCCTTCCCCAGCACCGTTGCCTCAACTTAGCTTTCGAGGGGCCGAGAGTCTCCCTCTTCCCTTCCTTCTGAAGGACAAGCACAAATCACTCCTCCAGTCACCAGCTGCCTCTTCGTCATCTGAAAAATAAAAACAATCACAAGCCCCACACAACAGCCCTGTCAGTCAGCATCCCATCACTCTACAAAGACCTAGGCCGCTGCATCCGTCTACCTCAGATGCGCCCAGCTGCTCTGCTCACTTGCTCTGTGGCCATGCCCGACTCACACTGTTGTCCTCCCTTGTGGCTCCTAGGGATACCGGGAGATCATGTTACCACTGCACTTCCAAAGGAAGATCTCCCCAGCCCCACGCCCCTCCTCCCTGCGACCCAGCTCACCTCAAATGCGCATCCAGTCCCAAGGGCAGCCGCACACAATCTAAAAAAACCAAACAGAAACGCTTCGACCCGCTTGCCACACAACACCTTGGTACGGAACCGCCGCCCTGACCGCAATCGCCTCACCTTCTCGGACCTCTCGTCGCCATGCGTCGCCTCCCCTCTGAAGGCTGATTGCGGCACCTGCAAAAATCCAAGCAGAAAGGCACCTGCTGAGAGGCTGCAGAACTGTCAAGCTACCCACACCAATCCCCGTTTAAGACTCGCACCTTTTCCTCACCAGCTCACCTACCTGGACGCCATCAGATCCAACTGCCATGTTCAAGCTTGACCACCACCTGCAAGACCCAAACATGGGTTGTTCATGACTCTAACTGCAAAGCCCCAAAGAGACACATCGCTACTTCAGCGCACCTAACATTGCTCACCCCGTGCAGTTCCCCTCCGGTGCCCGGATCCCGCTTGGCCCACCACATGCACCCTCAAATATTATTGCCGTATTGCACTCACAGAGCCACCAGTCACCACTTCCTTCTACATACACCACGCACCAACTCACCTGCTTACGGCGCTATCCTCGGCCCTCCTCCGTCGCCCTGCACGACTCCTCCCTCGGCATCTGCAAAAATATCAAACAAGTCCCCTCAATGAACAGCAATAGCTTAGCCATTCCACAGGCCTTGTTCCCAGGTAGCAAGCCCATCGAGAGCCCAGCTAGGCCTGCTCTGCCATCTGAACACCGTACACCAAGCATTACGCCCGACCCACATCCAAGCCGGAACGCCCTTGAGATGTTCTCTGCTCCGCTGAAGCAGGAGCTCCCTCTCCCAGACAGCTACCGTCATCCCCTGGGAAGCCACAAAACACCATGGGAATTCTTTTTCTCACCCACTGACAATGGCCGCTCAATCTAAAAGGGCCACACATCTTTTCCCCCAAAGAAGCAAGGCACTTTGACACATAAGCCATAGCCTCTCATCGCTCCCGTGCCGCCTTGCCCTGACTCGACACCCCCGGGCAGGGCGGCTCCAAGCCAAGACACCACAACCACAGGCGAACCCTACACAGAACGCCAACAACAACACGCCTCAAAAAACAAGCCAAGTCACTCGGCGAGAGCGACGACGCACGTACAGAAAACCTCCATCCGGGAAGAGCACGCGCAGAACCCTAGCGTGCTCCTAGCGCCACGCCAGAAAGCGACGACACCTTCGTGGGCGGGGACAAGCGCTTCCTCTCAAAACTGACAAGATGGATGCACAAGCAGCCCACCTTCAGGACCTCAGCCCCTGAAGATGCAAGGAAGAAGCGCCACTCCCTAAAAGCGACAGCTAGCGAGCAGAGCTGCTCATGCGGCTGGGAACGGCGCAGCACAAGACCACCGGCCAGAACCACCCGAGACGCCAAAACGATCCACGTTGGAAGCTTGCGACGCCAAAAGAGAAGCGCCCGATGGGCGCCGTGCCCACAACTAGGGCCTCGCCGGGCCCTACTAACGCTGCCGAGGCACCTGCCTCGATCCTACGGAACAAAGAACGACCGAGACCCGAGGAAGGTCAAACGCACCCAACACCAAACACACAGATGCGCTACACAACGACACGCACAGCCTGGAACCGCCCTGCCCAGGGCACACGTTCCTGTCATATTTCAGAGGAACCCGCTCCATTCCCCTGCTCAAAGGGGACCGCTTCCTAGACAACCCTCTCCCCTACGCTCTCTTTAAAACCCCTTCCTGCCACAGCCAACCGTGCCCCCCTTGCTCCCCCAACCCCTTCCCCAGCACCGTTGCCTCAACTTAGCTTTCGAGGGGCCGAGAGTCTCCCTCTTCCCTTCCTTCTGAAGGACAAGCACAAATCACTCCTCCAGTCACCAGCTGCCTCTTCGTCATCTGAAAAATAAAAACAATCACAAGCCCCACACAACAGCCCTGTCAGTCAGCATCCCATCGCTCTACAAAGACCTAGGCCGCTGCATCCGTCTACCTCAGATGCGCCCAGCTGCTCTGCTCGCTTGCTCTGTGGCCATGCCCGACTCACACTGTTGTCCTCCCTTGTGGCTCCTAGGGATACCGGGAGATCATGTTACCACTGCACTTCCAAAGGAAGATCTCCCCAGCCCCACGCCCCTCCTCCCTGCGACCCAGCTCACCTCAAATGCGCATCCAGTCCCAAGGGCAGCCGCACACAATCTAAAAAAACCAAACAGAAACGCTTCGACCCGCTTGCCACACAACACCTTGGTACGGAACCGCCGCCCTGACCGCAATCGCCTCACCTTCTCGGACCTCTCGTCGCCATGCGTCGCCTCCCCTCTGAAGGCTGATTGCGGCACCTGCAAAAATCCAAGCAGAAAGGCACCTGCTGAGAGGCTGCAGAACTGTCAAGCTACCCACACCAATCCCCGTTTAAGACTCGCACCTTTTCCTCACCAGCTCACCTACCTGGACGCCATCAGATCCAACTGCCATGTTCAAGCTTGACCACCACCTGCAAGACCCAAACATGGGTTGTTCATGACTCTAACTGCAAAGCCCCAAAGAGACACATCGCTACTTCAGCGCACCTAACATTGCTCACCCCGTGCAGTTCCCCTCCGGTGCCCGGATCCCGCTTGGCCCACCACATGCACCCTCAAATATTATTGCCGTATTGCACTCACAGAGCCACCAGTCACCACTTCCTTCTACATACACCACGCACCAACTCACCTGCTTACGGCGCTATCCTCGGCCCTCCTCCGTCGCCCTGCACGACTCCTCCCTCGGCATCTGCAAAAATATCAAACAAGTCCCCTCAATGAACAGCAATAGCTTAGCCATTCCACAGGCCTTGTTCCCAGGTAGCAAGCCCATCGAGAGCCCAGCTAGGCCTGCTCTGCCATCTGAACACCGTACACCAAGCATTACGCCCGACCCACATCCAAGCCGGAACGCCCTTGAGATGTTCTCTGCTCCGCTGAAGCAGGAGCTCCCTCTCCCAGACAGCTACCGTCATCCCCTGGGAAGCCACAAAACACCGTGGGAATTCTTTTTCTCACCCACTGACAATGGCCGCTCAATCTAAAAGGGCCACACATCTTTTCCCCCAAAGAAGCAAGGCACTTTGACACATAAGCCATAGCCTCTCATCGCTCCCGTGCCGCCTTGCCCTGACTCGACACCCCCGGGCAGGGCGGCTCCAAGCCAAGACACCACAACCACAGGCGAACCCTACACAGAACGCCAACAACAACACGCCTCAAAAAACAAGCCAAGTCACTCGGCGAGAGCGACGACGCACGTACAGAAAACCTCCATCCGGGAAGAGCACGCGCAGAACCCTAGCGTGCTCCTAGCGCCACGCCAGAAAGCGACGACACCTTCGTGGGCGGGGACAAGCGCTTCCTCTCAAAACTGACAAGATGGATGCACAAGCAGCCCACCTTCAGGACCTCAGCCCCTGAAGATGCAAGGAAGAAGCGCCACTCCCTAAAAGCGACAGCTAGCGAGCAGAGCCGCTCATGCGGCTGGGAACGGCGCAGCACAAGACCACCGGCCAGAACCACCCGAGACGCCAAAACGATCCACGTTGGAAGCTTGCGACGCCAAAAGAGAAGCGCCCGATGGGCGCCGTGCCCACAACTAGGGCCTCGCCGGGCCCTACTAACGCTGCCGAGGCACCTGCCTCGATCCTACGGAACAAAGAACGACCGAGACTCGAGGAAGGTCAAACGCACCCAACACCAAACACACAGATGCGCTACACAACGACACGCACAGCCTGGAACCGCCCTGCCCAGGGCACACGTTCCTGTCATATTTCAGAGGAACCCGCTCCATTCCCCTGCTCAAAGGGGACCGCTTCCTAGACAACCCTCTCCCCTACGCTCTCTTTAAAACCCCTTCCTGCCACAGCCAACCGTGCCCCCCTTGCTCCCCCAACCCCTTCCCCAGCACCGTTGCCTCAACTTAGCTTTCGAGGGGCCAAGAGTCTCCCTCTTCCCTTCCTTCTGAAGGACAAGCACAAATCACTCCTCCAGTCACCAGCTGCCTCTTCGTCATCTGAAAAATAAAAACAATCACAAGCCCCACACAACAGCCCTGTCAGTCAGCATCCCATCGCTCTACAAAGACCTAGGCCGCTGCATCCGTCTACCTCAGATGCGCCCAGCTGCTCCGCTCACCCGGCTGCTCCGTGCCCATTCCGGATGAGGACGAACGCCACCCCCTGCGGCCCCTAGAGATACCACAGGACACACAAAGTTACCGTCGCTCTGCCAAAAAAGGAAGAACGAACCACACCAGCCCCACGCCCCTCCCCTCTGCGACCCAGCTCACCTCAAACGCGCATCCAGGCCCAAAGGCAGCCGGCGCACAACCTGCAACGCCAGAGACAAACGCTTCCATTGAGTGGCCGTACAACACCTTGCTCTCAAACAACAGCCTGGCCTTCAACCCCCTCACCTCTCGGACCTCTCGGCGGCACGTGGCGTCTCCCCTCTGAAGCCTGCGGGCGGCACCTGCAAGAACCCAAGGAAAAAAGGACCCGCTCAGGTGCTGCGGGAGTCTCAGGATACCCGCACCAACCGCCCCATCTCAGACACGCACCTTTCTCTCAACAGCTCACCTGCCTGGCCTCCATCAGATACGGTTGCCACCTTGAGGCTCGCCCACCACCTGCAAGAGCCAAACGCACGTTGCTCGCGACACCTCAGGACGAATCACTACGCTTCAGCCCACCCGTCACCGCTCACCCTGTGCGATTCCCCTCCGGTGCCCGGATCCCGCTCAGCTCCTTGCACGCGCCCAAAGAAGAACACCATAATGGGCTCGTAGAGCCAATCGCCACATCTTCCTTCTAGATACACTGCACACCCACTCACCTGCTGACAGCACCGCCCTCCATCACCCTGCACGAATCCTCCCTCGGCACCTGCCAAACCGATACCAAACAAGTCACCTGCATGCACAGCGACAGCTGAACCACGACACAGGTCTCGATTGCATGTAGGAACAGCCCTTGAGAGCTCAACTAGGGCTGCTCTTAAACATGAGCACAATACATCAAACATTAAGCCCAGCACACAGACAAGCCAGAACACCCTTGACATGCTACCTGCTCAGCTAAGACTCTAGCTCCCTCCCCCAGACACCTATGGTTGTTCCCTGGGGGCCCAGCCCACAAAACCCAACAGGAATTACTTCCCTCACCCGCCGACGACAGCCAGTCGATCCGAGACGGCTGCAAAACTCCTTCCCCTCCTCCCCCACCCCCGCAAAGCCTGGGCGCATCCCTAGATGCCAGCACCACCCACCTTGCCCTGACTCTACATCCCCGGGCAGGGCGGCTCCAAGACACACGCAGAACAACGCTACGCAGAACGCTACAGGCAACGCACCCCGAAGGATGAGAGGCAGCTCTCGGAGAGAACGGCGACACCCAGACGGAACCCCCCGTCCGGCAAGACCGCCTGCGGGACCCCGACGGTGACGTCGGCAGGCCCTACGGCAACACCAGAGAACGCCGACAGCTTCGTGGCCCGTGACAAGAGCTTCCACTCACAACCGAGACAACAGACGCGCAACGAGCCCAGCTTCAAGACCTAACCGCCTAAGGACGCGAGGAAGAAATACCAGTCCCAAAAACTCACAGCGACAGAGCGGCGCCGCTCACGCAGCCGGGAACGACGCCGCCCAAGACGACCGTCCGAGACGCCAAAACGATCCACGCCTGAAGCTTGCGACGCCAAAAGAGAAGCGCCCGATGGGCGCCGAGCCCACGACTAGGGCCTCGCCGGGCCCTAGTAATGCTGCCGAGGCACCTGCCTGGCTCCTAAAGAACAAAGAGAGCAACCGAGACCCGAGGAAGGTCGGAGACACCCAACACAAAACACACACACGCTGCACAATAACACACACAGCCTGGAACCGCCCTGCCCGGCACACGTTCCCGTCACATTGAAGAGGAACCTGCTCCTTTTCCCTGCTCCCAAAGGGGACCGCTTCCCAGACAGCCCGCTCCGCTGCACCATCTTTAAAACCCCTCCCTCCCGCAACCCCTTCCTCAGCACCGTTGCCTCAACTTAGCTTTCAAGGGGCCGAGAGTCTCAGTCCGCCCATCCTTCAGATACGGCTCACCCACCACCTGCAAGAGCCAAACGCATGTTGCTCACAACCACCTGCAACGCGACCCCTCGGCACGAATCGCTACGCTTCAGCCCACCCATCACCGCTCACCGTAGCCTTCGCTGAGGTCTCATCACCACACTGTGTCTCTCCCGCAAAGCCTACATGGAGCATGTGCAAGAACTTAAGGAAGAAGATACATGCTACGATATTACCCAGAACAGCAACCTACCCACGCCGAATCCCATTCTCACACATCTTTTCTTTGACAGCTTGCCTGCCCAGCCTCTGTCAGTTCCAGCTGCCACTTTGAGGCTCACCCATCACCTGTAACACACAAGTAACACAGGTCACTTTTACCTTCGCTATCAACACAACACCTCAGAAAGAACCGCTACTTCAGCACACCAATCACCTCTCACCTTGATCCACTCCCCTCCTGTGTCCAGCTCACACTTGGCTCATTCCTTACTGCCTTCTAACCCCCCCAAAACACACTGCAGACTCATTCAGCCATCAGTCACATCTTCCTTCTATATACCACACACCGTCCTACCTTCTTACAGCATTTCCCCGGCTTTCCTCTGTCACCCTGAACAACTCCTCCTCTGCCTCTGGAAAAAAAGGACATAGTGGAAGTCACCTGGATGCACAGCAATAGCTTAAACGATCCATAGGTCTTGCTCCCACGTAGGAATACCATGTAGAGCCCAACTACCACCTGCCATTAAAAGACATATGTTAACTCAAGCATTACACCCTATACACGTACAAACCTGAAGACCGTTAGGATGTACTCTCAGCTAGCACTCTAGCTGCCAGCTACAGTCATCCCCTTAACATCTACAAAATACTACTAAAGTTACTGACCTTTCCCATTGCTTTTGGGTACTAGCTCTGCACAAGCCTACAGAGGGTTTTACAGAAGTCTATGGATATTAACTATCCACTTGTATCGCTCTTCTTTTCCTAAAGAAACAGCATATATAAATTCCCATACATAAAAGCATACAGAACACTCACCCTAACCCCTACCACATCTTATCAATACCCTTAACAGTTAATGTCAACACCTTCTAGATTACACAAGAGAGTTTATGAAAATAATTTTAAGATTCAATAAAGTTGAGAATTCCAATAATAAAAAGAAACATACTCAAAACTAAAAAGAAAAAATAACAGAACAACATACTATCAAGCCATCTTACCACACCTGAACCTCCAATGCAGTATTAGATAAGGAAAAACATATAAGTTTAGACACAAATGATCTTTCAAATTTAAATGCCACCAACCCTTATTGAGTTCTAAAAGCCTTACCTCTCACAAGCATCTGCATGTCTTTAAATATCAAAACATACCTATCCAAAAATATTTAAACAGCTCAAAACTTACAATTAAGTACAGGAACACCAAAGCACCCACACTGGAGAAACCCAGGAGGGAAGTGAGCTCCCTCCCCAGAGGCTGTGGCTCATATACCCCGGGCCCTGCCCACCACCCTTCCCACAATCACCTGGGAAAGGGGAGGGGTGAACCACCACAGGGTATAAAGGCAGCTGAAGGAACAGCAGGGAGTTTTCTCAAGTGCTTTATGTTAACAGCATGGAAGAAGACAAAAAGAGTGGTTCTTACTGTAATTGTACTACTATTTGTTTTTCTTCACCTACATGTATTGCATCAGCAATGTGGCCAGGTAAGAAATTAAACTTCATTTTCCTGGGATGTATACAGGGAAAAACCATGTCTTACTAATTTATATAGAAGAGCAGCTCCTGGATTATAATAGCACCATTAGTTGTATGTTTTACTTTTCTGTAAAACAGAAGAATTATACAATTATGGTTCATTTCTAGCAAAACCACACATACTATCTATATACTAGCAGAGCTATAGTCTAGATATGACTGAATGGCAAAGTGAATTAAATCTCTGGCTCAAATGAGATTATTTTCTAGAAATTACTGATAATTCAGAGTAATTTCGACACTCTGATTTCCTTAAGAGACTGATAGCAGTCTCAAAGGACAAAAATTACAAAAGGGAAATACAGGAATGGTATCAAAAGTTATATGAAGTGTCCTAATGAGCATATAAGCAGCTAAATAAAGAATAAATGGGGAAGTGCAATAAAAACTCATTGAGACGTGTGTTGCTAAAAATAGATCCACGCTATTGATTCTCCAAGAATCTCAAGAGAAGGTCAGAGCCACCCGTAGACATTTTTGGGGTACCAGATACCGAAGAGAAACATACTATAAGACAGAAAACAAATTAATTACTGTGGAGTACAAAGATGGCTTTAGGAAAGGTTCTGGCAGAACAAGAGGCGTTGTCACAGGGATAGGAATAGTTTCTAATGGACCAGAGAAACTAAAGCAGTGGTGAGAATGCAGGAAGCTCAAAAGGGAATTGACCAAACTAACAGATATTCTCGGGGGAGCTGGAACGGGGGGGCGGCAAAGAATTGAGGAAAGACAAAAGTGATCGGGGTAACAGATACCGACTCAGGAATAGAGCTAGAGGGTAAAGAGGGGTGAAAAGTGCCCTTCTGAGCTAGAACAGGGTCCTGGGCTATCTCTATGAGGGGTGTCTCGTGGGAACTCAGCAAACAGAGCAGAGGAGTCCCGAGGGAGCCCAAGACACCAAAGCAGCCTTGGAGCTGGAGCCTGAGGAGAGTCTAGGAAAGGACCGTGACTAGGATAGAAGATGTCCTGAGGAAGGCAGAGAGACAGAAAAATATTTGGGGGATGTGACAATTACATCCAGAGGGCATCTGAGCTCAGTAAACGCAACGTGAGAAAGCCAGGGAACAAATGGAGGCACAAACAGAAGGAAGAAAGGACAGAATGACTGCTGTGCGCAGCATATACAGACTCGGGAAACCTTCAGATGGTGAGAGAGGGGTGCGAGTGCCGCGGCAAAGCTAAAAGCGGGCAGAATGCGACCTCAAGGGGACCGATAGGTGTGGCGGCACCCTGAGGGGTCCCGGATGAGGCACAGAGACAAAAGAATGCTCTGGGAAATGAGGATACGGTCTGGAGGGGTGTGACCAAATTACAGATCTCCTCAGGAGCCGGGGACCGGCTGGAGGTACCGTAGTCAGCAGACGGTATGCTAAGAGTGCTCCGAGGCACAAGCAAACCCGACGACTGGGTTCAGAGATAACAAGGGAAGACCAAAGTCCGCTACTGAGCTAAAACAGGGTTGGGGGATGAAAAGGGGCTATCTGGACACACGGTGACTGGGATCAGAAGGGTCACGAAAGGCTCGCGGGATAAGAGATTGAAAAGGAGAGTAAATGCTACCAAAATGCTGTGGAGCACAGGGAAGGTCTCGGGAGGCATCCTAGATGGCATAGAAAAGAAAAAGATTGCTCTTTTTTGGGAACAGATGTCTTGGAGAGGTGCAATTGCAACAAC
The DNA here is from genome assembly GCF_963921805.1 of Phalacrocorax carbo. Lineage (NCBI taxonomy): Eukaryota > Metazoa > Chordata > Aves > Suliformes > Phalacrocoracidae > Phalacrocorax > Phalacrocorax carbo. Next base: position 24,792 of record NC_087522.1, read on the forward strand.
AATGTGCTGCTGGGGAACGTCTAAGATGGTGAGGTAAAAGGCCTATGAGGTAAAAGAAGACATTTTAAAAGCTGCGACACTAACAAAAGACAAGAAATTATTCAAGTGTTAATACAGCCAATGGATAACATTAGGCAGGGGAGTTAAAAACTGATAGTAAAGAAATAGGGAAAAACATAAAACACCAAAGGCCAAGTGACTGGGAGATGTAGGGGGAAAAAAAAAAAAAAATCAAGTGTGGGATGTTAGAAAAACAAAGAGAAAAATGAACAGACGGCCAGGAAACTGAAACGGGAGCAGAAAGAAAGTTAAAATGCAGCAGTACTAATGAAAGACAAGAAATAATTCTGAATAATTCTGAGAAACAGCAAAGGGAATAAAAGCAGACAGAACATTTAGGAAGCAAGAGATTAGGAAAAGGAAGGGCAAAAATAGATAGGGACAGCCATCTAAAAGAGACAGCAAATTTTAAAAGCTGTGACGCTAAGGGAAGAGAAGAAATAATTTTAAAAAGACAGCAAAGGGAGAAAAAATTGGCATAGAAAAGGTTTAAAAAGCAAGGGGGGTTATGGAAATAAAGATAAAATTTAAAACATAGGGACAGCAAACAGATGGATGAAGAAAACTGGTGAAGTGATGGTGTTAAGGGAAGACATATACTTGAAAGAAAACAGAGCAAAATAAGCACAGGAAACTGGCTAAAGGAAGGAATCTAAAAAGTGACAGGGATTAGGGAAACCTAGAGCAAACTATTAATAATAGGGATGGAAAATCAAAAAATATTATAAAAGCAAAGGTACTGCTACTAAGGACAAGAAATAACTTAAACATAAAGACACTAGATAAAATTGTACAAAATTTTAGAGGCAAATACGATTCAAGAAATGAGGAAAAAAATTAAAAATAGCAACGGTCAAGTAAAATGGAAATGTAGAAAGTAAGTGGAAAAAGCAAGGTCATTAGTGAAATAGAAGAAATAACTTTTTTTAAACTTCCAAAGGAATGAGAGTTAACTTATAAATAACATTTAAAAAGGAAGGGCTTATAGGGAAATAAAAGAAAAAATTAAAATTAAAACAGAGACGGTAACCTAGAAGGGAGGTAGAAAGGAAATGGAAAAAGCGAGGGTGCTAAAGAGAGACGAGAAATAATTTTGCAAAGACAGCAAAGAGAACTGAGGTTGCTGTAGAAAGAAAGCCTAGCCAGCAGTGCGTATTAGGAAATAAAGACAATCTTATGCAATAAGGACAGTGACCCAAAACAGACGTGAAAAGGAAATGTAAAAAGCGAGAGCGCTATGAAAAATAATTGAGAAGTAACACCGGCAAACGAGACAAAAGTAGGAAAATTTAAAAGCCAAGGGATTAACAGACAATAACAACTAAAAAATAGTAATAGAAATAAAAGAGAGACATAAAATTTTAAAAGCGATGGTGCTAAGGAAAGAGCTGAAAATGAACAAATGACCACAGTAAAGGTGATAATAGTACACAAAAAGAACACGATAAACGCAAGGGTGGTTAGGGTACCAATGGAAAAAAATTAAAAGGGATTGAATAAGGAGTTCAGCTATCTCAAAGGGGGAAAAGCATTCTTCCTTGGGAATTTGCAGGGCTCGGGGAGGCGGCTTTAAGGGAGACTTGGAGGGGAAGGGATATAGCCAGGCTCGCTAAAGAAGAGCCTAGGGGTGGCATGCTGAGCTCGAGGGTGAAATCAATATCCCACCTTGAGCAGGTCTACCCCGATGCACGCAGCATAGATGCCGTAAGGCGGGAGATAGAAGCTGTTGTGCGGCGGGATAGCTTTGATTTTCTTGCCGTCGCAGACATCGCAGAATCATAGAACATTCTGGGTCAGAAGGGACCCACGAGGATTAGAGTCCAACTCCTTTCCCTGCACAGGACAACCCCAAATTCACCCCATACCTCTGATGGTGTTGCCCTAGTGCTGCTTGATTATTGTCAGGCTTGGCGCTGTGCCTGCTTCCCTGGGGAGCCTGTTCCATGTTCCGTGGCCCTCTGAGTGAAAAACCTTTTCCTAATACCCACCCTAAACCTCCCCTGGCCCATCCTCCTGCCGTTCCCTCAGGTCCTATTGTTGGTCACCGGAGAAAAATGATTGGCACCCCCTCCACCCCTTGTGAGGAAGCTGCAGAGGGAGATGAGGTCTCCCTGTCTCTAGGCTTAATAAACCAAGTGACTTTAGCTGCTCCTAGTGCGGTTTCTCACCAGATGCGGTGGGATGCCTCGTACGATTCGAGTGCTGCGATGGATGGCTCTAATCTCTTACGAAGGGTTAGGCAAGGAAGGAGATGTGGTGGGGTGGCTCTGTATGTTAGGTAGTGTTTTGGTTGTAGAGAGCTCAATGATTGGGAGGATGAGGTTGATGGCTTATGGGTAAGGATGAGGGGAAAGGCCAACGAGGCAGATATCCAGCTGGGGGTCTGCTGTAGACCACCTGACTGCAATGAAGAAGTAGCTGAAGAATTCTACAGGCAGCTGGCAGAACTCTCCCGGTTGCTACCCCTTATTCTCATGGGGCACTTGAACTTACCAGATGTCTGCTGGAAAGAAAACGCAGCAGAGGAAACTGTCTAGGAGGTTCGTGGAGCACGTGGAAGGTAACTTCCTGATGCAGCTGGTAAATGAGCCTACCGGGGAGGTGCCTTGACTGACCTGCTCTTTAGAAACAGAAGGACTGGTGGGAGATGTGGGGGTTGGAAGCCATTTTGCGCCTAGCGACTGCACCCTGATAGAATTCCTGATGCCTGGCAAAATAAGGAAGGGGGGGCTGGCAAAATCTATACCGTGGACTTGCGGAGGGCAGGCTTTGGAGTCTTCGGGACGCTGGTTGAAAGGGTTCCTTGGGAGGAAGTCCTGAAGGGCTAAGGGGTCCTGGAAGGCTGGACGTTCAAGAAGGAAATCTGGAAGGTGCAGAACCAGGTGGTCCCTGTGTGCAGTAAGACAAACAGGCAGAAAGATGACAGGCCTGGCTGAACGGAGAGCTTTTGCGGTGGCTCGGGGGCGGGGGGGAAAGGAGAGTTTACTGCTTTTGAAGAATGGGTAGGCAAGTCAAGAACAGAACACAGAGCTTGTTATGCCAAGCAGACAGCAAACCAGGAAGGCAAAAGCCCAGCTAGAACTCAACTGGCCACTGTTATTAGAGATGACAAAACATGCTTTTACATATATGCTAACAGAAAGAGAGCCAAAGAGAATCTCCAGCCTCTACTGGGGGCCGGGGTGGGGAATGCTGCCACTGAGGACTAGACTGAGGTACTTGATGCCTTCTTGGCCTCAGTCTCTAGTAGACTGTCTGTTTATCACCAGGGTAGTAATGGTTCACCTTCAGTGTGCTCACCAGGCATGTACAGGATGACCAGGGGATCAGGCCCAGACACCGCAGGTTCTGCGTGACCAACCCAGTCTCCTTCTATGACCAGGTGACCCACCTAGTGGATGAGGGAAGGGCCGTGGATGTTAGCTACCTGTACTTCAGTAAAGCCTTTGACACTGTCTCCCACAGCATTCTCCTGGAGAAGCTGGTGGTTCCTAGCTTGGACAGGTGTACTCCTTGAGTACAAAACTAGCTGGATGGCTGAGCCCCAAGAGTAGTGGTGACAGAGGTTAAACCAAATTTGTGGCTGGTCATGAGCGCTGTTCCCCAGGGGTCAACTTTAGGACTAGTCTTGTTCCATGTCTTTATCAATGATCTGAATGAGGGGACAGTGTGCCTTCAGTAAGTTTGCAGATGATACCAAGTTGGGCGGGAGTGTTCAACTGCTTGAGGGTAGGAAGGCTCTGCAGAGGGATCTGGACAGGCTGGACCCATGGCCTGACGTCAACTCTATGAGAATTAACAAGGCTGAGTGCCGGGTCCCGTGCTCGGGTCACAACGACCCGATGCAATGCTACAGGCTTGGGGAAGAGCGGCTGGAAAACTGTGCAGCGGAGAAGGACCCAGGGGTGCCGGTTGACAGCCGGCTGAATGTGAGGCGGTGGTCTGCCTGGGTTGGCAAGGAGGCCGATGGGGTCCTGCCTTGTATCAGAAATAGTGTGGCCAGCAGGAGTAGGGAAGTGATCCTACCCCCGACTTGGCACTGGTGAGGCCGCACCTTGAGTATCGTGTTCCCTTTCGGGCCCTTCAGTACAAAAAGGACATTGAGTAGTTGGAGTATGTCCAGAGAAGGGCAACAAAGCTTGGGGAAGGGTCTGGAAAACAAGCCTTATGAAGAGCGGCTGAGGGAACTGGGGTTGTTTAAGTCTGCAGAAGAGAAGGCTCAAAGGAGGTTGTAGTAAACTGGGTGTAGGTTCCTTTTCCCAAAGAGCTAGCGATTGGACAAGAGGAAATGGTGTCGAGTTCCGTCAGGGAATGATCAGATAGGGTATTAGGAAAAATTTCTTCACCTGAAGAGTCGTCAGGTATTGGAACAGGCTGCCCAGAGAGGTGGGGCAGTTGCCGTCCCTGGAGGCGTTCACAAGATGTGTATACGTGGCACTTTAGGATGTGCTGTAGGAGGCATGGTAGTGTTGGGTTGATGATTGGACTCAATGATACCACAGGCCTTTTCCAACCTTATTAACTCTATTAAAAAAAGTCACCTTGATAAAATATTTTAAAAGCAATGGGGTGCATGACCAACAAATAATCCTTAAAATTAGGGATTGGCAGCTTCATAAAACTAAACCTAGAAAGAGAATTTTAAAAGCAATGGAGTAAGGGTCAGACAGGAAAAAGTAAGAAATAGGGTCCGCAAACTAAATCAAAATTGAAAAAGTGATTTAGTTGAGGACAGGCAGGAAGAAACAAACGTGGATGCAGAACTGAACGTAGACAGACAGCGCAAATGTAAAAATCAATGGGGTTCTGGCCATGTGGGTAGAAGTTAAATATCAAGAGAGGGAGACAGATAGATGGCCACAGAGAAAGGCCGTAGGAAGAGCAAGCCAGGGCAGAGCAGAGCAGAGGGAGTCACTGAAATGGAGATAGGTCGCTGGGTAGAGGCAGACCTAGAAATGCAATTTTTACAGGTAATAGGGAAGAAAGAAATAATAGCAGGTGTGGAGCCAGAAAAGGAGAGGTATAGAAAGGACACATAGAAGGTGATGGGGTGCAGGGCAGTGTTGGCAGAAGACCAAAAAGCTTTGGTGAGCTGTGCAGCCTGAGAAGGAGACAGAGGCAGGGACAGGCAAGGAGGCAGACAGACACTGGGAAAAGCATAGCAGGGATAGGCCCAGATGCATGGGAGGAGCCGTGCGACTCACTGCAGCTCCTGTTGTGGGCAGGACACCTTCACAGCCCTGAGGTTTCTCTCTCTCCCTCTGCCCCTTCCCCCTCCACAGTGCTGGCTGCCCAAACCATGCCCCTCCCGGAGCAGGAGGCGGGTGCCCCGACACTCCTCTCCGACCATGTTTCCTGGACACACGGGGGCCAACGCACATAGCCAACAGAGCTGCTGATATCCTGTTACCTTGTGCTGGTGGCGTGCTCTGGCCGGGATGGATCCTTCCTTGCTCAACGACACACTGTTCCTTGCTGGAGGCACCTGCCTGTGGAACACCCTTCCTGTCACTCCTCAGCCAGCTCCTGCAGGCAGGAGTGTCCAGGCAGCCCTCTCCCCAGCTAGAGCCCCTTGGCACAGCAGGGCCAGCCCTGTCCTCGGACTCACCGGCTGCATCCAACAGCACATCACCTTCTCCCTTGGACTCAGCTGCAGCCACTCACCCCGAAGCCCAGGGGCTGCAAACGCATCTGGGAATGCGCAGGAGGCAGCGAAGACTCCTCCCTTCACGCGCGTCAGATATGGTTGCAGTGAGCTGGCTACCAGGGTCAGCACCCAAAAGCAGTGTGGCAGAGGAAAAAGAATAAATAGGGAGGAAGGACAGCAGAAAGAGCCGGAACAAGGCACATGGGAACAAGAAACGAAGAGGTGAAGCGTACAGGGCAGAATTGGCAAAAGAGCAACACCTTTTGGGGCACCAGAGAGGTAGGTGGACCAGAATCGGGGATTTGGGGGTGCATTAGTGCTGTGGCAGCAGCTCTCGCTCTGCGAGCGCAGCCCTGCAGGAGCAAGTCACCAACTGGGAGGATGGGCCCTGACTTGGAGAGGAAAAGGAAAAGGGATAAGGGGCAGCTTTAGAAAGCGCTTTTATAACTTCAGTACGTATGAAGGGGGGTTGAGCTTCTGAAACCATTCTATAAATAGTGTTGTAAAAACCCTATATAGCAGAGATATTTACACTGAAGTATCTACTTAAATAGATATTAAGTTATCAAACATCTATGTATTCCCTAAATATACATATGTTTACACTATCTATTGTGACTATATCTATATACATCTATAGAACATTTATACATCTATTTAGACATACCGATCAACACTTTTATCAGAACTTCTATTTAGCTATCTGTTTAAACTTACATATATTATCACTAATTTTACACTTCTCTATTTAGACTGAGATATCTACTTATCTCTATACCTGTTTACGCTTATTTTATTATCTTTATTTAGATTACATAGGATATCTAACAGAAGGGTTGGACTAGATGATCCCTGAGAACCTTCCAACCTGTGACCCTGCGGTAGGTTTATTATAGAACACACACTAAATTCAGATAGCTTTATCCAGGCAGACGACTTCTTATATATTTTGAAAACCAATATTAACTTTAAAAGTTTTTTCTTTATTTATAAGTTCTTTGTACTATGCAGTAGGTAAAAGGTTTTTTTAAATTTTTTATATTCCAATTAGAAACATGTACAGGCTCTTAAAATATAAAAAACTTGTATAGACATAAAAAAATTATTTTGTGCACTTTAAAATCTATATAGAGGAAGGAATTCAAAATAGGAAAAAAACCCTTTTCCTTTATTGCAATGTCACACACCCATACTTATAGTTTATAATATTTAATAATCCCCCCACAACTCTTTGGGGAGGGACCCCCCATTACAACCCCATCTGTAACAGGTTAGCAGGATTCCTATGCACAAAATTCACCCAACACATGATATTTCAAAAGCACAACAGTATTTATTGCTCTGCTAGAGCCTTGCAGAAGCAGTTACTAGCATATTGTTTTCCCCTCATCAGAGTCTGACCAACCCGACTATGCCCGAGACACCGCCGAGCAGGAGGGTGACCGTGAGCAAGGTCATCGCGGAGAAGGGAGGTAGGCATGGCACCTTCAGGGTGTCCCCTGTGGTTCCCAGAGTGTGCTCTGTCTCCCCCCCCTCTCTGCTTTGAGACGCCCCTTTTTATACCCTCAGCAGATTCAAGGCAAAAGAACTGCCTAGACGTTGCCGCACGCGTGGCCGGCGCATGCAACAAGGCCTGCCGGGTACGTGCTCTGCCAGCTAACGGCGGTTCTGGGGTTGCAACAACATATTGTGCAATGACAATCCTCCGCTTCCCCCCTTCGAGGTTGCGTTCTCACAACTGTGGTCAGCTTGTGATTCTTCCACTGTGGCCCTACACTGACCACCATCCAAAATCCCTCACGCACCATCCCCCCTCACCTGCTCCTCTGCTGCATCATTTCCCCCACACATAGTTGACATTAGTGTGCCCTGAGTAACAGGAAGCAAGTATGGGTGGGGACGTATTTACTGAGCATACCGAGATGCTTTCATCAAGATGTTGGAAAAACAAAAATCTAACTATATGTCACCATATTAAAAAAATTGGAGCAGATGAAAATACAAACTGTTGTCAGCCTAAGGCATAGTATATCAGTTCAGTCAAAGGAGGTTTCTAAGTAAATGGATCAGCTTGAAACACAACACATCCTTTACAGCTTAAGTGAGTAGAACACTTGAAAACACTATTAACAGCTATTTATACTAAAAATCTGATCAAAATGGTACCACACTAAACATTCTTGCTGGTGTTAGAAAAAGCCTCATCCCTTCCTTACGGCACTGCTGCAGGGAGATAACCCTATGAGACTGCAGGGCAATGCTATAGCGTAACAAGAATCTATGCTTACCGATTCACCACCACAGCTACAGCTCTTTCGCTGCTGCTGCTGCACATCATGCTTATGCAATGAAGCCCAAAGTGTCAAACCTAAAGGAATAAAATCAGGGGAACACAGCTGCCCTTCTGAAGGCAGGCTGCCTGGGGTGAGGGGGGCAGCCGTGCGTCGGGGCACAGGGCAGCCAGGCAGACCAGATGCCAGCGGCTGCCCTGCAAAGGAGTTGTGCGCTGCTGAGCCTTGGGCTTCGTTGGCTTGGCAGCGCCTCGCCTCTGCACTGCCAGGACCCTGCTCTGCTCATCCTGCACAAGCACAAGGCTTCAGCGAGCACACAACAGGAGAGCAGGGTAAGTGAGGGCATGTCACCAAGAAAAAACCCACACAGGAGAAAACCTCATGCAGGAGGCCCATTTCAGTGGAAGGGAGGGCACAGACACATGCAGAGGAAGGGTGGGGGAGGAGACAGACACTGCTGGACAGGAGCATGTCTGGGCAGACATGCCATGGGGAACGTGCATGGGGATGACTGACACCAGGGGGTCCCCCCAGGATAATCCACAACAGGCAACTCACCTGGGCTTACCTGCAGCAGATGATCCGCTCCAGATAACTGACGCACTGCAGAAAACCCGTTCCAGACAAGCCCCAGAAATGCCCTTCCAAATGCAGGTGTTTCACACCTAGTAATCTCCAAATTAGGATTTTCATGTTTGTTTTTTTTAATAGGGTTGGGTTGGTCAATTATTGCTTTGGGGTTTTTTTTTTTGTTATCTTTGGGTTGTGTTGTTTTCCATTTTGCTGGGTTTCTTGGGGATTTCTGGGTTGGGTCCTTTTTTTTTTCCCCATAATATAAAACTTGGGGTTGTTCTTCAAAAATATTGTATAAAGTGGGGGGGTGTGTGTTTTTGAACCACAAAAATAGGTGATTTTCAGTTTGTTTTGTCGATGAGAGTGGCTGGTCCATGGGTTTCTTCATGTGGAGTCCGCTTTCCGCACATCAGGTAGGGGGCTGGGGAGTGACAAAACAATCTGTAAGATTGTGAAGTAGGTATGTTTGTTCAGCACGGGGGTAGTCCCACCAAAGTCATGCGCGCCTGTGTGATAGTTTGTCTTCCATTTATATAGTAAAGCATTACAGATACATACAATTTCCCAATACGCCTATAGATATGCATGACCTTTCCCCACGTCGTATTAAAATTAGCCAAAAAAGTAGTTTCCATAAATCTTTCCCAACTGAGCTTGCACAGTGCCTCCTCGTGGTGGTGATCGGGGGTAGTAAAGATGAAGGCTGCTGGCTCCTCTTCATCACCGCTAGTAACCTTTTGGTTTTGCGCAGACTCAGTTATCTCTTGACACTTGTCCAAACTACTGTTTTACCTGGTTCTTTAGACAATTTTCTATCCTTCTCAGGAATTTGTCCTTCGCAAGTGGATTCCAGGCCTCCTTGCTAATTATTTTACACAGCGGCTAGATAAGCGTTCCGCAACAATTAACTTTCAGCTGGATAAGCATTCAGAGATAGAACAGTTAACTTCTGGTTTTGCATCTTAAGAGCCCCTTCCCCCTTTCATACCCCCCAGCCATTTTCTTGCTTTCCAGCTGCACAAATCCACCTGGAGTTGACTCTCCAGTTTTCTTTCCCCCAAAACTGTTTGGGTTTTTGTTTAGTTTTTTCTGTTTGCTTTGGTTCTACCACCCCCCACCACTGCAGACCCAGACTCAAAAGGTTTGGGATTCTTTTGTGCCCTGGCAGCAGCTCCCACTCCGCATATGCGGCCCCATAGGGGAAAATCCCCATTTGGGGGAATCAGGCCCACACTGGGATAGGAAAAGGAGAGGGCGAGAGGGGCAGCATTTGAAAGCGCATTTGTATCTTCAATTGATGGGGGGAGTTGAGGGGGGTTGTCCAATTTGTCCAATTTATAAATCCTGTGTATAAATAGGGTTTCTTTGCATTTTAAAAACCTTATATAGCATAGACATTTACTTTTCTGACACTTTCATCTTTTTCACCTTCTCTATTTAGACATCTACTTACAATTACATGTATTTAGACTTATTTATTTCACTATATATATAATCTCTATTTAGATTAGACATCTACTTAGACTATGTAACCCACCGTAAGTGTAGATGCTCACTCTAGTCAGACTTCCTTCTATTTTGAATTCCTTCATAAAGGAGTTTACATATATTTAAAATAAAAAATAAATCCTTTTTCTTCATTTTAGACAGGCGAGTTACTTTTGTATTTTAAAATCCTGTATCTCAATGTAGAATTCTTTCTATCCTAAAATCCCTTTATACATCTATAAAGTAATAATACTTTTCAATATATATAAAATAAGAAAAATATTTTAAGCCAACATGGGTGTGAGGCACTGAATTAGAGAAAACCTCTTAATAGACCCCTGAATTTTCAGGCGTTTTTGGGCTGCAACCCCCCTTTTTGAGGGGGGGAACCCCTAGATGACCCACACACACACACACTGACCTGCTCCTCTGATGCATTATCAGCTCCCCCAGTGACACTGGGGTGCCCTGCATGACATCATCACCCCCCCAGGACTCCCCCTATTTTATTATAGTAAGGTTGGACTAGGGGATCCCTGAGGTCCCCTCCAACCTGAGATTCTGTGATTCACCCCCAAGAAGGGCACTAAACAAGGGAATCTGCTCCAACCTGCAGCTCATTAATAGTGTCATTTACAAAGGTACACACACCCACCCCCCAAAAAAAGGGGAGCTCTGCTAAAATCTAAAAGGTGGGGCAGCCCCCCCAGCCCCTGTCCGCAGGCTAGCGGCCGCCCCACGGCAGAGCAGGAGCGTGCCAGAGGACGGTGTCACGTCTCTCTCGGGCTCTGCTCGGCCATGCTCCCGCGCTGGGACGGGCTCCCCGGGGCAACAAACAGCCCCGGCCCCTGGGGGCCCCGACTCTCCCCACGAGGCAGCCCTCGCGGCCGCACCTGCGGGGCACCCGCTGGAGACAGAGCCGGGAGCCCCCAGGCAGAGGGACGGCCCCTTACCTTCACCACGCTTAACGACCGGCAGGCAAACCCGGGCCGGGGGGCATCTCTTGAGCATCACGAGACACTGAGAAGACATCTGAAAAACAGAAATCCCAACCTATATTTCAGCACGTTAATAAAATAGCACAGAAGAAAATGGAGGAGCTCAGTCAGCACAAGGGATAGGAAGGAAATTGAGCCGCAGCAAGATTCTGGGCAAACGGGTCATGTCTAAACACAACACCTCCTTTAAAAGCTAGAGGGACTGGAACACTTGGAAACGGTATTAAGACTAACCGATACCATTTTGAACAGATTCTTCGCGTAACACTGAACGCTCTGGCTGGTGCTGGAAAACGTCTCATCCCTTCCTTACGGCACCGCTGCGGGGAGATAACCCCGTGAGGCTGCGGGGCAAAGTTGTACCGGAACCGGAACCTCCGCTTACAGATCCACCGCAGCAGCTACAGCCCTCGCCCTGCCGCCGCACGTCTTGCTGCCTGGCTCCATGAAGCCTGAAGCGAAGCGTCAAACTTGAAAGAGTAACGTAAAAAATTAAGAATAAATCTCAGTAATGCACTTTGTGCTGAGAAGGCGGGCGCGTGTTTACGCACATCCAATATGAGCGTCTAGGCTCTGAAAGCTTTCCATTTTCCTTCTGCGTTCATTTAACTCACTCAGCCGTTCACACCCGCCATAAGATTATCTATCTCCAAAATACACAGCAGCAACGTGACTGGGGGGTTTTGGCGTGTTATGGAGTCGGGAGGGACGTCCGCCCAGCTGCCCCGCCCAAGAGATGCTGCTGAACTGCCAGGGAAACGCGCATCCAAAGCGAGACTGAAATAAAATACTTAAGAGCGCTCCCTCAAAATACCGGCAGGAAACCACCACCCCCCCAACATTCATTCGCCCCTCACTAAATATTTACAACAAATACCTACCTGCTTAAGTACACCTAATAAATCGTACGCTACATCTGCTTGGCAGTTACAGCTGAAACAGCGCAAGTCACATCGTAAATCAGACGCTGTTAGCTTTTTTTAAACTTTCATTTATGACAGAAGAATCGGTGAGTGAAGAGATCCCCGATACAGTTTTACTTCTTTTGGGGAAAAAAATAATACCACAACAAAAAACCACGCAAATCAAATCCCCAGTGTTGCAATACATGGGGCTACCAAGAAGGACCGGCAGATATGCTAATGCGTTTGGCTGTACCGAAGCATGCAGGGGAACCGTATTTTTATGGTAACTCAACTGTTACAACTGAGAACCCAAGCACTACCAATGCCATCAACCTTTGGAGTATGTGCTGTGCTTGGATCTCCGCAAGGACCATTGATTTTTTTATCTTAAAAAAATAAAAAAAGCAGTACTTCAAGTCTTGTGCTGATGAGTTCTACTGACAAAGACATTGTCTCTAAGATGCACTCTGAGATATTTCTTATTCAGTGAGGTTGCATTCTATGAACTTGCCATCAATTTTTCAAAATCTCTTCCTAACGAAAGTCACACTGTGGGGCTTTCAGATGGGTCAGATTATGAACCTTTCACAACAAGAAACACACCAGCTAACCAGGATATTCTTGCAGCGGCCAGGTGCCTCTTCATCATGTAAAAAAGAAAAAAACCCAGAGCCAGCAATAAGTATCACACGGGTCAACACAGATCTCTTCCAGAGCACCCCCCTCATCAAAACGAACATGCCCATCGGCTCACCTGCTCTGCACAGATTCCAGCATCACCCCCCGCTTCCGTCATCGCTTGTGGCACCAAATGTATCAACACACAGTAAACTACCGTTACGCTCGTGAGCAATCACCGCCCCGTGACTTCCTCGTTACTACCCAGCTCGCTTCTAATGCTCATACGCCGTTCCAAAGACGGCACACGTGTTACCTACAAAACTGAAGCACTCAACACTGGACCACAGCATTCTCTGATCTTAGATGCTGGCTACTGCCCCACCTTCTCAGACCTCTCATAGGCATGCGGCACCTGCAAAAAGCCAAGTGAAAAGGCACCTCCTGAGATGCCGCCTGATGCCACAGCCTGCCCGCCACCGATCCCCATCTTGCACTCCTTTCCCTCGACAGCCTCCCACACGGCCTACATCACTTCCAGGTGCTGTGTTCAGCTCGCCCGCCATCCGTAACACCCAAATGACACGCGTTGCTTATAACTTCCCCAACAACACAACACCTCAGAAAAGAGCTGCTACTTCAGCCCACCAATCACCACTTGCCTTGCTCGACTTGCCTCCTTTGCTCATTGCTACGCTACTTCAAAACCAAAGCGAAAGACAAACACAAGGAGCAACGGAGTCATAGAGCCATCGGTCACATCTTCCCTCTAGCTACACCACACACCAACTCACCTGCTGACAGCGCCGCCCTCCATCACCCTGCACGACTCCTCCCTCGGCACCTGCCAAACCGATGTCAAACAAGTCACCTGCATGCACGGCCACAGCTGAACCATGACACGGGTCTCGATCGCATGTGGGAACACCCCCTTGAGAGCCCAACTAGGGCGGCTCCTAAACATAAGCACAATACATCAAACATTAAGCCCAGCGCACAGACAAACCACAACACCCTTGGCATGCTACCTGCTCAGCTAAGACTCCAGCTCCCTCTCCCAGACACCTACGGTTGTTCCCTGGGGGCCCACAAAACCCAACAGGATTTACTCCCCTCACCCACCGACAACAGCCAGTCGATCCAAGACGGCTGCAAAATTCCTTCCCCCCCACCCCCCCCCCCCAAAAGCCTGGGCGCATCCCTAGATGCCAGCACCACCCACCTTGCCCTGAGTCTCCATCCCCGGGCAGGGCGGCTCCAAGACACACACAGAACAACGCTACGCAGAACGCTACAGGCAACGCACCCCGAAGGATGAGAGGCAGCTCTCGGAGAGAACGGCGACACCCAGACGGAACCCCCCTTCCGGCAAGACCGCCTGCGGGACCCCGACGGTGACGTCGGCAGGCCCTACGGCAACACCAGAGAACACCAACAGCTTCGTGGCCCGTGACAAGAGCTTCCTCTCACAACCGAGACGACAGACGCGCAACCAGCCCAGCTTCAAGACCTAACCGCCTACGGATGCAAGGAAGAAATGCCAGTCCCCAAAAAACTCACAGCCACAGAGCGGCGCCGCTCACGCAGCCGGGAACGACGACGTCCGAGACGCCAAAACAATCAACGCCTGAAGCTTGCGATGCCAGAAAAGAAGCGCCCGATGGGCGCCGAGCCCACGACTAGGGCCTCGCCGGGCACTACCAACGCTGCCGAGGCACCTGCCCGGCTCCTAAAGAACAAAGAGAACAACCGAGACCCGAGGAAGGTCGGAGACACCCAACACAAAACACACACACTGCACAATAACGCACACAGCCTGGAACCGCACTGCCCGGCACACGGTCCCGTCACATTCAAGAGGAACCTGCTCCTTTTCCCTGCTCCCAAAGGGGACCGCTTCCCGGACAGCCCGCTCCGCTGCACCATCCTTAAAACCCCTCCCTCCCCCAACCCCTTCCTCAGCACCGTTGCCTCAACTTAGCTTTCAAGGGGCCCAGAGTCCCGGTCCACCCATCCTTCAGAAGAACAAGCGCACAGGCAGCCCACTGCATCGGTCCTCCAAGTGCCAGGTGCCTTTTCATCATCTAAACAAAAACAACAAAAAGACACACACCGCCCTGGCAGTCAGCATCCCATCACTCAACAAGGACCTACCCCGCAACGTCCCCCACCTCACGTGCACCCGGCTGACCCGTGCCCATTCCGGACGAGGACGAACACCATCCCCTGCGGCCCCTAGAGATACCACAGGACACACAAAGTTACCGTCGCTCTGCCAAAAAAGGAAGAGCGAACCACACCAGCCCCACGCCCCTCCCCTCTGCGACCCAGCTCACCTCAAACGCGCATCCAGGCCCAAAGGCAGCCGGCGCACAACCTGCAAAGCCAGAGACAAACGCTTCCATTGAGTGGCCGTACGACACCTTGCTCTCAAACAACAGCCTGGCCTTCAACCCCCTCACCTCTCGGACCTCTCGTCGGCATGCAGCGTCTCCCCTCCGAAGCCTGCGGGTGGCACCTGCAAGAACCCAAGCAAAAAAGGACCCGCTCAGGTGCTGCGGGAGTCTCAGCATACCCGCACAAACCTCCCTCATCTCAGACACGCACCTTTTCCTCCACAGCTCACCTGCCTGGCCTCCATCAGATACGGTCGCCATCTTGAGGCTCGCCCACCACCTGCAAGAGCCAAACGCATGTTGCTCGCGACCACCTGCAACGCGACACCTCAGGACGAATCGCTACGCTTCAGCCCACCCGTCACCGCTCACCCTGTGCGATTCCCCTCCGGTGCCCAGATCCCGCTCGGCTCCTCGCATGCGTCCAAAAAGAAAAATTACCACAATGGGCTCGTACAGCCAGCAGCCACATCTTCCATCTAGATACACCACGCACCAACTCACCAGCTGACAGCGCCGTCCTCCATCACCCTGCACGACTCCTCCCTCGGCACCTGCCAAACCGATGTCAAACAAGTCACCTGCATGCACGGCCACAGCTGAACCACGACACAGGTCTTGATCGCATGTAGGAACACCCCTCGAGCGCCCAACTAGGGCGGCTCTTAAACATGAGCACAATACATCAAACATTAAGCCCAGCGCACAGACAAGCCAGAACACCCTTGACATGCTACCTGCTCAGCTAAGACTCCAGCTCCCTCTCCCAGACACCTATGGTTGTTCCCTGGGGGCCCACAAAACCCAACAGGAATTACTTCCCTCACCCACCGACAACAGCCACTTGATCCAAGACGGCTGCAAAACTCCTCCCCGCTCAAAGCCTGGGCGCATCCCTAGATGCCAGCACCACCCACCTTGCCCTGACTCTCCATCCCCGGGCAGGGCGGCTCCAAGACACACACAGAACAACGCTACGCAGAACGCTACAAGCAATGCACCCCGAAGGATGAGAGGCAGCTCTCGGAGAGAACGACAACACCCAGACAGAAACCCCCGTCCGGCAAGACCGCCTGCGGGACCCCGACGGTGACGTCGGCAGGCCCTACGGCAACACCAGAGAACGCCAACAGCTTCGTGGCCCGTGACAAGAGCTTCCTCTCACAACCGAGACGACAGACGCGCAACCAGCCCAGCTTCAAGACCTAACCGCCTACGGATGCAAGGAAGAAGTGCCAGTCCCCAAAAAACTCACAGCGACAGAGCGGCGCCGCTCACGCAGCCGGGAACGACGCCGCCCAAGACGACCGTCCGAGACGCCAAAACGATCCACGCCTGAAGCTTGCGACGCCAAAAGAGAAGCGCCCGATGGGCGCCGAGCCCACGACTAGGGCCTCGCCGGGCACTACCAACGCTGCCGAGGCACCTGCCTGGCTCCTAAAGAACAAAGAGAGCAACCGAGACCCGAGGAAGGTCGGAGACACCCAACACAAAACACACACGCTGCACAATAACGCACACAGCCTGGAACCGCCCTGCCCGGCACACGTTCCCGTCACGTTGCAGAGGAACCTGCTCCTTTTCCCTGCTCCCAAAGGGGACCGCTTCCCGGACAGCCCACTCCGCTGCACCATCCTTAAAACCCCTCCCTCCCCCAACCCCTTCCTCAGCACCGTTGCCTCAACTTAGCTTTCAAGGGGCCCAGAGTCCCGGTCCACCCATCCTTCAGAAGAACAAGCGCACAGGCAGCCCACTGCATCGGTCCTCCCAGGGCCAGGTGCCTTTTCATCATCTAAACAAAAACAACAAAAAGACACACACCGCCCCGTCAGTCAGCATCCCATCACTCAACAAGGACCTACCCCGCAACGTCCCCCACCTCATGCGCACCCGGCTGCTCCGCGCCCATTCCGGACGAGGACGAACGCCACCCCCTGCGGCCCCTAGAGATACCACAGGACACACAAAGTTACCGTCGCTCTGCCAAAAAAGGAAGAGCGAACCACACCAGCCCCACGCCCCTCCCCTCTGCGACCCAGCTCACCTCAAACGCGCATCCAGGCCCAAAGGCAGCCGGCGCACAACCTGCAAAACCAGAGACAAACGCTTCCATTGAGTGGCCGTACGACAGACACCTTGCTCTCAAACAGCAGCCTGGCCTTCAACCCCCTCACCTCTCGGACCTCTCGTCGGCATGCGGCGTCTCCCCTCCGAAGCCTGCGGGCGGCACCTGCAAGAACCCAAGCAAAAAAGGACCCGCTCAGGTGCTGCGGGAGTCTCAGGACACCCGCACCAACCGCCCCCATCTCAGACACGCACCTTTCCCTCGACAGCTCACCTGCCTGGCCTCCATCAGATACGGTCGCCATCTTGAGGCTCGCCCACCACCTGCAAGAGCCAAACGCATGTTGCTCACAACCACCTGCAACGCGGCACCTCAGGACGAATCGCTACGCTTCAGCCCACCCGTCACCGCTCACCCCGTGCGATTCCCCTCCGGTGCCCAGATCCCGCTCGGCTCCTCGCATGCGTCCAAAAAGAAAAATTACCACAATGGGCTCGTACAGCCAGCAGCCACATCTTCCATCTAGATACACCACGCACCAACTCACCCACTGACAGCGCCGCCCTCCATCACCCTGCACGACTCCTCCCTCGGCACCTGCCAAACCGATGTCAAACAAGTCACCTGCATGCACGGCCACAGCTGAACCATGACACGGGTCTCGATCGCATGTGGGAACACCCCCTTGAGAGCCCAACTAGGGTGGCTCCTAAACATAAGCACAATACATCAAACATTAAGCCCAGCGCACAGACAAGCCAGAACACCCTTGACATGCTACCTGCTCAGCTAAGACTCCAGCTCCCTCCCCCAGACACCTACGGTTGTTCCCTGGGGGCCCACAAAACCCAACAGGATTTACTCCCCTCACCCACCGACAACAGCCAGTCGATCCAAGACGGCTGCAAAATTCCTTCCCCCCCTCCCCCCCCCCAAAAGCCTGGGCGCATCCCTAGATGCCAGCACCACCCACCTTGCCCTGAGTCTCCATCCCCGGGCAGGGCGGCTCCAAGACACACACAGAACAACGCTACGCAGAACGCTACAAGCAACGCACCCCAAAGGATGAGAGGCAGCTCTCGGAGAGAACGACGACACCCAGACGGAACCCCCCGTCCGGCAAGACCGCCCGAGGGACCCCGACGGTGACGTCGGCAGGCCCTACGGCAACGCCAGAGAACGCCGACAGCTTCGTGGCCCGTGACAAGAGCTTCCTCTCACAACCGAGACGACAGACGCGCAACCAGCCCAGCTTCAAGACCTAACCGCCTAAGGACGCGAGGAAGAAATGCCAGTCCCCAAAAAACTCACAGCGACAGAGCGGCGCTGCTCACGCAGCCGGGAACGACGACGCGCAAGACGACCGTCCGAGACGCCAAAACGATCCACGCCGGAAGCTTGCGACGCCAAAAGAGAAGCGCCCGATGGGCGCCGAGCCCACGACTAGGGCCTCGCCGGGCCCTACCAACGCTGCCGAGGCACCTGCCTGGCTCCTAAAGAACAAAGAGAGCAACCGAGACCCGAGGAAGGTCGGAGACACCCAACACAAAACACACACACTGCACAATAACGCACACAGCCTGGAACCGCACTGCCCGGCACACGGTCCCGTCACATTCAAGAGGAACCTGCTCCTTTTCCCTGCTCCCAAAGGGGACCGCTTCCCGGACAGCCCGCTCCGCTGCGCCATCCTGAAAACCCCTCCCTCCCCCAACCCCTTCCTCAGCACCGTTGCCTCAACTTAGCTTTCAAGGGGCCGAGAGTCTCAGTCCACCCATCCTTCAGAAGAACAAGCGCACAGGCAGCCCACTGCATCAGTCCTCCGAGTGCCAGGTGCCTTTTCATCATCTAAACAAAAACAACAAAAAGACACGCACCGCCCTGGCAGTCAGCATCCCATCACTCAACAAGGACCTACCCCGCAACGTCCCCCACCTCACGCGCACCCGGCTGCTCCGCGCCCATTCCGGACGAGGACGAACACCATCCCCTGCGGCCCCTAGAGATACCACAGGATACACAAAGTTACCGTCACTCTGCCAAAAAAAGGAAGAACGAACCACACCAGCCCCACGCCCCTCCCCTCTGCGACCCAGCTCACCTCAAACGCGCATCCAGGCCCAAAGGCAGCCAGCGCACAACCTGCAAAGCCAGAGACAAACGCTTCCATTGAGTGGCCGTACGACACCTTGCTCTCAAACAACAGCCTGGCCTTCAACCCCCTCACCTCTCGGACCTCTCGTCGGCATGCGGCGTCTCCCCTCCGAAGCCTGCGGGCGGCACCTGCAAGAACCCAAGCAAAAAAGGACCCGCTCAGGTGCTGCGGGAGTCTCAGCATACCCGCACAAACCTCCCCCATCTCAGACGCGCACCTTTCCCTCGACAGCTCACCTGCCTGGCCTCCATCAGATACGGTCGCCATCTTGAGGCTCGCCCACCACCTGCAAGAGCCAAACGCATGTTGCTCGCGACCACCTGCAACGCGACACCTCAGGACGAATCGCTACGCTTCAGCCCACCCGTCACCGCTCACCCTGTGCGATTCCCCTCCGGTGCCCAGATCCCGCTCGGCTCCTCGCATGCGCCCAAAAAGAAAAATTACCACAATGGGCTCGTACAGCCAGCAGCCACATCTTCCATCTAGATACACCACGCACCAACTCACCCGCTGACAGCGCCGTCCTCCATCACCCTGCACGACTCCTCCCTCGGCACCTGCCAAACCGATGTCAAACAAGTCACCTGCATGCACAGCGACAGCTGAACCACAACACAGGTCTCGATCGCATGTAGGAACACCCCTCGAGCGCCCAACTAGGGCGGCTCTTAAACATGAGCACAATACATCAAACATTAAGCCCAGCGCACAGACAAGCCAGAACACCCTTGACATGCTACCTGCTCAGCTAAGACTCCAGCTCCCTCTCCCAGACACCTACGGTTGTTCCCTGGGGGCCCACAAAACCCAACAGGAATTACTTCCCTCACCCACCGACAACAGCCACTTGATCCAAGACGGCTGCAAAACTCCTTCCCCCCCTCCCCCCCCACTCAAAAACCTGGGCGCATCCCTAGATGCCAGCACCACCCACCTTGCCCTGACTCTACATCCCCGGGCAGGGCGGCTCCAAGACAAACACAGAACAACGCTACACAGAACGCTACAAGCAACGCACCCCAAAGGATGAGAGGCAGCTCTCGGAGAGAACGACGACACCCAGACGGAACCCCCCGTCCGGCAAGACCGCCCGAGGGACCCCGACGGTGACGTCGGCAGGCCCTACGGCAACGCCAGAGAACGCCGACAGCTTCGTGGCCCGTGACAAGAGCTTCCTCTCACAACCGAGACGACAGACGCGCAACCAGCCCAGCTTCAAGACCTAACCGCCTAAGGACGCGAGGAAGAAATGCCAGTCCCCAAAAAACTCACAGCGACAGAGCGGCGCTGCTCACGCAGCCGGGAACGACGACGCGCAAGACGACCGTCCGAGACGCCAAAACGATCCACGCCGGAAGCTTGCGACGCCAAAAGAGAAGCGCCCGATGGGCGCCGAGCCCACGACTAGGGCCTCGCCGGGCCCTACCAACGCTGCCGAGGCACCTGCCTGGCTCCTAAAGAACAAAGAGAGCAACCGAGACCCGAGGAAGGTCGGAGACACCCAACACAAAACACACACACTGCACAATAACGCACACAGCCTGGAACCGCACTGCCCGGCACACGGTCCCGTCACATTCAAGAGGAACCTGCTCCTTTTCCCTGCTCCCAAAGGGGACCGCTTCCCGGACAGCCCGCTCCGCTGCGCCATCCTGAAAACCCCTCCCTCCCCCAACCCCTTCCTCAGCACCGTTGCCTCAACTTAGCTTTCAAGGGGCCGAGAGTCTCAGTCCACCCATCCTTCAGAAGAACAAGCGCACAGGCAGCCCACTGCATCGGTCCTCCGAGTGCCAGGTGCCTTTTCATCATCTAAACAAAAACAACAAAAAGACACGCACCGCCCTGGCAGTCAGCATCCCATCACTCAACAAGGACCTACCCCGCAACGTCCCCCACCTCACGCGCACCCGGCTGCTCCGTGCCCATTCCGGACGAGGACGAACGCCACCCCCTGCGGCCCCTAGACATACCACAGGACACACAAAGTTACCGTCGCTCTGCCAAAAAAGGAAGAGCAAACCACACCAGCCCCGCGCCCCTCCCCTCTGCGACCCAGCTCACCTCAAACGCGCATCCAGGCCCAAAGGCAGCCGGCGCACAACCTGCAACACCAAAGACAAACGCTTCAATTGAGTGGCCGTACGACACCTTGCTCTCAAACAACAGCCTGGCCTTCAACCCCCTCACCTCTCGGACCTCTCGTCGGCATGCGGCGTCTCCCCTCCGAAGCCTGCGGGCGGCACCTGCAAGAACCCAAGCAAAAAAGGACCCGCTCAGGTGCTGCGGGAGTCTCAGCATACCCGCACAAACCTCCCCCATCTCAGACGCGCACCTTTCCCTCGACAGCTCACCTGCCTGGCCTCCATCAGATACGGTCGCCATCTTGAGGCTCGCCCACCACCTGCAAGAGCCAAACGCATGTTGCTCGCGACCACCTGCAACGCGACACCTCAGGACGAATCGCTACGCTTCAGCCCACCCGTCACCGCTCACCCTGTGCGATTCCCCTCCGGTGCCCAGATCCCGCTCGGCTCCTCGCATGCGCCCAAAAAGAAAAATTACCACAATGGGCTCGTACAGCCAGCAGCCACATCTTCCATCTAGATACACCACGCACCAACTCACCTGCTGACAGCGCCGTCCTCCATCACGCTGCACGACTCCTCCCTCGGCACCTGCCAAACTGATGTCAAACAAGTCACCTGCATGCACGGCCACAGCTGAACCATGACACGGGTCTCGATCGCATGTAGGAACACCCCTTGAGAGCCCAACTAGGGCGGCTCCTAAACATAAGCACAATACATCAAACATTAAGCCCAGCGCACAGACAAGCCAGAACACCCTTGACATGCTACCTGCTCAGCTAAGACTCCAGCTCCCTCTCCCAGACACCTACGGTTGTTCCCTGGGGGCCCACAAAACCCAACAGGATTTACTCCCCTCACCCACCGACAACAGCCACTCGATCCAAGACGGCTGCAAAATTCCTTCCCCCCCTCCCCCCCCCCAAAAGCCTGGGCGCATCCCTAGATGCCAGCACCACCCACCTTGCCCTGAGTCTCCATCCCCGGGCAGGGCGGCTCCAAGACACACACAGAACAACGCTACGCAGAACGCTACAGGCAACGCACCCCGAAGGATGAGAGGCAGCTCTCGGAGAGAACGGCGACACCCAGACGGAACCCCCCTTCCAGCAAGACCGCCTGCGGGACCCCGACGGTGACGTCAGCAGGCCCTACGGCAACACCAGAGAACGCCGACAGCTTCGTGGCCCGTGACAAGAGCTTCCTCTCACAACCGAGACGACAGACGCGCAACCAGCCCAGCTTCAAGACCTAACCGCCTACGGATGCAAGGAAGAAATGCCAGTCCCCAAAAAACTCACAGCCACAGAGCGGCGCCGCTCACGCAGCCGGGAACGACGACGTCCGAGACGCCAAAACAATCCACGCCGGAAGCTTGCGATGCCAGAAGAGAAGCGCCCGATGGGCGCCGAGCCCACGACTAGGGCCTCGCCGGGCACTACCAACGCTGCCGAGGCACCTGCCCGGCTCCTAAAGAACAAAGAGAGCAACCGAGACCCGAGGAAGGTCGGAAACACCCAACACAAAACACACACACTGCACAATAACGCACACAGCCTGGAACCGCCCTGCCCGGCACACGTTCCCGTCACGTTGCAGAGGAACCTGCTCCTTTTCCCTGCTCCCAAAGGGGACCGCTTCCCAGACAGCCCGCTCCGCTGCACCATCCTTAAAACCCCTCCCTCCCCCAACCCCTTCCTCAGCACCGTTGCCTCAACTTAGCTTTCAAGGGGCCCAGAGTCCCGGTCCACCCATCCTTCAGAAGAACAAGCGCACAGGCAGCCCACTGCATCGGTCCTCCAAGTGCCAGGTGCCTTTTCATCATCTAAACAAAAACAACAAAAAGACACACACCGCCCTGGCAGTCAGCATCCCGTCACTCAACAAGGACCTACCCCACAACGTCCCCCACCTCACGTGCACCCGGCTGATCCGTGCCCATTCCGGACGAGGACGAACGCCACCCCCTGCGGCCCCTAGAGATACCACAGGACACACAAAGTTACCGTCGCTCTGCCAAAAAAGGAAGAACGAACCACACCAGCCCCGCGCCCCTCCCCTCTGCGACCCAGCTCACCTCAAACGCGCATCCAGGCCCAAAGGCAGCCGGCGCACAACCTGCAAAGCCAGAGACAAACGCTTCCATTGAGTGGCCGTACAACACCTTGCTCTCAAACAACAGCCTGGCCTTCAACCCCCTCACCTCTCGGACCTCTCGTCGGCATGCGGCGTCTCCCCTCCGAAGCCTGCGGGCGGCACCTGCAAGAACCCAAGCAAAAAAGGACCCGCTCAGGTGCTGCGGGACTCTCAGGACACCCGCACCAACCCCCCCCATCTCAGACACGCACCTTTCCCTCGACAGCTCACCTGCCTGGCCTCCATCAGATACGGTCGCCATCTTGAGGCTCGCCCACCACCTGCAAGAGCCAAACGCATGTTGCTCACAACCACCTGCAACGCGACACCTCAGGACGAATCGCTACGCTTCAGCCCACCCGTCACCGCTCACCCTGTGCGATTCCCCTCCGGTGCCCAGATCCCGCTCGGCTCCTCGCATGCGTCCAAAAAGAAAAATTACCACAATGGGCTCGTACAGCCAGCAGCCACATCTTCCATCTAGATACACCACGCACCAACTCACCCGCTGACAGCGCCGTCCTCCATCACCCTGCACGACTCCTCCCTCGGCACCTGCCAAACCGATGTCAAACAAGTCACCTGCATGCACGGCCACAGCTGAACCACAACACAGGTCTCGATCGCATGTAGGAACACCCCTCGAGCGCCCAACTAGGGCGGCTCTTAAACATGAGCACAATACATCAAACATTAAGCCCAGCGCACAGACAAGCCAGAACACCCTTGACATGCTACCTGCTCAGCTAAGACTCTAGCTCCCTCCCCCAGACACCTATGGTTGTTCCCTGGGGGCCCACAAAACCCAACAGGAATTACTTCCCTCACCCACCGACAACAGCCACTTGATCCAAGACGGCTGCAAAACTCCTTCCCCCCCTCCCCCCCCACTCAAAAACCTGGGCGCATCCCTAGATGCCAGCACCACCCACCTTGCCCTGACTCTACATCCCCGGGCAGGGCGGCTCCAAGACAAACACAGAACAACGCTACACAGAACGCTACAAGCAACGCACCCCAAAGGATGAGAGGCAGCTCTCGGAGAGAACGACGACACCCAGACGGAACCCCCCGTCCGGCAAGACCGCCCGAGGGACCCCGACGGTGACGTCGGCAGGCCCTACGGCAACGCCAGAGAACGCCGACAGCTTCGTGGCCCGTGACAAGAGCTTCCTCTCACAACCGAGACGACAGACGCGCAACCAGCCCAGCTTCAAGACCTAACCGCCTACGGATGCAAGGAAGAAGTGCCAGTCCCCAAAAAACTCACAGCGACAGAGCGGCGCCGCTCACGCGGCCGGGAACGACACCGCCCAAGACGACCGTCCGAGACGCCAAAACGATCCACGCCTGAAGCTTGCGATGCCAAAAGAGAAGCGCCCGATGGGCGCCAAGCCCACGACTAGGGCCTCGCCGGGCCCTACCAACGCTGCCGAGGCACCTGCCTGGCTCCTAAAGAACAAAGAGAGCAACCGAGACCCGAGGAAGGTCGGAGACACCCAACACAAAACACAGACACGCTGCACAATAACGCACACAGCCTGGAACCGCACTGCCCGGCACACGGTCCCGTCACATTCAAGAGGAACCTGCTCCTTTTCCCTGCTCCCAAAGGGGACCGCTTCCCAGACAGCCCGCTCCGCTGCACCATCCTTAAAACCCCTCCCTCCCCCAACCCCTTCCTCAGCACCGTTGCCTCAACTTAGCTTTCAAGGGGCCCAGAGTCCCGGTCCACCCATCCTTCAGAAGAACAAGCGCACAGGCAGCCCACTGCATCGGTCCTCCAAGGGCCAGGTGCCTTTTCATCATCTAAACAAAAACAACAGAAAGACACACACCGCCCTGGCAGTCAGCATCCCATCACTCAACAAGGACCTACCCCGCAACGTCCCCCACCTCACGCGCACCCGGCTGCTCCGCGCCCATTCCGGACGAGGACGAACGCCATCCCCTGCGGCCCCTAGAGATACCACAGGATACACAAAGTTACCGTCGCTCTGCCAAAAAAGGAAGAACGAACCACACCAGCCCCGCGCCCCTCCCCTCTGCGACCCAGCTCACCTCAAACGCGCATCCAGGCCCAAAGGCAGCCGGCGCACAACCTGCAGAACCAGAGACAAACGCTTCCATTGAGTGGCCGTACGACAGACACCTTGCTCTCAAACAACAGCCTGGCCTTCAACCCCCTCACCTCTCGGACCTCTCGTCGGCATGCGGCGTCTCCCCTCCGAAGCCTGCGGGCGGCACCTGCAAGAACCCAAGCAAAAAAGGACCCGCTCAGGTGCTGCGGGAGTCTCAGCATACCCGCACAAACCTCCCCCATCTCAGACGCGCACCTTTTCCTCCACAGCTCACCTGCCTGGCCTCCATCAGATACGGTCGCCATCTTGAGGCTCGCCCACCACCTGCAAGAGCCAAACGCATGTTGCTCGCGACCACCTGCAACGCGACACCTCAGGACAAATCGCTACGCTTCAGCCCACCCGTCACCGCTCACCCCGTGCGATTCCCCTCCGGTGCCCAGATCCCGCTCGGCTCCTCGCATGCGTCCAAAAAGAAAAATTACCACAATGGGCTCGTACAGCCAGCAGCCACATCTTCCATCTAGATACACCACGCACCAACTCACCCGCTGACAGCGCCGTCCTCCATCACCCTGCACGACTCCTCCCTCGGCACCTGCCAAACCGATGTCAAACAAGTCACCTGCATGCACAGCGACAGCTGAACCACAACACAGGTCTCGATCGCATGTAGGAACACCCCTCGAGCGCCCAACTAGGGCGGCTCTTAAACATGAGCACAATACATCAAACATTAAGCCCAGCGCACAGACAAGCCAGAACACCCTTGACATGCTACCTGCTCAGCTAAGACTCTAGCTCCCTCCCCCAGACACCTACGGTTGTTCCCTGGGGGCCCACAAAACCCAACAGGAATTACTTCCCTCACCCACCGACAACAGCCACTTGATCCAAGACGGCTGCAAAACTCCTTCCCCCCCTCCCCCCCACTCAAAAACCTGGGCGCATCCCTAGATGCCAGCACCACCCACCTTGCCCTGACTCTCCATCCCCGGGCAGGGCGGCTCCAAGACAAACACAGAACAACGCTACGCAGAACGCTACAAGCAACGCACCCCAAAGGATGAGAGGCAGCTCTCGGAGAGAACGGCGACACCCAGACGGAAACCCCCGTCCGGCAAGACCGCCCGAGGGACCCCGACGGTGACGTCGGCAGGCCCTACGGCAACGCCAGAGAACGCCGACAGCTTCGTGGCCCGTGACAAGAGCTTCCTCTCACAACCGAGACGACAGACGCGCAACCAGCCCAGCTTCAAGACCTAACCGCCTACGGATGCAAGGAAGAAGTGCCAGTCCCCAAAAAACTCACAGCGACAGAGCGGCGCCGCTCACGCGGCCGGGAACGACACCGCCCAAGACGACCGTCCGAGACGCCAAAACGATCCACGCCTGAAGCTTGCGATGCCAAAAGAGAAGCGCCCGATGGGCGCCAAGCCCACGACTAGGGCCTCGCCGGGCCCTACCAACGCTGCCGAGGCACCTGCCTGGCTCCTAAAGAACAAAGAGAGCAACCGAGACCCGAGGAAGGTCGGAGACACCCAACACAAAACACAGACACGCTGCACAATAACGCACACAGCCTGGAACCGCACTGCCCGGCACACGGTCCCGTCACATTCAAGAGGAACCTGCTCCTTTTCCCTGCTCCCAAAGGGGACCGCTTCCCAGACAGCCCGCTCCGCTGCACCATCCTTAAAACCCCTCCCTCCCCCAACCCCTTCCTCAGCACCGTTGCCTCAACTTAGCTTTCAAGGGGCCCAGAGTCCCGGTCCACCCATCCTTCAGAAGAACAAGCGCACAGGCAGCCCACTGCATCGGTCCTCCAAGGGCCAGGTGCCTTTTCATCATCTAAACAAAAACAACAGAAAGACACACACCGCCCTGGCAGTCAGCATCCCATCACTCAACAAGGACCTACCCCGCAACGTCCCCCACCTCACGCGCACCCGGCTGCTCCGCGCCCATTCCGGACGAGGACGAACGCCATCCCCTGCGGCCCCTAGAGATACCACAGGATACACAAAGTTACCGTCGCTCTGCCAAAAAAGGAAGAACGAACCACACCAGCCCCGCGCCCCTCCCCTCTGCGACCCAGCTCACCTCAAACGCGCATCCAGGCCCAAAGGCAGCCGGCGCACAACCTGCAGAACCAGAGACAAACGCTTCCATTGAGTGGCCGTACGACAGACACCTTGCTCTCAAACAACAGCCTGGCCTTCAACCCCCTCACCTCTCGGACCTCTCGTCGGCATGCGGCGTCTCCCCTCCGAAGCCTGCGGGCGGCACCTGCAAGAACCCAAGCAAAAAAGGACCCGCTCAGGTGCTGCGGGAGTCTCAGCATACCCGCACAAACCTCCCCCATCTCAGACGCGCACCTTTTCCTCCACAGCTCACCTGCCTGGCCTCCATCAGATACGGTCGCCATCTTGAGGCTCGCCCACCACCTGCAAGAGCCAAACGCATGTTGCTCGCGACCACCTGCAACGCGACACCTCAGGACAAATCGCTACGCTTCAGCCCACCCGTCACCGCTCACCCCGTGCGATTCCCCTCCGGTGCCCAGATCCCGCTCGGCTCCTCGCATGCGTCCAAAAAGAAAAATTACCACAATGGGCTCGTACAGCCAGCAGCCACATCTTCCATCTAGATACACCACGCACCAACTCACCCGCTGACAGCGCCGTCCTCCATCACCCTGCACGACTCCTCCCTCGGCACCTGCCAAACCGATGTCAAACAAGTCACCTGCATGCACAGCGACAGCTGAACCACAACACAGGTCTCAATCGCATGTAGGAACACCCCTCGAGCGCCCAACTAGGGCGGCTCTTAAACATGAGCACAATACATCAAACATTAAGCCCAGCGCACAGACAAGCCAGAACACCCTTGACATGCTACCTGCTCAGCTAAGACTCTAGCTCCCTCCCCCAGACACCTACGGTTGTTCCCTGGGGGCCCACAAAACCCAACAGGAATTACTTCCCTCACCCACCGACAACAGCCACTTGATCCAAGACGGCTGCAAAACTCCTTCCCCCCCTCCCCCCCCACTCAAAAACCTGGGCGCATCCCTAGATGCCAGCACCACCCACCTTGCCCTGACTCTCCATCCCCGGGCAGGGCGGCTCCAAGACAAACACAGAACAACGCTACGCAGAACGCTACAAGCAATGCACCCCAAAGGATGAGAGGCAGCTCTCGGAGAGAACGACGACACCCAGACGGAACCCCCCGTCCGGCAAGACCGCCCGAGGGACCCCGACGGTGACGTCGGCAGGCCCTACGGCAACGCCAGAGAACGCCGACAGCTTCGTGGCCCGTGACAAGAGCTTCCTCTCACAACCGAGACGACAGACGCGCAACCAGCCCAGCTTCAAGACCTAACCGCCTACGGATGCAAGGAAGAAGTGCCAGTCCCCAAAAAACTCACAGCGACAGAGCGGCGCCGCTCACGCGGCCGGGAACGACACCGCCCAAGACGACCGTCCGAGACGCCAAAACGATCCACGCCTGAAGCTTGCGACGCCAAAAGAGAAGCGCCCGATGGGCGCCAAGCCCACGACTAGGGCCTCGCCGGGCCCTACCAACGCTGCCGAGGCACCTGCCTGGCTCCTAAAGAACAAAGAGAGCAA
The DNA here is from genome assembly GCF_963921805.1 of Phalacrocorax carbo. Taxonomy (NCBI): domain Eukaryota; kingdom Metazoa; phylum Chordata; class Aves; order Suliformes; family Phalacrocoracidae; genus Phalacrocorax; species Phalacrocorax carbo. The sequence goes on from NC_087522.1 coordinate 53,933, forward strand.
CCGAGACCCGAGGAAGGTCAGAGACACCCAACACAAAACACAGACACGCTGCACAATAACGCACACAGCCTGGAACCGCACTGCCCGGCACACGGTCCCGTCACATTCAAGAGGAACCTGCTCCTTTTCCCTGCTCCCAAAGGGGACCGCTTCCCAGACAGCCCGCTCCGCTGCACCATCCTTAAAACCCCTCCCTCCCCCAACCCCTTCCTCAGCACCGTTGCCTCAACTTAGCTTTCAAGGGGCCCAGAGTCCCGGTCCACCCATCCTTCAGAAGAACAAGCGCACAGGCAGCCCACTGCATCGGTCCTCCAAGTGCCAGGTGCCTTTTCATCATCTAAACAAAAACAACAAAAAGACACACACCGCCCTGGCAGTCAGCATCCCATCACTCAACAAGGACCTACCCCGCAACGTCCCCCACCTCACGCGCACCCGGCTGCTCCGCGCCCATTCCGGACGAGGACGAACGCCATCCCCTGCGGCCCCTAGAGATACCACAGGATACACAAAGTTACCGTCGCTCTGCCAAAAAAAGGAAGAACGAACCACACCAGCCCCACGCCCCTCCCCTCTGCGACCCAGCTCACCTCAAACGCGCATCCAGGCCCAAAGGCAGCCAGCGCACAACCTGCAAAGCCAGAGACAAACGCTTCCATTGAGTGGCCGTACGACACCTTGCTCTCAAACAACAGCCTGGCCTTCAACCCCCTCACCTCTCGGACCTCTCGTCGGCATGCGGCGTCTCCCCTCCGAAGCCTGCGGGCGGCACCTGCAAGAACCCAAGCAAAAAAGGACCCGCTCAGGTGCTGCGGGAGTCTCAGCATACCCGCACAAACCTCCCCCATCTCAGACGCGCACCTTTTCCTCCACAGCTCACCTGCCTGGCCTCCATCAGATACGGTCGCCATCTTGAGGCTCGCCCACCACCTGCAAGAGCCAAACGCATGTTGCTCGCGACCACCTGCAACGCGACACCTCAGGACAAATCGCTACGCTTCAGCCCACCCGTCACCGCTCACCCCGTGCGATTCCCCTCCGGTGCCCAGATCCCGCTCGGCTCCTCGCATGCGTCCAAAAAGAAAAATTACCACAATGGGCTCGTACAGCCAGCAGCCACATCTTCCATCTAGATACACCACGCACCAACTCACCCGCTGACAGCGCCGTCCTCCATCACCCTGCACGACTCCTCCCTCGGCACCTGCCAAACCGATGTCAAACAAGTCACCTGCATGCACAGCGACAGCTGAACCACAACACAGGTCTCGATCGCATGTAGGAACACCCCTCGAGCGCCCAACTAGGGCGGCTCTTAAACATGAGCACAATACATCAAACATTAAGCCCAGCGCACAGACAAGCCAGAACACCCTTGACATGCTACCTGCTCAGCTAAGACTCCAGCTCCCTCTCCCAGACACCTACGGTTGTTCCCTGGGGGCCCACAAAACCCAACAGGAATTACTTCCCTCACCCACCGACAACAGCCACTTGATCCAAGACGGCTGCAAAACTCCTTCCCCCCCTCCCCCCCCACTCAAAAACCTGGGCGCATCCCTAGATGCCAGCACCACCCACCTTGCCCTGACTCTACATCCCCGGGCAGGGCGGCTCCAAGACAAACACAGAACAACGCTACACAGAACGCTACAAGCAACGCACCCCAAAGGATGAGAGGCAGCTCTCGGAGAGAACGACGACACCCAGACGGAACCCCCCGTCCGGCAAGACCGCCTGCGGGACCCCGACGGTGACGTCGGCAGGCCCTACGGCAACGCCAGAGAACGCCGACAGCTTCGTGGCCCGTGACAAGAGCTTCCTCTCACAACCGAGACGACAGACGCGCAACCAGCCCAGCTTCAAGACCTAACCGCCTAAGGACGCGAGGAAGAAATGCCAGTCCCCAAAAAACTCACAGCGACAGAGCGGCGCTGCTCACGCAGCCGGGAACGACGACGCGCAAGACGACCGTCCGAGACGCCAAAACGATCCACGCCGGAAGCTTGCGACGCCAAAAGAGAAGCGCCCGATGGGCGCCGAGCCCACGACTAGGGCCTCGCCGGGCCCTACCAACGCTGCCGAGGCACCTGCCTGGCTCCTAAAGAACAAAGAGAGCAACCGAGACCCGAGGAAGGTCGGAGACACCCAACACAAAACACACACACTGCACAATAACGCACACAGCCTGGAACCGCACTGCCCGGCACACGGTCCCGTCACATTCAAGAGGAACCTGCTCCTTTTCCCTGCTCCCAAAGGGGACCGCTTCCCGGACAGCCCGCTCCGCTGCGCCATCCTGAAAACCCCTCCCTCCCGCAACCCCTTCCTCAGCACCGTTGCCTCAACTTAGCTTTCAAGGGGCCGAGAGTCTCAGTCCACCCATCCTTCAGAAGAACAAGCGCACAGGCAGCCCACTGCATCGGTCCTCCGAGTGCCAGGTGCCTTTTCATCATCTAAACAAAAACAACAAAAAGACACACACCGCCCTGGCAGTCAGCATCCCATCACTCAACAAGGACCTACCCCGCAACGTCCCCCACCTCACGCGCACCCGGCTGCTCCGCGCCCATTCCGGACGAGGACGAACACCATCCCCTGCGGCCCCTAGAGATACCACAGGATACACAAAGTTACTGTCACTCTGCCAAAAAAGGAAGAACGAACCACACCAGCCCCACGCCCCTCCCCTCTGCGACCCAGCTCACCTCAAACGCACATCCAGGCCCAAAGGCAGCCGGCGCACAACCTGCAACACCAAAGACAAACGCTTCAATTGAGTGGCCGTACGACACCTTGCTCTCAAACAACAGCCTGGCCTTCAACCCCCTCACCTCTCGGACCTCTCGTCGGCATGCGGCGTCTCCCCTCCGAAGCCTGCGGGCGGCACCTGCAAGAACCCAAGCAAAAAAGGACCCGCTCAGGTGCTGCGGGAGTCTCAGCATACCCGCACAAACCTCCCCCATCTCAGACACGCACCTTTCCCTCGACAGCTCACCTGCCTGGCCTCCATCAGATACGGTCGCCATCTTGAGGCTCGCCCACCACCTGCAAGAGCCAAACGCATGTTGCTCGCGACCACCTGCAACGCGACACCTCAGGACAAATCGCTACGCTTCAGCCCACCCATCACCGCTCACCCCGTGCGATTCCCCTCCGGTGCCCAGATCCCGCTCGGCTCCTCGCATGCGTCCAAAAAGAAAAATTACCACAATGGGCTCGTACAGCCAGCAGCCACATCTTCCATCTAGATACACCACGCACCAACTCACCCGCTGACAGCGCCGTCCTCCATCACCCTGCACGACTCCTCCCTCGGCACCTGCCAAACCGATGTCAAACAAGTCACCTGCATGCACAGCGACAGCTGAACCACAACACAGGTCTCGATCGCATGTAGGAACACCCCTCGAGCGCCCAACTAGGGCGGCTCTTAAACATGAGCACAATACATCAAACATTAAGCCCAGCGCACAGACAAGCCAGAACACCCTTGACATGCTACCTGCTCAGCTAAGACTCCAGCTCCCTCTCCCAGACACCTACGGTTGTTCCCTGGGGGCCCACAAAACCCAACAGGAATTACTTCCCTCACCCACCGACAACAGCCACTTGATCCAAGACGGCTGCAAAACTCCTTCCCCCCCTCCCCCCCCACTCAAAAACCTGGGCGCATCCCTAGATGCCAGCACCACCCACCTTGCCCTGACTCTACATCCCCGGGCAGGGCGGCTCCAAGACAAACACAGAACAACGCTACACAGAACGCTACAAGCAATGCACCCCAAAGGATGAGAGGCAGCTCTCGGAGAGAACGACGACACCCAGACGGAACCCCCCGTCCGGCAAGACCGCCTGCGGGACCCCGACGGTGACGTCGGCAGGCCCTACGGCAACGCCAGAGAACGCCGACAGCTTCGTGGCCCGTGACAAGAGCTTCCTCTCACAACCGAGACGACAGACGCGCAACCAGCCCAGCTTCAAGACCTAACCGCCTAAGGACGCGAGGAAGAAATGCCAGTCCCCAAAAAACTCACAGCGACAGAGCGGCGCTGCTCACGCAGCCGGGAACGACGACGCGCAAGACGACCGTCCGAGACGCCAAAACGATCCACGCCGGAAGCTTGCGACGCCAAAAGAGAAGCGCCCGATGGGCGCCGAGCCCACGACTAGGGCCTCGCCGGGCCCTACCAACGCTGCCGAGGCACCTGCCTGGCTCCTAAAGAACAAAGAGAGCAACCGAGACCCGAGGAAGGTCGGAGACACCCAACACAAAACACACACACTGCACAATAACGCACACAGCCTGGAACCGCACTGCCCGGCACACGGTCCCGTCACATTCAAGAGGAACCTGCTCCTTTTCCCTGCTCCCAAAGGGGACCGCTTCCCGGACAGCCCGCTCCGCTGCGCCATCCTGAAAACCCCTCCCTCCCGCAACCCCTTCCTCAGCACCGTTGCCTCAACTTAGCTTTCAAGGGGCCGAGAGTCTCAGTCCACCCATCCTTCAGAAGAACAAGCGCACAGGCAGCCCACTGCATCGGTCCTCCAAGTGCCAGGTGCCTTTTCATCATCTAAACAAAAACAACAAAAAGACACACACCGCCCTGGCAGTCAGCATCCCATCACTCAACAAGGACCTACCCCGCAACGTCCCCCACCTCACGCGCACCCGGCTGCTCCGCGCCCATTCCGGACGAGGACGAACACCATCCCCTGCGGCCCCTAGAGATACCACAGGACACACAAAGTTACCGTCACTCTGCCAAAAAAGGAAGAACGAACCACACCAGCCCCACGCCCCTCCCCTCTGCGACCCAGCTCACCTCAAACGCGCATCCAGGCCCAAAGGCACCCGGCGCACAACCTGCAGAACCAGAGACAAACGCTTCCATTGAGTGGCCGTACGACACCTTGCTCTCAAACAACAGCCTGGCCTTCAACCCCCTCACCTCTCGGACCTCTCGTCGGCATGCGGCGTCTCCCCTCCGAAGCCTGCGGGCGGCACCTGCAAGAACCCAAGCAAAAAAGGACCCGCTCAGGTGCTGCGGGAGTCTCAGCATACCCGCACAAACCTCCCCCATCTCAGACACGCACCTTTCCCTCGACAGCTCACCTGCCTGGCCTCCATCAGATACGGTCGCCATCTTGAGGCTCGCCCACCACCTGCAAGAGCCAAACGCATGTTGCTCGCGACCACCTGCAACGCGACACCTCAGGACGAATCGCTACGCTTCAGCCCACCCGTCACCGCTCACCCTGTGCGATTCCCCTCCGGTGCCCAGATCCCGCTCGGCTCCTCGCATGCGCCCAAAAAGAAAAATTACCACAATGGGCTCGTACAGCCAGCAGCCACATCTTCCATCTAGATACACCACGCACCAACTCACCTGCTGACAGCGCCGTCCTCCATCACGCTGCACGACTCCTCCCTCGGCACCTGCCAAACTGATGTCAAACAAGTCACCTGCATGCACGGCCACAGCTGAACCATGACACGGGTCTCGATCGCATGTAGGAACACCCCTTGAGAGCCCAACTAGGGTGGCTCCTAAACATAAGCACAATACATCAAACATTAAGCCCAGCGCACAGACAAGCCAGAACACCCTTGACATGCTACCTGCTCAGCTAAGACTCCAGCTCCCTCTCCCAGACACCTACGGTTGTTCCCTGGGGGCCCACAAAACCCAACAGGATTTACTCCCCTCACCCACCGACAACAGCCACTCGATCCAAGACGGCTGCAAAATTCCTTCCCCCCCTCCCCCCCCCCAAAAGCCTGGGCGCATCCCTAGATGCCAGCACCACCCACCTTGCCCTGAGTCTCCATCCCCGGGCAGGGCGGCTCCAAGACACACACAGAACAACGCTACGCAGAACGCTACAGGCAACGCACCCCGAAGGATGAGAGGCAGCTCTCGGAGAGAACGGCGACACCCAGACGGAACCCCCCTTCCAGCAAGACCGCCTGCGGGACCCCGACGGTGACGTCAGCAGGCCCTACGGCAACACCAGAGAACGCTGACAGCTTCGTGGCCCGTGACAAGAGCTTCCTCTCACAACCGAGACGACAGACGCGCAACCAGCCCAGCTTCAAGACCTAACCGCCTAAGGACGCGAGGAAGAAATGCCAGTCCCCAAAAAACTCACAGCGACAGAGCGGCGCTGCTCACGCAGCCGGGAACGACGACGCGCAAGACGACCGTCCGAGACGCCAAAACGATCCACGCCGGAAGCTTGCGACGCCAAAAGAGAAGCGCCCGATGGGCGCCGAGCCCACGACTAGGGCCTCGCCGGGCCCTACCAACGCTGCCGAGGCACCTGCCTGGCTCCTAAAGAACAAAGAGAGCAACCGAGACCCGAGGAAGGTCGGAGACACCCAACACAAAACACACACACTGCACAATAACGCACACAGCCTGGAACCGCACTGCCCGGCACACGGTCCCGTCACATTCAAGAGGAACCTGCTCCTTTTCCCTGCTCCCAAAGGGGACCGCTTCCCGGACAGCCCGCTCCGCTGCGCCATCCTGAAAACCCCTCCCTCCCGCAACCCCTTCCTCAGCACCGTTGCCTCAACTTAGCTTTCAAGGGGCCGAGAGTCTCAGTCCACCCATCCTTCAGAAGAACAAGCGCACAGGCAGCCCACTGCATCGGTCCTCCGAGTGCCAGGTGCCTTTTCATCATCTAAACAAAAACAACAAAAAGACACACACCGCCCTGGCAGTCAGCATCCCATCACTCAACAAGGACCTACCCCGCAACGTCCCCCACCTCACGCGCACCCGGCTGCTCCGCGCCCATTCCGGACGAGGACGAACACCATCCCCTGCGGCCCCTAGAGATACCACAGGATACACAAAGTTACTGTCACTCTGCCAAAAAAGGAAGAACGAACCACACCAGCCCCACGCCCCTCCCCTCTGCGACCCAGCTCACCTCAAACGCACATCCAGGCCCAAAGGCAGCCGGCGCACAACCTGCAACACCAAAGACAAACGCTTCAATTGAGTGGCCGTACGACACCTTGCTCTCAAACAACAGCCTGGCCTTCAACCCCCTCACCTCTCGGACCTCTCGTCGGCATGCGGCGTCTCCCCTCCGAAGCCTGCGGGCGGCACCTGCAAGAACCCAAGCAAAAAAGGACCCGCTCAGGTGCTGCGGGAGTCTCAGCATACCCGCACAAACCTCCCCCATCTCAGACACGCACCTTTCCCTCGACAGCTCACCTGCCTGGCCTCCATCAGATACGGTCGCCATCTTGAGGCTCGCCCACCACCTGCAAGAGCCAAACGCATGTTGCTCGCGACCACCTGCAACGCGACACCTCAGGACAAATCGCTACGCTTCAGCCCACCCATCACCGCTCACCCCGTGCGATTCCCCTCCGGTGCCCAGATCCCGCTCGGCTCCTCGCATGCGCCCAAAAAGAAAAATTACCACAATGGGCTCGTACAGCCAGCAGCCACATCTTCCATCTAGATACACCACGCACCAACTCACCTGCTGACAGCGCCGTCCTCCATCACGCTGCACGACTCCTCCCTCGGCACCTGCCAAACTGATGTCAAACAAGTCACCTGCATGCACGGCCACAGCTGAACCATGACACGGGTCTCGATCGCATGTAGGAACACCCCTTGAGAGCCCAACTAGGGTGGCTCCTAAACATAAGCACAATACATCAAACATTAAGCCCAGCGCACAGACAAGCCAGAACACCCTTGACATGCTACCTGCTCAGCTAAGACTCCAGCTCCCTCTCCCAGACACCTACGGTTGTTCCCTGGGGGCCCACAAAACCCAACAGGATTTACTCCCCTCACCCACCGACAACAGCCACTCGATCCAAGACGGCTGCAAAACTCCTTCCCCCCCTCCCCCCCCCCCCCAAAAGCCTGGGCGCATCCCTAGATGCCAGCACCACCCACCTTGCCCTGAGTCTCCATCCCCGGGCAGGGCGGCTCCAAGACACACACAGAACAACGCTACGCAGAACGCTACAGGCAACGCACCCCGAAGGATGAGAGGCAGCTCTCGGAGAGAACGGCGACACCCAGACGGAACCCCCCTTCCAGCAAGACCGCCTGCGGGACCCCGACGGTGACGTCAGCAGGCCCTACGGCAACACCAGAGAACGCTGACAGCTTCGTGGCCCGTGACAAGAGCTTCCTCTCACAACCGAGACGACAGACGCGCAACCAGCCCAGCTTCAAGACCTAACCGCCTAAGGATGCAAGGAAGAAACGCCAGTCCCCAAAAAACTCACAGCCACAGAGCGGCGCCGCTCACGCAGCCGGGAACGACGACGTCCGAGACGCCAAAACAATCCACGCCGGAAGCTTGCGATGCCAGAAGAGAAGCGCCCGATGGGCGCCAAGCCCACGACTAGGGCCTCGCCGGGCACTACCAACGCTGCCGAGGCACCTGCCCGGCTCCTAAAGAACAAAGAGAGCAACCGAGACCCGAGGAAGGTCGGAGACACCCAACACAAAACACACACACTGCACAATAACGCACACAGCCTGGAACCGCCCTGCCCGCCACACGTTCCCGTCACGTTGCAGAGGAACCTGCTCCTTTTCCCTGCTCCCAAAGGGGACCGCTTCCCGGACAGCCCGCTCCGCTGCACCATCCTTAAAACCCCTCCCTCCCGCAACCCCTTCCTCAGCACCGTTGCCTCAACTTAGCTTTCAAGGGGCCCAGAGTCCCGGTCCACCCATCCTTCAGAAGAACAAGCGCACAGGCAGCCCACTGCATCGGTCCTCCAAGTGCCAGGTGCCTTTTCATCATCTAAACAAAAACAACAAAAAGACACACACCGCCCTGGCAGTCAGCATCCCGTCACTCAACAAGGACCTACCCCACAACGTCCCCCACCTCACGTGCACCCGGCTGATCCGTGCCCATTCCGGACGAGGACGAACACCATCCCCTGCGGCCCCTAGAGATACCACAGGACACACAAAGTTACCGTCGCTCTGCCAAAAAAGGAAGAACGAACCACACCAGCCCCGCGCCCCTCCCCTCTGCGACCCAGCTCACCTCAAACGCGCATCCAGGCCCAAAGGCAGCCGGCGCACAACCTGCAAAGCCAGAGACAAACGCTTCCATTGAGTGGCCGTACAACACCTTGCTCTCAAACAACAGCCTGGCCTTCAACCCCCTCACCTCTCGGACCTCTCGTCGGCATGCGGCGTCTCCCCTCCGAAGCCTGCGGGCGGCACCTGCAAGAACCCAAGCAAAAAAGGACCCGCTCAGGTGCTGCGGGAGTCTCAGGACACCCGCACCAACCGCCCCCATCTCAGACACGCACCTTTCCCTCGACAGCTCACCTGCCTGGCCTCCAGCAGATACGGTCGCCACCTTGAGGCTCGCCCACCACCTGCAAGAGCCAAACGCATGTTGCTCGCGACCACCTGCAACGCGACACCTCAGGACGAATCGCTACACTTCAGCCCACCCATCACCGCTCACCCTGTGCGATTCCCCTCCGGTGCCCAGATCCCGCTCGGCTCCTCGCATGCGCCCAAAGAAAAATTACCACAATGGGCTCGTACAGCCAGCAGCCACATCTTCCATCTAGATACACCACGCACCAACTCACCCGCTGACAGCGCCGTCCTCCATCACCCTGCACGACTCCTCCCTCGGCACCTGCCAAACCGATGTCAAACAAGTCACCTGCATGCACGGCCACAGCTGAACCACAACACAGGTCTCGATCGCATGTAGGAACACCCCTCGAGCGCCCAACTAGGGCGGCTCTTAAACATGAGCACAATACATCAAACATTAAGCCCAGCGCACAGACAAGCCAGAACACCCTTGACATGCTACCTGCTCAGCTAAGACTCTAGCTCCCTCCCCCAGACACCTATGGTTGTTCCCTGGGGGCCCACAAAACCCAACAGGAATTACTTCCCTCACCCACCGACAACAGCCACTTGATCCAAGACGGCTGCAAAACTCCTTCCCCCCCTCCCCCCCCACTCAAAAACCTGGGCGCATCCCTAGATGCCAGCACCACCCACCTTGCCCTGACTCTACATCCCCGGGCAGGGCGGCTCCAAGACAAACACAGAACAACGCTACACAGAACGCTACAAGCAACGCACCCCAAAGGATGAGAGGCAGCTCTCGGAGAGAACGACGACACCCAGACGGAACCCCCCGTCCGGCAAGACCGCCCGAGGGACCCCGACGGTGACGTCGGCAGGCCCTACGGCAACGCCAGAGAACGCCGACAGCTTCGTGGCCCGTGACAAGAGCTTCCTCTCACAACCGAGACGACAGACGCGCAACCAGCCCAGCTTCAAGACCTAACCGCCTACGGATGCAAGGAAGAAGTGCCAGTCCCCAAAAAACTCACAGCGACAGAGCGGCGCCGCTCACGCGGCCGGGAACGACACCGCCCAAGACGACCGTCCGAGACGCCAAAACGATCCACGCCTGAAGCTTGCGACGCCAAAAGAGAAGCGCCCGATGGGCGCCAAGCCCACGACTAGGGCCTCGCCGGGCCCTACCAACGCTGCCGAGGCACCTGCCTGGCTCCTAAAGAACAAAGAGAGCAACCGAGACCCGAGGAAGGTCGGAGACACCCAACACAAAACACAGACACGCTGCACAATAACGCACACAGCCTGGAACCGCACTGCCCGGCACACGGTCCCGTCACATTCAAGAGGAACCTGCTCCTTTTCCCTGCTCCCAAAGGGGACCGCTTCCCAGACAGCCCGCTCCGCTGCACCATCCTGAAAACCCCTCCCTCCCCCAACCCCTTCCTCAGCACCGTTGCCTCAACTTAGCTTTCAAGGGGCCCAGAGTCCCGGTCCACCCATCCTTCAGAAGAACAAGCGCACAGGCAGCCCACTGCATCGGTCCTCCAAGGGCCAGGTGCCTTTTCATCATCTAAACAAAAACAACAGAAAGACACACACCGCCCTGGCAGTCAGCATCCCATCACTCAACAAGGACCTACCCCGCAACGTCCCCCACCTCACGCGCACCCGGCTGCTCCGCGCCCATTCCGGACGAGGACGAACACCATCCCCTGCGGCCCCTAGAGATACCACAGGACACACAAAGTTACCGTCGCTCTGCCAAAAAAGGAAGAACGAACCACACCAGCCCCACGCCCCTCCCCTCTGCGACCCAGCTCACCTCAAACGCGCATCCAGGCCCAAAGGCAGCCAGCGCACAACCTGCAAAGCCAGAGACAAACGCTTCCATTGAGTGGCCGTACGACACCTTGCTCTCAAACAACAGCCTGGCCTTCAACCCCCTCACCTCTCGGACCTCTCGTCGGCATGCGGCGTCTCCCCTCCGAAGCCTGCGGGCGGCACCTGCAAGAACCCAAGCAAAAAAGGACCCGCTCAGGTGCTGCGGGAGTCTCAGCATACCCGCACAAACCTCCCCCATCTCAGACGCGCACCTTTTCCTCCACAGCTCACCTGCCTGGCCTCCATCAGATACGGTCGCCATCTTGAGGCTCGCCCACCACCTGCAAGAGCCAAACGCATGTTGCTCGCGACCACCTGCAACGCGACACCTCAGGACAAATCGCTACGCTTCAGCCCACCCGTCACCGCTCACCCCGTGCGATTCCCCTCCGGTGCCCAGATCCCGCTCGGCTCCTCGCATGCGTCCAAAAAGAAAAATTACCACAATGGGCTCGTACAGCCAGCAGCCACATCTTCCATCTAGATACACCACGCACCAACTCACCCGCTGACAGCGCCGTCCTCCATCACCCTGCACGACTCCTCCCTCGGCACCTGCCAAACCGATGTCAAACAAGTCACCTGCATGCACAGCGACAGCTGAACCACAACACAGGTCTCGATCGCATGTAGGAACACCCCTCGAGCGCCCAACTAGGGCGGCTCTTAAACATGAGCACAATACATCAAACATTAAGCCCAGCGCACAGACAAGCCAGAACACCCTTGACATGCTACCTGCTCAGCTAAGACTCCAGCTCCCTCTCCCAGACACCTACGGTTGTTCCCTGGGGGCCCACAAAACCCAACAGGAATTACTTCCCTCACCCACCGACAACAGCCACTTGATCCAAGACGGCTGCAAAACTCCTTCCCCCCCTCCCCCCCCACTCAAAAACCTGGGCGCATCCCTAGATGCCAGCACCACCCACCTTGCCCTGACTCTACATCCCCGGGCAGGGCGGCTCCAAGACAAACACAGAACAACGCTACACAGAACGCTACAAGCAACGCACCCCAAAGGATGAGAGGCAGCTCTCGGAGAGAACGGCGACACCCAGACGGAACCCCCCGTCCGGCAAGACCGCCCGAGGGACCCCGACGGTGACGTCGGCAGGCCCTACGGCAACGCCAGAGAACGCCGACAGCTTCGTGGCCCGTGACAAGAGCTTCCTCTCACAACCGAGACGACAGACGCGCAACCAGCCCAGCTTCAAGACCTAACCGCCTAAGGACGCGAGGAAGAAATGCCAGTCCCCAAAAAACTCACAGCGACAGAGCGGCGCTGCTCACGCAGCCGGGAACGACGACGCGCAAGACGACCATCCGAGACGCCAAAACGATCCACGCCTGAAGCTTGCGACGCCAAAAGAGAAGCGCCCGATGGGCGCCGAGCCCACGACTAGGGCCTCGCTGGGCACTACCAACGCTGCCGAGGCACCTGCCTGGCTCCTAAAGAACAAAGAGAGCAACCGAGACCCGAGGAAGGTCGGAGACACCCAACACAAAACACACACACTGCACAATAACGCACACAGCCTGGAACCGCACTGCCCGGCACACGGTCCCGTCACATTCAAGAGGAACCTGCTCCTTTTCCCTGCTCCCAAAGGGGACCGCTTCCCGGACAGCCCGCTCCGCTGCACCATCCTTAAAACCCCTCCCTCCCCCAACCCCTTCCTCAGCACCGTTGCCTCAACTTAGCTTTCAAGGGGCCGAGAGTCTCAGTCCACCCATCCTTCAGAAGAACAAGCGCACAGGCAGCCCACTGCATCGGTCCTCCAAGTGCCAGGTGCCTTTTCATCATCTAAACAAAAACAACAAAAAGACACACACCGCCCTGGCAGTCAGCATCCCATCACTCAACAAGGACCTACCCCGCAACGTCCCCCACCTCACGCGCACCCGGCTGCTCCGCGCCCATTCCGGACGAGGACGAACACCATCCCCTGCGGCCCCTAGAGATACCACAGGATACACAAAGTTACTGTCACTCTGCCAAAAAAGGAAGAACGAACCACACCAGCCCCACGCCCCTCCCCTCTGCGACCCAGCTCACCTCAAACGCGCATCCAGGCCCAAAGGCACCCGGCGCACAACCTGCAGAACCAGAGACAAACGCTTCCATTGAGTGGCCGTACGACACCTTGCTCTCAAACAACAGCCTGGCCTTCAACCCCCTCACCTCTCGGACCTCTCGTCGGCATGCGGCGTCTCCCCTCCGAAGCCTGCGGGCGGCACCTGCAAGAACCCAAGCAAAAAAGGACCCGCTCAGGTGCTGCGGGAGTCTCAGCATACCCGCACAAACCTCCCCCATCTCAGACACGCACCTTTCCCTCGACAGCTCACCTGCCTGGCCTCCATCAGATACGGTCGCCATCTTGAGGCTCGCCCACCACCTGCAAGAGCCAAACGCATGTTGCTCGCGACCACCTGCAACGCGACACCTCAGGACGAATCGCTACACTTCAGCCCACCCATCACCGCTCACCCCGTGCGATTCCCCTCCGGTGCCCAGATCCCGCTCGGCTCCTCGCATGCGCCCAAAAAGAAAAATTACCACAATGGGCTCGTACAGCCAGCAGCCACATCTTCCATCTAGATACACCACGCACCAACTCACCTGCTGACAGCGCCGTCCTCCATCACGCTGCACGACTCCTCCCTCGGCACCTGCCAAAATGATGTCAAACAAGTCACCTGCATGCACGGCCACAGCTGAACCATGACACGGGTCTCGATCGCATGTAGGAACACCCCTTGAGAGCCCAACTAGGGTGGCTCCTAAACATAAGCACAATACATCAAACATTAAGCCCAGCGCACAGACAAGCCAGAACACCCTTGACATGCTACCTGCTCAGCTAAGACTCCAGCTCCCTCTCCCAGACACCTACGGTTGTTCCCTGGGGGCCCACAAAACCCAACAGGATTTACTCCCCTCACCCACCGACAACAGCCACTCGATCCAAGACGGCTGCAAAATTCCTTCCCCCCCTCCCCCCCCCCAAAAGCCTGGGCGCATCCCTAGATGCCAGCACCACCCACCTTGCCCTGAGTCTCCATCCCCGGGCAGGGCGGCTCCAAGACACACACAGAACAACGCTACGCAGAACGCTACAGGCAACGCACCCCGAAGGATGAGAGGCAGCTCTCGGAGAGAACGGCGACACCCAGACGGAACCCCCCTTCCAGCAAGACCGCCTGCGGGACCCCGACGGTGACGTCAGCAGGCCCTACGGCAACACCAGAGAACGCTGACAGCTTCGTGGCCCGTGACAAGAGCTTCCTCTCACAACCGAGACGACAGACGCGCAACCAGCCCAGCTTCAAGACCTAACCGCCTAAGGATGCAAGGAAGAAACGCCAGTCCCCAAAAAACTCACAGCCACAGAGCGGCGCCGCTCACGCAGCCGGGAACGACGACGTCCGAGACGCCAAAACAATCCACGCCGGAAGCTTGCGATGCCAGAAGAGAAGCGCCCGATGGGCGCCAAGCCCACGACTAGGGCCTCGCCGGGCACTACCAACGCTGCCGAGGCACCTGCCCGGCTCCTAAAGAACAAAGAGAGCAACCGAGACCCGAGGAAGGTCGGAGACACCCAACACAAAACACACACACTGCACAATAACGCACACAGCCTGGAACCGCCCTGCCCGCCACACGGTCCCGTCACATTCAAGAGGAACCTGCTCCTTTTCCCTGCTCCCAAAGGGGACCGCTTCCCGGACAGCCCGCTCCGCTGCACCATCCTTAAAACCCCTCCCTCCCCCAACCCCTTCCTCAGCACCGTTGCCTCAACTTAGCTTTCAAGGGGCCCAGAGTCCCGGTCCACCCATCCTTCAGAAGAACAAGCGCACAGGCAGCCCACTGCATCGGTCCTCCAAGTGCCAGGTGCCTTTTCATCATCTAAACAAAAACAACAAAAAGACACACACCGCCCTGGCAGTCAGCATCCCGTCACTCAACAAGGACCTACCCCACAACGTCCCCCACCTCACGTGCACCCGGCTGATCCGTGCCCATTCCGGACGAGGACGAACACCATCCCCTGCGGCCCCTAGAGATACCACAGGACACACAAAGTTACCGTCGCTCTGCCAAAAAAGGAAGAACGAACCACACCAGCCCCGCGCCCCTCCCCTCTGCGACCCAGCTCACCTCAAACGCGCATCCAGGCCCAAAGGCAGCCGGCGCACAACCTGCAAAGCCAGAGACAAACGCTTCCATTGAGTGGCCGTACAACACCTTGCTCTCAAACAACAGCCTGGCCTTCAACCCCCTCACCTCTCGGACCTCTCGTCGGCATGCGGCGTCTCCCCTCCGAAGCCTGCGGGCGGCACCTGCAAGAACCCAAGCAAAAAAGGACCCGCTCAGGTGCTGCGGGAGTCTCAGGACACCCGCACCAACCGCCCCCATCTCAGACACGCACCTTTCCCTCGACAGCTCACCTGCCTGGCCTCCATCAGATACGGTCGCCACCTTGAGGCTCGCCCACCACCTGCAAGAGCCAAACGCATGTTGCTCGCGACCACCTGCAACGCGACACCTCAGGACGAATCGCTACACTTCAGCCCACCCATCACCGCTCACCCTGTGCGATTCCCCTCCGGTGCCCAGATCCCGCTCGGCTCCTCGCATGCGCCCAAAGAAAAATTACCACAATGGGCTCGTACAGCCAGCAGCCACATCTTCCATCTAGATACACCACGCACCAACTCACCCGCTGACAGCGCCGTCCTCCATCACCCTGCACGACTCCTCCCTCGGCACCTGCCAAACCGATGTCAAACAAGTCACCTGCATGCACGGCCACAGCTGAACCACAACACAGGTCTCGATCGCATGTAGGAACACCCCTCGAGCGCCCAACTAGGGCGGCTCTTAAACATGAGCACAATACATCAAACATTAAGCCCAGCGCACAGACAAGCCAGAACACCCTTGACATGCTACCTGCTCAGCTAAGACTCTAGCTCCCTCCCCCAGACACCTATGGTTGTTCCCTGGGGGCCCACAAAACCCAACAGGAATTACTTCCCTCACCCACCGACAACAGCCACTTGATCCAAGACGGCTGCAAAACTCCTTCCCCCCCTCCCCCCCCACTCAAAAACCTGGGCGCATCCCTAGATGCCAGCACCACCCACCTTGCCCTGACTCTACATCCCCGGGCAGGGCGGCTCCAAGACAAACACAGAACAACGCTACACAGAACGCTACAAGCAACGCACCCCAAAGGATGAGAGGCAGCTCTCGGAGAGAACGACGACACCCAGACGGAACCCCCCGTCCGGCAAGACCGCCCGAGGGACCCCGACGGTGACGTCGGCAGGCCCTACGGCAACGCCAGAGAACGCCGACAGCTTCGTGGCCCGTGACAAGAGCTTCCTCTCACAACCGAGACGACAGACGCGCAACCAGCCCAGCTTCAAGACCTAACCGCCTACGGATGCAAGGAAGAAGTGCCAGTCCCCAAAAAACTCACAGCGACAGAGCGGCGCCGCTCACGCGGCCGGGAACGACACCGCCCAAGACGACCGTCCGAGACGCCAAAACGATCCACGCCTGAAGCTTGCGACGCCAAAAGAGAAGCGCCCGATGGGCGCCAAGCCCACGACTAGGGCCTCGCCGGGCACTACCAACGCTGCCGAGGCACCTGCCTGGCTCCTAAAGAACAAAGAGAGCAACCGAGACCCGAGGAAGGTCGGAGACACCCAACACAAAACACAGACACGCTGCACAATAACGCACACAGCCTGGAACCGCACTGCCCGGCACACGGTCCCGTCACATTCAAGAGGAACCTGCTCCTTTTCCCTGCTCCCAAAGGGGACCGCTTCCCAGACAGCCCGCTCCGCTGCACCATCCTTAAAACCCCTCCCTCCCCCAACCCCTTCCTCAGCACCGTTGCCTCAACTTAGCTTTCAAGGGGCCCAGAGTCCCGGTCCACCCATCCTTCAGAAGAACAAGCGCACAGGCAGCCCACTGCATCGGTCCTCCAAGGGCCAGGTGCCTTTTCATCATCTAAACAAAAACAACAAAAAGACACACACCGCCCTGGCAGTCAGCATCCCATCACTCAACAAGGACCTACCCCGCAACGTCCCCCACCTCACGCGCACCCGGCTGCTCCGCGCCCATTCCGGACGAGGACGAACACCATCCCCTGCGGCCCCTAGAGATACCACAGGATACACAAAGTTACCGTCGCTCTGCCAAAAAAAGGAAGAACGAACCACACCAGCCCCACGCCCCTCCCCTCTGCGACCCAGCTCACCTCAAACGCGCATCCAGGCCCAAAGGCAGCCAGCGCACAACCTGCAAAGCCAGAGACAAACGCTTCCATTGAGTGGCCGTACGACACCTTGCTCTCAAACAACAGCCTGGCCTTCAACCCCCTCACCTCTCGGACCTCTCGTCGGCATGCGGCGTCTCCCCTCCGAAGCCTGCGGGCGGCACCTGCAAGAACCCAAGCAAAAAAGGACCCGCTCAGGTGCTGCGGGAGTCTCAGCATACCCGCACAAACCTCCCCCATCTCAGACGCGCACCTTTTCCTCCACAGCTCACCTGCCTGGCCTCCATCAGATACGGTCGCCATCTTGAGGCTCGCCCACCACCTGCAAGAGCCAAACGCATGTTGCTCGCGACCACCTGCAACGCGACACCTCAGGACAAATCGCTACGCTTCAGCCCACCCGTCACCGCTCACCCCGTGCGATTCCCCTCCGGTGCCCAGATCCCGCTCGGCTCCTCGCATGCGTCCAAAAAGAAAAATTACCACAATGGGCTCGTACAGCCAGCAGCCACATCTTCCATCTAGATACACCACGCACCAACTCACCCGCTGACAGCGCCGTCCTCCATCACCCTGCACGACTCCTCCCTCGGCACCTGCCAAACCGATGTCAAACAAGTCACCTGCATGCACAGCGACAGCTGAACCACAACACAGGTCTCGATCGCATGTAGGAACACCCCTCGAGCGCCCAACTAGGGCGGCTCTTAAACATGAGCACAATACATCAAACATTAAGCCCAGCGCACAGACAAGCCAGAACACCCTTGACATGCTACCTGCTCAGCTAAGACTCCAGCTCCCTCTCCCAGACACCTACGGTTGTTCCCTGGGGGCCCACAAAACCCAACAGGAATTACTTCCCTCACCCACCGACAACAGCCACTTGATCCAAGACGGCTGCAAAACTCCTTCCCCCCCTCCCCCCCCACTCAAAAACCTGGGCGCATCCCTAGATGCCAGCACCACCCACCTTGCCCTGACTCTACATCCCCGGGCAGGGCGGCTCCAAGACAAACACAGAACAACGCTACACAGAACGCTACAAGCAACGCACCCCAAAGGATGAGAGGCAGCTCTCGGAGAGAACGACGACACCCAGACGGAACCCCCCGTCCGGCAAGACCGCCTGCGGGACCCCGACGGTGACGTCGGCAGGCCCTACGGCAACGCCAGAGAACGCCGACAGCTTCGTGGCCCGTGACAAGAGCTTCCTCTCACAACCGAGACGACAGACGCGCAACCAGCCCAGCTTCAAGACCTAACCGCCTAAGGACGCGAGGAAGAAATGCCAGTCCCCAAAAAACTCACAGCGACAGAGCGGCGCTGCTCACGCAGCCGGGAACGACGACGCGCAAGACGACCATCCGAGACGCCAAAACGATCCACGCCGGAAGCTTGCGACGCCAAAAGAGAAGCGCCCGATGGGCGCCGAGCCCACGACTAGGGCCTCGCCGGGCACTACCAACGCTGCCGAGGCACCTGCCTGGCTCCTAAAGAACAAAGAGAGCAACCGAGACCCGAGGAAGGTCGGAGACACCCAACACAAAACACACACACTGCACAATAACGCACACAGCCTGGAACCGCACTGCCCGGCACACGGTCCCGTCACATTCAAGAGGAACCTGCTCCTTTTCCCTGCTCCCAAAGGGGACCGCTTCCCGGACAGCCCGCTCCGCTGCACCATCCTTAAAACCCCTCCCTCCCCCAACCCCTTCCTCAGCACCGTTGCCTCAACTTAGCTTTCAAGGGGCCGAGAGTCTCAGTCCACCCATCCTTCAGAAGAACAAGCGCACAGGCAGCCCACTGCATCGGTCCTCCAAGTGCCAGGTGCCTTTTCATCATCTAAACAAAAACAACAAAAAGACACACACCGCCCTGGCAGTCAGCATCCCATCACTCAACAAGGACCTACCCCGCAACGTCCCCCACCTCACGCGCACCCGGCTGCTCCGCGCCCATTCCGGACGAGGACGAACACCATCCCCTGCGGCCCCTAGAGATACCACAGGATACACAAAGTTACCGTCACTCTGCCAAAAAAGGAAGAACGAACCACACCAGCCCCACGCCCCTCCCCTCTGCGACCCAGCTCACCTCAAACGCGCATCCAGGCCCAAAGGCACCCGGCGCACAACCTGCAGAACCAGAGACAAACGCTTCCATTGAGTGGCCGTACGACACCTTGCTCTCAAACAACAGCCTGGCCTTCAACCCCCTCACCTCTCGGACCTCTCGTCGGCATGCGGCGTCTCCCCTCCGAAGCCTGCGGGCGGCACCTGCAAGAACCCAAGCAAAAAAGGACCCGCTCAGGTGCTGCGGGAGTCTCAGCATACCCGCACAAACCTCCCCCATCTCAGACACGCACCTTTCCCTCGACAGCTCACCTGCCTGGCCTCCATCAGATACGGTCGCCATCTTGAGGCTCGCCCACCACCTGCAAGAGCCAAACGCATGTTGCTCGCGACCACCTGCAACGCGACACCTCAGGACGAATCGCTACGCTTCAGCCCACCCGTCACCGCTCACCCCGTGCGATTCCCCTCCGGTGCCCAGATCCCGCTCGGCTCCTCGCATGCGCCCAAAAAGAAAAGTTACCACAATGGGCTCGTACAGCCAGCAGCCACATCTTCCATCTAGATACACCACGCACCAACTCACCTGCTGACAGCGCCGTCCTCCATCACGCTGCACGACTCCTCCCTCGGCACCTGCCAAACTGATGTCAAACAAGTCACCTGCATGCACGGCCACAGCTGAACCATGACACGGGTCTCGATCGCATGTAGGAACACCCCTTGAGAGCCCAACTAGGGCGGCTCCTAAACATAAGCACAATACATCAAACATTAAGCCCAGCGCACAGACAAGCCAGAACACCCTTGACATGCTACCTGCTCAGCTAAGACTCCAGCTCCCTCTCCCAGACACCTACGGTTGTTCCCTGGGGGCCCACAAAACCCAACAGGATTTACTCCCCTCACCCACCGACAACAGCCACTCGATCCAAGACGGCTGCAAAATTCCTTCCCCCCCTCCCCCCTCCCAAAAGCCTGGGCGCATCCCTAGATGCCAGCACCACCCACCTTGCCCTGACTCTACATCCCCGGGCAGGGCGGCTCCAAGACACACACAGAACAACGCTACGCAGAACGTTACAGGCAACGCACCCCGAAGGATGAGAGGCAGCTCTCGGAGAGAACGGCGACACCCAGACGGAACCCCCCTTCCAGCAAGACCGCCTGCGGGACCCCGACGGTGACGTCGGCAGGCCCTACGGCAACACCAGAGAACGCTGACAGCTTCGTGGCCCGTGACAAGAGCTTCCTCTCACAACCGAGACGACAGACGCGCAACCAGCCCAGCTTCAAGACCTAACCGCCTAAGGATGCGAGGAAGAAATGCCAGTCCCCAAAAAACTCACAGCCACAGAGCGGAGCCGCTCACGCAGCCGGGAACGACGCCGCCCAAGACGACCGTCCGAGACGCCAAAACAATCCACGCCTGAAGCTTGCGATGCCAGAAGAGAAGCGCCCGATGGGCGCCGAGCCCACGACTAGGGCCTCGCCGGGCACTACCAACGCTGCCGAGGCACCTGCCCGGCTCCTAAAGAACAAAGAGAGCAACCGAGACCCGAGGAAGGTCGGAGACACCCAACACAAAACACACACACTGCACAATAACGCACACAGCCTGGAACCGCCCTGCCCGCCACACGTTCCCGTCACGTTGCAGAGGAACCTGCTCCTTTTCCCTGCTCCCAAAGGGGACCGCTTCCCGGACAGCCCGCTCCGCTGCACCATCCTTAAAACCCCTCCCTCCCCCAACCCCTTCCTCAGCACCGTTGCCTCAACTTAGCTTTCAAGGGGCCCAGAGTCCCGGTCCACCCATCCTTCAGAAGAACAAGCGCACAGGCAGCCCACTGCATCGGTCCTCCAAGTGCCAGGTGCCTTTTCATCATCTAAACAAAAACAACAAAAAGACACACACCGCCCTGGCAGTCAGCATCCCGTCACTCAACAAGGACCTACCCCCGCAACGTCCCCCACCTCACGTGCACCCGGCTGATCCGTGCCCATTCCGGACGACGACGAACGCCACCCCCTGCGGCCCCTAGAGATACCACAGGACACACAAAGTTACCGTCGCTCTGCCAAAAAAGGAAGAGCGAACCACACCAGCCCCGCGCCCCTCCCCTCTGCGACCCAGCTCACCTCAAACGCGCATCCAGGCCCAAAGGCAGCCGGCGCACAACCTGCAAAGCCAGAGACAAACGCTTCCATTGAGTGGCCGTACGACACCTTGCTCTCAAACAACAGCCTGGCCTTCAACCCCCTCACCTCTCGGACCTCTCGTCGGCATGCGGCGTCTCCCCTCCGAAGCCTGCGGGCGGCACCTGCAAGAACCCAAGCAAAAAAGGACCCGCTCAGGTGCTGCGGGAGTCTCAGGACACCCGCACCAACCGCCCCCATCTCAGACACGCACCTTTCCCTCGACAGCTCACCTGCCTGGCCTCCATCAGATACGGTCGCCATCTTGAGGCTCGCCCACCACCTGCAAGAGCCAAACGCACGTTGCTCGCGACCACCTGCAACGCGGCACCTCAGGACGAATCGCTATGCTTCAGCCCACCCGTCACCGCTCACCCCGTGCGATTCCCCTCCGGTGCCCAGATCCCGCTCGGCTCCTCGCATGCGCCCAAAGAAAAATTACCACAATGGGCTCGTACAGCCAGCAGCCACATCTTCCATCTAGATACACCACGCACCAACTCACCCGCTGACAGCGCCGTCCTCCATCACCCTGCACGACTCCTCCCTCGGCACCTGCCAAACCGATGTCAAACAAGTCACCTGCATGCACGGCCACAGCTGAACCATGACACGGGTCTCGATCGCATGTGGGAACACCCCCTTGAGAGCCCAACTAGGGTGGCTCCTAAACATAAGCACAATACATCAAACATTAAGCCCAGCACACAGACAAGCCAGAACACCCTTGACATGCTACCTGCTCAGCTAAGACTCCAGCTCCCTCTCCCAGACACCTACGGTTGTTCCCTGGGGGCCCACAAAACCCAACAGGATTTACTCCCCTCACCCACCGACAACAGCCACTCGATCCAAGACGGCTGCAAAATTCCTTCCCCCCCTCCCCCCCCCCAAAAGCCTGGGCGCATCCCTAGATGCCAGCACCACCCACCTTGCCCTGAGTCTCCATCCCCGGGCAGGGCGGCTCCAAGACACACACAGAACAACGCTACGCAGAACGCTACAGGCAACGCACCCCGAAGGATGAGAGGCAGCTCTCGGAGAGAACGGCGACACCCAGACGGAACCCCCCTTCCGGCAAGACCGCCTGCGGGACCCCGACGGTGACGTCGGCAGGCCCTACGGCAACACCAGAGAACGCCGACAGCTTCGTGGCCCGTGACAAGAGCTTCCTCTCACAACCGAGACGACAGACGCGCAACCAGCCCAGCTTCAAGACCTAACCGCCTACGGATGCGAGGAAGAAATGCCAGTCCCCAAAAAACTCACAGCGACAGAGCGGCGCTGCTCACGCAGCCGGGAACGACGACGTCCGAGACGCCAAAACAATCCACGCCTGAAGCTTGCGATGCCAGAAGAGAAGTGCCCGATGGGCGCCGAGCCCACGACTAGGGCCTCGCCGGGCACTACCAACGCTGCCGAGGCACCTGCCTGGCTCCTAAAGAACAAAGAGAGCAACCGAGACCCGAGGAAGGTCGGAGACACCCAACACAAAACACACACACTGCACAATAACGCACACAGCCTGGAACCGCCCTGCCCGGCACACGTTCCCGTCACGTTGCAGAGGAACCTGCTCCTTTTCCCTGCTCCCAAAGGGGACCGCTTCCCGGACAGCCCGCTCCGCTGCACCATCCTGAAAACCCCTCCCTCCCCCAACCCCTTCCTCAGCACCGTTGCCTCAACTTAGCTTTCAAGGGGCCCAGAGTCCCGGTCCACCCATCCTTCAGAAGAACAAGCGCACAGGCAGCCCACTGCATCGGTCCTCCAAGTCCCAGCTGCCTTTTCATCATCTAAACAAAAACAACAGAAAGACACACACCGCCCTGGCAGTCAGCATCCCATCACTCAACAAGGACCTACCCCGCAACGTCCCCCACCTCACGTGCACCCGGCTGATCCGTGCCCATTCCGGACGAGGACGAACGCCACCCCCTGCGGCCCCTAGAGATACCACAGGACACACAAAGTTACCGTCGCTCTGCCAAAAAAGGAAGAACGAACCACACCAGCCCCGCGCCCCTCCCCTCTGCGACCCAGCTCACCTCAAACGCGCATCCAGGCCCAAAGGCAGCCGGCGCACAACCTGCAGAACCAGAGACAAACGCTTCAATTGAGTGGCCGTACGACACCTTGCTCTCAAACAACAGCCTGGCCTTCAACCCCCTCACCTCTCGGACCTCTCGTCGGCATGCGGCGTCTCCCCTCCGAAGCCTGCGGGCGGCACCTGCAAGAACCCAAGCAAAAAAGGACCCGCTCAGGTGCTGCGGGAGTCTCAGCATACCCGCACAAACCTCCCCCATCTCAGACGCGCACCTTTCCCTCGACAGCTCACCTGCCTGGCCTCCATCAGATACGGTCGCCACCTTGAGGCTCGCCCACCACCTGCAAGAGCCAAACGCACGTTGCTCACAACCACCTGCAACGCGACACCTCAGGACGAATCGCTACGCTTCAGCCCACCCGTCACCGCTCACCCCGTGCGATTCCCCTCCGGTGCCCAGATCCCGCTCGGCTCCTCGCATGCGCCCAAAGAAAAATTACCACAATGGGCTCGTACAGCCAGCAGCCACATCTTCCATCTAGATACACCACGCACCAACTCACCTGCTGACAGTGCCGCCCTCCATCACCCTGCACGACTCCTCCCTCGGCACCTGCCAAACCGATGTCAAACAAGTCACCTGCATGCACGGCCACAGCTGAACCATGACACGGGTCTCGATCGCATGTAGGAACACCCCTTGAGAGCCCAACTAGGGCGGCTCCTAAACATAAGCACAATACATCAAACATTAAGCCCAGCACACAGACAAGCCAGAACACCCTTGACATGCTACCTGCTCAGCTAAGACTCCAGCTCCCTCTCCCAGACACCTACGGTTGTTCCCTGGGGGCCCACAAAACCCAACAGGATTTACTCCCCTCACCCACCGACAACAGCCACTCGATCCAAGACGGCTGCAAAATTCCTTCCCCCCCTCCCCCCCCCCCAAAAGCCTGGGCACATCCCTAGATGCCAGCACCACCCACCTTGCCCTGAGTCTCCATCCCTGGGCAGGGCGGCTCCAAGACACACACAGAACAACGCTACGCAGAACGCTACAGGCAACGCACCCCGAAGGATGAGAGGCAGCTCTCGGAGAGAACGGCGACACCCAGACGGAACCCCCCTTCCGGCAAGACCGCCTGCGGGACCCCGACGGTGACGTCGGCAGGCCCTACGGCAACACCAGAGAACACCAACAGCTTCGTGGCCCGTGACAAGAGCTTCCTCTCACAACCGAGACGACAGACGCGCAACCAGCCCAGCTTCAAGACCTAACCGCCTACGGATGCAAGGAAGAAACGCCAGTCCCCAAAAAACTCACAGCCACAGAGCGGCGCCGCTCACGCAGCCGGGAACGACGCCGCCCAAGACGACCGTCCGAGACGCCAAAACAATCCACGCCTGAAGCTTGCGATGCCAGAAGAGAAGCGCCCGATGGGCGCCGAGCCCACGACTAGGGCCTCGCCGGGCACTACCAACGCTGCCGAGGCACCTGCCCGGCTCCTAAAGAACAAAGAGAGCAACCGAGACCCGAGGAAGGTCGGAGACACCCAACACAAAACACACACACTGCACAATAACGCACACAGCCTGGAACCGCCCTGCCCGGCACACGGTCCCGTCACATTCAAGAGGAACCTGCTCCTTTTCCCTGCTCCCAAAGGGGACCGCTTCCCGGACAGCCCGCTCCGCTGCACCATCCTTAAAACCCCTCCCTCCCCCAACCCCTTCCTCAGCACCGTTGCCTCAACTTAGCTTTCAAGGGGCCCAGAGTCCCGGTCCACCCATCCTTCAGAAGAACAAGCGCACAGGCAGCCCACTGCATCGGTCCTCCAAGTGCCAGGTGCCTTTTCATCATCTAAACAAAAACAACAAAAAGACACACACCGCCCTGGCAGTCAGCATCCCGTCACTCAACAAGGACCTACCCCGCAACGTCCCCCACCTCATGCGCACCCGGCTGCTCCGTGCCCATTCCGGACGAGGACGAACACCATCCCCTGCGGCCCCTAGAGATACCACAGGACACACAAAGTTACCGTCGCTCTGCCAAAAAAGGAAGAGCGAACCACACCAGCCCCACGCCCCTCCCCTCTGCGACCCAGCTCACCTCAAACGCGCATCCAGGCCCAAAGGCAGCCGGCGCACAACCTGCAGAACCAGAGACAAACGCTTCCATTGAGTGGCCGTACGACAGACGCCTTGCTCTCAAACAGCAGCCTGGCCTTCAACCCCCTCACCTCTCGGACCTCTCGTCGGCATGCGGCGTCTCCCCTCCGAAGCCTGCGGGCGGCACCTGCAAGAACCCAAGCAAAAAAGGACCCGCTCAGGTGCTGCGGGAGTCTCAGGACACCCGCACCAACCGCCCCCATCTCAGACACGCACCTTTCCCTCGACAGCTCACCTGCCTGGCCTCCAGCAGATACGGTCGCCACCTTGAGGCTCGCCCACCACCTGCAAGAGCCAAACGCACGTTGCTCACAACCACCTGCAACGCGGCACCTCAGGACGAATCGCTACACTTCAGCCCACCCGTCACCGCTCACCCCGTGCGATTCCCCTCCGGTGCCCAGATCCCGCTCGGCTCCTCGCATGCGCCCAAAGAAAAATTACCACAATGGGCTCGTACAGCCAGCAGCCACATCTTCCCTCTAGATACACCACACACCAACTCACCTGCTGACAGCGCCGCCCTCCATCACCCTGCACGACTCCTCCCTCGGCACCTGCCAAACCGATGTCAAACAAGTCACCTGCATGCACGGCCACAGCTGAACCATGACACGGGTCTCGATCGCATGTGGGAACACCCCCTTGAGAGCCCAACTAGGGTGGCTCCTAAACATAAGCACAATACATCAAACATTAAGCCCAGCGCACAGACAAGCCAGAACACCCTTGACATGCTACCTGCTCAGCTAAGACTCCAGCTCCCTCTCCCAGACACCTACGGTTCTTCCCTGGGGGCCCACAAAACCCAACAGGATTTACTCCCCTCACCCACCGACAACAGCCACTCGATCCAAGACGGCTGCAAAATTCCTTCCCCCCCTCCCCCCCCCCAAAAGCCTGGGCGCATCCCTAGATGCCAGCACCACCCACCTTGCCCTGACTCTCCATCCCCGGGCAGGGCGGCTCCAAGACAAACACAGAACAACGCTACGCAGAACGCTACAGGCAACGCACCCCGAAGGATGAGAGGCAGCTCTCGGAGAGAACGGCGACACCCAGACGGAACCCCCCTTCCGGCAAGACCGCCTGCGGGACCCCGACGGTGACGTCGGCAGGCCCTACGGCAACACCAGAGAACGCCGACAGCTTCGTGGCCCGTGACAAGAGCTTCCTCTCACAACCGAGACGACAGACGCGCAACCAGCCCAGCTTCAAGACCTAACCGCCTAAGGATGCGAGGAAGAAATGCCAGTCCCCAAAAAACTCACAGCCACAGAGCGGCGCTGCTCACGCAGCCGGGAACGACGACGTCCGAGACGCCAAAACAATCCACGCCTGAAGCTTGCGATGCCAGAAGAGAAGCGCCCGATGGGCGCCGAGCCCACGACTAGAGCCTCGCCGGGCCCTACCAACGCTGCCGAGGCACCTGCCCGGCTCCTAAAGAACAAAGAGAGCAACCGAGACCCGAGGAAGGTCAGAGACACCCAACACAAAACACACACACTGCACAATAACGCACACAGCCTGGAACCGCCCTGCCCGGCACACGTTCCCGTCACGTTGCAGAGGAACCTGCTCCTTTTCCCTGCTCCCAAAGGGGACCGCTTCCCGGACGGCCCGCTCCGCTGCACCATCCTTAAAACCCCTCCCTCCCCCAACCCCTTCCTCAGCACCGTTGCCTCAACTTAGCTTTCAAGGGGCCCAGAGTCCCGGTCCACCCATCCTTCAGAAGAACAAGCGCACAGGCAGCCCACTGCATCGGTCCTCCAAGTGCCAGGTGCCTTTTCATCATCTAAACAAAAACAACAAAAAGACACACACCGCCCTGGCAGTCAGCATCCCGTCACTCAACAAGGACCTACCCCACAACGTCCCCCACCTCACGTGCACCCGGCTGATCCGTGCCCATTCCGGACGAGGACGAACGCCACCCCCTGCGGCCCCTAGAGATACCACAGGACACACAAAGTTACCGTCGCTCTGCCAAAAAAGGAAGAACGAACCACACCAGCCCCGCGCCCCTCCCCTCTGCGACCCAGCTCACCTCAAACGCGCATCCAGGCCCAAAGGCAGCCGGCGCACAACCTGCAGAACCAGAGACAAACGCTTCCATTGAGTGGCCGTACGACACCTTGCTCTCAAACAACAGCCTGGCCTTCAACCCCCTCACCTCTCGGACCTCTCGTCGGCATGCGGCGTCTCCCCTCCGAAGCCTGCGGGCGGCACCTGCAAGAACCCAAGCAAAAAAGGACCTGCTCAGGTGCTGCGGGACTCTCAGGACACCCGCACCAACCGCCCCCATCTCAGACACGCACCTTTCCCTCGACAGCTCACCTGCCTGGCCCCCATCAGATACGGTCGCCACCTTGAGGCTCGCCCACCACCTGCAAGAGCCAAACGCACGTTGCTCACAACCACCTGCAACGCGGCACCTCAGGACGAATCGCTACGCTTCAGCCCACCTGTCACCGCTCACCCCGTGCGATTCCCCTCCGGTGCCCAGATCCCGCTCGGCTCCTCGCATGCGCCCAAAGAAAAATTACCACAATGGGCTCGTACAGCCAGCAGCCACATCTTCCCTCTAGCTACACCACACACCAACTCACCTGCTGACAGCGCCGCCCTCCATCACCCTGCACGACTCCTCCCTCGGCACCTGCCAAACCGATGTCAAACAAGTCACCTGCATGCACAGCCACAGCTGAACCATGACACGGGTCTCGATCGCATGTGGGAACACCCCCTTGAGAGCCCAACTAGGGTGGCTCCTAAACATAAGCACAATACATCAAACATTAAGCCCAGCACACAGACAAGCCAGAACACCCTTGACATGCTACCTGCTCAGCTAAGACTCCAGCTCCCTCTCCCAGACACCTACGGTTGTTCCCTGGGGGCCCACAAAACCCAACAGGATTTACTCCCCTCACCCACCGACAACAGCCACTCGATCCAAGACGGCTGCAAAATTCCTTCCCCCCCACCCCCCCCCCCAAAAGCCTGGGCGCATCCCTAGATGCCAGCACCACCCACCTTGCCCTGAGTCTCCATCCCCGGGCAGGGCGGCTCCAAGACACACACAGAACAACGCTACACAGAACGCTACAGGCAACGCACCCCGAAGGATGAGAGGCAGCTCTCGGAGAGAACGGCGACACCCAGACGGAACCCCCCTTCCGGCAAGACCGCCTGCGGGACCCCGACGGTGACGTCGGCAGGCCCTACGGCAACGCCAGAGAACGCCAACAGCTTCGTGGCCCGTGACAAGAGCTTCCTCTCACAACCGAGACGACAGACGCGCAACCAGCCCAGCTTCAAGACCTAACCGCCTACGGATGCGAGGAAGAAATGCCAGTCCCCAAAAAACTCACAGCCACAGAGCGGCGCTGCTCACGCAGCCGGGAACGACGACGCGCAAGACGACCGTCCGAGACGCCAAAACGATTCACGCCGGAAGCTTGCGACGCCAAAAGAGAAGCGCCCGATGGGCGCCGAGCCCACGACTAGGGCCTCGCCGGGCCCTACCAACGCTGCCGAGGCACCTGCCTGGCTCCTAAAGAACAAAGAGAGCAACCGAGACCCGAGGAAGGTCGGAGACACCCAACACAAAACACACACACTGCACAATAACGCACACAGCCTGGAACCGCACTGCCCGGCACACGGTCCCGTCACATTCAAGAGGAACCTGCTCCTTTTCCCTGCTCCCAAAGGGGACCGCTTCCCGGACGGCCCGCTCCGCTGCGCCATCCTGAAAACCCCTCCCTCCCGCAACCCCTTCCTCAGCACCGTTGCCTCAACTTAGCTTTCAAGGGGCCCAGAGTCTCAGTCCACCCATCCTTCAGAAGAACAAGCGCACAGGCAGCCCACTGCATCGGTCCTCCAAGTGCCAGGTGCCTTTTCATCATCTAAACAAAAACAACAAAAAGACACACACCGCCCTGGCAGTCAGCATCCCGTCACTCAACAAGGACCTACCCCGCAACGTCCCCCACCTCACGCGCACCCGGCTGCTCCGCGCCCATTCCGGACGAGGACGAACACCATCCCCTGCGGCCCCTAGAGATACCACAGGACACACAAAGTTACCGTCGCTCTGCCAAAAAAGGAAGAACGAACCACACCAGCCCCGCGCCCCTCCCCTCTGCGACCCAGCTCACCTCAAACGCGCATCCAGGCCCAAAGGCAGCCGGCGCACAACCTGCAACACCAAAGACAAACGCTTCAATTGAGTGGCCGTACAACACCTTGCTCTCAAACAACAGCCTGGCCTTCAACCCCCTCACCTCTCGGACCTCTCGTCGGCATGCGGCGTCTCCCCTCCGAAGCCTGCGGGCGGCACCTGCAGGAACCCAAGCAAAAAAGGACCCGCTCAGGTGCTGCGGGAGTCTCAGCATACCCGCACAAACCTCCCCCATCTCAGACACGCACCTTTCCCTCGACAGCTCACCTGCCTGGCCTCCATCAGATACGGTCGCCACCTTGAGGCTCGCCCACCACCTGCAAGAGCCAAACGCATGTTGCTCACGACCACCTGCAACGCGGCACCTCAGGACGAATCGCTACGCTTCAGCCCACCCGTCACCGCTCACCGTAGCCTTCTCTGAAGTCTCATCACCACACTGTGTCTCTCCCGCAAAGCCTACATGCAACATGTGCAAAAACTTAAGGAAGAAGGTACATGCTACGATATTACCCAGAACAGCAACCTACCCACGCCGATTCCCATTCTCACACATCTTTTCTTTGACAGCTTGCCTGCCCAGCCTCTGTCAGTTCCAGCTGCCACTTTGAGGCTCACCCATCATCTGTAACACACAAGTAACAGAGGTCACTTTTACCTTCGCTATCAACACAACACCTCAGAAAGAACCGCTACTTCAGCACACCAATCACCTAGCTCAACTCCCCTCCTGTGTCCAGCTCACACTTGGCTCATTCCTTACTGCCTTCTAACCCCCCCAAAACACACTGCAGAGTCATTCAGCCATCAGTCACATCTTCCTTCTATATACCACACACGGTCCTACCTTCTTACAGCATTTCCCCAGCTTTCCTCTGTCACCCTGAACAACTCCTCCGCCGCCTCTGGAAAAAAAGGACATGGTGGAAGTCACCTGGATGCACAGCAATAGCTTAAACGATCCGTAGGTCTTGCTCCCATGTAGGAATACCATGTAGAGCCCAACTACCACCTGCCATTAAAGGACATACGTTAACTCAAGCATTACACCCTATACACGTACAAACCTGAAGACCGTTAGGATGTACTCTCAGCTAGCACTCTAGCTGCCAGCTACAGTCATCTTCTTAACATCTACAAAATACTACTACAGTTACTGACCTTTCCCATTGCTTTTGGTTATCGGCTCGGCACAAGGCTACACAGGGTTTTACAGAAGTCTATTGATATTAACTATACACTTGTATTGCTCTTTTCTTAAAGGAACAGCATATATGAATTCCCATACATAAATACATACAGAACACTCACCCTAACCAGATCTTATCAATACCCTTAACAGTTAATGTCAACACCTTCTAGATTACACAAGAGAGTTTATTGAATCTTAAAATTATTTTCATAAAGTTGAGAATTCCAATAATAAAAAGAAACATACTCAAAACTAAAAAGAAAAAATAACAGAACAACATACTATCAAGCCATCTTACCACACCTGAACCTCCAATGCAGTATTAGATAAGGAAAAACATATAAGTTTAGACACAAATGATCTTTCAAATTTAAATGCCACCAACCCTTATTGAGTTCTAAAAGCCTTACCTCTCACAAGCATCTGCATGTCTTTAAATATCAAAACATACCTATCCAAAAATATTTAAACAGCTCAAAACTTACAATTAAGTACAAGAACACCAAAGCACCCACACTGGAGAAACCCAGGAGGAAAGTGAGCTCCCTCCCCAGAGGCTGTGGCTCATATACCCCGGGCCCTGCCCACCACCCTTCCCACAATCACCTGGGAAAGGGGAGGGGTGAACCACCACAGGGTATAAAGGCAGCTGAAGGAACAGCAGGGAGTTTTCTCAAGTGCTTTATGTTTACAGCATGGAAGAAGACAAAAAGGAGTGGCTCTTACTGCAATTGTACTACCATTTGTTTTTTTTTCACCTACATGTATTGCATCAGCAATATGGCCAGGTAAGAAATTAAACTTCATTTTCCTGGGATGTATACAGGGAAAAACCATGTCTTACTAATTTATATAGAAAAGCAGCTCCTGGATTATAACAACACTATTATGACCATTAGTTGTATGTTTTACTTTTCTGTAAAACAGAAGAGTTATACAGTTATGGTTCATTTCTAGCAAAACCACACATACTATCTACATACTAGCAGAGCTATAGTCTAGATATGACTGAATGGCAAAGTGAATTAAATCTCTGGTTCAAATGAAATTATTTTCTATAAATCACTGATAATTCAGAGTAATTTTGACACTCTCTGACTGATTTCCTTAAGAGACTGATAGCAGTCTCAAAGGACAAAAATTACAAAAAGAAAATACAGGAATGGTATCAAAAGTTATATGAAGCGTCCTAATGAGCATATAAGCAGCTAAATAAAGAATAAATGGGGAAGTGCAATAAAAACTCATCAAGACGCATGTTGCTAAAAATAGATCCAGGCTATTGATTCTCCAAGAATCTCAACAGAAGATCAGAGCCACCCGTAGACATTTTTGGGGTACCAGATATCAAAGAGGAACATACTATAAGACAGAAAACAAATTAATTACTGCAGAGTACAAAGATGGCTTTAGGAAAGGTTCTGGCAGAACAAGAGGCGTTGTCACAGGGATAGGAATAGTTTCTAATGGACCAGAGAAACTAAAGCAGTGGTGAGAATGCAGGAAGCTCAAAAGGGAATTGACCAAACTAACAGATATTCTCGGGGGAGCCGGAACAGGGGGGGCGGCAAAGAATTGAGAAAACAAAAAAGTGATCGGGGTAACAGATACTGACTCCGGAATAGACCTGGAGGGTAAAGAGGGGTGCAAAGTGCCCTTCTGAGCTAGAACAGAGTCCTGGGCTATAGGGGATGTCTCATGGGAACTCGGCAAAAGGAGCAGAGGAGTCCCAAGGGAGCCCAAGACACCAAAGAAGCCTTGGAGCTGGAGCCTGAGGAGAGTCTAGGAAAGGACCGTGACTAGGATAGAAGATGTCCTGAGGAAGGCAGAGAGACAGAAAAATATTTGGGGGATGTGACAATTACATCCAGAGGGCATCTGAGCTCAGTAAACGCAACATGAGAAAGCCAGGGAACAAATAGAGGCACAAACAGGAGGAAGAAAGGACAGAATGACTGCTGTGCGCAGCATATACAGACTCAGGAAACCTTCAGATGGTGAGAGAGGGGTGCGAGTGCCGCGGCAAAGCTAAAAGCGCGCAGAATGCGACCTCAAAGGGACCGATAGGTGTTGCGGCGCCCTGAGGGGTCCCGGATGAGGCACAGAGACAAAAGAATGCTCTGGGAAACGAGGATACGGTCTGGAGGGGTGTGACCAGATTACAGATCTCCTCAGGAGCCGGGGACCGGCTGGAGGTACCGTAGTCAGCAGACGGTATGCTAAGAGTGCTCCGAGGCACAAGCAAACCCAACGACTGGGTTCAGAGATAACAAGGGAAGACCAAAGTCCGCTACTGAGCTAAAACAGGGTTGGGGGATGAAAAGGGGCTATCTGGACACACGGTGACTGGGAGCAGAAGGGTCACGAAAGGCTCGCGGGATAAGAGATTGAAAAGGAGAGTAAATGCTACCAAAATGCTGTGGAGCACAGGGAAGGTCTCGGGAGGCATCCTAGATGGCATAGAAAAGAAAAAGATTGCTCTTTTTTGGGAACAGATGTCTTGGAGAGGTGCAATTGCAACAACAATGTGCTGCTGGGGAACGTCTAAGACGGTGAAGTAAAAGGCCGATGAGGTAAAAGAAGAAATTTTAAAAGCTGTGACACTAACAAAAGACAAGAAATTATTCAAGTGCTAATACAGCCAATGGATAACATGAGGCAGAAAGGTTAAAAACTGATAGTAAAGAAATAGGGAAAAACATAAATACCAAAGGCCAACTGAATGGGAGATGTAGAAAAAAAAATAAAAACTGAGGGATTTTAGAAAAACAGAGAAAAATGAAAAGACAGAGACAGCAAACTGAAACGGGAGCGAAAAGAGTTAAAATGCAGCGGTACTAATGAAAGATAAGAAATAATTCTGAGAAACAGCAAAGGGAATAACAGTAGACAGAACACTTAGGAAGCAAGACATTAGGAACAGGAAGGGCAAAAATAAACAGGGACCGCAATCTAAAAGAGAAAGCAAATTTTAAAATCTGTGACACTAAGGGAAGAGAAGAAGTAATTTTAAAATAAGACAGCAAAGGGAGTTAAAATTGTCATAGAAAAGGTTTAAAAAGCAAGGGGATTATGGAAATAAAGATAAAATTTAAAACATAGGGACAGCAAACAGAGATGGATGAAGAAAACTGGTAAAGTGATGGTGTTAAGGGAAGACGTATACTTGAAAGAAAACAGAGCAAAACAAGCACAGGCAACTGGCTAAAGGAAGAAATGTAAAAAATGACAGGGATTAGGGAAATCGAGAGCAAACTATTAATAATAGGGATGAAAAATAGAAAAATATTATAAAAGCAAAGGTACTGCTACTAAAGACAAGAAATAACTCTAAAACATAAAGACACCAGATAAAATTATACAAAATTTTAGAAGCAAATACAATTCAAGAAATGAGGAAAAAGATTTAAAAATAGCAAAGGTCTAGTACAATGGAAATGTAGAAAGTGGAAAAAGCAAGGTCATTAGTGAAATAGAAGAAATAACTTTTTAAAACTTCCAAAGGAATGAGAGTTAACTTATAAATAACATTTAAAAAGGAAGGGCTTATAGGGAAATAAAAGAAAAAATTAAAACATAGACGGTAACCTAGAAGGGAGGTAGAAAGACAATGGAAAAAGTGAGGGCGCTAAACAGAGACGAGAAATAATTTTGCAAAGACAGCAAAGGGAACGGAAGTTGCTGTAGAAAGAATGCTTAGCAAGCAGTATTAGGAACTAAAGACAATCTTATGACATAGGGACAGTGACAAAAAAAAAAAACATGAAAATGAAATGTAAAAAGCAAGAGCGCTATGAAAAAGAAAAATAATTGAGAAGTAACACCAGCAAAAGAGACAGAAGTAGAAAACTTTAAAAGCCAAGGGATTAAGAGACAATAATAACTAAAAAAATAGTAACAGAATTAAAACACAGACATAAAATTTAAAAAGTGATGGTGCTAAGGAAAATGCTGAAAATGAACAAGTGACCACAGCAAAGGTGATAATAGTACACAAAAAGAACATGATAAAAACAAGGGTGGTTAGGGTACCAATGGAAAAAAATTAAAAGGGCTTCAATAAGGAGTTCCGCTATCTCAAAGGGGGAAAAGCCTTCTTCCTTGGGAATTCACAGCGCCTGTGGAGGCAGCTTTAAAGGAGACTTGAAGGGGAAGGGATATGGCCAGGCTCGCTAAAGAAGAGCCTAGGGGTGGCATGCTGAGCTCGAGGGTGAAATCAATATCCCAGCTTGAGCGTGTCTACCCCGATGCACGCAGCATAGATGCCGTAAGGCAGGAGATAGAAGCTGATGTGCAGCGGGATAGCTTTGATTTTCTTGCCGTCGCAGACATCGCAGAATCATAGAACGTCCTGGGTCAGAAGGGACCCACGAGGATTAGAGTCCAACTCCTTTCCCTGCACAGGACAACCCCAAATTCACCCCATGCCTCTGATGGTGTTGCCCTAGTGCTGCTTGATTATTGTCAGGCTTGGCGTTGTGCCTGCTTCCCTGGGGAGCATGTTCCGTGGCCCTCTGAGTGAAAAACCTTTTCCTAATACCCACCCTAAACCTCCCCTGGCCCATCCTCCTGCCATTCCCTCAGGTCCTATTGTTGGTCACCAGAGAAAAATGATTGGCACCCCCTCCACCCCTTGTGAGGAAGCTGCAGAGGGAGATGAGGTCTCCCTGTCTCTAGGCTTAATAAACCAAGTGACTTTAGCTGCTTCTAGTGCGGTTTCTCACCAGATGCGGTGGGATGCCTCGTACGATTCGAGTGCTGCGATGGATGGCTCTAATCTCTTACGAAGGGTTAGGCAAGGAAGGAGATGTGGTGGGGTGGCTCTGTATGTTAGGTAGTGTTTTGGTTGTAGAGAGCTCAATGATTGGGAGGATGAGGTTGACGGCTTATGGGTAAGGATGAGGGGAAAGGCCAATGAAGCAGATATCCAGCTGGGGGTCTACTGTAGACCACCTGACTGCAATGAAGAAGTAGCTGAAGAACTCTACAGGCAGCTGGCAGAACTCTCCCAGTTGCTACCCCTTATTCTCATGGGGCACTTGAACTTACCAGATGTCTGCTGGAAAGAAAACGCAGCAGAGGAAACTGTCTAGGCGGTTCATGGATGGTAACTTCCTGATGCAGCTGGTAAATGAGCCTACTGGGGAGGTGCCTTGACTGACCTGCTCTTTAGAAACAGAAGGACTGGTGGGAGATGTGGGGGTTGGAAGCCATTTTGTGCCTAGCGACTGCACCCTGATAGAAATCCTGATGCCTGGCAAAATAAGGAAGGGGGCTGGCAAAATCTGTACCGTGGACTTGCGGAGGGCAGGCTTTGGACTCTTTGGGACACTGGTTGAAAGGGTTCCTTAGGAGGAAGTCCTGAAGGGCTAAGGGGTCCTGGAAGGCTGGACGTTCAAGAAGGAAATCTGGAAGGTGCAGAACCAGGTTGTCCCCGTGTGCAGTAAGACAAACGGGCAGGAAGATGACAGGCCTGGCTGAACAGAGCGCTTTTGCGGTGGCTTGGGGGGGTGGGGGTGGGGGAAAGGAGAGTTCACTGCTTTTGAAGACTGGGTAGGCAAGTCAAGAACAGAACACAGAGCTTGTTATGCCAAGCAGACAGCAAACCAGGAAGGCAAAAGCCCAGCTAGAACTCAACTGGCCACTGTTGTTAGAGATGACAAAACATGCTTTTACATATATGCTAACAGCAGAAAGAGAGCCAAAGAGAATCTCCAGCCTCTATTTGGGTCCAGGGTGGGGAATGCTGCCACTGAGGAATAGACTGAGGTACTTGATGCCTTCTTGGCCTCAGTCTCTAGTAGACTGGCTGTTTATCACCAGGGTAGTAATGGTTCACCTTCAGTGCACTCACCGGGCATGTACAGGATGACCAGGGGATCAGGCCCAGACACCGCAGGTTCTTGAAAGGCAGGTTCTGCCTGACCAACCCGGTCTCCTCCTATGACCAGGTGACCCACCTAGTGGATGAGGGAAGGGCCGTGGATGTTAGCTACCTGTACTTCAGTAAAGCCTTTGATACTGTCTCCCACAGCATTCTCCTGGAGAAGCTGGTGGTTCCTAGCTTGGACAGGCGTACTCTTTGCTGAGTACAAAACTGGCTGGATGGCTAAGCCCAAAGAGTAGTGGTGAAAGAAGTTAAATCAAATTTGTGGCTGGTCATGAGCGCTGTTCCCCAGGGGTCAACTTTAGGACTAGTCTTGTTCCATGTCTTTATCAATGATCTGAATGAGGGGACAGTGTGCCTTCAGTAAGTTTGCAGATGATACTAAGTTGGGCGGGAGTGTTCATCTGTCTGAGGGTAGGAAGGCTCTGCAGAGGGATCTGGACAGGCTGGACCCATGGCCTGACGTCAACTCTATGAGAATTAACAAGGCTGAGTGCCAGGTCCCGTGCTCGGGTCACAACGACCCCATGCAATGCTACAGGCTTGGGGAAGAGCGGCTGGAAAACTGCGGCAGAGAAGGACCCGGGGGTGCCGGTTGACAGCCGGCTGAACGTGAGGCGGTGGTCTGCCTGGGTTGGCAAGGAGGCCGATGGGGTCCTGCCTTGTATCAGAAATAGTGTGGCCAGCAGGAGTAGGGAAGTGATCGTACCCCCGACTTGGCACTGGTGAGGCCGCACCTTGAGTATCGTGTTCCCTTTCGGGCCCTTCAGTACAAAAAGTACTGAAAAAAGTAGATGGAGTATGTCCAGAGAAGGGCAACAAAGCTTGGGGAAGGGTCTGGAAAACAAGTCTTATGAAGAGCGGCTGAGGGAACTGGGGTTGTTTAAGTCTGCAGAAGAGGAGGCTCAAAGGAGGTTCTAGTGAACTGGGTGTAGGTTCCTTTTCCCAATGAGCTAGTGATTGGACAAGAGGAAATGGTGTCGAGTTCTACCAGGGAATGATCAGATAGGGTATTAGGAAAAATTTCTTTACCTGAAGAGTCGTCAGGTATCGGAACAGGCTGTCCAGAGAGGTGGGGCAGTTGCCCTCCCTGGAGGCGTTCACAAGATGCGTATACGTGGCACTTTAGGACGTGCTTTAGGATGCACGGTAGTGCTGGGTTGATGATTGGACTCAATGATATCACAGGTCATTTCCAACCTTATTAAGTCTATTAAAAAAAATAAACAGTGACCTTGATAAAATATTTTAAAACCAATGGGGTGCACGAACAACAAATAACCCTTAAAATTAGGGATTGGCAGCTTCGTTAAACTAAACCTAGAAAGAGAATTTTAAAAGCAATGGGGTAAGGGACAGACAGGAAAAAGTAAGAAATAGGGTCCACAAACTAAGTCAATGAAGACAGAAACAAAATTGAAAATGTGATTTAGTTGAGGACAGGCAGGAAGAAACAAGCATGGATGCGGAACTGAACGTAGACAGACAGCGCAAATGTAAAAATCAACGGGGTTCTAGCCACGTGGGTAGAAGTTAAATATCAAGAGACGGAGACAGAGAGATGGTCACAGAGAAAGGACGTAGGAAGAGCAAGCTGGGGCAGAGCAGAGCGAGTCACTGAAATGGAGATAGGTCGCTGGGTAGAGGCAGACCTAGAAATGCATTTTTTACAAGTAATAGGGACGAAAGAAATAATAGCAGGTGTGGAGCCAGAAAAGGAGAGGTATAGAAAGGCCACATAGAAGGCAATGGGGTGCAGGGCAGTGTTGGCAGGAGACCAAAAAGCTTTGGTGAGCTGTGCAGCCTGAGAAGGAGACAGAGGCAGGGACAGGCAAGGAGGCAGACAGACACTGGGAAAAGCATAGCAGGGATAGGCCCAGGTGCATGGGAGGAGCTGTGCGACTCACTGCTGCTCATGTTGTGGGCAGGACACCTTCACAGCCCTGAGGTTTCTCTCTCTCCCTCTGCCCCTTCCCCCTCCACAGTGCTGGCTGCCCAAACCATGCCCCTCCCGGAGCAGGAGGCGGGTGCCCCGACACTCCTCTCCGACCATGTTTCCTGGACACACGGGGGCCAACGCACATAGCCAACAGAGCTGCTGATATCCTGTTACCTTGTGCTGGTGGCGTGCTCTGGCCGGGATGGATCCTTCCTTGCTCAACGACACACTGTTCCTTGCTGGAGGCACCTGCCTGTGGAACACCCTTCCTGTCACTCCTCAGCCAGCTCCTGCAGGCAGGAGTGTCCAGGCAGCCCTCTCCCCAGCTAGAGCCCCTTGGCACAGCAGGGCCAGCCCTGTCCTCGGACTCACCGGCTGCATCCAACAGCACATCATCTTCTCCCTTGGACCCAGCTGCAGCCACTCACCCCGAAGCCCAGGGGCTGCAAACGCATCTGGGAATGCGCAGGAGGCAGCGAAGCCTCGTCCCTTCACGCGCGTCAGATATGGCTGCAGTGAGCTGGCTACCAGGGTGAGCGCCCAAAAGCAGTGTGACAGAGGAAAGAGCTGGAACAAGGGACATGGGAACAAGAAACAAAGAGGTGAAGCGTACAGGGCAGAATTGGCAAAAGAGCAACAACTTTCGGGGCACCGGAGAGGTAGGTGGACCAGAATCGGGGATTTGGGGGTGCATTAGTGCTGTGGCAGCAGCTCTCGCTCTGCGAGCGCAGCCCTGCAGGAGCAAGTCACCAACTGGGAGGATGGGCCCTGACTTGGAGAGGAAAAGGGATAAGGGGCAGCTTTAGAAAGTGCTTTTATAACTTCAGTACATATGAAGGGGGGGGGGGGGGTTGAGCTTCTGAAACTGTTCTATAAATAGTGTTTTTCTTAGTGTTGTAAAAACCCTATATAGCAGAGATATTTATACTGAAGTATCTACTTAAATATATGTATATTTTTGGAATACATAGATGTTTTATAACTTAATATCTGTTTACACTATCTATTGTGACTATATCTATATACATCTATAGAATATTTATGCATCTATCTATTTAGACATGCCGATCAACACTTTTATCAGAACTTCTATTTAGATTAGCTATCTGCTTAAACTTACATATTTTGACACTAATTTTACACTTCTCTATTTAGACTGAGATATCTACTTATCTCTATATCTGTTTACACTTATTTTATTATCTTTATTAGATTACATAGAATATCTAACAGAAGGGTTGGACTAGACGATCCCTGAGAACCTTCCAACCTGTGACCCTGCGGTAGGCTTATTATAGAACACACACTAAATTCAGATAGCTTTATCCAGTCAGACGACTTCTTATATATTTTGAAAACCAATATTAACTTATAAATAAAAACCTTTAAAATAAACCTTTTACCTACTGTATAGTACAAAGAACTTTAAATTTTTTATATTCCAAGTAGAAACATGTACAGGCTCTTAAAATATAAAACTTGCACAAAAAAAAGTATTTTATGTCTATACATTTTAAACTCTATATAGAGGAAGGAATTCAAAATAGAAAAAAACCTTTTCCTTTATTGCAATGCCGCACACCCATACTTACAGTTTATAATATTTAATAATCCCCCCCACGACTGTTTGGGGAGGGACCCCCCATTACACCCCCATCTGTAACAGCTTAGCAGGATTCCTATGCACAAATTTCACCCAACACATGATATTTCAAAAGCGCAACAATATTTATTGCTCTGTTACAGCCTTGCAGAAGCAGTTACTAGCATATTGTTTTCCCCTCGTCAGAGTCTTACCAACCTGAGACACCGCCGAGCAGGAGGGTGACCGTGAGCAAGGTCATCGTGGAGAAGGGAGGTAGGCATGGCACCTTCAGGGTGTCCCCTGTGGTTCCCAGAGTGTGCTCTGTCTCCCCCCGTCTCTGCTTTGAGCCACCCCTTTTTATACCCTCAGTAGATTGAAGGAAAAAGTACTGCCTAGACGTTGCCGCACGCGTGGCCAGCACACACGACAAGGCCTGTTGGGTATGTGCTCTGCCAGCTAACAGCGGTTCTGGGGTTGCAACAACGTATTGTGCAATGACAATCCTCCCGCTTCCCTTCGAGGTTACGTTCTCACAGCTGTGTTCAGCTTGTGATTCTTCCACTGTGGCCCTACACTGACCACCATCTAAAATCCCTCATGCACCATCCCCCCTCACCTGCTCCTCTGCTGCATCATTTCCCCCACAGAAAGTGACATTTGTGTGCCCTAAGTAACAGGAAGCAAGCATGGGTGGGGAGGTATTTACTGAGCATACCAAGATGCTTTCATCAAGATGTTGGAAAAACAAAAATCTAACTATATTTCAGCATACTAAAAACATTGGAGCAGATGAAAATACAAACTGTTGTCAGCCTAAGGCATAGAAACCTTCTTTGACTGAACTGATATACTAAGTAGATGGATCAGCTTGAAACACAACACAACCTTTAAAGTTTGAGTGAGTAGAACACTTAAAAACACTATTAACAGCTATTTATATTAAAAATTTGATCAAAATGGTATCAGACTAAACATTCTTGCTGGTGTCGGAAAAAGTCTCATCCCTTCCTTACAGCGCTGCTGCAGGGAGATAACCCTATGAGACTGCAGGGCAATGCTATATAGTGTAACAATAATCTATGGTTACCGATTCACCACCACAGCTACAGCTCTTCCACTGTTGCTGCTGCACCTTGCGCTTACTCAGTGAAGCCAAAAGTGTCAAACCTAGAAGAGTAAAATAACATCAAGTGAATTATTGAGATTTGTTCTTTGTGTTTTAAGAAGGTGTGTGTGTGTTCCTACACATCCAGTAAACATACTTATGCTATAAAAGCGTTCCATTTTCCTTCTGCGTTACTCTTCCACATTTGTTAATGTAATGGTGTCAATACTCTATCTCCAAAATACACAGTAAAAATTTGACTGGGAGGGTTTTGTGTGTTATGGAATTAGGAGGGACACGTAGCCAACTGCACTGCCTTAGAGACTCACTGCTTAACTGCCATTGAGAAGTGCCCTTGAAAACAAAGGGGAAATTAAGTGCTTTGTAACACTCCCTCAAAAAATCAAGTGAAAAAAGCCAGAACATGTAGTTGCCTCTCTTAATAAACATTTCCAACAAATACCTACCTGATTAAATACACCTAATAAACCTGATGCTATAGCTATTTGGCACTTAGAGTTTAAATAAAACAAGTCATTAAATCATACAATTTTAGGGTTGGGTTTTTTTAAGTATCATTTATAATAGAAAAATC
Organism: Phalacrocorax carbo; assembly: GCF_963921805.1. Classification (NCBI taxonomy): domain Eukaryota; kingdom Metazoa; phylum Chordata; class Aves; order Suliformes; family Phalacrocoracidae; genus Phalacrocorax; species Phalacrocorax carbo. The sequence continues at coordinate 96,439 of NC_087522.1, forward strand.
ATAGAGGTAAGATATCACCCATACGGTTATACTTTCAGGGGAGAAGCTGGGAGTTTGCGCCTGCCGTCACTCACATCTTCTTCCCTCTAGTTACACCATGCACCAACTCACCTGCTTGCAGAGCAGTCGTCAGCTCTCCTCTGTCGCCCTGCACGTCTCCTCCCCCGGCATCTAGAAAACAACATCGAGCCAGTCACCTGGATGCACAACAATAGAGCTTTACCATTCCACAGGTCTTGTTCCCACAGAGCGATCCCATCTGGAGCCCCATTACACCCTCTTCTTGAAAGCAAGATGGGAGGTCACACGGTCAGCCCTACACACATACGAAACCTCGGAGGCAATCCGCCTAGATAGAACTCTAGCTCCCTCTCCCAGACAGCTCCCGTCATCCCCTCCGAGCCCACAAAACGCTACGGAAATTACCATCCTCACCCGCTGGCTACGGCCACTCGATCCAACCTTTCCCACAAGAGGCTAGGCACAGCAACACACGAACCGCAAGCTATCGCCGCTAGGCCCCCCCACCGCTACCTCTACACCCCGGGCCAGGGCGGATCCTAGCCAAACGTCCACAGCGCACACCCACGCTACACAGAACACTACAAACGACGCAACTCCGAGACAAGAAAAATCTCTCAGCAAGACCGACGACAGCCAGACGGAAGAGCTCGGCCGGCAACGAGACCCTCGCGTCACTGTGAGGAGGCCCTGAGGCTACTCCAGAAAAATAGTAGGCCATTGCAGCCCGTGATGAGATGGACACGCAAGAAGCCCGGCTTCTAGACCCAAGAACGTAACGATGCAGGCAAGAGCTACCGCTCCCTGAAAATGGACAGCTACAGAGCAGAGCTGCTCGCGCAGCGAGGAACGACGACACACAAGACGACTGCGCAGAGACTCCCGTGACGACAGAACAATCCACGCTTTAAACGTGGGACGCCAAAAAAATAAAGCACCCAATGGGCGCCGTGTCCACCCTTAGAGCCTTGCCAAGCCCTAGGGGCGGCGCCCGAAGCACGGGCCTTGCTCCGAGAGAGCGAGGAGACCATCGAGACAGGACGAAGGTCCAAGACAGCAAACACGCACCGCACAAACTACACGACAACACCCACAGCCCGGAACCGCCCTGCCCGGCGCAAGCTAGCATTCACACTGAAGAGGAACCCGCTCCCCTTACCTGCCCAAAGGCGACCGCTTCCTGGGCAGCCCTCGCCGCTACGTCACCTTTAAAACCCCTTCCTCCCACGGCCAAGCGCGTCCCCGCCCTCCCCCGATCACTCCCTGAAAACAGACAGCTCATGAGCAGATATCCTCGTGCACCCTGGAACGATACTGCACAACACGACTGCCCAGAAACTTCTGAGGCTCCAAAAAGATCCACGCTTGAAACTCGTAAGGCAAAGAAAGAAGCGCCCGATGGGCGCAGGGCCAACAATTAGAGCCTAGCCAGGCCCTAGAGATGGTTCCTGAGGCACGTGTCTTGCTGCTCCCGGGAGCAAAAAGAACATAAAAACCTTAGGAAGGTCTAAGACACAGAACACAGACCACACAAACTACACAGCACCACACACGGCCTGAACTGCCCAGCCCTCCACAACCTAGCATCACGCTGAAGATGAATCCTGCCCTTTAACCTCCCCAAAGCTTAACCGCTTCCTGAGACAACCAAGCTTGCGCCCTCACGCCCCCAGATCCCTCCTCCAGCACCACTGCTTCAACTTAGCTTTCAGAGCACTAGAAGCTCAGTCCATCCTCAACAAGGAAGAGCACCATCAGCCCACTAGATCCATCCTGCAGTTGACAGATGCCTATTCATTACCTGAAAAAAACCCAAACCAACACACAACCCACAGAGAACAGTCTTACCAGTTAGCATCGCATCAGTCAGCATGGACATTTTCTGCAACATCCATCATCACAAACGCCACCTGGCGCTCCCCTCACCTGCTCTGTGCCCCTTCCAGACTAAGACGGTCATCATCACTTGCAGCCCCTAGAGATTCCATAAGACACAAAGTCACTACTCTCCTTGCAAGAAATCACCAGCCCCATGCTCTTCCTCACTGCGACCCAGCTCGCCTGAAGTCCTCCTCAAATAGCCTTCAGTCACATCTTCCCTTTAATCCTGCACACGGACCCACCGCCTTAGCGTGCTCTACTCAGCTCTGCTCTATCACCCTGCACAGCTCCATCTTCATCCTCTGCAAGAACAGCATGATAGAACAAGTCACCTGGAGGCACAGCAACGGCTTAACTATTCCACAGATCTTGCTTCCACGTAGGAATACCATCTAGAGACCAACTATATCCTGCCGTTAAAGGAAATGCCTTAAATCAACCATTAAGCCCCACGCACATACAAGCTTGAACAGCTGTGAGAGGCACTCTGCTCAGCTAGCGCTCTAGCTGCCTCTCCCAGACAGCTACGGTCATCCCCTCGGCACCCACAAAACGCCCCGGAAATTACCATCTATGTCCACTGTCAACGGCCACTCGCTCCGACGAGGGTTGCACAGGCTTTGCCAAAACAGTCTATGCATATTAACATTAACCATATACTCTTACTGCTATTCTTTCCCCTGCTTCACCATTGCTATACCCCCCAGGAGGAGCAGCTCTGACACAGACATCGACGTGCACAGACCGACGCTGCTCACAAATACTACAAATGACGTGACCGAGAGACCTAAGAAAATTCTCACCAAGACAACAGACTTCTTGCCCAGAGATGCCACTGGGTGAGAAGATCTTTACGGCAGCAAGGAAGAAGCTATAGCATCCGCAGAGAAGTCACGCACCATCACCTGTGATAAAACTATATACCCACAACTAGGACGATGCATGCGCGACAAGCCACTCTTAAAGACCTCAAAACGTTAAGGTGCAGGGAACAGGTCCCAGAAAAGGGCTCCGGGTAAGCAGACTGCTCCTCAGCAGCTGTACTGAGGCCGCCTAAATCACCGCCGCAAAAAGATGACTGTCTGCAAGGTTCTAATATTTGAGACACACAAGACAGATCTGCGCATTAGACTTACAATGCGAGAAAGGAAACTCTCGGTTACCATTATGCCGACAAGCAGAGGCTCGTGAAACCCTCAATACTCCTACCTGTGCACGTGCTGAGCACAGACACCGATAGAGACATCGAGACCTAAGTGCGGTACGGGATGATGACAGGTTACAAAATCCACCCAACACAGACACAAGCTGGAGCCGCTCTGCCTGGCAGACACTCAGGAAGAGGCCTTTAGAAAATAACACATAGGCTACCTAATATGCTGCTGTAATCACACAGATCCTCTTCATCATCTCCGAACACGGAGCGCCATCAGTCAGCATCACACCACTCAATGCTGACTTCTTCTGCAACTACACCCTCCTTGGAAGCGCCGTGAACTTCCGCTGGCTCCACTCTAGTAAGCCTGGATGCGGTGGCCACCTCCACTTATGGCGCCTAGAGAACGAGAGAGACAAGGTGACTGTTGTGCCTGGAAGCCGTTGCCCGCTCCACACCTCCACAAACAACTCCACACCTCAAAAATTAATACCGCTATGGTTTGCTCTTCATCGCTCACCTTGCCCGATGAGCTCGAGGCCGACATCCTGCTTCACTTATGATTTTGTGAGTTGCTTTACACCTTCAAAACAGAGCATTAACTAGTCACATAGCTGCTCACACTGGCACGACCCCTCTGTCGTCACGTACTGACCTACCTTCTCATGATGCTCTGTTCGCCTCCTCTCTTCCGCATACGGCTCCCTACTGTGCATCTGCAGGAACAAGAAAACAAGATCAACAGGATGCTGACAAAACCTTAACTAACAACAAACCTTCCCCATTCTCCCTTCTCTGCTCCGCAAACCTTGCCGATCCATACTTTTCACTCTCATCTGCCATGCTGAGCCAGCAACAGAGACTTCAAAAAGACGACAAACAGTAACACCCTGCCCTCTTCTTCCCCGTACCCCAACAGCCACATTCCAGACACATCCTTTCCCCTAACACGCTAACACGAGTCCCCTCGCCTCCCAGCACATGCCTCCCGGATCAGTGGGTGCGTCATGCGCCTGCGCGTATACTCAGTCCATCTTCAATGGCTCTGGAACCGTCACCTTCAATCCAGGGCCCACTTCCAGGAAAATACAGAGAGGCACACAGATGTTGTACACTTCTACCTTCGGTAAAGTCCTGGATAATAAAACCAACAAAAACAACCAACAACAAGCAAACGAAAGACACACATTAAAAACCACAAACAAAAAAACCCCAAGCAAACACACAAAAACCACACACAAAACCAAACAATCAAAACACACTATTAAACCACCTTGCTACTCCTGAACACCCAACACCAAGTTACTGACCCGAGAAAAAAGAAAAGCTGCATACAAGTGTCCTTTCTAATATATATGCTGCTCAGCCTTTACTGCTCCTTAATCTCTCACCTTAATCAGAAACCTCCCCCTCCCTAAATGCCAAAACACACCTACCAAAAAAGCTTAGACAGCTGAAAACCTGTAACCAACTCAAGTAACAGTACCAGAGAAGCCCAGGTTGCAGAATGAGCCTCCCGAACAAAGGCTGGGGCTCATCTACCCCTGGCCCCGCCCCCACCCTTCCCACAATCCCCTGGAAAGGGGCAGGCCAAGCCCACAGAGGGTGTAAAGGTGGCCCAAATAGGAAGAGCAGGGAGTCTTCTCAACTGCCTTAACTTTACAGCATGCCACGTGCCAAACACACACAGAGAGCCTTCCTGGATACGACGATACCAGCTCTTCTGCTACAACTACATCTTTTGCATCAGCAATGTGACCGCGTAGAGATTTAAACTTCATTTTTCTGGCACACAGAGAGACAAAGATAGATGTCATATTAAACTATGTAGGAAAGCAGCTCATTAAATGCAGTAACAGTATTATTTTCAAAAACTACGGGCTTTACTTCCCAGTTACAATAAACTCAAAATGCTATGGGGTTATGCTTCATTTCTAGCAAGACCGCCCACACTACCTAACATCTACGAGAACTACGTTCTGGGTAAGACTGAATGTCAAAGCAGATTCAAATCTTTTAAGAACCCCTTCTCCAAAATATCTCTAGTTGTAAAGTAAATCATTTACTGTGAAATCATCAACCATTCAGAGTCACCTCAACGCTCTCTCTCACTCAGTCCCTTAAGGGAACTTGATCAGTCTCAAAGGACGAAAAACATGAAAAGAAGTGTGGAAATACACAAGCATGTCGGGAACTGTACAAAGCAGCTAAATCAACACCTAAGTAGCTGGGACAAAACTAAATTGCAAAGGACAACAAAAAAACACCCCAGGAGACGCATCAATAAAAACAGATGAAGGCTCTCTCTTCTTGCAGAAGCTCAAGAAGAGACCTGAGCGAACGGTACACATCTTTGGGGTAGCCGATACCGAAAAGAAACATACTCAAGACAGAAAGCAGACTGCTGTGGAGCACAAAGGTGGCTTTGGCAAAGGTTCTGCCAGGACAAGAGTCACAGTTACAGGGAACAGACAGCGGCCGGCAGGGGAAACGCTGTCGGCGTGGAGGGGCCAGCGCGGGAAATGCCGCCCTCAGCTAATGCTGCGCTATCAAGCCTTAAGCCAAAACTGCAGAGTAGTTACAGGAGACAGGCGTAAGATGGATGCTGAATATCACTTGACAGTCACAAAATCTCATGGGGATGGCCACCAGGTAGCCTCATGGACACCCCTCAGACCCAAATGCTTAATGAGACACGCTTCTTGCCAAAACACAAGCTCGAAGACAAAAAGCCAAAGGCGATGCAGGGGCAATACAAAATTGTTATGCTCTTATAACGAGCTCCATCATCCTCTCCTCCTTCAGGAAATTGAATCCCAATAGCTACATAACAGAAGTTTGTGCAGGAAATGGCCGAGCCCATGCCCATAAATGGAACGCTTCGCTACGACCCTGCTTTTTCTTTTGGCCAAAACACCCGCCACCGGGGAGCCCCAAACCCCTTTGTGAGTCGCTAAGAAAACCAGATACAACTACTTCAAAACATCTCGCAGGTAAGATACGACCTACAAACATGTATAGCCCACCTTACCCCCAAACCAGTCAGAGAGCTGGCTTCCTCCCACACTAAACTCGCATCTCTGACAAATACACCAAACGGAACAACATTTACACTGAACACAACGATATCCTTACCCTCAGACATACTCTGAAAGAGATTAGCACACCCACAAAATATATATACTCACGCAATCGACCCACGGATAACGCTTCCTCAGGGTCAGCCCTGCAAAGTCAGGAGGGTGCCTGACGCTCCCTCCACGGATGCCCCAACGCTCCTCTCCGTGCTCTGCCGCTCCCATAACACAGGAAAACCTTGGGAATAAACATGTTCAAAGAGATGAAACAATCTCTTCGTTTCATCTCCACCCGGGAGACGGACCAGCGCAAAGGAATACAGGGAGTATGAGATAAACAGGACTAAGGACAAGAACAGTGAAATACAGAATTAAAAAAAAACAGCGACCAAGACAATGCGATAGAGAAAAACAGAAAAAGAAGGAGGGAAAGGTAGATATAGGAAGGCAGCAACAGGGAGCAGCACACACAGGCATAGAGACATAAATGACACCAGGAAACAGGCCAGAGAAATTGTGGGGATAAAAGATGGAATCAGTTCACGACAGAGATAGAAAAATGAAAAAACACAGCCCTGGGTGAAACATAGAGATGAAGGATGAAAAAAAAGGAGGAAGAGGAAGCAAGACAAAAACACAGAGAGGAAAAGAAAAGGGAATGATAGAACAAGAGGGATAAAGGGAGAGAAGACAACACAGCACAGCAGAAGAGTCGAGAGAAAAGAGGTACAGGGAAGTAGAAAAAAAAACTTCACAACAGCATGGGAACGAGAGGGAGCCAGGAAAAGGGAAGGGAGAGCCCCAGTGGCCCAGGACTCACCACAACTCTCGCTCTCAGTGCCACTAGGAGAATTTAGCAGTTGAAATGCTTCTCTTCCCTTCTCTCCTCCCCCTTCCTCTTCTGCAACTCCAGTCATTTGGCTGTCCTCCACCTAAAGAGGATACATGGGTGTCCTACAGCTCTTACGAGATGAGGCTTCCCAGGCACATAGCCTAGTTCGCTTATGCACTACAAACCCGTACCAAACTCCGGGTTACGCGTACAGACCCTGCGGTGCACGTTGGTGGCCTGGCCCGCTGCGGGCTACGAAGGGCGATCCTCCCTCCCTCACCTGCAGGGACAGGCTCTCTCTTGCCTGCAGCAGGAAGGCAGCTGGCAGCCAGGGAGCCTTAAATTTCTTCTTCTTTACCTTTTGTTGGTGTCTCCAGCTTCAGCCGAGGCAGCTCCTGTCCACAGCCAGGAAGGGCTTTGTCTGTCCCTTTTTGCCCCTGTGCTGTGAGGACGGCGAGGCCGGGCAGAGAGAGGCCACGCAAGCCTGAGTCGGCCGCAGTCAACAGCATCCCCGGGGGAAGGACAGACAACCGCATCCTCAGCACAGCCTCTGAGAGAAGGAAAGAAGAAACAGCGACCGTTATTACCATAGACCAACCCTGACCAAAGCCTCTCCTTCCGCTGGGGCTTCTGGACCCCCCGCTCCTTCCCTGCGCTACTGCTAAGGGCACCTGCGCTGAGGGGAATCCAGTGCGCTTGAGGGCCGGCTCGCTGCCTTCACGACAGGGCCTGGGGGCGGCCAAGGGCTACGCAGCACGCTTCGGGGAGGTGCTGGAGCTGGGGGCAGGCGCACGGGGTAAGGGGGGCCAGGGGAGGCTGAAGGGGAGCCCTGGTGAGCTGGGGAGGTGGACATCATCTGAGCCCTGGGCAGGGGGGAAAGTTCATCCTCCTCCTCCTTTCCCTCTTCCCTTCTATCAGCTCCCGGGTAACTCCTGGGGCTGCCCTCACCCGCTCGCCTTTACCATACCAGAAGCCTGCCTCGGCGGGTGATTTGTAGCTTCCCATCCCACCAGCCCCAGTAGCAGGCACGCAAGGAGACACCCCTGCACCCACCAAAGGGGCTCGGTCACCTCGCTGGCAGCCCTAGGCCTCACCCGACACAGGGAATCGTGCCCGGCACACCACCACGCTGCAGCAGGAGCGGAGGTAGCGACAGCGCTGCTGCATAGCCATGTGGTGCTGGCACGGCAGCACGATGCTTCGGCCACGAAGCGGCAGCCGCACAGAGGGCCCAGCACATGCCCAGGGGCACAGGCGCTGCAGTTCCACGGTGTGCATGCCGAGCGCTGGCCGACAGCACGCCTGCGGAGGGGCAGCGGCCTTTCCTTACTGGGAAGCAGCAACAAGCACGGCGGCATCACCTCGCAGGCACCGCAGCATCGCAGGGCTGTCACCTGCGGAGAGAGCAATGGGGATCACAGGGACGCCACCGCGCGTGCGCGGCTCCCGGGCTCAGTACCCAACTCTGGTCGCTGGGCAGCAGCATTATCTGAATTACTCTTCTCAATTAATACCATCCAGAGACCGTAACTTGGCTGCATCCACAGAGCTGCTATTCCTCTGCACCTTTCCCCCTCGCAGCCCCAGCAGTATCGTTCATTGCCTCTACACCAAACAGCAAAGTGTCTTGAGCATTTCAGTCCTTTCCTCTTGACTGCTTTAAAAGTCTGGTGCTTGCTACTGTCCATGCCACTGCCCCCCCCCGGCCCCATGCCCTAGGGAGGAGAAGCAGCACAGTGAACCTGGGGAACAGGGTTGGGCTCCCCGCCCCCGCAGAATAAGCCCCAGGAATTTCTTGTAGGCATGTGGTATCAGGGCTGTGATAGGGTTTTGTTTTGGTTTCCTTTTTTTTTTTCCCCTTCTTTCCATAATGTAATAATTGGGGTTGCTCTTCCAAAATAGAGAGTTCTGCGGGGATTTTTCATGCTTTTGCCCCACAAAAAAATGGTGATTTTTCACTTTTGGTTTTGTGCATAAGAATGGTTGGTGGGTGGTTTTAGGTTGTTGTTCCCTCCCCGCCACCCTCACCTCTTATCTTCCTTTCCAGCTGTGAAAATCCAGCTGGAGTTGGATTTCCCAGAAGCCCCAAGTTGTTTTCTTTCCACCAGAACTGTTTGGGTTTTTCACATCCCATTGCAGACCCAGACTCAGGGGGTTTGGGGTATTTTTGTGCCCTGGCAGCAGCTCCCAGGCTGCATTCGCAGCCCCACAGAGGGAAGTCCCCATTTGGGGGAATCGGCCCCAAACTGGGATGGGAAAATGAAGAAAAGGAGAAAAACCCCTGAATAACCTGAAAAATAACACCTACTCCACCCCACCAAGCACCAGTCACCTTGCCTGACTCACCTCCAGGGCCCAGATCACACTCGGCTCGTTGCTTACCACCCTCAAATCACAAAAAAACCCACCATAATGGAGTCCTATAGCCATCAGTCACATCTTCCCTCCAATATTACACAGAGACTCACCTTCTTACAGTGCTGCTCCCCTGGGCTCTCCTCTGTTGCCCTGCAAGACTCATCCATCTGCACCTGGAAAAATAGTGTTATTGAACAAGTCACCCAGAGGCACAGCAGTATCTTAACCATTCCACAGGTCTTGTGCCCACGTAAGAATACCATCTAAAGCCCAACTACAGCCTGCCATTAAAGGAAATACATTAAATCAAACGTTAAGCCCCACGCACATACAAGCTTGAACAGCTGTGAGAGGCACTCTGCTCAGCTAGCACTCTAGCTGCCTCTCCCAGACAGCTACGGTCATCCCCTCGGCACCCACAAAACCCTGTGGAAATCACTGTCCTCACCCACTGCCAACGGCCACTCGCTCCAATGAGGGTTGTACGGGCTTTGCCAAAACAGTCTACGTGTATTAACATTAACCATACCCTCTTATAGCTGTTCTTTCCCTAACTCTAGCATTGCTATACCCCCACCTGGGGCACCTCTGACACAGATGTGCACAGACAAATGCTGCAAACAAACTACAAATCATGTGACCCAGAGACCTAAGAAAACTCACCAAGACGACTGACTCCTGGCCTGGAGATGCCCTCAGGCAAGAAGATCAATGGGGTCATGAAGAAGAACCTACAGCATCCACAGAGAAGTTGCACATAATCGCCTGTGAGTAAACAGCGACTCCAAAACTGGGAACATGGACGGATGCACAACAAGGCAGGCTTAAAGACCTGAAACCATTAAGGTGCAGGGAACACGTCCCAGAAGAGGGCTCTGGGTAATCAGACTGTTCTTCTGCAGCAATGCTGAGGCTGCCTTAATCACTACCACAGAAAGATGACCATCTGAAAAGTTCTAATATTAGAGACACAAAAGACAGATCTGCGCATTAGACAAATAATGCAGGCAAGGAAGTGCTCAGTTAGCGTTATGCTGATGAGACCCTCAAATATTGCTACCCATGTGCCCGACAAACAGATCAAACAATAGAGACATCGAGACCTGAGGAAGGTATGGTATGGGACACAGAAGAGAAACTACAAAGCCACACAGTAACACAGACTAAGCCTGAGACCACCCTGCCCAGCAGACACTCGTGTTTTGTAGAAAGGACACCACGCTCTCGCTCGGCCCTAATGTCTCCGGTCTCTGAACGGTGTGATTTTACAGCCCCCTGCCTGCCCCACCTGCGCTTCCCCCAGCCGACCAGCCACCCACATAAAGACCGCATCGGCCCCTCGGCTTCCCTTTCAAAATCTGGGGGCTCAAAAACCATCTTTTAAAAAAGACCACACAGGCTACATAGGATGGTGCAGCGGTCACACAGATACTCTTCATCATCTCAAAACATGCGGTGCCATCAAGCAGCGTCACACCACTCAAAGCTGACCTCTTCCGCAACGACAGCCTCCTCGGAAGCACCGTGAACTTCCACTTGCTCCCACTTTAATGAGGCTGGATGTCGTGGCCGCTGCCCCCTATGGCGCCTAGAGAACCAGAGAGACAAGGTGACCGCTGTGCCTGGAAGCAATCACCCGCTCACAAACAATTTCACACCTCAATAATAACCACTGCTATGGGTTGCTGTTTATCACTCACCTTGCCCAACGAGCTTGGGGCAGACATCCTGCTTTCACATTGTTTTGTGAGTCCCTTCACACTTTTAAAACAGACCATTAACTTGTCACATACATGTACTCGGCAACTGACATCCCACCTACTCTAATGAGAAATGCTAAAGCTCCATACCCAGACGCAGGCAGCATACTCACCCTAACCCCCACCACAGCATCTCGCTAGAAGGCCTATTGAGAAACCAAGTCAAGACCTGAAACAGTAAACAACACAACTAGTGAAAAATCCCAAGGTTCCAGCTCCAGTAAAGACAGGAATTCCAGCAAAATAAAATGCACTTACAAGGGGGAACAAAAAAAAAGAAAAACCCACAAACCCAAACAGAACACCGTACCATTAAACTGCCTTACCACCCCCTAAGCGCCCAAAATAACATCACAAGAGAAAATAAGAAAAGCAGGCCACAAGGGAACTTTCTAGTACAGATGCTGCAAACAGTACCAAGCTCTGGAAGCCTTACCTCAGGCAACGCCTCCGCTTCTCTAAACGCCAGAGCACGCCTGCCCGGGGGGCTGAGACAGCCCCAAAGCTGCGACCGCCCGAGGGAACACGGGAGCCCCGGCGCCAGAGGAGCCCAGGGGCAGCGAGAGCTGCCCGAGCCCAGGCTGGGGCTCATCGACCCCGGGCCCCACCTCCGCCCTTCCCACAGTGCCCAGCGAAAGGGGCGGGCCGAGCCAAGCCCTCCGAGGGGTAAAGGCGGCCGGAAGAGCCACTGGGAGTTGTATGAGAGCTGCCTGAAGTTCATGGCATGGAAGGGAGTGTGTGTCTAGGAAAAAAAACTCCAACCGAACAAAAAAAACCCCTAAGACATGAAAAAAACAAAACCAACCAAACAAAAAGGCTCAACCTGTTGCCAGGGGTAGGGCCTCTCACTAAGGGGGGGAGCCAAGTGGAGCCTGGTACCACCCTCTGGGTCATTGTCACTGTCACTAACAGGAGTGTGGACAGAGGGGTCTAGCAGTGCCACCCGGCTATTGCTAGTGGGCAGGGCCTGTCGCTAAGGGGAGAGCAGTGGCACACAGCACCAACCCCTGGGCCAGAGTTAGGGGGTGGGGTCTGTCATCAGGGGGAGGGGTGGCCAGTGGGGCACAGTACCACCCCTTGGGGGTTGGGGCCTGCTGCTAAGGGAGGAGTGGCCAGAGTGGTGCAACACTGCCCCCAGGCCATCACCAGTGCATGGGGACTGTCACTAAGAGGTGTGGGGCCAGGGTGTACCAGCACAGCACCCCCGGGGCCATCACCAGGGGGCAGTGCTTGTCAACAAGGGGAGGGGGGACAGGAGGTAGCACACTGCCCCCCTGGGACTGTCACCAGGGGGCAGGGCCTGTCTCTAAAGGGGGGAGCCATGGGTAGCTGGCACCACCCCCTGGGCACTGCCAGGGAGCAGGTCTGCCTCTAAGGGAGCTGAGGCCTGGATACACATAAGGAGGCACAAAACTCACCACAGCTCCTAGCACCGGCAGGAGATCTTCGCTGCCCTAAGGCCTTTCTCTCTGCCTCTGCCCCTTCTTCGTTTGCAGTGCCGCTTGCTTGAACCTCACCCACCCTGGAGCAGGCAGCAGGTGCTTCAGTGCTCATCTTCTACAAGGTGCACCAGCACCACCTGCAGCCCTTTAAACCATCAGCCCAGCCCCATCCCCACCTCACGTGTCCCACCTGGGCTGTGCCCCAGTGCACCACATGGCTGGAGGCCATGGGGAGCAGAGGCCAGGGCCCCAGCTCTTCACCCCTCCCCAGGACCTTGCCCAGGGGCTGCAACACGTCTGTGTGCATGTGCTCTCAAGTCATGTCCACAACAGTTGCTGGGTAGTGGCAGCAGCGGCAAGCCCACAGAAAACTACACGAAACCGGCAACAAAAGTACCCCTCGTTCCAGGCCGCGGTGATAGCAAGGACTACACCACACCGCACGTGCACCAGAGCCATGCGGCTGCCGGGAACCCGAGTCTGCAAGAACTACAGCTCCTAGCATGCACCGGCACACAGCATGGCTGCCCAGCAACAGAATGCCAGAAGACTATGTCTCCCGCCATGCTCGGGTGAACAACATGTCCGGCCGGCAGCCCAGTGCGCCAGGACTACAGCTCCCGGCATGTGGCAGGAGGCAGCCTTCCCTGTTTTCGGGCTGTGTGGGGACACCGTTACACCTGCTGCCCCCACTGATGCACCCAGAGCCCCGCCAAGCCTCGAGTGCAGCCCCGCGCTCAGGGTGCCCATGCTCCCCCTGGCCCTGGGACACCTCGGCCCGGCAGCAGATGGTTGCTTGGTTGGCTCACGGAGCCATGGGCTGCAGGCCCTCTTTCTGGGGCAAAAGGGAGCCCTGGAGCAAACTGAAAGGAAAAAAGCTGATGGTGGAGAACACCAAGAAGCACCTAGAAAACTCTCAGAGAGGAGAAAGCTAAACTTTGTTGCCCACTGCAGAACAGACACAGAGGGACACGGAGGCGTCCGGGGCAACCCAAAACGTGAATTGAGGGTTCTGGGGCACACCAAAACACAAACAGGCCACAGAGTGCCTCGAAATGTCCTAACAATCCAAGGACATCAGAAAGCAAATCGAGGGACCCGATGGTGCACCTAAATGAAAAAGGTGGTTCCTGCAGGGCAAGTGCAAGGCCTTGGGGTGTTTGGGAAGGCAAATGCAAGACCGTAAGGCATGCGTCTCTACAGCATTATCAGCAGTCTACTTGGGAATAAGTCACCATGTAAAGACTGTGTGTGTGTCTGTCTGTCTGTCTTCGCTTCTGTCTTGTTGGGATTGTTCCCACCACTCTGTCCTCACCTTCATTACTGAATTTCTCATGCAAGGACAGCAGGTAAGCTGAGACGTTTTACTAACCAACTTTAATTTACTTGCAACGGCTGTTGGGTGGGAAAAAAAAGTCTGAAAAAGTCCTGGGCATTGCGAGGAAAGATATGCGTGATGACAGGACAAGAAGCTCCAGAAAACCTTTGTGAATTGACATACTCAGTACTGCATGCTGTTGTAAGGTGCTCTGCATCTTACAAAGGACAAAGTTTTAGACTTGGAAAGGTACAAAGCTACCATCTTATATAAGGTGCACCTGAATAAGCTGCCGTTTCTAACATCCTTAACACTGGAGGGTATGAGAGGCATGGACTGCAGAAAGAAGCGAGACTTATGTGCTCCTGAATAGTACCTGCTGTTGCCACTGTTAGGGACAGAACACTGGTATAGACTTATGACAATAGTTCCAGCCCAGTAGGATGTTTTGTATGGTCTCAGGATGTGTAGTACAGAGAATGGAATGGAAAAATTATGATATTTTAATTACTTTGACAGCCTTTCTCTTGTAGACCGTTCGGCTGAATCAGTTTCTTGGTATCATAGTTAGACCTCTTTCTCCACTGAAACAGTAAATGCCAATCCCAGTGGTTGAAATCCTGAAATTATTAGGAATGCCATAATTAGACTGCAGAGGAAAACATATCTGTAGATTTTTTTAATCTTTAAACACAGTATAGCTCAGAAATAAAGATCAAAATTTTATTTCCATGTTGGTAATAAAAATAATTCCATGACTTTTGTAAACCGTTGCATAAACGCTATAGTGTAGAAAAGTTTTAACAAGTGTTAACAATTTTAAACAGTTCACTACAAGTAAATGAGTATGCATTATAAATAATATGTTTTGTATTAAGAACAGTTTCATTCACAAAATCATTTCTGTCTGTACACTCAAAACATTAACAGCTTCCATAAATTAATACGAGTAGAAATTCCATATTTATTTAGGGTCTGATGATGACCACAGTTACACAAGCATAGTGTGACAGTAATAATATTACTACCTATATTTAATACTAGGATACTCTGAATGGCAATATAGAACAAAAAAAGTATGCCTTTAATACTCTGCTATTCAAAGACGACTAATAATAAGCCTATAACATGCAGCTTGGGATCTATCTGTAATTAGCATACTTCCGGTTAAATTGCAGCTCCTAACTGTAAAAACCCTGAGAAATCACAATTTTCATCAATTATTCCCCAGGCTAAAATAATTGTGACAACATAATGGCATTCACATTAAAAATTATATTCTTACATAAATTAACACGGAACTTTGTCAAATACCAAACTGAATCTTGAAAATCTATTTAGTTTGCTTTTATGTGTTTTGTGAATTCAGCAAATTACCGTACTGTCGTCTCACTAAAATATGATTTTAATGTATTCTGTTTCTAGACAGTGTATATAGTACAAGAACAAATGCTTTAAAAGGTCAGGTTTCACTTCTTCCAAATAGTTGTCTCTAGTCAACTGCATATATTTTATTATCCTCCGTTTTAAAGTATTGGTGTAAAAGTACGTATTTATTTATATTTGCAGTTGACTTGCTTTAATAAGGGAGACAACTTTGCTTGTAATTCCTCGCAAAAAGAATTTTGTGAAGAACAACTGTATTTTTCATATGACTGCTACGTATGATGATGCATGGTTCAAATTTGTCTGTAATTATAGCAAGCTGCCCAGTCTGAGAATTTCATTCATAAGTACATTTCTTTGGTATGTGTTTTTTCTTTCTCCACAAGATGGTTTGCTGATAGTTTTTAAATGTGTCTGTGATTCAGCACCAAAGAAACTTACAGGGAACACCTGCAAAATTTTCAGTACTGGTATTACTATAGGACACACATCATCATTTTCAAGATTCATCATGTGAAACACAAAACATACAACTTTAAAAAGCAACAGACTAACATTAGTTCATTTCCTCTAAAAACGCAGCATATGAATGTCAATGTGATGATTCACACCGCAAGTGCTGTTTACATTCCTCTTTTGGTGGTATCACGAGATTAGGAAAATCGCCTGTTACTACCAAAAAAAAACAAAGGGACCAAAAAATAGCCCTAGGACATAGGCAAATGCACTAAAATACACATGAAGAACTACAAACTTTGACAAGACAGCACAAAATCACGCTTCTGTATCTTGTGGGTAACAAACGTCACATAGCTGCACATGGGCAGCACAATGGGGCCTAAGCTGGTTTCTTCTAAAATACCAAAGCAAAAATTTTCACTAAGATATTTCTAAATGTTTTTGTGAGCACAATGGTTGCAGAATGCTGTTCCACACTAGATATAGTAAACTGGTGTCCAAAATAAGTGCTTGTTTGAAAAATATGTAACATAATTTTAAACCATAATTACCCATTAATCTTTGATTTGCTCACTGTTAAAAAAACAAACAAACAAACACCACACCCCAAAACCACCAAACCCGTAGATAACTAAGTTTGCTTTAGTCCAAAATGCTGTTAAGGTTCAAAAATCAAGTCCTTCTCATAGACTGCACAGATGGAAAAATACATTAATACTTACAGCCAAACCTGGTAACCCAAGTTCCTTTTTTTAAAAGTCTAAAGCTGGCTACACCTTTAAAATGGCAGTATCTTAATTTAGGAGAGATAAGTGTGTTTGAAAATGCAAATAGAGGCCAATTTTATAGTCTTCTTAGTATAAATGATTTAGAGAAACTGTGTTAAAATCAACAAAATCACATTATTAAACCCAACTTTGGTCTTTAAGTGATCTTCAGACAAAATTTTGAAACAGAAGCAAGTAGAAATGTATTTAATAGTTCATCCTACTCCTCCCTTCCCAAAAAGTCTCCAGTGTTCCTGCAGATTGACATATCTTAGGAAAGCAGCGACAAGTCTCTACATTTAGTTCTCACAGAAAATGTGTAATGATTTTTTGCTAACTCCAGCCTTTGTACAAACAATGCTAAAACCCAAAGTAGATAGTAGTTTCAGTACTCTTGGCTTGGGCCCTTCATTTATGCTGACACAGTTCTAAAAGCTCTATTTTGACAATAATAATTTTAGTATACATCTTTTTTTCTGTTTCAGCATGACTAAACTTTAAATAGATTAACTCTTTGCTGCCTGTGTGAACTTTTTATACTGTATACAGTAATACATAGATACAAATCATGTAACACAGTAGAAGGTCATTTCAATCTAAGTTGTAGTAGTGTCAAACCTGAATTTAACAAAAAAGGGAGTAATACAGGCAATTATTCCATGTAAGAAAAGTAAAAATGTACAGTGTTAACATGCAGTAATTAATTAACAGAAGTTAGTTAATTAACATGCAATTTACTCCTGAATTGCATGTTCCCAACTACCAGGATGATGTAAACCTTTTAAAAGAATCAAGAAAAGAAAGTAACCTTTTAAAAGAATCACTGTGTCAAAGTGCCACTGCCTGATTACTTAAATAACTTCGTAGCTCCTTTCAAACATGCATTACTTCATTACTGAAAAAAGTGTCATTTTAAATATTTATAAAAGCAAGAGACATATTCTAGTTATTGTCAAATTTTTCAATACAAAATTAAGCAATAGAAAGTATTTGCAAAATTCTTTTTTTATGTCTTCTGCCATTTTATAGGATATTAGGCATAGGCACTTGGTAATATTATATATATATATCACATCTGCTCCCAATGAGTACCACACAGGTTAGGAGATGTACAAAAACTTTAAGACTACAAACATCCAAACGGAGGGAAATATGCAAATGCACAGCCATCTACTAAAACTTATCTGCTTCACAAAATTTAAAACACGTGTCTGAATATGAAAGCATATGTGCCTCACTGTTTTTGTCTCTGCTGGTACATTTATAAATACTACAGTATGCTGTGAACTTACAAATTGTAAAAAAACTACCTAAGTTGTCATTTCTATTTAATTATATTGTGATTTAACAGTAAAACCATGTGAAATATTTTAAATTCACAGTACACATATAACACATCATATTATTGCATATTAAAAAATAAACCTAAGACCTAGAAAGCAGCTTGAAGCAATTTACAACATATCTTCTAACAAAACACAGTAATTAAAAAGTGCTTTTATGTTAATCAGAGTTTTTCAAACATCCAAGTAAACATAGTGTTAGACCGATTCCAAAATACTGGCTCTGGCGTTCCACACACAACAGACATGGCAAAGGGACCATGTGTACTGCTGAGCGTGTAGTTACTGTATCTACGTATCCATCTTCTGTTGATGAAAATAACAGGTACAAACATCCAGGCATTACGGTAAGATTTATACAAAGTGATTACAGTGCAAATGAACCTAAGTAGCTTGTGCACTAGGAATGTAAGTGGAAGTCAGAAAAGGCTGCAATGGAATTGCGGGGGGAATGAAAGAACCTCAAGACTATAGAACCTCATTAAATGACTGAAGCTGATATGTAAAGATGAACAAGCCTTATTCTCTATCTTAAAGCAACTAAGTTTCTCACATCAAAATGGAAATCAGTCTAGCACTATTAAATTGGTTAATTATGAGTGATATAATTCTTATACAAAGTACAAAAAGATAAAATCACTTAATTCATGAACATATGACATGATATGCCTGTATGTTACCACAGATTCTTTTTTTTCTTGCAGCAGGGACATTCTTCTTGTGCAGCTGCACAGTGATCACAAAGTACATAATGTTGACATGGATTCAGGATAATGCTACGATCACCTTCCTGACATATGATACACTTCTTTGACTGAAGCTGAAAAATCACCTGTAGAAAGATTACCGCACTCAGTAAAAACGATTCCAAGTATACAGTTGTGTTCTAGCAGCTTTATGCTTAGCTGTCCCAAATAAACTCTGATTTATCAACACAAAGGACAATGTTTTTGTATGACAGATAGCTGAACTGAGGGTCATAAGATCAGAGCATGTGCAACCTTTAAAGTAGCAGCTGGAGGAGTATAGGTGCTTTTAGAAAGGAAAGTATCTAGGATTGAACCTCTGGACTGAAATATTCCTGCATGACTGGGATAAGTGATTAAAAAAAAAAAAAAAAGGAAATAGGCCTTTTTCATTGTCATATACTCCCTCTTTTGCCATTTCAAAAACCACTGCTACATATTCTCGTGCCATGGGAGATGTCTGCATCAGGACAAAATGGAAGCATCCCAAATGTGTGACTTTGGGGAGGATGTTACAACTGCAAATACCTATCTCCACAAGATAAGCCATATCGACCCATTAAGGAACAAGAAGAATTGAAAAGCATCTAAAAGCCATGTTAATTTTTGAAGAGCAAGATATAGTTCAGACTAAGAGAAGAACCCAGTACACAATGTGTGGCACTGCCTAAGATAGGAGCTTTCTCCTGGAAGGAAGAGCTAGTTAAGAAAAGGCTACAGTGGTAAAGGAAACCTGAGAAACTGAGGAGCTGGAAAAGCTGGTAACGGTTCTGATCACTCCAGCCTGGCTGAAATTACTTCCATTCCAGGATGTAATGACTTTTTTGGTAAGAGATCCCAAGACACTTTTGCTCCTCTTTAAAATCCTTTAGGAGAAAAACAAGAGTGGTCCCTAAACCCAACCAGAATCCTATAAATGTACTTGGTAACAGGAGCCTGGTAACAAGCAAGTCTCATCTTCATCCACCTACTGTACTGACACAGACTTAAATTATGTTTTAAACTCTAAAGAGAGCCTGGCTTTTTTTCAAGACTGTAGTTCATACTGATACAGAGCACAGAATCATAAAATCATTGAGGTTGGAAAAGACCTCCAAGATCAAGTCCAACCGTCAACCCAACACCCCCAGGCCTCCTAAACCATGTCCCAAAGTGCCACGTCTACATGTTTTTTTTAACGCCTCCAGGGACGGTGACTCCTCCACCTCCCTGGGCAGCCTGTTCCAATGCCTGACCACTCTTTCAGTGAAGAAGATTTTCCTAATATCCAATCTAAACCTCCCCTAATGCAACTTGAGGCCATTTCTTCCCCTCCTATCGCTAGTTACTTGGGAGAAGAGACCAACACCCACCTCACTGCAATGTCACTACAACCTAACCCTGTTACCCTGGTTGTCCCACAGGTGCCTGGTGAGTGCACTGAAGACGAACTGCTCTATAATCTTCCCTGGTACCGAGGTCAGGCTGTCTGGCCTGTAGTTCTCTGGATCCTCCTTCCAGCCCTTCTTGTAGATGGGCATCACACTGGCAAGCCTCCAGTCATCTGCGACCTCCCCTGTGAACCAGGGCTGCTGATAAATGATGCAGAGTGGCGTGGCAGGCTCCTCCGCCAGCCCTCTCAGTGCTCTTGGGTGGATCCCATCCGGCCCCATAGACTTGTGAGTGTCCAGGTAGTGCAGCAGGTCGTGAACGGCTCCCTCTTGAATTATGGGGGGTGTATTCTCCCCTCTGTCCCTGTCTTCCAGGTCAGAGGGCTGAATATCCGGAGGATAACTGGTCTAACTATTAAAGACTGAGGCAAAGAAGGCATCAAGTACCTCAGCCTCTTCCTCATCCCTGGTGGCATTGGTCCCCCCTGCATCCAGTAAAGTGATGGGAGATTTTCCTTGGCTCTCTTTTTGTTGTTATAAAAACATTTTTTGTTATGTCTTACAACAGTAGCCAGATTGAGTTCTAGCTGGGCTTTTGCCTTTCTAATTTTCTCTCCGCACAACATAATGAAACCCCTGTACTCAACTTGAGTTGCCATCCCCTTCTTCCAAAAGTGGTAAACACTCCTTTTTTTTTTTCCGATTCCCAGCAAACACTTCCTGTTCAGCCAGGCTGGTCATCTTCCCCACCAGTTCGTCTTAGAGCACGTGGCAACAGCATGCTCCTGCACCTCTAAGACTTCCTTGTTGAAGGATGCCCAGCCTTTTTGGACTCCTTTGCCCCTCAGGACTGTCTCCCAAGGGACTCTCCCAACCAGTGCCCTGAACAGGCCAAAGTCTGCCCTGTGCAAGTCAATGGTAGTGGTTTTGCTGGCCCCACTCCTTACTTTGCCCAGAATCAAGAACTCTATCATTTCATGGTGGCTAAGCCCAAGATGGCCTCCGACCACCACATCTCCCACCAGCCGTTCTCTGTTTGTAAACAGCAGGGTCAAGCAAGGCACGTCCCCTGGTAGGCTCACTTACCAGCTGTGTCAGGAAGTTATCTTCCACACACTCCAGGAACCTCCTAGGCTGTTTCCTCTCTGCTGTGTTGTATTTCCAGCAGACGTCCGGTAAGTTGAAGGCCCCCCACGAGAAACAGGACTAGCGATTGTGAGACTTCTGCCAGCCGCTTGTAGAATGCTTCATCTATCTCTTCATGCTGGTTGGATGGTCTACAACAGACCCCCAGCAGGATCTCTGCCTTGTTGGCCTTCTCTCTCACCCTTACACATAAGCACTCAACCTTATACTCACAATCATCAAGCTCTCTATAACTGAAATGCTCCTTAAAATACAGAGCCACCCCACCGCCTCTCCTTCCTTGCCCATCCCTTCTTAAGAGCTTACAGCCATCCATTGCAGCACTCGAGTCATAAGAGTCATCCCAACATGTTTCTGTGATGGCAACTAAGTCATACCTATCCTGCTGCACAATGCCTTCCAGCCCTCCTGTTTGGTGCCCATGTGGCGTGCATTGGTGTAGATTCACTTGAGCTGGACTATCGACTTCACCCCCAACCTTGGCATGCCGCCCCATGGCTCCTCTTTAGTGAGCCTGGTAGTACCTCCTTCCTGCTTCAAACCTAGTTTAAAGCCCTCTTGATGAGCCCCACCAACTTATGAGTGAGTGAGACAGCACTGGACAGGAGATGCACTGAGACAGAAGACACTGCCTAACTCAAGCAGAGACCAGGGTATGGCAGACAGTCCCAGTAGTGAAAGGAAATAGGATTTTTTTGTCTGGACAGTCTCATCAGTCAAAACAGCAAGAATTGGTGTCGTATGTGGTGTCACTGCCCTTTGAGATTGCAGGGGAGAAAGCAACATGAAACCAGGTTGTGCCCAGCAAGGTTTGAAGTATGGTGCCTGGAGCAGTGCATGGTCATTATTATCTTTCTTGGTGTGCGCAGAGGACTGGCACCTGATACTCCTAGCTTTGAGAGACCTGAGAAATGCCCTCAATCTGGCAGTGACGGGGCATCCTAAATTTTGACAGAAACAGTCTGGATTTGAGGGATGGTGAAGTACAGCAATATGTCACTAAGGTGATAAGGGACTGAAGCATCTGACATACAAAGACAGGCTGAAAGACCTGGGATTGTTTAGCCTTTGAAAGAGATGGCATCTTACTGGTGCATATAAATACCTGATGGGAAGAAGTAAAACAGATAGGGGCAGACTGTTCTCGGTGGTATCCAGTGAAAGAAGAGGCAACAGGTACAAATTAAAATACAGAAAATTCCACAAAGACTTAAGAAAAAAACTTTTCTTACTGTGAGGGTGGTCAAACGCTGGAAAAGGCTGCCTACAGAAGTGGTGGACTCTCCATCCTTGGAGATACTCAAAGCACTACCAGATAAGTCCCTGAGCAACCTGCTCGAGTTGACCCTGCTGTGAGCAGGGGGTTGGAGGAGGAGGTCCCTTCTAATGTCAAAGATTCTATCCTCCAAGTCTGTGTAGTCAGGCCTCTCTGACTACACAAGATCCTAGCAAGGAACCTCACCACCTACCTTCTAAACAAGTGAAAAGCATGTAACTATTTTCATTTATTTAGGGCAACTATTTTTATTTATTTAGGTAGTGCCCAAAATGTTGGGGGGAAAAGCTGGCTTTAAATCTTTTTCTTTTAATCACCCCAAGAATTCTTGTGAATAACTTGTAATTTGTTCTGATAGCTGATCAAAAACTTAGAAGAATCCATTAGGTTGAGAAATCTGAATGAACCATCCTCTATTCCAGAAAAGAAAGACTTAACACTGAGAGCAATGAGAGCAAAGTTCAACACAAAAAGCAATATTGCTCTTTGACCTTATTGCTGTCTACAATTACCTGAAAGGAGGTTGTAGTGAGGTGGGGGTTGGACTCTTCTCTCTAGTAACAAGCGATAGGACGAGAGGAAATGGCCTCAAGCTGCGCCAGGGGAAGTTTAGGTTGGATATTAGGAAAAAATTCTTCATTGAAAGGGTTGTCAAGCATTGGAACAGGCTGCCCAGGGAGGTGGTTGAGTCTCCATGCCTAGAGGTATTTAAAAGAAGGGTAGATGTGGTGCCTGAGGACATGGTTTAGTGGTGGACTTGGCAGTAATAGGTTAGCGGTTGGACTCGATGATCTTAAGGGTCTTTTCCAACCTTAACGATTCTATGATTCTATGAAGTGAAATCCAGGATAAATATGTCATTGAAGGTTATTGAGCTGCCAGTTTCAGTTAATCAAAAATAGTTATGCAGATGAAGAAACTCACCTCATCTATTGTTTCTAAATCTAACTGCAGCCGATTTTGTAAGGAGCGAAGCTTTGGCAAAGATATCTTTTCTATATCTCCATAGTTTTTCATATAAGGTAATGTAGTAGACAGACAAGCAGCTAACTGCGCCTTCAGCTTTTTCAGTTTATTTTCCACTTCCTCCTTCTTCTGAAGAGCGAGTTGTTTGTCCGCATCTGCCACGTTAGCACGTTCTTTTGCTTCTTGAGCCTCTTTCTGCCACGCATCACATGCCTGGGAGAAAGATTTCCAGAATACAAAAAATATATTTTTAAAATTAACAACAGAAGAGCAAACTCAAAAGCCTTCAAAGATGCAGGTAATCTCTAATTTTAGACATAACAATGCATTTACTGTCAATTTAACACTTCTCCCTACTTATCCTACCTGCTAAGTAACAACTCTTCCTGTTTTGTCTTAATGTAATTTTTAGGCATGTCACTGTTACTTGTCTGTAAACAGCCAGAAGCCTTTTTGGAGGTCTATAAATGGAAGACATTTTAAATGTTAAATTCATAATTTAATGTCAAGAGACATAAAAAACTATCAAAATTTAGTAGAGCTACTTAGCTAGTCCTTGTCACAGAGAGAACAACATGAGGGGAAGGAAAGGACTACAGAAAATGCAGTAGACTGGCAGCTATCAACAACCTCAGTTTGACTGCTGAGATGGCTAGGTACTGTCCAGGTACACTATACAACCACAGCTGCTGGCAAGCCTCTAATTTTTTTGCATGCTTATCATCTGAAAGAGGTATGGGAGGGAATGTATGTCTTCAGTTACTTAAACATCAAGATACATTGCTGTTCAACCCTATCCTGAATATGTGTAAGTGTCCCTGTCTAGAGAGGCAGATGAACTTTCAGAAAATGAATCGCCCTTAAAAAAGTTCCATTTCATTTATGCTGCTAGAACAATTTGAGAATGGAAAAAATATTCCTTTGACAGATTGTAATAAAACTTGGGAGCCAAGGGTAAGAAGATATGTAAAAAGGAAAAGCACTAGGAACTGCTTGTTTATTAAAAAATATATATATAAAATTCACTATTACCATAAATTAGTGTACCTGTTTTACTTGTTGCCAAGATTCCTCCCATTGTTTTAGTTTTCTCTTGGCATCATCGAGTTCCTGTCTAACTCGACTGAGTTCATTCCCACTGGTGTTTGAATTTATTGAGGGGGTTGTGGCACTGCTTAGTACTGGGGACGGACTAGGAGAGAAACTTCCAGTTACAAAGTCCCAGATGCTCCCTGTAACACCATTTAAACCTGTAAAACAAAGGCAGAAAAAATAATCATTCTGCACACACTGCTGCAAAACGTTTCACATGCTGAACAAAACAGATGTGCCACATACACAAAATCTATACTTTTATCTGCAAGACTCATAACATTATTTCACTACCTTCAGAAATGTGACCGCCTGGAAAATGTTTACAGTATTTACAGCAATTCAGGGGACTTATCACATGTTTTTTTTTCTTGCTGCTTTTAATAAAAGACAGTACAGTCCACAAAAGGAGAACAAAGAGTGGGAATTCATTTATATACAAAAAGCTTTGTTCCTAGCAGCCCGTACATCGTTGTAATTCTTCCTCTTTCTCTGTTTTGATTTTCCCTTTAGCAAAATGCTGCAGCTAAAATGCATTCCTCCTGCCTGTATGCCAACTGCTCTATTTTACCCCTTTCAAACACCTCTGTAAATATCTCCTTTTCCAATAATTCTTTTTTTCCCTTCGCAGAGAACAGAAGTTCACTTCTTGAACCTTCTCCCACATACCACACAGAACTCCATTATCAGTAGTGTTATCAGTTACAATAGCCAGGCTTTGTTGTCCAGACTAAGTCATACAAAACATGCAAAGCCTTGAACTGAACATTTTTTACCTGCCATTGAGTTTCCTCTTACAATACACAAAGTGCAGCCTTCAACTTGCTTACCTAAAGAGTTGTGAGAAGAGGCTGAGGTGCCTAACATACTATGTTCTGTCTTCAATGGCTGAGGCTGCTGGCGGTGAGGAGCCGTAGTGGATGAAACAAAAGACTGAGACAGCGATTGTGAAAGAGAACTGAGTGGGGAGGTTGAAAGGGATGATGATGAATGTAAAGATGAGGAACGAACAAGAGAACCTGGAATATTGACAGGTGCCGAACTTCCCAGTAATCTTTGACCTATGTATGCATTGAGGGGGGAAAAAAGATTAGTACCACAGCAGTACACAGTTGTCTGTAAGTATTTTTCTGAAAAATGTATCAAATGTAAATTAAACTATATATTCAAATACCTTCCATTAAAAAATAAAACTTTATTTATCTCCTATTGCAAAAATATTTTTAAAATCGCACACTTGAAAGTTATTTTCCAAGTGCCTGAAAAGAGAATCTGTAGCTTTACACAGAATTGGCCTCATCTGCAGCTACAAAGAAAGAGAAAACACTTTTCAGATCAAGTTATTTGACTTGTGCACTTTTACAGCCAACAACTAACACAAGTGGGGAAACTGAAACCTAAAGGACTAAGAAAAATTTGGGGTTTTATTTTAATCTGTGAACTAGAATTAAGCAAGTGAGACTACATACATATCCTGAAAATCACCCACAGCATTAATAATCAGACATAGCTCTGTTTCTATCCTGTACATACTTTTGCTTTTGTTCAGTAGATTTTAAATGTCAAATGTATTTAACTTTCTACAAAAACTGAGGTTGCAACCTCAGCCTAATTAATAACAATTATTAATAATTTACTAAATTAATAATAATTTAGTCAAACAAATGCATTGTTCATAATTTCCCAAAATAGTTATGATAATAATAAAAAAGTAAGTATTAAAAAAAGGATGTTCAATCATGCAATTACTTAAATAAATATGCACAGATGCAGTGCATTTTCCTGGTCAGGAGCAGTTCAATATTTACTGTGAAGATTTTATTTGTCAACATGTTTGAATGGCAACTAAAAATGACATCACCTTTTCTTTAAAAACATATAGCAGTCAAATGATTATACTTAAAGCAAGGGTCATGATTCTAGTTTTCTGGTTTTGCTTAAAACAGCTGAATTAAAGTAGTCTGAGAAAACATAATTCCTTTTAGAAGTATTTCAAAACAAAAAGACAGGGACGCTCATCATAAGCTGCATTGCCACAATGTCTGCAGAAAAATATATCTTGAAATACTCAACAAACATTACCAAGGTCAGCCTCATGACCAACTATGTGAGGAAGATACAGGACAGACATATAACCACAGATGCACATAGTATACCAGACAATAAACATACACTTCTCTTTGCAAGAGGAGCAAGGACGCAACAAAGTAAAGGGAGTTTAGTTAAAACATATGGCCAAGTAAGAATTCTTTTTAAAATTAAGAGCCAAAGTAAAGCCCCCAAACAAACACTGTACGAAATGGCAGCAGAAGAACCATCTCCTTTCTGGTTCTCAAAGTACTCTTCAAATGCAGTTGAATTTTGACAAATTAATTTTACCTGCACTTCTTCAGTTTAAGGGGTAAGGTTTTGGTAGCAGGTGGGGCTGTGCTGCAGGGGTGGCCAAGAGAGGCCACAGGCTGCCCTGTGCCAGACACAGCCAGTTCCAGCCAGTGACGGTGGACCCACCACAGGGCACAGCTGAGCCCTTCAGCCACACTGGTGACGCCTCTGGGAGAACGTATTTAAGAAAGGGCAAAAAAATGCCACACCAGCAGAGAGGGAGGGAACAAGAGGTATGAGAAACTGCCCTGCGAACACCAAGGTCAGGAGAGAAGGAAGGGAAGGAGGTGCTCCAGTCGCCAGAGCAGAGATTCCCCTGCAGCTCATGGAAGGTTTGGAAGAGAACACGGTGGAACAGGTATTTCCCTGCACCCTGTGGAAGAGACTACGGTACAAGCAGGAATTTCCCTGCAGCCTGTGGACAGGACCAGGCTGGAGCAGGTGGATATTGCCTGAAGGAACCACAGTTCATGCTGGGACACTTTACCCTGACAGGAACTGCGGCCTGTGGAGAGAACCCACGACGGAGCAGGGACAAGTGTGAGGAGAAAGGAGTGGCAGCGAGGAACTGTTATTAACTGACCACTACCCATTCCCCTGTGCCACTTGGGACGGGAAGAGAGAGGTAGAAGAGCTGGGAATGAAGTTGAGCCTGGGGAAAAAGTGGTGGTGGGTTGTTTTAGTTTTTCTCTTGTTTTTCACCATCCAGCTCTATTTTAATTGGCAATAAATTAATTTTCCCCAAGCAAGTCTGTTTTGCCCGTGACAACAACTGGTAAGTGATCTCCCTGTCTTTATCTTGAGCCATAAGCTTTTTTATCTTATTTTGTCCCCCATCCTGTTGGGGAGGGTGAGGGAGAGAGCAGCTGGGTGGGTGTCTGGCTACCCACCAAGGTCAAGGTCACCCACCAAACCCACCAGGTTTATACTCCATGAACTATCCTCCACATAAAAATAAAATTGGTTACAGTATTTCCTTCCTGTTCCATACTTCATGGTACTTCCAATGAAGCATAATCATTCCTGCAGCATAGAACAAGGCAGTAAATGAAATACCAGTCAAACAAACAATAGCATCAGGAGAATTTTTGAGCCTGGCATCACTAGCAGAGAAATAAATTTGAAATTGCACATCATATCTATTTCTTTCCTGGTCTGTATGAAGGGGAATATAATGAACAATAATGGAAAATGTCAATAGATAACATGTAAACTGTTCTGGTGAGGGAACATCCTGTTAGTATTGTAACTGGACAGGAAATTGTAACAAGTCAATCAACAAAAATAAATATAAAGCCTTAAAACCTCTGAAGATATTCCCACTAATATTACTGATGAGAATCTACATAAAACTAGATGACTATCTATTGAGACTGTAACATTTTGGGTCATTCTGTATGGATCCCCTAATAACTTGAAGTATACAGGTAACACAAATACAGCCTCCAGTAACAAAGAACCACCTTGGGAGAAAACACAGGCAAGATGGGAAGGGCACCAGAGCTTGTAGCACTGTTATCAAGATCTCAGAAATTAATATTTGGTGTAAGAAACTCCTTAATCACTGTGATCCAGCGCTGATTTCTTCTAGCTCTTGCTATCAATAATGAAGCCACTGCTATAATCTGCATAGTTCTACTTGATGTCAGAACATCAATACCACCAAATACAGATTGTAAACTGCCTCCCCAAATGCTCTGCTCAGCTCTGAAGACAGAAGCATGTCTCCAGTCACTTCATGTGAGGCATCTTCCGCCCACCTTCAAATAAGTGAGCTGATGAAGTGAAAAAGTCCACTTCAAACCAAGTGACTTTCCTGAAATCTGTGTTTGCTCTGAAGCTTCGTGTATCCACGCACTACCGGGGCAATAAAATTATCAATCTTGACTAGAACTGTCCCCGTTGACTGCAAAGGAAGCACTTGGAGGAGGAAAAGTTTGAAGCAGAATCTCTCTGGATATCTGTGTTATTTCTGAAAAGAAGCAAGTTACAGTTGCTTATAGTATATGCTTTCCTGAGGGAGTGAAGGCACTTGATGTTCACTTGGGTCAAAATTATTTCCATGCCTTACGACAAAGTCTTGAGTCTGTAATACTTGGGCACAGCCTATCCACTGCGGGCCCAGTGACAGCTTACATATTCCAACATCAAATATATTGGTATATTAGTTAAAGCCAGTGGACTAAAGATATAATAATTATCATAAAAGAAGACAAATTGCATAGTGTATAGAGACACTAAGTGCAAGCTTTACTTCTTGGAGCAACAGTCAGCAATAATACACTAGGGTGTAGCTACAGTTGTTTTACCCGTTGCATCTAGAGCCACAGGGCAAGAAGGACTTGGGAGGAACATATCTGCCATCCAAGAACAGAGTTTTGTTTGCGCAAGTGGAAGCTTAATACATATGTGCAAACAACTTAATAATCACTGTAGCCCTCCTTCACAGAAATGCTAGCAAAACAGGTATCAGAAAATAAATGGAATTATTATAAAAATATGTCTGTTATCTTGATCTATGACTCTCAAAGAAATATTAAAATGAAATTACAGTTCCTCAGTTTTCACTTCCCGTATTTCTTTTTTTCCCCTCTCAACTATTTTCCCTTTTCTGCTTTCACAAATAAAAGGTGGCATTTTAATTTCTTGATGTTCCCTGCCTTCATCCTTCCTCCCTGCTGTCTCTTCCCTGCGCTGCTCTCCTTTGTTACGTCTTCCTCTCCTCTCCGTTCCCAGAAGAGGCCAAATGGCTGAATACTTCCCAACAGACCTTCAACTCAATTGCTCCTTCCAGGTTAGATTAATAAAATAGTTAAGTCCGTAACTTGCAAGTATTGGTCCTAAAGGTTGCTAGCTCCTTCTCCTCAAGAACCATCCCCAATGCCCCTCTCCACAACCACCTAACCATGGAAGTAGTTGTGGATCCCCACAGCACATACTGCCTGCTGTCAGACATTTGCAGCACTCAACACGCGGGCAGTCAAGCTCAAGCGTAATGCCTTCCTGTAAATGAAGGTAAATCCCTGCAGGCCAACGGGCCCAAGTCATTAAGCAGGTTAAAAAAAAAATCCAAACCATTTAACAGACTGATCCCTTGCAAAATACAGACAGGATGATAGAGGTGCAATCCCTTTACACCACAAAGTTAAACAGCTGGAACAAAACTGAGGACTTTTCTTCAAAGTCTGCTGTCTGTAACTATTTTGATGAGTAAAAGTTCAGGAAGGTAAGAAAGATAGATATTTTAAATGAGTATAATTTTACAAATTGGACCTCTTACTTGCTAATCCAAGGTCACTGCCTTCTTGATCTTCTAATTCTCTATCTATGGATGCGACGTTCACGTCATTAAAATGCAAATCTAAAGCAGAACCTGTTAAACAAAGCATTGTATCAATGAATTATCCTTGATCCACAGAGAGCATTTTGGCCTGAACAGATATACCCTAGCTTTTAAAAATTTTCTAGCAATAACCTTCTCTTGGAGACAGGCACCTAAGCCAGTCCTATAAAATACAATAAGGAGGAGAGAGATGGCCTCCTCTAATTTAGTGACTCAAGTCTTAAGAGTGGCCACAAGTGCTGTGTGAAACCCAGACTAAAAGTCCCTCTTCCATACCGGGTTTTGGATCCCCATTCCTGCACTGTTCCTTCCCTACCTTTTCCTTTTATGTAGATAAGGGCCTTTTATGTGCAACCCTGTAGCCTACCTCTCTTGCCCTTTCACCCAACTGCTTTGGTAGTGCCTTCCAGAGTCTCTGGGGCAGTATATTGCCTTTCTTATTCTCATGCTCACCATCTTGTTATGCTCACCATCTGGCACCTGCCAACCCTCAGAGCATTGTTATGGTAAATTCTCAGGGGAAGTGACTGCCACTGGCATGAGAATCACACCTCCTTTCTCCTCTTCTCCTACTCCTGATTGTAGCTTTTGATTTTGACCCAATATCATCTTTGGACGCTCAACAACCAATTAGCAAGCAGCACCACCCACTGACCAAAGAGTGCTCCAATTAACGCTAATTGCATCATAAGCAGGAAGAGCCCACAAGGAGTTTGGGACAATCTTGATGAAAAATATAGTTTATAATACAGTTAATATATGAAAAGCATTATGTGGGAGAGAACCAGCCACTGCACTGGAGAGGATGCCCGAGAGGATCTCATCTGCCCTGTCTGTGACTTCTTTTCCCACCTGGCCTCTGGGACAGTCTTCTCGTTCCCTTTCTTCTATCTCTCTTTTCTTATGTTTCTGTATTTATCTGGAAATAATTTTCACCATTATGTGCCATCAGCTATGCAACCCACTAATAAATCTTCTCACATGTGAACTTGTCTCAACATCCTTTGTGCAAAAAAAAAAAAACAAAACCACCTGTGACAGCAAACCTCTCATCACTATGCTGCAGGATATTCTGGGAGAGGTCCCTCCCACTTTCATCAACAGAAGCTGTTCCACTTCCTTTAAAAAAATTCAAAATTCTCTCAGTCATTAAAAGAGAGGCTTTAAAATCCCATCAGTAGCACTGCCATTATCTTTAAACAGGGAAACAAGCTGATTTTTTTCAAGCTTTTGCTTGAACATCACCCAGATGTTATTAATATTTGAAGTTATTTGCAGTGTCTGGCTCAGTACGCTGCTATGCAAGTATGACAAACAGGAACAAAAGTCAATGAGGCTGACAAATCTTACTGCTTAAATACTAGATCAAATCTAAGCCTGCACCTTTACTAAATCACGAACTTGTCATGTTCTCCTCATGTAAGTTCTTGACTTATTCTGCCACATTTGTCCTCCCCTACCACCAAGAGGGCTGACACATCTCCTTACTGTTTATTTAGATTTTTGAAGCTTAATTTCTGATACATTCCAGGTCTCTCAGATTCCACCTCACATGGTGGAAAGTCAGTGGAGTGCAGGGAGTGAACACAGACAAATCACAACATATATGGGAAGCAAATGGAGAGACACCAATTTCCCTTGAAAGGCAAGTCTCCCAGACAGTCAAAATCCCCATGCTTGAGTATCCCATTGAAAGCAACAGAAGCAACCAAAACATTCCTGGGGGAGGTCCACCCAGAACCTAACAGACAACAGGGTGGAGTATCAGGCTGGCAGAAGTCCCCACATGTTAAGGTCCCACCTTCTCCCTACTACCACTTGAGTAATTTATCTTCACTGCTGCCCATTCCCTATTTATTCCTCTCCAAATCTGTCTCCTTTGACACTTTGCTTATCTAATTTCTCTATTCTCTTTTAAATTTGTGTTGTTTTTTTTTTTTATTTTCAGGAGGACTTCAAACACCCTGCAGCTTTTATGTTCCCAGATTATGCTGCTTTCTTTTTTTTTACCAGAACAAAACCTGACAACTCAACCAATCTGCTTTGACTCTGGCAGGAGTAGACTGCAACAATACATCTTCTTCCGCTCCATCATTCCTCAGTTTTCAACATATTGTCCAAGCCTCTATGCTAAATACTAGTTCTACCTGATTGGTATGCATATTCCTAACTCCCCTGCCCCCTCCTCTTCCCCAGCTCTTGGGGACTATTGATCAGGGAGCTCCCTGTGGGATCAAGATAAAGGGTCACAGAAAGGGCTACAGACCCCACTGTCTGACAAAGCTTCCTCAGCCCTTGCTAATGTAATTCTCCTGCATTTCCTCATATCCTTTATCCAAACCCATTCATCCCCTTTTCCCATAATAACCTAGCCCCTTCCCTTGCTACAGCTTTTTCTATCCCTTTTTTTTATGATTCCTCAATCCACCACTTCCTACATGAACACTATGTATTTATTCTCTGTTCTACACGTCTTAATTTTCCCCTCTATTCAGATTATGTACAGCACTTTATTTTCAATACCTTCCTATATATCCATGAAGCAGAACTCTGCAAAAATAATTTATATCCATATGAAATTCTTTTAAGGAAAAAAATCCAAAATCTATGTAGTTACCATAAAGTACACTAACTTATACATACATGAAACATATTTTACAATTCATGTACTGTTAACAAACACAGCATACTGAAAACTGTTTTAGAAAAACATCTGTAGAGAGCAGAGGCATATTCTAACTCAGAGAAATCAAGAGTGTCTTATGCGCAATAATATAATCACACTGGGACATGGAAAATGTAGCATATAACTTTTTAAACAACTTTGAACACTTGTTCAGTATATCATGATTTGAAAATTATACAGAATTAGCACCACATCTAGTTTACAGAAATTAGACTGTGGTTTTTATTATTATATGAGTAACTTGTTACAGCCAACTAGTCTCCACTTATTCCAGAAGAAATGTTTATCTTGACAAATATGTGATTTAATTCCATGGTTTATCTTAAAATATGAACCAAAAGCTGATGAAATTATATTACTTACCTAGAATAAAAACGAAAATTCTGCTCTTTCTAATTCTGAGATTTAAAAATAATATAAAATTTCTGTTGTAACACACAGATCATCAAACAAACCTTTAAGTAAAGCAAGCTATACACTTGTGAGACTGCAGAAGAAGATCTGTCATTTAACATTCTGCATAGATCTGCTAACAAAATTAAAAGAGCTAATGCCTAACTTACCATGCTGAAGTGCTGACTCACTGTCTGCAGTCTCCTGATTGCTGCTACACATCGATTTAAACACAGAAAGCTTCAAGTACACCAGCTAATCACAGCAACTCCCTGATCACGTGACTTACAACACAGAATGTGAAAGACAGCATCTTTCGAATCACAACATTCCCTGCCACAGCCTCCTGAATAAACCTCAACAGCCACAAATTTCAATGAGTTTGTGGATAACACTAAATTAAGTGGAGCAGCTGATACACTCGATGGCAGGACTGCCGTTTAGAAGGACCTCAAAAGGCTGGAGAACAGGACTGATACAAACCTCAAGAAGTTCAACAAAGGTAAATACAATAGCTCTGCACTTGGGGCTGAATAATCCCTTGCAACAGTACAGGCTGGGGGCCAAATGATCAGAAAGCAGCACTGCAGAAAAAGATCTAGGAATTCTGATGAACAATACGTACAGCACGTTCTGTGGCAATAAAAGCTAACAGCATATTGTCCTGCATTAGAAAAAGTGCAGCCAGCAGGGTGGGGGAAGTGATTATTCCCCTCTATCCAGCACCTGTGAGATCACAGCAGGAGTACTGTGACCAGTTTTGAAGATGCCAGTGTCTAATCATTACTGAAATATTTATATCCTTTTACCACTTTCCACATAAACAGTCTAGCTGGTTGGAAGCATGGGAAATGCTCTGGCCTAATGACAGAAATTTTGGAAGTGAGTATTTCCCAGAATCTGCCTTGCGCACCCAGAAAGCAAGGGCTCCTCCTCTTTGTGTCACACAGAATCACAGAATGGTAGGGTTGGAAGGGACCTCTGGAGCTCACCCCGTCCCACCCCCTGCTTGAGCAGGCACCCCCAGAGCAGGGGGCACAGGACCACGTCCAGGCAGGGTGTGAATGTCTCCAGGGAAGGGACCCCACAGCCTCTCTGGGCAGCCTGTGCCCCTGCTCTGGCACCCGCACAGGCGAGTGGTTCTTTATTGTGTTTAGCTGGAACTTCCCGTGTTCCATCTTGTGCCCATTGCCCCTTGGCCTGGCGTTGGGCACCACTGAAAAGAGTACTTTCAGATCTGGTCCACACAGTGTAAACAAAAGATTTTGTCCTTGAACATAGAAATCACCAGACTGGAGAATATACAGTAAGCCAAAGAAAAACCTTCCATTTTCATGCATACATGGTAAGATCTGTAACTGCACCTGGTATGGTAACACCCCCACCCCCACCCACCCCTCCACAAACACTCACACACACACCCCCACACCCATGCCCACCCAAAAAAAGTCAACTCTCATCAGCCCACCAACAGAAGTTGAGACAGTACTTCTAGTGACACAGTGGGTTGCATTACAAAGGTTTTACATTTTTAAATCACTGGCCAAGACCAATGCCAAAATTCCAGTTTAAATGTCCCATTCACTCATTCCTATGCTTACACTAGAGACCTTGTGAAAAATAATGATTTCAGGTAAAAACATTTAAATAAAATTTCAGATATTGCTTTTAATTACATATAATAAAGCAGGTGTGTACGACATTACTGTCTTTACCAATAGGCTCTTTGAACCTACATTGAGACAAGAACTTGAATAATGCAACAAAACATGTACAATCGGAGATTAAATGTTAAGACTTACCTATTACTGATTCAACTGTGTTACTGCCAGAATAGAATGGAAGAGCTTTAGCACTGATAGCAGAGACAGTTGTAGGAGATGAACTGTCTGATCCAACACTTGAGGCCAAACTGGAAGTTATACTTGACGCAAGTGGGTTAACCGCTGAAAAAACACTGAGATGGTTCTGTTAAAAAAAACCCAAACATATGTATACACACACAAACACGCTTACAGAGATGTACATACAAACATACAAAATAAAGAGAATGTGTTCTTAAAAGTAGTTATTTTCATTCAAACAGAAAGAAATCCATAAGAACCCTCTGAATGAATCGCTATAATCAAAAGGATCCTCAAATTGCCTCATATTCTTCTAATCCCTGGTACTCCCTGCAGCACACATCTATTGTACATTTTCACAGAACCTAGAGACAGCTGCCCAGGACCATGTCCAGACAGCCTTTGCTTAACTCCAAGGAGGGAGACTCCACAACCTCTCTGGGCAACCTATTCCAATGCTCAGTCTCATGTGCACAGTAAAAAAGTATTTCCATATGTTTAGACGTTTGGACTGAACCTCCTGTGCATCAGTTTGTGCCTGTTGCCTCTTGTCATGTCACTGGGCACAAATTTTCCTTAGACTGTTGTAAAGCACCAGATAACTTTGATACTGCAGTAATAAATTATCAAAAAGGGCAAAATATTTACAGCGTTTAGCTTTTGGCAATACCTGCTTGTTGTCTTGTTCATTTATTTTCTGCTGATTCTCAGTTGGGAAGCTTCGATGCTTTGCCTGAAAGAAGAAAAATCTCTGTAATATATTAACTTAATGAATCATTGCTGTAAAATATACTATTAGTTTATCAAGGGTCAGTCGCATCTCTGTAATGGTATCTTCAACAGTCTGACTTCATTTCCCTCACTGCAGTCCCATACGGAGAATTAAATTTTAATGATCAGAGAGTAAATCTACATGGAAAAGGAACAGCAGTTGCAATTGTTCCATTTATATGCATAATTGAGCACATGCAAGTTATTTCTGGTCCAAAAACTGAGTAGCCATGTTAGCATTACGCTGTGACAGAAATAACATGTCCCAGATGCTCACCAGCTGGGGAATACTTCTCCAAGAGGCTGGTGGAATAGAAGCCTGAGGTAGCCAAAAGTTTGAGTGGAACTGCCTAGATTTTCCCTTAAAGTGACCATGCTACAAATAACAAACAAACAAACAAAAAATCAAATATAAGGGCAGATTTTCTTTGAACACCATTTCATAATACGGTAACTTTTGAAACAAGTGAGACATACTTAAATAAAAAGGAATTCTAAGCAATTTCTCTTTGCCCACTGTGTTCTTGCAGAGTAGGATCAAAGGATCTCTTTTCTTTTCAGGCCAATAATTTTCAGTGACTTCCTGAATTGCAGTAAACTCTGCAAGGTGCTGTCTCCTTAGGAAAAATGGTTCTTTCTGCTGCCTTTGAGCAGTCATCCTGTGCCTGTTCCTTCCTTCCCTTGGGAGATTCCTCATCTGTCTTGCAGTGAAAGCTCCCTAGCAGTAATAACTCCCCCCCTCTTTGTATGCCTCCCACCACTCTAGATACTTTTTTATAAATTGTGAAGTCCATCACTGCTTTCTCTCTAGGCAGGTTCAATGTGGCCACTAAAAGGCAAGCAGATGACATTTTTGATGCTGAGACACATTCTTTGTAGCAGTACACTACTCACTAATTGTGACCAAAATAGCAAAATAGATCTTCACCAATAGTTAACTAATTTCTCATTTATTGCTGCCTCATGTCCAGAAAGCAGCCATTTGATACTGTAGCTGCCTTGCTTCCACGACATTTGATGAATGATCACTTGATCCCTATGTTGGGAGATGGAAATCCCTCCTGTCACAATGACTAGCTCTCTAACCTATAGTCTGTCTCTACATCTAAGAAAGCAAATCTGCCCGGAGAACTTTACTCTAGAGTAATGATCCTGCCATCACCTACAACAAGTTACCATTCACAAAACCCACTTTCCTTCCTTTCACTCTTTTCCCATCTTTTAATTCTGCACTTCTCCGTGCATCTCAGGTTATAGTAATCAATTCAGACAAGTCACAGGTTTGCAAGAAGGCTGATCAGCTTGGCTGCAGCTTACGTAAATGTGCTATTGGAGCTCCTTTTTTTAAACAGTTCCTTTCTGACAATTTAAAATTGAGACTAGTATTATAATAGAGCAAGAAAAATTTAGCTTTAACAGGTAAATCCTGGGCTTTCAGCTTTTTTCTCACAGGCCAACAGAGCTGTTGCATATCCCTGAAAAATATCAGTTTTCCCTTCTCTCAACTGTCTCTAGCACTGCCTTTTTTCTCCCCAACCCCCGACTACAGAATTCTAACTCCTCACCAACTTCAATTTCAACCACTCCTCTCATTACTAATGCTACAGATCCCCCTCTCTTCAAGAGCCTTGTTATATTTTATCATCTATGTCTGTCTTGGCAAGGAACTTGTCCAAGGAGAGAGGCAGCTGCAGGTAGGAGAAGAAACAGACTGAAATTAATCAAAGACTGGAACTCAGAAATAGTATCAACAGCCAGAAATTAATGCATCTTTTCACCATCAATTTTCAAAATAATTAAAACTGAATCCTACCCAGCCTAGCTATGATTTTGTTTTCCATTAGCTTGCTCTGTTCTTGGCAACACGGGCTTAAAATGACAATCACATTTCTGCTAAGTTAGAATTTACTGCATGTCAGCTGAGCTGCAGTGACTGTTTGCATGAGTGTTCTTGGCCTGTGACAACTTAATTTGATGCAGTTTAGTTCCCTAAAGAAGAGGGTTCCAAACTCTGTGTTCTAAATTATCAAAAATCACTGCTGCTACACAAGGCAGACAACATTTTTTGCTGAATCTAATTTACCTTAAGATTGCATTTGTACTTCTAGACCCATATTATTCACATACCTGATCTTCTCGTTCAAAGCCTGGTGCTTTTGGATAGCTAGATGTTGGTGAAGAAACACCTGATGTGCTAGACTCAGAACACAAAACGCCATTTGCTAATGATCTCTGTCTACAAAGAGGTCCAAGGGGTGATAAAGAACTACTGCTACCAGAACTTGATGTTACAGTTGGACTTGAAGAACAGGAAATCTGTAGAAGACAGAAAAGAGTGTCTAATATACTCTATGATATTTTTTATGTTTACAGCTATAGCCTCCCTCTGTAACACAATCACTTGAAATTACAAATTAATTTCAGTCTTATGTAAATCCAATACTAACTTTGGTTTATTTGAATATATTTTTGGTATTAGCTAAAAAAGTAGCAGATGACAAATTAACATGGAGCTATTGTAAATACACAGACTTCAAAAGGAGATGCATTTGTACACACCAGAATATAGCCTTGTTTGGTCCCTATGCACAAAGTTAATCACAGGCAGAGATTACTCCACTTAATGGACATTAATTAACAGTAAAGGAATACTTGCTTTCTGACAACCCTAATTTCCATTCATTCATATATTTCTTAATTTGCATTTTAATGCAAGCATTACACAACATTTCACTCTTTTAAAAGAGCTCATCTGGATCAAGCCATGGAGTTCAAAAAGACAGACATATAGAATCTTGGCAAAAGGCATCTCAATGCTTGTTTGTAAATCTCAAAGGGCTTTTTTCTGAGATTCTTAAATATTGAAATGTTTATTGGTTAATAAACATATTAATATTTAAAAACATTACTGAATTTATAATTTTTTATACCTGCTATACATTTCCCAGAGCGTTTTAAGCTTATACAGTAAAAGGCTTAAGCTGAAGGTACAATCTGTAAGTAGTAGGTCTTGACATTTTTCTGCTAAAAGTACAATTCTGATCAACCTCAAATTTATGAACTCAGGTGTCAGCATCCTACAATAATATGCTTAAGTGGAATTGTGGGCCATGCACGTTTCTACATTTTTTAAGCAAACTGTTCAATTTCCTTAAACTAGAGTTATAACTAGATTCACAAAGGTGGTATGGAAATAGTTGCATCCTACATTTATGCGTAACAGCCCAGTGGTGAGAACACTCAGTGATGATAGAGTTTTCAATCCCTCCCGCGCTTGTTTTGGAACACAATCCACAATTAACCTTTAATTTTAGTCTATGCTCCAGAAAATGTGCAAGTATTTTAAAGGAAATCAGGATTTTAACAGGAGACACCTCTCTCCCCAGAATAGTATAGCCTCAAAATGTCCCTCCTGAGCAGCAGGAATTTCAGATTCAAATTCCTGTAAATCAGGTAGAGGACAGACATGAACCTAGATGAGGTCACAGAATCACTGAGGTTGGAAAAGACCTCCAAGATCATCAAGTCCAACCGTCAACCCAACACTACCGCACCTCCTAAACTATGTCCCGAAGTGCCACATCTACACGTTTTTTTAACACCTCTAGGGATGGTGACTCTACCGCCCCTCTGGGCAGCCTGTTCCAATGCCTGACCACTCTTGCAGTAAAGACATTTTTCCTAATACCCAATCTAAACCTCCCCTGATGCAACTTGAGGCCATTTCTTCTCCTCCTATCGCTAGTTACTTGGGAGAAGAGACCAACACCCACCTCACTACAATCTCCTTTCAGCCTCCTCTTCTCCAGACTAAACAACCCCAGTTCCCTCAGCTGCTCCTCATCAGACTTGCTCTCCAGACCCTTCCCCCCAGCTTCACTACCCTTCTCAGAACAGAAAAAAACCACCTCCAACAGATGTAAGCCATTTACTCGCTGAAGATTATTACCTGTGCATTCACTCACTCCTTTCCCTACAGAAAATCTCCTGTCATGAACCTTATCTGTTTGGAGTTCTGTAATTAGATTGCTTCTGAAATCCAGAGACAGCTTCTTTACACAACAGTCTGAGATTTACATATACCCTGAGGGCTGACAAAGTAGAAGACTGGGCACCACAGCAAAAATAATTAAATTGGTAGCCAAGGTTTACTCAGACAAAATTCCTTCTGAAGTCAAAGGCTGAAGAATTCATGTTTTGACCACAAGCTTGCTACAACATGTGACATTTCTCTTTCTGTACTATAAATCCAAAACTGAGGATTGTCCCTGTGCACGGCGACACTAAGTTTGCACCTTTTTTTAAGCTCTAAAATACTGAAATCCTTTCTTTATGCTAGAGAGAAGAAGAGAATAAAAGGACACTGCCAGGAAAAAGCCCATTGTTCTTAAGGGAAATAAAAAAATATTTTTTTTGGTCGATAAAATTGTTCTAAGGTATTCAGTTCCGTATCAAAACATTTTGAAAACTTTTAATGAATAACATAGTTACATCTTGTAAGTACACTTCAAAACA
This sequence comes from Phalacrocorax carbo, assembly GCF_963921805.1. Taxonomy (NCBI): domain Eukaryota; kingdom Metazoa; phylum Chordata; class Aves; order Suliformes; family Phalacrocoracidae; genus Phalacrocorax; species Phalacrocorax carbo. Next base: position 136,769 of record NC_087522.1, read on the forward strand.
TACTTCTGGTAGCACAAGGCTGCTTAATGCAGCACAAAAATATGTAAGATAAAATATTAGACAGTGAAGGCAGACTAACACCTGCAGTAAGATACTAATTTATATAAGCTACTGACTCAATTTAATGGTGAGTTCCCTAAACTGCACAGAATGTTTCTCAGATGCATATTTCATGTCCACTCTTTCAGCTAGGCAGGCAACATAGATTATTTTGCTGACACAGGAAGATGTACATCATGGTTGCTCCCCTACGGTGTGACCTAATGAACACTAGGGGAAGAGGGAGGAAGATAGCCATTATGGATTACTTGTGCTGGAAAGCTACCTGCAGGTAACAGAGCCATAAGCGGGGAACAATGCCCTTGTTTGCCCAGAAGTACTGGGGCTTGAGGTACAATGTTACTGGTCAAGATCAGATGATATCAGGTACGTAGACCATTAAATCAGACCATAAGGTGCCACTCATGTAATCCTTCTGGCTACAGTAGGTATCAGTGGTGGCATTAACGTATATATAGCGCTGGAAGCATTAAAAGCTTACAATTTTGTGTAGTTTTGCTCTGAAAAACTAAAATAAACTAAAACAATTGCTCAACCTCCTAGGATGCAGGCAGTGTTATCTGATTACATTCATCTTTAGGCTTTTGGTCTTAATCTCTGAAGGGTCCACCAGGATGACAATAGACAGAGAGTCTCTACTCTGTCTTTTGTATTTTTCAGAAAATAGAAATTTTAATAACTGGATTACACAGTGCCACAAATTTTGCATGACTCAATTTGCAAAGAAAATACAAAGAACTAATGCAAACAAAGCAGACAAAGAAAATGGGTCACATAATATCCACAGTAGGTTAAATGTACAAGCAAGGAAAAAAAAGTTTCAAACCTAGCCTGAATTTACAGGGCAAGCACATACAAAAACCACTCTTTTGGGTCTGAAGTTATTATTTAGAATTTATTCCTCTCTATCTCCTGTCTGTGCCTTTACTGTATGTTTATCCACCTAATAAGAACATAAGAAATGCCCTGTTGGCTTAGACCCAGACTAATATCCTGTTATCAAAAAAGGCAAGAGAAGATTATATTTAGGGAGAATACCTAATCCTGGTCATTATCTAGGGTCATCAAAAGATAATTCTTGAGGCAGAGGAATTAAACGGAGGATTTTTCAGACCACCCCCCTTCCCTCTCTGAGACACTCCAGGTCTGGTGAAGATGTTCCAGCCCTAAATGTCAACACTGATCACGACCCTCATCCTTTTTGCACAGGCTTGTAACAAGCACCTCCTCTACAAGTCAAGGCTGGGTGGACTCCACAGAGAAACCATGGTAAGTTACATGGCCACTCACATGACAAGAAATAATTTATTCTCAGATATTTGTTCATCCCTTATGTCTTGCTACAGTATACCTGCAAGACCACTGCTCCTGTATCTCTCATGCTCTTTGCACAGAGTAAGATACAAAGAACATCTGAGCAATGACAACAAGCCCATAACTAGAAACAGCCATACAACTTAGTGCAGTACTGATGCCAAGACGGTGAGCAAACATGTATTTTGTATCAAAGGACTTGTGATTCACAGTTAACATGAAGCCAAATGTCAGTACTAACATAAAATGAATGTGATATTAGTATTAGAGAGAAAAAGAGTGCAAGGAGGGGGAAAGGAAACCATAGATGCTTACTTTTTGTTCCTTGGTGCTGCAGAATTTACATTTTGGTAACAAAGTTGACATGAACAGCGATGTCCTCAGCACTACTGATGCTAGGAAAATCTAGTGCCAATTGCCAGTTGTTTTTTGGGTCTTTTTTTGGCTTTGTTTTGGGTTTTTGTTTTGGGGTTTTTTTTTGCTTTTTCTTCTTTCTTAAGACAAAAGCTCAAGCAACAGAAGCTAGAATTCATACAGTTGCCTCAACTCTGGAGGAAGCCTTCAGCATGATCTTTGGAAACTGCTCGACAAATACAGCTTAACATTTGTGGCATTTGATTTGATGAGTGTGGGATAGACACCCAACAGATGTAAGTATTCTTCAGGGACACATCCCTCCTAAAAACTGAAATCTGCTGTGCTGTGTAGTGAAAGACATAAGCACAGGAAGGACAAAATTCAACCTCTAAGGATTTAGAGTCTACTTTAATTTAAGACCAGTACTTGGTGACATTCCTTACTTTACAGAGGCTCAGCTGTAAATCTCCGCAGATTCATTTTTAAGCTTAACTGAACACTGCAGCTGGATACAGTTCAGATTACCTCTCACTTTGACAGAGGTTACAAAATAACAGCTTTTCAATTTTGCATCTTTGCTCAAGGCGATTGGAGGATGCCTGAACATTTCTGTCAAAAAACTCTGTCAAAAGATGCCTACCTTGCTTTAACAAGGTCACATCCTCATAATGTTGTAACCACAAAGACCTTGGCCTCTTAGATTCTTATGAAGAAATCATTTGACATTGTTCTTCACTACAGCTAAATTGCTTAGAAAAAGAGCATGTAGAACAAGTGATATTCTTTCCCTTGGTTCTTGCCTACTTGAGGCCTTTGCTTACAGCTGGATATCTACAAAGAAAATGAGGAAACATGTACCTATAAAACTAATTACAATTCCTACGAAAATAGCAGCTTCTTGAGTTTCTTGATTCACGTTACATTTTGTGGCTTTAAATGTACTGTTAAATTGCCTACATTTGTGGGGGGTCGAGGGGAAGATGACAGGAATAGGAAACACATAGGTATTTTTAATTAAGCTGTAAAACTAATTTTGCTCTCAAGTAACTTATTTCCTGCCTACGTCCCTCACTGTCTCAGTACACTAATTCCACAGTAAAGGAAGCGGATTCATCACCATTGTTCAATCTTAGACTATGCACATGTAACCACACTCAGTTGCATTATCACAACTTAATAAAACTATTATTTATCAAATTAGTGTGGTAACTGATAGTGTGCACGTGGTCAAGCCATCTTAGTTATGAAGTAAAAGAGACAATCTGAGGCTTAATGAAGGCAGCAGAATGTTAGCACTGTGTCTACAATCAGGATGAGCTTTATAGGCACATAAAGTTTACTGCGACTGTGCTGACAAGCACTGACTTCTTAACTGTGCTAACTCAAACGTGTTATCAAATATTTACACATCTTTGATAAACTTGGTAAAACAAAGATGGTGCTGGTTAACCTATCTTCATCCACTGTTATCAACATATATCCTATGCAAATATTCAGTCTTATTCAATTCAATCTCATAATGGACTCTGGGCATAATGATATCATGGCCAACATTTCAATCCTTTTACACTTCGAAACAAAACTGCGATTTATTGCTCTGAGCCTAGAAGGGCTAACATATTCTGTAACTGATAAATGTAATTAATCTTTGATGTAGCTCCTATTTCACCTCCAGAATAAACAGCAAGTTTTCCTATTAGTTTTGGAATGCCACAGACTTGAACAATATTTCATAGAATCACAGAATGGTTTGGGTTGGAAGAGACCTTAAAGATCATCCAGTTCCACCTCCCCTGCCATGGGCAGGGACACCTTCCACTAGACCAGGATGCTCAAAAGCCCCATCCAACCTGGCCTTGAACACTTCAAGGGATGGGCATCCACAACCTCTCTGGGCAACCCATTCCAGTGCCTCACCATCCTCAGAGTGAAGGGTTTCTTCCTTATATCTCATCTAAATCTACCCTCTTTCAGTTTAGAGCCATTACGCCTTGTCCTATCACTACATGCCCTTGTAAAAAGTCCCTCTCCAGCTTTTTTGTAGGTCCCCTTCAGGTACTGGAAGGCCGCTATAAAGTCTCCCTGCAGCCTTCTCTTCTCCAGGCTGAACAACCCCAACTTGCTCAGCCTGTCTTCACAGGTAAGGTGCTTCAGCCCTTTGATCATCTTCGTAGCCCTCCTCTGTATTCACTCCAAGTCCATGTCCTTCCTATGTTGGGGGCCCCAGAACTGAACACATGTGCTGGTTTTGGTTGGGATAGCGTTAATTTTCTGCACTGTAGCTGGTATAGTGTGTTTTGTGAATAGTGCTGATGGTACATTAAGGTTTTAGTTGTCGTTAAGTAGCAGCTAAGTGTCCCTGAGTAGCGCCTGTACTAGTCAAGGACTTTTTCAGCTTCCCATGCTCTGCCAGAGGCACAAGAAGTGGGAAGGGAGGGGGCACAGCCAAGGCAGTTGATCCAAAACTGATTAAAGGGATATTCCATACCATATGATGTCACGCTCCGCATATAAAGCAGGGGAAGAAGAAGGAAGGGGGGGTGGTCAGAGTTATGGCATTTGTCTTCCCAAGTAACCATTACGTGTGATAGAGCCCTGCTTTCCTGGAGACGGCTCAACACCTGTCTGCCGATGGTAAATAGTGTGTGAATTCCTTGTTTTGTTTTCCTTGCGCATGCAACTTTTGCTTTTCCTTTTCATGACATTATTATTTTTATTATTATTATTACTATTACTGTTTTGCTTTACCTATTAAACTGTCTTTACCTCTACCCATGAGTTTTCTCACTTTTACCCTTCTGATTTGATTCTCTCTCCTATCCCGCTGCGGGGGAGTGAGCCAGCGGCTGTGTGGGGCTTAGTTGCTGGCTGGGGCTAAACCACAAAACACAGTACTTCAGGTGGGGTCTCACAAGAGTGGAGTAGAGGGGGAGAATCACCTCCCTTGACCTGCTGGTCATGCTTCTTTTGATATGTTAGCTTTCTGGGCTGCAAGCACACATTGCCAGGTAATGTTGAGCTTCTCATCAACCAACACCCCCAAATCCTTCTCCCTGGGGCTGCTGAAGAGCAGCCGTTCTCCACCCAGCCTGTGTTTGTGCTTGGGATTGCCCTGACCCATGTGCAGGACCTTGCATTTGGCCTTCTTGAACTTCATGAGGTTTGCACAGGCCCACCTCTCAAACCTGTCAAGGTCCCTCTGGATGGCATCCCTTCCCTCCAGCATGTTGACTGCACCACGCAGCTTGGTGTCATTGGCAAACCTGCTGAGAGTGCACTCAATCCCACTGTCCATGTCACCAACAAAGTCATTAATTAAACAGTGCTGGTTCCAATACAGATCCCTGAGGAACACCACTCATCACTAGTCTCCGCTTGAACATCGAGCCATTGACTGCAACTCTTCGAGTGCGACAATCCAGCCAATTCCTTATTCACTGAGTTGTCTGCCAAATTCATGTCTCTCCAATTTAGAGACAAGGATGTCATGTGGGCCAGCATCAAACGCTTTGCACAAGTCCAAGTAGATGATGTCAGTTGCTCTTCCCTTATCCACGAACTCTGTAACCCTGTTGTAGAAGGCCAGCAAATTTGTCAGGCACAATTTGCCCTTAGTGAAGCCATGTTGGCTATCACCAATCACCACCTTATTTTCCATGTGACTTAGCACAGTTTCCAGGAGGATCTGTTCTGTGATCTTGCCGGGTTCAGACATACTGACTTCCTGTAGTTCCCCTGGTCTTCCTTTTTTCCCTATTTACAGACAAATTTTATCATACAGCTAGGCCTTTGCTCTGTATCATCACCTAACTGCAGTTATGTACCAGTAACAAAGAGACTTGATGCATGGAGAAGATCAGCAGTATAATTCTAAAGTGTGAGCTGAGTGTGTTTTAAGGAGAGATTATAAGATTCTTGACATTTTGTGGCTTTAAAGCTGCTTAAGAGAATATACATTTTGTATTCATATAACAACACTGAAAAGCTAATCAACCAGCTAGTGAAAGCATATAAAGCAGCAACTGTGGCTATGGTTGTATGCACCGAGACAGCCTAGTTAATCCAACTCTCATGGCAGTATGAGAAAAACAGACATAGGAGAAGACCATTCACGTACACTGAATTGCAATAAATTTTCAGGATATAAATGAGAACAGCTGAAATGAAGCAATGAAATTCAGGTAAGGCAGAAGCTTATGGCTGAGAATGATGGATATGTATGGGATGTAGAGGAGTGCATGCCATGCAGAGAGATTATTTTGGCAAAGGTGACTGAGGAAAAGGGTAGATAGCAAAAATGACTGAGAAAAAAAAGGGTGCACAGATATTGGATGATGAAACACTACATAGCTGAAGAGTCATGGAAGGACATGCAAGGAGTAATGGAAATATGAGTAAACGTGAAGAAGTGGTAACATAACCAACTTCATTAACCAAGTAGGGCATGAAAGTTTAAATGGTGCAAGCAACGTATTTGAAACATGGATCAAGCTATTTCAACTTGAATGAACAGAAATATTCAAGAAACCTAGTCTGCTATCATTTCCCATAACCAAGGAGTTCAGATATATGAATTTTACCCGTGCAACAGAATAAACTATATGGAAGAGACTCTTAAAGTTAAATAAACAGTGAAAGAAAAGAAATTTATGTCATTGAAAAAGGAGCAGTAGGAGAATGAGTAAAAAGGAGTGCTCCTTCTGGCAATTAAATGACACTGAACAGAGCACAAAAGAGTAGTAATTGTTAAGAACAAGCAGTAAGAGCTGAAAGTAAAAGTTGCTGGTGTAAATGCAGCTCCTCAAGAAGACACATAGGGCTGGGAAAAGGATAAGTGAATTTCTTGCTACAGTGCATACAAAGACTCCAAATCTTACTTAAGGCATTTCACAGCTCTGATGCAATATGAGAATGCCAAGAAAGCCAACCTAGGACTTGCTAGAGCAACACAACAAAAAGAAAGATAAGAGGTGATGGCATGTGTGGAGAAAAAAGTAGTACTAATTGAAATGAAAAATTACAACCAAGGGAAATACTCTATCACATTGGGTAAACTGCACTGTGGAGGTTAAGTGCATTAAGATGATACAACTCGTCGAGTATAAAGCAAAGGGAACAGCAAAGACAGACTGGAGAATCACAGAATCATAGAATTGTTAAGGTTGGAAAAGACCCTTAAGATCATCGAGTCCAACCGCTAACCTATTACTGCCAAGTCCACCACTAAACTATATCCTCAAGCACCATGTCTACCCTTCTTTTAAATACCTCTAGGCATGGAGACTCAACCACCTCCCTGGGCAGCCTGTTCCAATGCTTGACAACCCTTTCAGTGAAGAATTTTTTCCTAATATCCAACCTAAACTTCCCCTGGTGCAGCTTGAGGCCATTTCCTCTCATCCTATTGCTTGTTACTAGGGAGAAGAGTCCAACCCCTGCCTTGCTACAACCTCCTTTCAGGTAGTTGTAGACAGCAATAAGGTTTCCCTCAGCCTCCTCTTCTCCAGACTAAACAACCCCAGCTCCCTCAACCTCTCCTCATAAGACTTGTTCTCTAGGTACTTCGCCAACTTCATTGCCCTTCTTTGGACATGCTCCAGCACCTCGATGTCCTTGTTGTAGTGAGGGGCTGAAAACTGCACACAGTACTTGAGGTGAGGCCTCACCTGTGCTGAGTACAGGGGCACTACCACCTCCCTGCTCCTGCTGGCCACACTATTCCTGATACAAGCCAGGATGCCATTGGCCGCCTTGGCCGCCTGAGCACACTGCTGGCTCAGGCAAGAAAAACAGTACTATCAAAGATCAGGTAAAGGGACTGACAAAAGTATAATGTTAGGTGCTTCAAACCAGAAGGCAGAACATAAAGGTAAAGAAACATAGATGTAGAAGCCCTCCATGGAAACTGAACTCACACTTACCAAAAAAATCTGAAGAGTAGATTATTTCCTGACTGAAATGTTAAGGGAAGATACAGCAGAGGAATGACTGATGACAGTCCAATTGACAAGGCAACTTAGATGAAGTCATAAGAATACAGTATAGGTGAGATAAGAAGGTATCTATTTAAAACAGTTAACACAGCCTCCCTCACCATCAACATGGATCATACAGAATCTTAACAGACTCATTCTTCCAATAATTTTTATAGATAGGGCAATAGTATCACCACATTGTAGAAATGGGGACCTAAACCACTTGCTTACAGTCGAAGAGGAATCTTATGATCGAGCAGAGAAGTGAATTTAGGTGTCTCAAGTACTACATCATCCTTTTCCTCTAGAAGCAAATAAAACAGTAGGATACTCTCCCAGCATACCATAACAGGATATGTGAAAGAAGTTTTGGAAGATGAATAGTGAGATTTTCTTTTGAAGGCACAAAGGAAGAGAAGCCTAGAAAGTCTAATTTCATCATGACAAAAACCCCTAAAATTAAGTTTACTCAGGGTGAGTGTCTGACAGTGACAAGAATTATGACGAAAGAGGGGACAGACAGACAGCTTATTGGAACAGAGAGAAAAACACAAACCACAAACGTAAATAAGTTGGTGGGATACTTATGATGGGGAGAGGGAGGAAACAGACTGACTACTTAAATACTAAAATTAAGCAGTTTACAGCAGATGGAGAAGGTGAAAGCAAGCAAGCAACAAAACTCAAGAATTAAATGTGGAAAAACAGAAGACCAACCTGCTAATGAAAAATCAGGAACTGAATATTCAGAAAAACAAATAATGGAAGTGCATCAAACAATGCTGCAGGTAAGCAGTCAGGTGAAAGAAAGACAGAACATTTTGCCAGACATCAGAAAAAGGTGGCCACTTGGAAGGAAATTCAAGTAGAAAGTACAGGGAAGGGAGTAGGGTCAACTTTTCCATTTTCACACTTGAACAGTAGTACAGGCAGAGACTCACTGAGCATGGAATGGAAAATGTATACAATGTTCATGAGACTCATAACAACTAACAGAAAAATGTATGTATGTGGGGAGGAAGATTCCCCATAGCTGGAAGGCATATTAGAATACTTAGTGTTTTCAGCCGTACCTAAATCACTCATGAAAGGCTAAGAAGCTTCTGGGAGAAGAGATGCTTTTATGCATCTCTCCTGAAAGCCTCAGATCCTTAGCAACAATAAAATTCCCTTCCAAAATAAAAAGGCATACTCTCTCTCAGAACCTTTCATATACAGAAGCAGACTCCTGCACTGGGAACCTAAGATAAAATGTAGTCATATTGGTATCTCTATTCTCAAACTACAGAACAGCAATATGAAGAAGCTACATGAAAGAAGCCTGTGGGTTTTAATAACTGCACTGTTTATTGGCAAGTCCTCTTAAACATTATTTAAAATATGGCCTTTTATCTGGTTTCTAACCAAACAGTATAAGTCAACGGTGCTAGAAAGCTAGATGTCAAAATTCTGGGAATAAATACGTACTTACTTATGACTGTGCAGTGCAAGTGAAGTAAGAACGCCACCAAGTCAGGAAAGAACAAGAGAGATGTCACTACCTTTATATATTATTTTGCAACAAACATAAAACCTAACAAAAGGATCTATTCCAACTGATACTAAAAGCAAGATTAAAAAAGCTCTGCAGTATACATTTCTCCTTTCTCTCCCCCATCCTTAACTGATAAAATTTGCTAATATAAAATATATTTATCACCCTTGTGATCAAACACCTCCCTACTACCAAACACACTGCCTGTACTGCACCACAGTAAGAAGCTTTAAGTATAAAGCATGTTCAGGAAGGACATCAATTCATTCCTAACTGTTAATAAATCAGGGCAGAGAAGAGGCTGGTGTCGGGCAAGATGTTCCATGAATGAAACCTTTCCTATAGAAAAAAGAGACATATATAAATTAAGCTGTCCTGCAGTTGTATATTTGATTAACAATAATGTTCCTCACCTTGACATTCAAAATATTGCATCTAAAGACAAAAAACAAGAACAGAAAACACAAATAATACATAGTTAAATCTGGTCCCAAGGGCAGACATTCCATTTAGCCTTATAGTACCAGTTAAATATTACTGCCTGACATTTACTATAGATGTGGGGTTTTTTTCTCTTTTGCTGAAGTACAAAGAAATAAAAAGCAGACATTTAATAAGTAAAATAAACATTATATATTGGCACAGTGATTATTATTAGTAACTTTTCCAGAATTATTTACACTTACATTTCCAGACTGCCCACTGCTATTTGTAAGGCTGTTTGTGGAGTTAAGACTGCTGCTCCATTCATTTGCAATTCCTATGCTGTCTGTTGAAAACAGGTGAGCGCCTGGCTTTGATTGACAACCAGTTTGCAGTATGACTACATTCATGGTGTCCTCTGTTGAAGGAATCCCCAACAAATTACACACAGATTCGATACTTAGCTGTGTGAATTTAACAATTACATACCTAGTACCAAACACAGCACCTGTTACATGGAAACATCAATCACACACAAGAAATCTCTTTTTCTTTAAATATAAGCATAAAGGCAATGCAAGAATAATATAATTCACCATTATGTATTTGCAGCTACTAACAAATGTGACACTCTCATATACTTTCTCCATCAAAGACTGGTGGGAGGTAGACTGAGATTCATATATTTAGAGTATTATAGATTTTGGTTTATTTTCCAGAATCTCTATTACACAGGGTTTAAAAACAACATTTTTAGAAATCCTGACTGGAAAGGTAACAATGACATCATAATTACAGGGTTCTTTGTTTTCTTTTTCCAGTCCAGAACCAACTGACTTGTACTATTTAACTTAAAAAGGAACAATAACCTTTGAGAAAGTTCATTATTAACTAATATGTAAATTGTGACCAATGACTTTTTAATTTTCATACCAGAAAATTCAGCTCCAGGTGACCGAACAATTACTTTGCAATTCTCCATAGGCTACTTTGTTAAACTATTAAACACCTTAGATATTTGATTCTTTAAATGTGCAATATATTAAGGAGATTTAGACTTCTAGATTTACAGGCAAATGATGAGTTAGCAAAATCATATTTACTATAGTAAACAATTACAGTTAATAACATTCCTCACCTCATAATCCATGCACACAAGACATCAAAGTAAGGAAGTCAGGACTGAAAACAAAATCTCTTAATAAATTCTACAAGTATGGCAAGATTTTTTTCATCTCTAGCCACTACTGCATTTCTGAAGAGGTAATGAGAAACTACATTTAAAAATAAAATTTAAACATTTCTCTCTACTAGAAACAATAAGTAGTTCTGACAGAGTGTATGAAAGTACAAGCCATAGGAGGAAACAGGAGTATGAGATATGTAGGCACCTTTCTCCAGTGGAGATAGCATAGCTGAGGATTGTTTCTAATGATGTGGGTTTTTTCTATCTAGCATTTGATTTATCACAACTCTGTGGCCTTCTTACTACACAGTCCAATGCTTTACCAAATATTTCCACTATTGTATAAATCACAGAGATAGGGATGTGGCTCACAAAAGAGAAAGGAAAAAGCTACTAGTAAGTACCACTATACACACAAGTCCAGTCCAGCCACATCCAGAAAAAAGAAAAGGAAAAAGAAACCATAGGGGTTGCAAAGATTATGTCACTAGACCCCTGCTGTTCCTCCTACAGAACGAGTGCAGAGTGGGTACGCAGAAACAGATGTGCTGACTTTTTGTAACTGTCTCTTGCTTTCACTACATATCATCTCATTGCATAGCTGATTGCCCAGAGCAAGCCCTGTCAACCCTCACACTGTCCTAGGAAAAGCACTACCCGACTCATGCACTCTCTTAAATCTTCGTTAGCTTTTTTCACCTGACAGAACCATGTACTCGTCCAATAGTCTATAAGTGAGTGTAAGCAGTCATACCACCCTAAAAGGGTAGTATAACACTGCTTTCCAAACATTTCCAACAGAAATAATCTCTCCTTTCTCCTTCCAAAGTATTTAGGGAGAATAGCTTGATTAGTTTTTGCTATCCTGCATACCGATAATATGTCAACCAGACACATTAAATTCAGAACGTGGGCTTCTGCATCATTCCAATTTCTTCCAAGAGTGAACATCATCATTGGTGACCATCTGCACAAAGGCTACAAATTCTACAGTGTAAGCCTCACCCAGTCTAACCATATTTTCTCAAAGACCTATAGCTGTTGTCAACTGATAGAAAAGCAGCAGTCTCAGCTCATGGAGACTAGGATAAAGCCCTCAACAAGAACTTCAACTTTCTAATGCCAGTGCAGTGGTGCTTCAGGGATTATGTATCAGTAGCCTAGGATGTTATTTAGAAATCTGAGATGCAACTTTTTCAGCTATATAGCCTCCTTAGAATTTGCACTAACAAGGCTTGGGTATTTTGAATATAAGAGTTACTATGGTCAGGCTAAGTCTGGCCTTGGGAATCCCATCTTTCATTAGGTCAGAAGTAAGCTTTTTCATTATTGCAATCTTGGCACCAACAGAAGAGAACAGTCTTGGACAAACAATCTGAAGGCAAATACCTTCAGTAACAGAAGCTGTTATACAGGAGATGTGTTCTTTTAAGTGTTTCCAAATTCTTGCCAGCAGAATTTCAGTCTGCCCATGTTTGTGTTTCAGGAAAAAAAAAAATAATCTATTTTTTATTAAGGTGCCAGTTGTAGTCAGGCAGACAGTGGACAAATGAGTGCCGCAGAGTGGAGTTCATTCTTTTAAGAGAGTCCATTCCTGAAGCGTCCCAACATACTCTAGCTACTCTCTGTTTTGCAAAGGGAGACAGGGAGGTACATCAGATGCCACTACTTCCATACTTTTCAGGATCAGGTGCCCTCCCCCCTGTCACAGCAAAGTGTCTTTGGGACTACATTGGACCTAGGCCTTCAGCCAGTGGGGGGAAAAAACAGTGACTGACATTTATAAGACAATACTGTCTGCAGCCATGGCCGCAAGGGGAAAACAGTCTTGGAGGAATACTAATATTCCTCATGATCTTCACAAAAGAAGAAAAGGGAAAAAAATGGTCAGCTGGTTCCGAGGAAGTCATTGAGTGAAGACCAGGAACACTATTGTAGAGAATGTGCGCTTCGACAAATTATTTCTTGTAGAATAATAAAAATTGCTAAAATACACGTACAACTGGTGGGAGAACTTCCTCTACCTGTTCCACATAGCTAGGACTTCGCTGAAGTTACATGGAGAACACCCATAACTTATGATTCAAAAAGATCCATGAACCAAGAGTTTCAGGCTTTTCATACTGATGATAAGATCTACAGCTCTGAAACCATTCTCTCCCCCTTCCCTAATATGGAAGAGCCAGAAACCATTTTATTCTATGGACCTAGGAGTCAGAATGTCAGAGGTGCTGAACTAAGCTTAAAGCTGTTGCCAACAGCAGAAAGGCACTCTTGCTGACAGTAACCAAACATCTAACTTCTGATGGACCATTCAGACTACCAGAGACAGCGGGTGGGTACTGTTGCAAGATTTCAAGTTCATTTGTTGAGATTTCCTGCTTACACAGTCTTAATTCCAGATGATGCAAGCCAAAGAGTTCCAGAGCATGCTGGCTGGGCCATATAAGTCTCTCCTGATGGACATAAAATTCTGTTTAATGTAACTATGCAGAGAAAATGAAGCTGCTGCTTCTCAACTAGCACTGCTAAGATGTTAAAAGTCTCAAGAATTCTCTAAGAGTTCTGGAGACTTTTAGAATACAGGAATTTATCCTACAGAGTAGAAGAAAGAGTGGGGCTGGGGTAGAAGGATTAGCCATGGATCAGAAAGATATCCCTTAGGGAGAATAACATCAGCAAATTGTTAAGTCTGGACCTTCGTTCAGCCCTCTTTATCTTTAGCCTGGGCAAAGCTTAGCTTTTCCTTAGAGATGGAAATCTTGCTTATTGTCAATGACAGCTTCCTTCGAGAATGATTCCTCTCATAGGAATTGAGCATCAACTGGACTGTTAAAGATACAAATGATCAGGATGAAATGAAGTACATCATGATGGGCTATCAGAAGAACTCCAATCTTCAAGAGCTCTGCTGAGTTTATCCTGCACACTCTCCATGCTGGAGAGGCAAGAAAAGAGGCAGCATTCAGTATGCTGTAAGGAAGAAAACAGAGAATATGTAGTGTTCTCCCACAGGAATTTTGTAGCATATCAATATTATACCATGCTGCACATATGCAGTGAATTTGTTTAAATCATACTTTTCCAGCTGTTTCAGGAAATAAAAAATTTGTATCAGATAAACAGAAGAGTAAACCTGGTGCCCTAAATTACTTCTGTAACAATATGTGTACTTTCACACTTTCTTGAGTCAAAGAAGGACTTGCCAACACTGGCAAACAGTGAAGGACTTGATTTAGGAGATAGCCCCAACACCACAAAAGCACAGGCAGTGAGCCGCTTTTGATGCGAAGAAACATTCAATACTGACTTCATTGCCACAATGTTTTGAAGAATTGCTAGGTCTTAGAATAATGGGCTTCTTGAAATAAATACAGGAGTTTGTTTATCCTTCCTCTTCTTTGAGTAACAAAACCACGGAAAAGTAAAACCGATCATCCCACAGAAGTTAAAAGGGAAGTTGACCAAACCACAGATTCTCAGAAACAAGAGCGGTGGGCAGCAAGAATGACTCTATTCACTGAAAGTCGTCTACATAAGCAAGTGACACAATAAATGGTTGTACAGATCATCATATTTGCCTAGACAGGTTAGACAGGGAGAGGGGATGCCATTACTTATCGTTAGAGAATCAGAAAAAAAATACTACTGAATTGCAGAAATTTGGAGCTTTCCAAAATTGGTAGGGTCTCACATCCCTCTTCCCAGCCCTAGAAGCAGAAGGCAAAAAGCAAGATAGGAGAACTTTTCTTTTTTTCCCTTTTTGAAGAATAATGATGAGGTTTTGCCGATTACATAATCAAGCAAAAACTACATAATCAAAAAAGAAAAGATTTATCACCTGTAAGAAACCAGTTACATAGAAATGCTTCAAGTACTGCCTTGCATCACAACTTAAAAGAATGCATAAATAGTTGTTGCAGCAACTGCACACTTCACATTCTGGAGTGCAGGAAGAGTGTAGGGGTAACCTAAGTTCATACTACTGTTAAAAAGAATCTGATGATGCATACCCAGAATTAATCCATGCAGATGCACAAGGAAGAACTGAGTGCTCTCTTGGAAAAAACAATCTCTCTTCCCTTTTTCTGTATGTAACAGTTTGAGTGCAGTGAAGATGTAAGTGGGCTATGAAGGAAAGAAGACAGCTGACATAATTTTCTCCCTGGTCTTTTTCAGTTTAGCTAAGGCCTGCAAGTTCTGCAAATACTTGCAAAGATATTTAAGTTTTACCTGAGAAGTTTACTGTAAGTTTCAATAGGACAACTAATATACTTCAAAAAGTCAAGCATGTGTAGAAAATTGCCAAATCAAGCTCAAAAAGTTACAGGGAAAAGCTGCATTTGTAAAGAAAAGCACCTCCTGTTATACTGCTGATGCAAATTTGATGCAAATGCAGCAAGCTCCCATAGCAATGTATGGTACTAGGAAACATTAGTTAATTTCTAAAAACAAGGGACATCAAATGCCTTTTATGCATTAAAACTAATGATGTTAAGTAACTTCTGTTACCGACGCTTAGAAATGTTGGTTCACCTTTATGAACACTGATACAAAATAACAATTCTTTTACTTACTTTCAACATGTGCAAACGCACAAAATGGACCACGTGGGCAGTAACCTGTTTGGCGCATGTCATTGCACTTTGTAGATTTATATATCTAAACGAAACAGAAGGGTGGTTAACCTAAACATATGTTACGTAATGACAAAATAGAAAATTTTAAAACCTTTAAATGAAAAATCTTGAATATTTACTAATTATATGTATTACAGTTTTCTCAGAAAATTCAGTTCTTATGATCCTTTTTAAAAATCAAGCAGAAGAACAGAATTTTAAGAAAAGCAAACCTGAAAGATGATAATTTTAACCCTCTTCTGTATAATAATAAATAGTAAGTACACAATAATATTTTAGAAAAGCAAGTGTTTAAACTGCTTCGGTTTTCCATGTTGTACAGAAACAAGCCAAACGATGGGAATAAAATGTTCAAAGTCGTTTACACCACTTCTAAGAAATCTTGTAGGAGAAATGATGTATGTAGTAGAGCAGCTTACACAGCAAAAAAAAACCCAACACCAATATGTTTTTTTCAACATAGATCCTTCATTAGGACACCTCTAATACTTAAATCATCCTAACAATCAAACATCTTTCTCTCACCAGACTGGGGTGCATGAGAACTGAAGTAATACTGACTGTTCATGACAGTAATGATTATACAAGTTGCTAGTAAGATCCAGATTCAGTTTATTGCTCTAGCAGGATCTTAATTATCTTTAGGTCTCACAGGGCTGGGAGGAGGAGCTGACATACTATCATACTAGAACAATATTAAGAACCTATTTAAAAGCACACAGATTCTTTAGAAAACTAATCCTGCTGATTTCCAAGTCTGTGGCAACTAGCAGAGGGATCTTTTTGGTTCCCCAAACCTTGGTACTGTGGTCTTTGCCTTTCAGTGTCAGTTGAGTGATTCATGGATCAATAAGTAATAATTCTTAGCTCAGAATGCCACTTCTTTGGCACTTTTGCATATGCTGTATAAAAAAATGTTTACCTTGGACCTCCACCTTAGAGCAAACATGAAAAACGAAACTATTAAAAAAAACCAACCAACAACTAGTTCTGTAAGCTCTTTATTTTAGAGCTATTTTAAGCATCTTAAGATAAATTTCCATCTCATAAGTGATTTTGACTCAAGGCTGAAAATTTAATTATTATATTCACTACTAGTTCATGCATAACCCAAAGAACATCCAAGAAACTACAGTAAAATGCTAGATCTCAAAATTATTACTGATGCTTGTCACTCTACAAATAATTTGTTTATCCTTGAACACTGAAAAAGCGACAAAACATCCATGCTGTAGGCAACCGTTCACCCAAATGACACACTTAAACAAAACAGCAGGACTGATCTTTCCACCAATTTCACTGGGAGCTACCACAGACATTGTGAAAAATGAAGGAGTCATTTGTGGATACCACACCTGAACTAAAAAATGAAGCTGGGCCCATCTCCTTTCTTTCCTGTTCTCTGTTAATTGGTTAAATATAAAACCCCAAATGCTGTATACACGATGCTAAAGATGCAGAAAAAAAAAAAACGAGATGATCTGACTTCCAGATGGTTTCAACAAAACATGTAATTGGAAGTTCAGTCTCAGTTTGAGGTCCTAGCTAAAAAATAGCCTCCCTGATCCTATGAGCTACCCAGATGGCGTGGAGTGCCTTCTGATAAATGCTACAGATACAAGAAGTGATAATATAGATAATATCAAAATGCAACTAGGGCAGAGCTCGCACCTCAAAGACTTATTCTGGAGATGGCCATGTAATCTACACATACTGGTATTATAAGACAGACAGCAAACTCAAAGAACTAAATCATTACAGAAGACTAACTTCCCAGCTACAGACAAGAACACGACTGCTATATATTAACAGCAGAATCAAGCTATTCCTGTATGTGATAACCAAGAGATTTCTTCAAAAAACAGTCACTTAGCCAAGAGGCAATGGCAATATTCTTTATCTGAATTTGGTAAAGAACGGGTATATGAAAACATCCAATAAGAGAAGATGATGCTGGATAAACTGAAATTCAGCTTAAATTAAAGGACATAAAAAAGTAAGGCTGAACTAATGTTACTGACATCAAATAAGTAGACCAAGGAATGAAGGCAACCGATTACCACCATTAAATAGACTGAATTTCATTATGAACCTAATAAAATGAGTGCTTTGAATCCTCAGGTCAGAGACAGAAAAGCTGTATGGAATTTCCATTCTAACCACACAACTGGATGTATGTCAGAGCTGGAGCACAGGAGGGAAAGGACCACAGGGTATGTTGCTGAATGAAAGCGCCTCTTTCAGTGCAGGCACATTGCTAGTTTCTGTGAAATTAAATACTAGACCTAAAATTATGTGAGGTGATAACACTATCCCCACCAAACTGTCTTGATTATCAGTAGGAATTATGTTCAACACTACAACAAAGGCAGAACAGCTAATGGAAACAAGCAAAGACTGGGGTGACTACAGCTGACGTGGAAGCAAATCACCATCAGTTCAGGGCCAGGGAATGAATTAGGTCATTGTTACATCAGAATTTTTTAAAAAAATGGCAAATAAGACAGATGCAGTTAGCAAGCACTTTTTTTAATAAGGCCACCATGTCAGAAGTAGCACATACAACTGAGGTATATTAAGAATAGCTCACATATGTTTGAGAAGAGCAAAACCAGCTAATGCAGGCAACTGCATGTCCACTAATTTTTCTGTCATAATTTAAATTAAAGAGAGAGAAATGGGATAAAGTTAAGAGTACATTTGGCAAAGGCACATCATGGTATACTCACCATATAACTTTGATAACTAAAAGGTCCTTCTCTAAAATGGAAATGTGGTCATTCTAGTAAGTACTTTAATAAAGGATGTGGTAAGATTCATTAATTAAGATAATGAAGAACATGACTCTTAACAATGTTACATATCTGCTGCCAAATTGACTAATGGAGAGGTGACAATAGATGATATGAAATAGGAAGGCAACAAACAAAATTAGTAGCAGAACTCAAGGCTCGGCCTTGTGACTTATTTTAGCACTTTCATTCATAGCTTTTTCATAAATAAAAGTATGGTAGCAATACTAAGCAGGAAGACACCTTTGCTACAGAAAAGGGATGGAATTTGATGCAGAAGAAATTAGATGATCTGAAATAGATCTGCAAAATCTCTAGTAATCAGGACAGTGAAATTCTGGAACAGTATGTCAAGAGTAGAGATAGCTGACACCTATTTAGTATAAAGATGTAGCTTGTCATCTTACAACAGGAAATATATGATATCAAGCTTGCAACAAACCTGGAGTCAGTATTCTAAGAATTCCTTTCCCAGTAAGGTCTTGAGAGGCCTTCAATAATCTTCATAATTGCAAGAGAAATTAGCAATTGCTTGAATAGTCTTCGCTTATATCTTACTAAGTATTGACCTTTTTAATGCAAGAAATTACATCCTGCTGTGAATTCTTCATGTCCATTCAAAGGTCCCAGAATGAAAAACAGATATCCAGTGTTGTATGGGCAGCTTCTAGCATAACATGTCTTTTCAGTATCATGTTTGTTTCCATTAACTGGCACATTTAATATTTTCATAGTGTTGCACAAGAATTGAATCTCAGCAGACGGCATGGCACTGCTCTCTTCCCTAGCATTTCACTGTTATGCTTAGGCACCCAACAAAGTTACGACGACTTTGCCTACAGATGAATCTAAAATCACCTTGTTCTTCTGGAGTGTCTTACTCCAGCCACATGGAAGCTTTCTGCTCTTTCCACCTCCTCCTGACCTATTCAGTTTATCTTAATTATTTGCAATAAAGCTTTTTAAACTATACTTAAAATAGAAATTTGTCCCAAGTTATTGAGTAGCAGTTACTACTGTGACTTCATTAGCAATCAAAGAAGTTAGGTAAAAAAAAGAACACATTTATTTATTCCCCAAACCAGATAATATTAATAATTTTTTCTTAAGCTGTACAGAAAAAAAAGCCTATCAGTGAAAACTACAGCAGTACAAATAACTATTTCTTAGCAAATTTTGCTTTGCTTAAGCAAATACCCTCAACAACTGAATGTGTTGAATGAAATGTCATGGTTTTCATAAATAATATCTTTAATCCATCCATCTAATCCATAACAAATTTGAAATCACTAAAAATAAGTAGAAATTTAGTTCTTACCTCAGGATGAAACTGCTGTTCTGTACGAGAATGACAATATTGACAGCTATCCCCACTTTCACACCTTGAAGGTTCACCCCATTCATCTGCATGTTTTACACTGGGGCAAGGAGTGGACCTAGGAAAAAGTGATGTCCAGAGCATATTTGTATCTAATTCCTAGCACAAGTCTCAAACAATTTCCCACTAAATCTCAGAATCTTAGATTCTGGGACCTATAAAGTTGCAAATTCTGAGAGACTGACTTTTTAAAAATTCTTTGACAGAAAGATGAACTGGTAGGATTCTACCTATCTTCTCTCTAATGACATTTATTCACAGTCTTAAGACTGTCAAGAAAAGCCCATCAATTCTAAACCTTGTATTGCTGCACGAAAAACCACCAAAACCAATGAAGAAACCACAGTGTATAAGAATTATGTAAAATGATGTAATGATGAATGATGTAACGATGAAAAGTAAGAGAGGCAATGCATTAAATTTTGGTCCTAAAAATATTGCTCTGAAATGAAAAATTACAGAACAAAACCAGAAAAAAAAGACAGTTCATAACTGATCTTTTCATAACAAAGGTTTGACCTAGTGATTGCAATTTTTGCTAAGATTTACAGAAGTTGTTTTCATTCTTCACAAGAAAGAAGGATATTTCCATTACAGCTTCATAGTTTTTGTCTTCAGAACTGTCTGATCATTCTGAACAGATGTTTGGGTTTTTTTAAAATAAAATAACAAAATTAGCAAGGCTATTGGGAAAGATGTGTTTTTATTCCATCAGGAAGTCAGGAATATCCAATTGCATTGTAGAAGAACCCAAACAGATCAGTCCATTAACAACTGTTTGACTGACCAAAAAGTGTATTCTTAATATGTATTTATGTACCTGTATTTGAATTTTCTGGGATTTCGTCTTCTATCTCGACTATTGTGATAGTGTGGACATGCATAACCCTGGCGGCAGAGTCTGGGTGGCTTGGTACATTGTTCTGTCTTGTAGCCAGCTAATACAAAATTTGTGTCTGTAAACAGGTCAACAATTAAGAGAAATAAACAATTTTTGCATTCAGAGTTCTTTAGTGAGCTTAGGTATCACACTGCTTTTTGTAAAAAAATTATGATTCACAGACCCCTCCATTCTTATAAACGTAGACTGACTCCTGCATTTTTTAAAAGTCTAACACATTGACATGCAAAGAAATCTTCATTGCTTTTATATTCAGTAGCAATATTACAATAAAGTACCTAAACAAAGCACTAGCAATCTATTGGTAGAGAAACTATCTAGAAATTCTCATGACGTACATTTAATGCTTTGAAAATTAACACCTGAAAATACATTATTCATTTTAGAAAGACCAACACTAAAATCTCATACAATTTAATGTCTGGATTTCTCTTAAGTTTACTGGTGACAGTCCTTTTTTCATCAAAACTGCTTTCATGTTAAAGCATGTTAAGGCTGTCCAGTAAAATCTTTCTGGACAAATTCTAGAGCCTCTTCTCTACCTTTGCCTCTGTTTCTACATCTTTGGTTCCAGGAAGGAGGAACTAGGAGATGACAAACAAGGTTCTGTTTAGAAACAGAAAAATTCAGAAAAACAATGGAGCAAGTAAATAAATTAGAAGGCATAATTTAGCTAACAGCAAGCATGGGTTTGTGAGGAGTAAATCACGTCAAACCTTCTTCCTAAGGTGGGAAAATGCAGGTAAAACAGAAGCAGTCAATGACATGTATCTTGATTTCAGCAAACCTTTCAGCCTGAGATGTTCTCAAAAATGAACTGCACAATACTGCAAGACTCCTGTAGCATTTGTGGACAACTAGCTGAAGAAACATTCTCAAAGAGTCATTTATGATGTTCTTTGAAATAGCAAAAATCATTAATCAGAGTATCACACATAGTCTAATCTTTGTTCGGTCCTTTTCAACAGTTTCATTAAAGACTTAGGAAAATAAGGTTGAAATCACTATATGGATGATTTTCAATCCCCAGAAACTATGTGCAGTCTCACCATATTTACAGGGTTTGACAGAAGCCATACATTATATAATACAGACCTGTCACAATGCAAGGAGTGCAATAAAAGTGCTTGTAGTTGGTCAATTTTGCTGTCTTTTTACGTCAAACATCCAATATTTTTGATCTCAACCTGACATTTAAGCTCTACACATTATCAGTACTTAAATGGTTGGAACTCACCCTGTGGTAGATTTTAAAAATATATCAGGGACAAGTATCATACAACTATCTCCCCTTGAATTCCTTTGAGGTGGCAGCTTCACGTGACCCCTTCCTCTGTTACTGTCCCCACATGAATTTTGTGGATGTAACTGTACCCAGCAGTCTTTTCTAAAGTAAAATTTGGGCAATGGCTCTAACAATATCTGATTGATAGTAACATCTTTGGCTACATAATAAGCAAGTCTAAACCAAGAACATGAGAACCAAATTTGAAAGCCTTAAGAAAAAAAGGGCAATTGGATTTACTTTAAGAGAGCTAATATAATGCTTTCAAGACATTCTTGTATTTTAATATTCTGCTCCAATTTTCTGTTAAATATTCTACTTCAGTCCTGTTAGTCAAGCTCAGCAAAGGGTAACGGTCCATTAACTAGTCTATGAATGACTCAAAAGATGAAGATTCTAATCATTACTACTACTTAGCATAAGACAGAGAGCTCCTACTGACTTTTAAAAACATTTATTCAATTGACACAGATTAGCAACACTTGTATCAAGTAACTAAAAAAGACCTATTAAACGTTTTCAAAACATTTTCAAAATGCAATCTGAATATAAATGTGACAGACAGTACAACTTGTTCACAAATATCCATATTACTTATACAAACCAATTCTTTACTCTGTTAAAAAAGGCTTTTGAACTTCCCCCAGATGAAGACTGAGAATCAACAAATTGGATCAAACACCAATAAAGAAACAGAGAAAGGAGACAGGGTAACATTACCCTGCCATCTTGGATCTTCACTAAGGATCTTCTCAATCATTGCCTGGCTTGCTAAAATTCCTGGTTGCAGATCTGGAATGCCTTCACCGCATCCTAGCTGCCCATTCTGTAAGGTTTCCTGTGCCTGAAGTTCTCTGGAATGGGGAAAAGAAAATAACACTGCTAAACTGTATAGCTACAGTAACCCTATCTGTCACAGGTATATATACCTGTCCAAGTCTTTCAAAATTCTGTCATGTAATCCAGTTCTTAACAAGGCTAAATTGTTAAAAAAAAAAATTAAATTGACTGTATTTCAAACCATTACTTATGCTGAAGCTGGCAAACAATTGTAAGGAATAACTATGTCATACAAATAAAAGAGAACACATGAAGGAATGCTGGCATTATGTACACAGACAACGTTTGTACCAGCAATATCCATCTGTACCTCTGTATGTTGGTGTGCTGACAATTTGAATATGCCATTAACTTCTGATATTCCACTGCCACATAGGACATGGTAGAACTAAAAAAGATATAGGAAGGGCAGTAAGGGTGGTCAGAAATACAGATGGCCTCCTCTGTGAGGGAGAATGAAATACCACAAGACTCTTTGTCTTAGAAAAGTTATGACCGAAGGAACGTACAAAATATAGCTATTCAATACTACATCATATAAAAGTAGCCAAAGTGCTTTTGGCTCACTAAGATTTTGCAAGAAAAGTTTTTCAAGACATTCAGGAGACCTAGTAGCAAACAAAAATCATGAGGACATTGAATCTCTTCTGAAGAATTTACAACTGCTTTGCAAGTAAGCAACCACGAGCTTGCTGAAAGATCATTCTGACTACTGCCAAACTAAAAGGTATTGTATTAGTGGTATAAAACCTCTACCAAAAATCTGAGAAAATTTTACTACACCATTTCAGTAAAATTAAGCTGTACAGAGATTCAACAATGGCAAATCAGTACAAAAGATTGAAAAATAAAAAGATACTATAGCATAATTATATTATGCAGAATTTGAAGCAATGCAGAAACAATGTGAGGAATCAAATACCAGAGGTGGATCTGTAGTGCTCTATGAGAACCAAAGGCCTCTAACTTCAACTGGCACTGCTTTCTCTAGACACAAATATTCGAAGATCCTACCTCCTATACTAAAATACTACTACACAGGGTCTCTGAAGTTTTGAAGTTTGAAGTTTGAGGGGTGCCGTGGTTTATAATGTAACTAGTTATGATATCATTTACATATCATTTCAAGAACTTCCTACACCCCACGTATCCTCCAAGAAAGAAAGTCTCAAAGGAAGAGACAGACCTAAAGCCAAGTGTAAAACCTTTCAAAGTCAAAATATTTCTTTTACAGATTCAGAAAAGGTACGAGCAATGAGAAGGAAAACTGGTAGTTCCTTAAGAGTGCGTTTTCTTTAAGATGGATATGTAGAAGAACAAGGCTATTAAGGGGAATAAACTTCACATATTAATCAGTGATTCTACTGTTATTCCTCTGCTCTCTACCTAAAATGAAGAAACCCTAATATCTGTGTCCACCATAGAGCAAAAATACCACCAAAGAAAAAATAATCCCCGATGTTTTGGACATCCGTATGAATGCTGGATTCCCAGAATCACGAGAAGCAATGGCACATGACCAGTATTCACAAACACCAAAGAAGCCTGAGGCAGCCTACTTGTAGGTTCAAGCCGTTAAACATAGACTCCTACCACAAATGTCTTCTGCTCCTCCTGATGCTCTATACATAGCCAATCACCAATAAACAATCAGGTAACAGATTAAAAGACATTTAGAGAACAGAGCTTGGTTTCAGCCTTGCTATAGAGTGGTTCCTCATTCCAATAGAGTACAAAAGATTACAAAGATACTAAGCATTCTGTATTCAGACTGACGTGGCATCATGCTGCGTATGCTAAATGGGGAAAAGTTAGAAAGAAGAAAAAGGACCGATGTCTTGCAGAAGCAGCATCAACTAGCTATTTAACAAAAGTCTTCTGGAAAGAAAAGCTATATATAACTAAACAGTATGCGACCAGGCAATGCAGCAGTGAATTCTGTGGCAAAATAACAATTTAACTAACTATGAAATTACTGAAAAGGCACTAACTTTACTAAAATTACTGTGAAGGGAGAGCTATCAGCTCCCAACAGATGGCTGGGAATACAGGACAACAAAGGTAAGAATGTAAGGTAGCAGCCATACCAGCTCAGATCAAAGGTTCATCTAGCCTGGAATCCTGTCTCCAACAGTGGCCAATAGCGGATGCCTAGGGAAGAGTATAAGAATAGGGCAAGCATGTAGTGATACTGCCCCAGAATGCTCTTCCAGTGTCCAGCAAGAGATACTTGTGACCCTCCAAGACTTCAAAGCTCTCTAGGAATTGGTATCTTTTCCTACTGAGTATATACAGACCACTTTCTGTAGCAAGACCTCCCCTTAAACCCATTTATAACACCTCCCAACAACATACTTATCTCCCAGCTTTTGCCACAGCTAAAACTAATACCTATCAGTACCATAATTCACAAAGCACCTTCTTTCGACAATAAATGTATTACACGTTAGAGAGGCAGAAAATTATACTGATATCTTACACATGAAAAAAATACACAATGATTTAAAAAACCTGCAATGTCAGTAGGCAAAACGTCAAACATACAAGCTGAGAACCTGAAAGATGGCTTAAAAAAATCATAAATTTGTGAATGTAAAAACCATGTGCAAATTTACAAGGCATAAATGACAAAAGGCAGAGTATCTGGTCTTGCACCGGTCATAATAATTGCATATATGGCTCCTGAAATTACAAGCTACAAAACCTTAGTATTTGTATTTCTATCTGGTATCATGATGCACAGTGAATTGTATTCGTATGTTCACAGTTACAGAAGCAAGTATATTTAGTTACAGAAGCATGGATATTTTTCATGCAAAGCATACTGCATTTTCTGGTATGTGGTGATAACAGACAGGTGGTATTTCCTGCTAATTAGGCTGAAGAATTCGAAACAAGACTACCTTATATCATACACTGGTGGTCTAAGGTCATGTGGACCATGGGCAAAGGCACAGTGAATTCCATTCTTCACACAGTGACCCCGGGCATCTGTTTCATGAATGCATGTCCCAGTCTTGTAATATCTGAGATGATACTTCCTTTCTGTATCCCCTGTTGTTCGATGCAGGTAAGGGCAACTACATAACAGAAAGAGAAAAGTTAGAGCACTGCTTTGATTTTTGTTTTTTTAACAATTTAATTCTGAATTATGCTGTATCTCATATTAACAGGTAACTTTGCAGGATTCTTCAAACAAGAATTGTTCCAAACAAACCACCATCACAGGTCACCCTCAAAATTAAAAACATTAATCTGTTTCTTAGTCTCTGCTAAAGTTATAAGGATTTATAGCAGGCTGGCTCACAAAGATACTATTAATAAATCTAGTAAGCACCCCTGTAAGCATCATCTGAGCTTAGGAATCACATCTTCCATGCTGATGAAAGTTCAAATAATTTCCATGCTAAGCCGTACAAGAATTTTTTTTTAATGTTAGCATCATCTAAAATCAAGGGGTACTTGAATCACAGTGGGTTTTTCCCTGCCTGCTCTGTATAGACACGGAACTTACTGAACAATCTCAGGTTAAATCTAAAATTACTCTTCTATTAAAAGGAAGAGAACAAATTTTACATCATCAATATGTCTTTGTACATATACTAACCATTCTTCAGACACGACTATATGAGTTATGGTCTGTACTTTAAAATGGCTAGTATCATATATGGATTATAATTCCAATTAACAATAGTAAACAAACTTAAAAAAAAAAAACCACAAAAAATATATACACAGGGATTTCTGTTCTCTCCCAGTTTATCTCAGTGTAATTAATTTCAGTCTCTGCTGGTTTTGAAAAAAAAAATACTCATCTCCAAAAACTATGTTCCCCCATCCCAAAGTAAAAAGAAACTGTGTCAAAAAGCTTAGAGTGTGATACAGAACAATGAATGAAAAGTCCCACAGGAATATTTCACTTTGAATGAAGGGAGAATAGCAAAGCACTAGGTAGACTTTAACAGTCCTAAGATTTTATGCTGACTTAAGGTTTATTCACTACACGCTAAAAAGGTTATTTAGAAACTAGACTAAAGAAATGCAGTTGTTTGCAAACATGTACAAGTCCGGTATTTAAATATTTACATCAAAATCATACATTTTTTCTGCTGTGCTGAACACCTGCAGCTTGTGCTGACTTCCAGGAATTGACACTGTTTATGACTTCTGAGGATCAAGTTGCTTCCTTGGAGGAATTTAAAACTGATATTCTGTTAAACAAGATAAATGGGCTGCAGCCAGTGATTTGCACCTATCTCTTTAAATCCCAACAGAATTAATTAGTGGGAAGACTAGGTATACCAAATTCAGTGCTACATCTCGTTCTGTCAGTGTAAGATGGAGCACAGTCTACATTCAGGATCTGGAAGTAGTTCTTTCACAATTCTTGGCTCTTCATGGAAAGACAGATAGGATACAATCTTTGTTGTACCCATTATAGTGCCTCAGCTGAACTTTGTGAGAAATTCTTTGTGATGTGTGAATAGCACTGACACAGCCCTCCTGTTCTGCTAGAATTGCTACTGATACAGAAAAATGAGAAAGCCCAAAAGTCAATTGGACACTCTTGCCAGCACTAGTCCTGTACAGAACTCTAAACAGGAGGAAATGCAATCTGAGGCTGTATTTTTGTTACTGCTAACTGTCCCACCACTAGCAGACTCTTTGCAGGGGTCAAATGTTTCCATTTTCCCAGCAAACTGTTCATTAGAAACTCTAATCTTTCATTCATATACACACATCTCACAAAGGTGAGAATACTCTGTCATATCCTTATGCATAATATTCACACCTCCATTTTCATCTATTTAAGTTTGCTTGTCCCTGTTGGAAACAAGAATTAAATGTCTTATCTTCCATGCAAGAAGTATACAAGTGTTTACATCTCATTGCTTGTCTCTAAGTCCACGGTTCCTTATCAGAGGGCAAACACGTTTGCTTAAATATCTGCAGTTTTTCCCTTGCAAAATTGCCTCAGTGGAGGTCCCCTAAAAACATGTGAATGCCTTCAATTATTTCTAAATTACTGTTGTGTTTTTTTTTAAATACATAATTCAATGTAATATATATATAGATATATATATATAGCTTGTCAGACAAGGTAGGCATAATTTGTTGCACACAATGTGAGAGAGGGGGAAATACTCAGGTCACAATTCTTCTCACAAAAAGACAATATGAATTCCAAAAACAAGCTGGGAAAGAAGAATAAACTGTGTCAAAAAAATCTTACTTCTGCTAAATTAAGCCTAGGTTTGTTTGCCCTAAGAATACTTGTGCCATCAATAGCTAATGAAATCTGGATGTTATTGAAAGCACAGCTTTCCTGCTGCACATTTTGCTAGCCGCCTGAAGAGTCCTGTAACAGGTGAAGTCCTCCTCCAGAAACTAACAGAATGCTTTAATGAGGCTATCCAGTTTGCTATCTGAATTTTGTAAGAACTAGATAGAGCTTGTTCTAAAGGCGACTCGGGGGGACTAAACAGCTTGCAAACCTCAAATGCCAAAAACAATGCCATCGATTTTGCATGTGTATGTTTTACATAAAAATGTGTTATTCATACAATACCACAATAATACATACGCTATTAACCACAGACGACATCATCAGCTGTAGTTCATCATAGGATCATTAGTCAGAAAGGCAAAAAACCCTAACAAAAGCAGCTTTTAGATGGCAGATAGTACTTAATCACACATAGTATCAAACTAAGCCAATGCACTGAAATACATACAGATGTTCTACTCAACCTTTAATGAACTAGAGGGATGTTATATCTTACCTTCACTATTAATAAAATATTTTAATGGGGCATAAACCATTGTAATACACAGCTTTAAACAAGACTACTTTTTTGATTTAAAATTGCTGATTTTAATTATCAGCGCATTACATGGCTGCAAACTGATGTTCTCATGTACCATAGTTTGGTACCAAGGTTGTTCAGACCTCACTTATTCCTCAGGAACAAAATTTGTATTTAAGAATTTAAAAAAAAGTTGTTTCCAGGCAGAATAGCAAATCTACTTAATGGCCCATATTTCTATAGCCATCTCCCAGCTCAGAATAACTGTACCAAATCCTAACTTAGTAGTTGTGAATCAGTAAAGAACATTACTCTCTATTTTTAAGTTCTATCAGAGTCTACACACAACATTTAACTATTGAAATCAGCTTTGTTCTCTGCATCCAGATCTCACAAAGTAAAACTGTCACTACGTTATTCAAAGTAAGTAGATGTATATACCATGAACACATGTTCACAAAAACTTAAAAGGTTAACTGATTACTGAAGTGTATATTTCCTTTTCACAATCTTCTTAATTCACATCATAAACATTCCAAAGATATCCTTTGGGAATAAAACAGTTCTCGTTTAAAGAGTAAAGCTAGATGTTCTTAAGTGTATGAGAACAACTACATAGTTCTACTCTGTTCAACCCTGAGGCACTGACATATTTTTTCCTATGATTACTTGAAGGGCTCTTCCGTAGCAGACTTGTGTCATTCATTCACTGTAAGAGCAGTCTTACATTACAGATACTAACATATCCAAAATAACCTTCTTTTTTAGAATCTGATATCAGTTGACTACAATGGTTGAAAAACACATAAAATTAAAAAAAAAAAAAGTATCACTTCTATTCTTAGTTGCGAACCTGGGAGGAACACTATTCACTGCTCAAACTATATCCCTCTAACGCTGCAAGTAATCTACTCTTTCTCACAGGCCCCTCCTTAGAACAGATTGTTTTAATTTGCTACCCTTAGAAAAACCCTTTTCTAAAGTTTTAAATTTTGGGCTTCCTTTCATTCCAAGGTGAACTTTGGAGAGAAATATCTCACTCAATCCTAGGTGAAACAAACAATTTCTACTTCAACTCTCTTGGAAGCATGTTCCTGAAACAATTATGGGTGTCATCACTCGACCTTTCTTGCTAGTTCTCTATCAACTCACAAACTGCATTAACCTAACTGTGTATTCAGATGAGCAGAACAGAGGAACAGAGACATAGATAAAAGCCAAAAAAGTATCAGTATGTTCTCATAGATAGCTTCTAAAATGAAAATGTCCTGGCACTACTATTTATAACCTATTTCTAAAAGAATTTGAGGTTGCTTCAAATAAAAGGCTAAATTTTAGGCAGAAAACAAAAAAACCCACCTCTTTTGCTGAGTTCTGAAACAGGGATGCTGCCACACTGTAACCATGTCCTCAGACATGTTGGTGTTCCCCTCCATTTTTTTCTCCTGCCACTACAGCCATGCTCTGGCATCTTCCATCTTTAAGAAAGTTACCTTTGACTTCTCTTGCCTTTCCCAACTATTTGCCCCTGTATGCCTTCTCTCTTCTACCTTAACTTCAATAAGCTATCAACTTAAAATAGTTGACCGCCATTTCTAGCCACTAGTTCTCAGGATCAGATCTAAAATAAGGCCTCCACAGTTCAGCTGAAACTTCTCTCACAAATGTCTCCAATAAACTCACCTTATAACTGAGTCAAAGAAAGCAGACTCCATTTTGCCTACTCACATCTATCTTCATTTTCTAAATTTACTGTCTGCTTTACTCAATTTTCCTCCCCTTGAAACACTGTTCTCCTTTGTTTATGGGAATTCAGTTACATTCACATTTTCCCCTCAATCCCTCGTGCAGCATACCTTCCAACTTCAACATTCTCTTATGTGTGCCTCTGAGGGGTCTCACAGGACTCCGGCCTTGGTCCCTGCTCTCATCCTTCTACATCTGGGCAATTTCACTGCAAAACACAATCTTGAAAACCACCACCTCTTTGCTGATAACTCCTAAACCTACCAATTTAATTCAAATTGTAAGCATGACATGCTAAAACAGAGGTATGAATTTCACTACTGGTCTTGTTTCTGGCAAGTCCTCTGCAATTCTGTTATGCCTGACAACATAATCACCCTGTTTGTCATTTAGGCTCCTAACCAGGAACTGTACGGAACAACCTTTCAAATCCAATTGCAGCAAGGAGGTTTCCATCTCACATCTCAGTTATGAAAACATCTCCTCATATTTGCTTCTAACAATTCAATCTTGCCCAGCTAATAGCCCTTTAAAGCATCGCTTCCTTTTTCCTCCTTTAGAATCAGTATCTATCACTCAATAATGAAAGGTCAATTTTTTGTCCCCAGCCAATCCATGACATGAGCATCCAATATCCTCGTTTGTTGATTTTCAAAGAACTGCCCATGCTGCCCCAGGATTGGCAGGAGTGCTTCACAAACACCTGAAAAGGCAATTAATTGTTCTCTTTTAAATCATCCCTCAGAGACATTTTTGGCTGTTTATGTTGCTTAGGCATGGTACTCAATATTGTCATGCTGCCTAGTGCATTTTTGTTGTTTACCTTCTCTTATCTCTGTTGTTCAGTTTGTAAAGCCTCTGGGAAAAATCCACCTTTTTCTTCCATGACTACAGTCTATAACACAAAAGAATCCTGATCTGTGACAAGTGCTGCTGTATGCTACAGTAACAACCAAAATAATTAATCTCAATTTTTAAAACAGGTGACCAGCATAACTACATATTTCCTGGCTGTTTTCCTGCAATTTTTTTTTGTCAGAAGTCCTTCCTTGCTTCCATCACTGCAGATGAAGGCAGTTCCTCTGACATATGACCACACTATTCCCAGCTCCTTTATATATGCCTGCCTGCCATACTGTACCATCTGCTCATTCTCATCTCCACAAAGCTTCTACCCCTCCCCGAGTTAACTGAACACCCTCTGTAGCCTTTATCTAGAAGAGACATATGTCCATGGAAATGCAAATACTAACAGGCTAGCCAGACAACTAACAGTGAACTCCTTCATT
This sequence comes from Phalacrocorax carbo, assembly GCF_963921805.1. NCBI lineage: Eukaryota > Metazoa > Chordata > Aves > Suliformes > Phalacrocoracidae > Phalacrocorax > Phalacrocorax carbo. The sequence goes on from NC_087522.1 coordinate 168,296, forward strand.
TGCTTCTTCTCACTGGAAGCATCATGAAAGAGTCATTCTCCGCTACAACCCATCAATCTTCACAAAACTTACAGAAGTTTAAAATCTTGAAGCCACCTCTATACAGTACGGTTTGCACCTACTGGTCAATTTCAAAGTTGTCAGGAGAAAAAGGAAGCACAACTGGAAAAAAAAAAAAACCAAAAGGTGCAGCAACAATACTAGCAGAAAACCAGTTTCTTATGTTATGCTTTAAAGATAGTCACAATGCAAAACCATAGTTCTAACTCTATGATAGCCTAAAGAATACATGCTTACATAAAAGTATATGTGCCAAAAATGGACAAATCACTTATAGAAATCTGTTTTCAAATAAACTGCAGCAGGATTCTATCGATCATTTTTGCTATGGAGAAATGAGCATCTTTCCTTAACGTCATTGATAATACTATAAACACCTAGGACTGAAAGAAATCACTTACTCATCTCCATCTGGGCAGATTCCTGTAGTCTCATCATATTTTGTACAATAAACATCTGGACTGTAGTTAAAAGTCCCATCACGCCTTCGTATAGGTCTACGACGACGCTGATTTAGGAAATGCCAATGAAAACAGGTAAATGGTCTGTGCTGGGCACACTTGTGCTGCAAAAATAGGGGGCACTGCTCTGTCCTAAATTCCTTTAGATACCTAAAAAAATTAAACTGTGTTACAAGTTTATCTTATTGGAGGCACATTTTTACAGTATTAACAGGGCACTTCACAATTCAGTGCACATAGCCCATGAAAAATTGTACAAATGTACCTGCATACAGTTTTAGTTCCTGTGCACAATTTACTGTTTAGCTGTTGAATACAAGTGACTTCATTTCTTATGACAGATGCATTACTAATAAAATACAGTGGAATACCTGGCAAATTATACTATGTTTTGTAACTAAACTAAAATCAAATAAATACATTAATTTTAAAAGCACAGCATTTAGAATATTGTCCTAAGTAACCACCAGAGATTATATATCCATCAAGTTACTTGAATGGGCATTCATATTGCTTGCTACCATACAAAATAGTCCTACAAAGGCCATTTTAGCTAAATACCACATCTAATTTAACCATTAGACCTTAATCACAACATTCCCAGAACACGGACACACTATATAGAAAGCTAGAGGGCTAAAAGAGGTTACAAAGGTTATCAGGGACAATGAGATTACTTCAGCAAACTTATTTTAGCAACTGTTATGTTTATGTTGAGACAGTCTGGGGTCTTTGAAGGTTACTTAGGTGTTAGTAAGATAGTCCTTCATTAGCACGCAGGGCACAGAAGCTAATTAGGAAGCCTGATACTTCTTTCCACAGGATATGAAGTTCATGCCAGACTGGGCACTACCATGGCATTTGTCAAAGGATGTAAGACAGCACTCTTTTCCTGTCTCAGTTTACATCTCTATTAGCCAATTTAGCAAGTTCATTACATTGCTAAAGTTACGGAGTATTTGCAGAGGAAGGGGTATACGGGGGGGTTATGCAGAACCTGAAAGTTCCCAGAGGGCATTATAGAATTGGTAACACAGGGTGTGTGAGCAAAGGAATGCCAGCCACAGTTAAGTGATAAATTATTCTGCATTTGTGGGGAGCACATGGTCCTACATGAAATGGGCTATCAGTAGTGCTAGAGGGTTGCAGGGACTTTATAGACCATATCAGAAGAAAACAGGCAGGCTTGTAGAGAGGATGGTGAGCACGTGGGAGCTGTCTTTCAGTACGGCAAGGTCTGCAAAAATTGTCACGGAAACGTCCCAAGGACTCGAGCCGAGGCTGGCTACGCGACGCTTAGGAGAAGTGGAAGAACTGCTGTCATAACTCGGAGAGGGCGGTCTCGGAGTGCGAGAGGGTGCTGCGGGTTTCGGGATGCCGGGCGATGCCGGCGGGCCAGAGCGCGGACCGGAGAGGCACGACCAGTGGGAGCGGCCGCAGGGCGCGGAGAACGGCCGCAGGCGCTCTGCCGTCAGCCATGCCCGGGCCGCCTCTATCTGGCAGGCACGGAACGCGGCTTCCTCCCCGCGGCGCCTGGAGCCGGACAAGGAGCGCGGCGGAGGCCGGCCAGGGCCCGGCGGCCTCCTCACAGCCCTACCGCCACCGCAGGAGGCCGCGCGGTGCAGGCCCGGCACACGACTGGGCCCGCCGCCTCGGGTCCTGAGGCCCTCCCCGCGCGGCGTTGGGGCCGAGGGAGCAGGGCGCCTCCAGGACGCGGTACCTACGTATAATGCGTCGGCTGCTCGGTCTGCGGGGACCCACCGGACCCACCACCCCGCGACACCGCTTTCGAAACGGACGGCATCTTCCCCAGCGGCCAGCAGAGCGCAGGCGCACCCCGGCCCTGCCAGCCCCGCCCCCCTGCAACGCGGCCCCACCCCACGGGCGCGCGCCCTGGGCACCGCCCCGCGCGCTCAGGAGGCAGCGGCGGCGGCCCCGCCTCCGCAGCGCGCGAGCCGCCCCGCCCCTCGGTGCCCGGGGGCGCAGCGGGCCGCCGGGGCTGTAGCGGGGCTGTAGCGCGGCCGTGCGCCTGGGACACGGTGCGCCGCGAGAAGTGTCCGGCTACGCCGTCGGTGTCCTCCAGCGCCCTGGAGAAGGTGCTCGTCAGTAAAGCGCTTCTTAAGCGAGCTTCAGCCGACGGCCTCCTGCTCTGTACTTCTAGCAACAAAATGCTGCAAAGAGTCTGCAAGTTTTCCAACACCTTAGAAGCAAGAGGCTACAAGAATAGTTTTACATGTAGAGATTCTTTATTAAATGCCTATCACATGACCCGAAAATAAGGACACAAGCAAAGGGCAGCTCTTTATTTCCTTAAACAAAGCTGTACGTTACTGGGTTCATTGTTTTAATAGAACAGGGAGAAAGCAAGCTAGTCAGAGAATCAGGTGTTACACCTTAGGTCAATATAAACAAAATCCCGGATCACTCTTTTATTCACCAGGATGCCTCCATGCATGTATCTCACTTGCAATGTTCTACTGTAGTAAGTTGAATTCCAAGACAAATTAAACCTTGTCACAGCACCAAACCAACTCTACTAATTTACTAGGCATCATCTGGTTAAAATACACGGATTCTACAGCAAAATCAAAAAGCCACAGCAGTGCACGTTGTTCAGAGACTAATCAGCAGAGTTAGTCTCTGATGACTAACTGATGACACGATGCTAAGTCAGTTTTCTCTGTATCTCCAGCTGGCCTTACTAGCTGCTGCCACGTTTGATTTTTTGATTTGTTTAGGGGGGTTGTTTTTGGTTTTATTTTTAAATTAGGAATTCTAATGGCACAAAAGCAGTTTTGCATTTTTACATTTGAAAGCTTAAAAACATGCCTCTAACTTTACAGGGAACTAAGTAGATAGTAGTAGCTTAGATTCTTCCTCTCTAAGAAGTCTCCAGAGTGTGCAAGTCTGAATATCTGTGAATCTGTAGGAGAAACTAGATACTACATTGTTCAGTGAAACAAGGGGTTTCCTCCCCGATATAATGGAAGCCAATCACTTTGACTCCCTGCAAAAACCTCTCCTACCAGTAATGATCTGAATCAGGCATGCCTAAAAAGTTCTAGTCCAGAAAGCAAGCACTAACTGCATTAAGGGTTGAAGAACATGAATTTCTACATTATTTAGTAGAATTACAAAAAACCCCATAACATAATCACATATTAATGAACTGTGCACTTACAGTTGTCTTCAATGTAAGATGACCTACTGTGACTAGCAAAATGTCAAATGAAGGTCACCTTCAGCAGCAATTTTACAGACTTACAGCTTCGCTATTTTAATACACTGCCCATCTAAGAAAAATAATCCATGGAAAAGAGACGGGTTGTATAAAATGTATCTTCAAATGCAAGTTGATCTGCAATATATCCCGTTCATCCCTACTGTGCAACACAGGTATAAACTACTCCTCGTGCTGCTAGGGTAAATTACTAAGACCAGCACAGAAGGCAGCATGATACATGAAGAAATCAAGCTTGTAAGATAAGGCTGCCGATAGGCTGGAAAAGTGTCAGCACAGCTTTTAACTTCTGGCAGCTTCTTCACTGCAGCCACACTCCCGTCCTCATTTCTCCTTCTGCAGTTGCAAGGGAACAATGCTTTTTTGGGCCACATCTAGAGGGTCCATGACCTGACCGGAGAAAACGGCTTCCAGTCGCTCATCGATGGCCGTTTCTTCCCTGAACACACACCAGAGCAAAAGCCCAGCGCACAGCACACTGAGAGGCAACACCTTCACCCACGGCCGCTCGTGGTCACTCCCCATGGACCGGCTGACGCTCCACGCTCGCGGACTGGCCTTGCTGGTAGAGAAGGGGATGGTCGCCCCGCCTTCCGGATCCGTGCCCGCCGCGGCCTCCGGGCCCCGCCGCCGCGACAGCCACCTCTGGGGTCCCGGCAGGCGCAGGGAGCGCGGCACCCTGCAAAGACACGGGCGTCAGAGGCGCGGGACGCCGGGCCCGCGCCCCCGGCCCCGCCCGCACCGCCTCACCGCCAGCGGCCCAGCGCCCAGCTCATCCCGGCGCGCCGCGACGCCCCGCTACCGCCCGCGCCACCCGGAAGCGGAAGCGCGCCGCGGGGAGCAGGGCCTACGGGGCCCGGCCACTCCAGGGGCCGCCTTGCGCGCGCCGAACTGCTGCGGGGAGGGCGCCCCGCCGCGCGACTGCTGCCCGCGAGGGCGGCCGAAACGACGCCGGGCCGGGGGGTCGGGTGCGCCGGCCACCCGGCAGGGTCGGGAACTGTACCGTAGCAGGAGGCAGAGCGACTGGAGACGGCATGCTTGGCCTCCGCCGACTCCTACAATAATGTTTCCACAGCTTGGACTCTTCCAACACATTTTATTCCACACTTCGTACACAGAATTGCCATAGATTCCCTTAACACAATTACTCTTTTATAACACTCCGGTGTTTCCATAGCACCTTTCCATCAGATCCTGAACAGCTTTCATGTCACCAACCTCTGAACACCGGTGGGTGGAGCGGTGCATTACGCACTGCTGTGGCAGGAAACATTTCTTCTGCTGAAGTCTGCACAGGAAACATTTTAGCATACAGATGAAGTAACATGTTCTTAATATTGTAGTTACTGCCTTTCCCACGACATCTTACAGCATTGATCTTGAACTGTTTTGTGCTCACACCACTCATTACCATGCTTGATTGAAGAAAATAACAAAGCTGGGACTGGAGCCACAGAATCTGTAAACCCATTCCCAACACCAGCCTTAGCGAAGAAGTTTTACAAATATTCTCAGAAACTACCCAACTGTTCTCAAGCATGGGGAGCCCTTGCTCCATTATGTTCCTTTTGCTTTAGGGCAGAAATTCAGAGCATCAAGAATACTTGCAGAAGGTAAATAATTTTAGTGCCATGATGCACATTCAACTTGCTTGACGTTCTGTATGAACTTGCTGTTTACCACCCAAGTTTCTCCATGTAGTATTATTTCAAACTCCTGTATCGCCATGCAGGTGCTCATCATCCTTTGACCCATTAAGCACCGTTGTCGCTGCAGTTGCCAGTTTATGACTTACATACTCAACACTGGTATTTTCAGCTGTAATACAGAGTTTAAGGCATTCATTATTTGTGTTTTTGAACACCAAAACATTTTTGTCACAGAATTCACTAAATACCTTTGAAATAAGTAATCTAGAGTAAACTGGAAATTCTGGTTTTGATTATACAGTTCTAATCTGCAATAACTAAATGAACTACCAAACAGGCAGAAACACTGTACAAGTTACATAGTTAATAGTTTAAACATGCAGATAAAATGTTTTACAAAAATTCTGATATGTTTTCCCTAGAAAAGAAAGTCACAGATTTAAAAAAACCCAAAGTTTCTCAAAACAAAAAGACGGGAAAATTAAGTATGTCACTAATTTTAAGCTAATTTAATTAGCTTGAAGGTTCATTGTTTTCATGAGGTGCCAATTCTGAACATAAAAGGTGTAAACATATATTCAGGAAATTAAATCCTCCTTAGACAGATAGTTCATGTAATAACGGGTACAATGGACTGGAAGGAAGGAGCAGCGGGAGGACACACAAAAAAGCCTCAACAACAACAAAACCAAAAAACATATTGTCTGGAAGAAATCCAGATAAGCTTTGCTTCTTCATAGCCACAGCCAAACAGTCTTTCCTTCTAAAAACTGCACGTGATATGGTACTTACCTAATAGAAATGAAAGACAGGAAAAAAATGGTGACTAGAAAGGATAGAAACAATTCAAACAGATACGGAGAACATTTCAAGTGTTCTTGAAGAAGTCAGGCTGTGTGGCTGGCTATGCAGAAAGCAGAGTTACTTAGAAGATGTTTATGTCCTACAAATGCTGCAACACTGATTTCCTTTTTCTTTGGCACCTTAAGTACTGGACACAAACTTCACTTACAACAGCAGTCAAAATTTCTCTATAAAACTAAAATTTCAAGTCATCAACAGATTTTTCAGGGAGCAAAATAAGTCCTCTTGTGCAGGAATCAAGACCTATGATTAAAAACTTTGTCTACTGAATTTTACCTCCATATATGACAGATTAAGTAATCCTTGCTGTACCCTAAACCAACATTTGGTTATTCACATTCTGAACAGGCAATAATGAAAAAGAATGATACAAAAAACTCACCAGAATTTCCTTTGTATGCAATACCATGCTGACTTAATAAATCCTGAAGTTTTTTTATTTCTTTAGAAAGTTGCTTGTACTCCTAAGAAAGAAAATACATTTAAAATGGCTGTCCTACTCTCCAAATGCATACATAAAATGGGAATTTATCAAACATAATGGGTCTGCACACAGCTGTTATGGCTTTTGACTTAAAAGACCTTAAAAGAGAAACTGCTTATGCCAAGAACAAGGTGCAAATTTTGAAAAAAGATATATTTCTATGTTGCCAAAACAGGAGCCAGCTTTTTCCAAGGCTGAGAGTAAAAATTAGGAGTGTTTTCTGTAACTGTTTTGGATCTATCCTCTAACTAGCATTTTACCACAGCACAAAATCACATTCATAACTTTGCTACAGGACCAGCCTTATTTCGGTTTATATCATAATGCTACAGTCTGGAAATTGTCACCTCCTCAACTCTTGACCTAGTAACTTCATGTTCTCGCTTTCAGCAGTTTCTGTTAACTTACAGAGCCAGGGATTACTTAGACTTTTGAGACTCAAACCACCTACCTGAAATCTTGAAGCAGCCCCAATTTTTTACTCTGTTTTGGTTTTTACACGAATCAAGAAAGAGCAAAAGATTCAAATAGATTCTGTGATTATCAAAACAGCCAATTTTATGTCAATTAAGCTATGATGAAGCTAGAAATAGAAGTACAAATTATTACATACTGTATTGTTAACTAATGGGGAAAAACAATAGGTGAGTATCCCAGCTCCTAACAGTACAACATAAAAATGGTGATCTTTATATACGTATATCCACCTTAACCACAGTTTATTTGGTTATACTCAGGAATTACTACATAGTGTTTTGTCTTGGTTACATTTTCAAATAAAATGACAACAGCAGCAGCTTCTCTGCATTATAATGAATTAATTCCCTTCCATGGTCTTTTTCTGATGTTCAGCTTGCACTCTTTTAGGCTGAGCCCACCTCCCACCTCTATTTTCCCCGTTTCAATTCTGTTGCAGAAGGACTGGTGACACACATGAAAGTCATTCAGAAACAGACAAAGCATAGATCATTCTGCCTTTTGCTTGTGTAACAGCCAATGCATTATGACATAATTCTGGGTAATTATCCACAGAGAGAAGTGTCACCATTCCCAAGGCTGGTTACATATTTATTTTCACTACTAGTTCCTTCCTACTAGCAGACTGATATTCTGCAGAAAGAGTACTTACAAGGTGTTCGCAACCCAAGCACCTACAGTAATTCCTACACATCTCCCCATCTTCTTATTGGGCATTCAGTTGTGCTCGTTGTTTTTGACTTACAGGCTAGGACAAAGATATCGAATCACTCTGTATGCTGACTGTTACATATTGAAACCAGAAAAGATAAGCCCATGAACAGATTTCAGTTGAATCCAAGGAGTATTTACATAATGCTGTCACACTGATACTGTAATACAGTAAAAAGGTGGCAAGTTAATTCCACAATTTAAATATTATGCTCTATACCTTACTGCACTTCTCCACTGTTTCAAATTCCAGACTTATTTTCTTATTCTGTTTCTCAACTTCCTTTTCTTCTGTTGCTTTTAGAAGTCCTGCTTCCTCAAAAATCTCTTTCAGTATTTTTTTGTATCCCTAAAAAAAAAAGTTTCCAAAGACAATAGATCACCCAACTCTCATCTCTGCTTGTAATTTGCACCGGCCATTCCAATTCCTCAAGCTTCGCTGTAGAAAACATTACAATTACCAGTTGATACAGCAGTTACAGAGCACAAAAATTAGTATTTGCCAACTGCAGAATAAATGCATCCATTCCAAAAGGAGAAACTGCAGAAGCCAAGTTTGGCTATTTGGCAGTAATTTCTCTTTACCAAATAGAGTTGAAACAAATCAGCAAACCTGATCAGTTATTAGTTCATCATACAGGAACTGCTCTGCTTCATCCCACTTTGTCTGTAGTGCTTCAGGCAGAGTTGGATAAACTGAAAAATGGAAGTCAAACCATGTAAAAACCAACAGCACTGTCCTGCATTAGTTAAATGCTCCTCTAGTAGCATGCAATGGTATCTATTTTAAGAACTCAATGGTTCCATATGGTACACAGTCTCTACTACTTCCAAGAGTTGGGGTTAAACTTAAACTACACTTCCTACATTTAAAGTTTCTGGAGAATGACACCAACCAAGAATTATTCTCCTATTTCCAGCTAGAAGACTTCATATTTCTCTGTTGAATGTCATTCTAACTGAGCTCTCCCTTTTTCTAATACAAGTAAATGAACAGATACCACAGGGCTGATTCCTATGACCAGTCCAAGAACAAAACAATCACTCACTGGGTCTATACTAGCAATGACAATTTATTTGAGAAATACCTAAATGTTATAATGATTGGGATTGAAAATACACTTTGTATTATATATTACATTTAATACTCATTCATACCAAGTTACAAACTCAAAGAACCTAAAAATTTACACTCTGAGGTTGGCGTAATATGACAGCTGCTCCATACCCAAATGAATTTCTACATCTTACCTAAAAGAGAGTGGGGATGGCACACAAGAGGAGTCTCAAATGTCAGAGAGTAAACACAAGTACTAGGTTCAGACACATAAGCCAATTTGTTGCTCTTTCCGCAAACAAGATGAACCTAAACAACAGTAAAACCAAAGATGAGCAAAACACCTCCACAGGAAACAGGACCAGCACTGATGATCAATTTCCTGTCTTCCAATGCTAGCAGATGCATTTCTGTACATACTGTCACATCAAAGCTTTCACTGCTGTCACCCACAGAAAAAGAATCTTAGCAAGCACATCTTCCAATTATTTTATCAAATGTGCAAATTGCTTCCTCTAATGGGAAATGATTCCCACACCTGCCATTGTTCCTTGGCCTCCCCAGCACCTTATTTCCAGCAAGAACGAGAGTAAAAACGCATCTGACATGATCTGACGTAACCATAATCCATTTAACCAATCTTAGTTCTGACCAATGTGCTAACTACATAAAGAGAACAATACACATCTAGCCTACAGAAATTTGTTTTCATCTTTAAACTTGCAGCACCAGTATCTCCTGTCTGTTCAAAGCTAAATGTCAGTGAAAGATTTGAATCACAATATAAAAGGTCATACAGGAATAGTAATTCTTTCTGCAGCCCCTGTGGGAGATAACAATGTTAAAAAGGCACCTCCATTACAGTACAGAATATTTTCACCTTAGCCAAGATATTTTGTGCCTTGTCCCACCTCCACATTAGTTATTATTCCAATCATTGATCTCTCTTTCCAGTATTGTATTGTCACCCATCATTGTAATAAATAAGTATCTTCTAAACGAAAAGCAGCCTCTTATGAATTACACATTATGTTTAACCCTTCCTCAAGATAGAGATCTATGTCACCAGGGAATGTGAGGTTTAATTCATTATATCTGTAAAACTGTATAATGCACCGAAACAGGACGTGGAAAAAGGAAAACATTAATGAATAGGAGGATAAAGGATGTGCGTAAATGATATGCCACATATTGGGCAAGTCTCAGACACCCTTCCTTACCCTTCTAATTGAATAGTTACTTGACAAAGAGATTGTTTGAGTGTGAAAAGGAACATCTTAAACACGCCACAAAATAAGAATTTTTACTTTTTCTTTAAAATGTACTCACACCAGAATCTTTTTCTCTTGAGTTGGTTCCTCTGCCACTCCCATATATTTGATTCCTTCCTTAATTCTCCTTGCATGCCCTCTGCTCTTGTTTTAACACCTCCCTTAGCTTCCCAGCATGCTGCTTTTAACTGCTTAATTCTTCTCTTTTTTAAGCTAAAGGAGGGTAGATTCAGGCTGGATATAAGGAAGACATTTTTTTACAATGACGGTGGTGAAACCCTGGCACAGGTTGCCCAGACAGGTGGTCAATGCCCCATCCCTAGAAACATTCAAGGTCAGGTTAGACGGGGTTCTGAGGAACCTGGTCTAGTTGAAGATGTCCCTGCTCACTGCAGGGGAGCTGGTCTAGATGGCCTCTAAAGGTCCCTTCCAACCCAAACCATCCTATGATTCTAGTCTCCCTCCTTTTTCCTGGATCTTCTTAGCACAACAGCACACCTTGAATTCAACAAACAGCTCTTTTCTTTATTTTTCCTGACACGAATTACAAAGCACTGTATGTTTCTTCAATAGTGATAATACCAAAATATTCTACTCTATCAAGGAAAAAAAAAAAAGAGTTAAAAGTAACCAATGAGAATATTTAAGTAAAGTTCTTCAAAATTTTGTCCTGATTTTAGCTTCCCTCCTCCAGGCATTCATCTGGCTCTTACAGGAATTCATCCTTATGTTTTATATCACATCTTAAATGATGACTTCTTCAAGGTAAGAATGTTTCAGTCTGTAGAGTGTCATGAGTATGTGTAGACAATCATGCTGCCTGAATTAGGATAGTCTAGGTTATTATACCTTTGTCTGTCTGCTCTTAGTCTCACATGAGTCTCCTTCCCTCATCCACATTCCAACAAAGGTGTTGTTGTCAATTTCCCATTCATGCCAGATCCTGAAAAAAGGAGGACATAATTTTATTTTAAGTTACTGGAAAGAAAAAGGTGAACACTCAGGATGAAAACCAGGAATACCCTTGCACCATGTTCAGTTTAGCTCTAAATACTTCATTTTTGTTCTCTTAGTATTTCCATTTCTTACAGCCAAGACCTTGGAAACACTGTAGTTTGTTATCCAGGCTGCTACGCAGGGCACATCAACATTACTTTGAAAGCACAGATTTGGATCAGCTTTCATTTTGCAAACCATTTGCACTTACAAATCCATGTTTAAATCCCATAAAATACATCTTATAGATCAATCCCACAATGAATTCCATGCTGCTAAGTACCCTGTGCAACTCGGATTGTTTCAGGGTTTTTAGGCTGGTGAGAGCACCTACAAAAACTAGTCTCTACTTCTGCTAGTCCTAAAGCCAATGATGCTCTCAGCATCTTGAGGTACCCTCTTCCTCTCATATTGGCTCACCAATTACTGTGCACATAGGAAAAAAAGAGACATCTACATACAAAATATTTAGAAAGGCAGTAATTTTAAAGCAGTGCTCTAGTTTATAATTAAATTTATTTTAGGTCTTATGATTTGATACTCTGGGGTCTTTCAATACTTCAGGATACTTTTTTGGGTCTGCATTAAGTCTTTTATTACCTTTTATTAAACACGTTTAATGCAACCACTAGGCACAAAACACTCATTTAATTCTGTATTGTTATATTCAACTCAAAGCGTAAATAGTTAACAGATACGAAATCTTTGTTAATATAAGCTGTAGTTATACATTACTGAATTTCTCACATGAACCTATCACATCTGCAGCTGGCAGTGGTTAGTAATCCGCCTCCACCTAAAACAGGAGGTTAGCATTTGTTATTTAAAAAAAAAAAAAATATCTAAATTTTTCAAGACGGGGTATTTTTATGCATAACACCTTGGGAACTACAATGACCTAAGCTGACCAATAAAAAAACATCTTAATTTTAAAACTGCCTCCTTTTTGACAATCTGTAAAATGGTCCACTAACAACATAGGTAAAACTTAAAGGTCTGAAAGCCTCACCCTAAAATCCCACTGTAAGCATTCCATCGAAAAGTCTGCTCATGCTGAGTGACATTGTGGAAAGGACAAAACTCATACTTGTACCTTAAGAGAAAAAAAAAAAAGATCAGAAAAAGAAAATAAGACTGAAATAAAAAACTAGTTTGCTCCTAATAAATATATAGAATCAAATATCAAAATCCATTACTCACGTGGATTCCACAAAACTGAAACACTTGCCAGCAAGCCTAAAGAGATGCGCAGGGCCTAAAAACACCACAAAATTACATCCAATAAGAATAATGTTTTGGTTAAATTTAAGGAAGTTACTGTGGTGACAAAACTGCAAGGAGTATGCAAAAAATTTAGTTTTCTGCAGTACACAAGGAAATTTGTATCTTCCATATGGATTGCAGTAGGTTCCCACTAGTGATATATTGGTTTGCATCATGATCTTTAACATTTTTCATCTCCAATACACAGTGAAACAGGTAAGCCTCTTTCTATGACAGAAATAAGAAACCTGTATACAAACAAATATTTGGAGGCCAGATCCATGAAAATAATCAGCAGTGCACATCTTGCCAAAATCTAACACTGAAATCACTCGAATTCTTGCCTGGCAGCTGTCACAAAGTCATCCAAACTCCTCGAGTTTATACTAGTAAAACCCATTTGCTCAGAACATCAACAATGCTGCATAGTTAAGACTTTCACTGAGATTCTCAGACTAGATACTCCTTTTCACAGTTTGCCTTCATGGTCTGATCCAGTTAGTATTCAACCAGATAAACAGTTTACTGTCAGACAGGTCAGCAGTGACAAGTTACTCTTGTAGAATTGACCATTCCAGCCTTGCTGTCAACAGAATCCGGGACAGGTAACTTGTCATTCAAAAAAGGGCCAAAAGTGCTGAACTATGTGCTACAGTGGTATTTCAGCGTCCCTTTTTAAGGTAATTTTGCATGGAATGATTAAATGTTTGTGAGGAAAGGAGAAGAAAAGAGATTAAAAAGCAAATAAAATAGAACCCCACCCTGGATTCTAGTTCCCCACTGCCAGGATTGCCTATGTACTTTCTCCAAAGATCTACACAAGCAATCCTAGAAACAAAGATCAGACCACCAGATTCACGCCCTCCGAATTGCTCTAACCACTGGGCTACAGGCAGGTTCTCTTTCCCATGTGATTTTTCTGACTGTATGTTCTTGCATTTCATTCTACAGATTATCATAGGCTTGGCCAAAGGCTTTGCCCCTCTACCACATGCAATCTGTGCCTTAGTGATTAGGACGCTCTCCCCACAGAGGAAGAAAAGCAAATTTGCATGTCCCTGGGGAATGGATTAAACTCATGTCTCCATTTCCTGGGCAGATGCTCTAAAAGAGAAATTATAGGAACTACTAACCCAACTGCCTTGTAAGAGAAAAGAACGAGTAAGGTTTCAATGCTAAACAAGTAATTGTGCAAGACAAGGTCCCATGGCCTAGATTCCAAGTCCATAGACACTCCAAGTTTTTGGCTACGCATAAGTTCCCACATCCGGGAAAGATGGATTTCTAGTGCATTGTCCTTTTAATTTTTTCCTGCTATTTTTGGCATCTTTCCATTCAGCATTCTAACTATAACTACTCCCATTTCTAACTATATCATTTTTCACATTCAGTACATGCAGAATTTATACATTTGATTTGGGTTTATAAAACATGACAGAAGACATTAAGCATAATCACGTTCAGTGTCACCATACCAAAATGCCTTTATTGAACCTGAACAAGGCTTAAGTTTGTGCCTAAGGTTAGCGGAGAGCCAAGAGTTGTTTCCTTTTGCTTACTCTTTGCATTTAGTGTTTATTTTATCTACTCTCCTCCATATGTGGTCTGTTATTTTTTAGACTCCTGCTTATCTTGCTAAAGTGGTGGATTTATATTGCAGCACCCAGGCTTTGTGTGTGAAACTAAGCCTCTGTAATTTGTTCCAAGACTACTCTGGTTTTTTAAAAACAATTTTTAAGTACTACCAGATGATGGGATGACTTTTATATGACAATTTCAATGATGTCAGGGATTGTTTCAAAAGCAAAACAGTTTTTATTAAGGATCAGAAGGACCTGTGTCTGGCTCAAAAAAACACAGAAAACATATAGATAGCACTATGTCAAAGCCAGTCCAAATGGCACTGGGAAATGGAATACCAAAGAGGTTAATCTAGGTTTTAGCCCCTCAAAAGCACAGTAAAATGCATTTTTCCATGCTTATTTTCTATGATGCTCATAAAATGGCAAGTAAAATTCATCTTTGTCTGCATAAAGTCCAGGAGGCTATTCTGCAAATGACCGTCACTAAATGACAACAACTGTACAGAAAAGGTAACGCTTGCATATACCTGATATTGCAGATGGGGACATCTTCGGCTGCAGCCTATTTGTTTGAGGCAAGAATGGGTTATTCAACCTTTCAAAAGAACGAAAGTTAAATGTTTAGGCCTCGGTTACGCATCTGGCTCCAGTTGTGCCCTCCCCTGCCCGAGCGCCCCCACACCTGCAGCCACCCCTGCCCGCGGGCCCCTCTGCGGCCTCGGCACAAGCGACCCGGCCCGGCTCACCCGGCCCCGGAGGACGGGACGGGCTGGAGCGGGCGGCCGCCCAGCCCGGGTGGGTCGCGGGACATGGCGAGCGGGCGGCCACGTACCCGAACGTGTTCGGCTCCTCCACGATCTTCATCTTGCCGGCCGAGACGAAAAGACCTGCCGAACAGAGAGCGGTTGGCCGCGGCGGGCGGGCGGGCGGCCTGAGCCGCCGCCGCTGCCGCCGCACCCGCTCGCCGCCCGCCTGCGCCCGCGCTCACCCAGCGCCGCGCCCAGCGCCGCCACCAGCAGCCGCGCGGCCGCCATCGCCTCTTCCGCTGGAAGCGGAAGGGCACGGGTGGCCGCTCCCCCCGGTGCGGGGCTGCGCGGCGCGGGGCTATGCAGCGCGGCACCGTGGAGCGCGGCAGGCGCACTACCCCGCGGAGGGGCGGGCGGCGCGGAGCTCGCAGTCTCGACACCTTTGCGGCGGAAGCGGAGGCCGCGCTGAGAGGTGCGGGAGCGCGCCGCGGCCTCCGGGCCGAGCGTGGCACGGCCGGGCCTGGCCTGGGCGCGCGGGGCCGCGCGGCCGGCTGCCGGGCACTAATGCGCGCTGCGGTTTTCAGCTTGCCTGGAGGGAGAGGGGGCGGCGGAGGGGAGCGCCCCGGAGGCGAAGTTCCCGTGCCCTCTGGCCATGTGGGAGCTCGGACACTGCGATCCCAAGAGATGCACCGGGAGGAAACTGGCCCGGAAAGGGTTGCTCCGAACCCTGCGCCTCCGCCAGAGATTCCCGGGCCTCGTCCTCAGTCCTCTGGCTACCGAGTATGTCTCTGCAGCTGACAGGTGAGGCCCGCCTGTCTGCCGAGGCTGCGGAGGCACAGGCTGCTGTGGTGGTGATGTAGCGCGGAGAACATTTTAATCACCGATTCATGGCCAAAACTGTGCTACAGAATAAATTTTACCTTCCTGTAGTAGTACATTGATGCATGAACATGAGAAATAGAGCCATTTTATTAAGTCAGGTTAACATTTTCACGTGGCTGTTACTGGATGAAAAAAGCATCTGTAGAGCCCAATGAGAAATCAAAGTGTGTGGTTTGTAGGTTAAGGTGTTCAGAATCACAGGCCTGTAGCTGCTGTACCTGTTATGATTCTGTATTCGAGTTCTTTGGCTAGGCAACACAATGCATTAACCAGAAAATTTACTTGGGGGGAAACAATGAGAATTTTCAAATATGCCTGCAGAATTTTTATAAAGATATATTTACTCAGAGAAAAGATTAATCTTTAGAAGCTAGCGGAGACACTAAATCTGAATGACAATGTACTTTTAAGAATGTGAACGTTACTATTAACCATACTTTTGTGTCACATTTTTAAATTTTTCATCTTCAGTTTGAAAGGTATGGATAAACCTTTTTTGCCACGTGCACATTCGGAGGAAGAGCATTCTTTCTCATTGCATCTGTATTTTAGATCATTGTAAAGTGTATTCTTTTTTATTGACAAAAGGGGGAGGTTGCATGCAAGTTTCTTGCCAGTATAAAGTGGCAATTGTAATTCTCACTTTAACACAATGATAACAATTTTTTAAATACAGCAATGTTTCTTTTTTCAGGCATGTCATTGCTCAGAGTGGAATTGCAGTCATAGATTGCTCATGGGCGAAAATAGAAGAAACTCCCTTTAAGAGAATGAGAGGAAGTCATCTACGGCTGCTGCCTTACTTGGTGGCTGCAAATCCTGTAAACTATGGTCGGCCATGCAAGCTGTCCTGTGTGGAAGCTTTTGCTGCGGCTTTTTGCATTGTTGGTAGGCTGCAATGTGTCTGATGTGACATATGTTACCAGCAATTCTCACTTCCATAATAAATCATAAGAGATGATCTGCAATATAATAAACTGTCACGCTGTACCGCTGGTCATCACTTTGTTGAGTTTGGAATCAGATTGTCTAGTACAATTTCTTCCAAGTACTTGTATCTGGTAGCATCAAGGTATCTGTGTCAGTAGTGTCAGCTACTAAACAGAACACATAAACTGATGATCCTGATTTTGTCAGGCTGGCACTTAATGTTAGAAAAACTGTTAAAAGAAGACATAGTATGAATCCATAGGCACCTGTGTCTTAATGAGAGGTAGCAGCTCTCTGTTAATAGGGTGGTTCTGGTTAAGAACAAAAGAAATGGCCCCTCTTGTGATGTTTCACAAACTCATCACAGAACTTTCTTGGCAATTGAAGAGACATGCTCTACTATACTGCAGACAAATCTTACCTTCTGGAAACACTGTATGTACAACTGCTCTCTTACTGAAGGACTGTGTGAGCTAAAGCTTCAATCATTTGTTGCCTGTACAATATATTTTTATATAACACTCACTAAAAGACTATGAACTTTTCTTGGATTCTGTTAGATATTTAAAATTAAACTGATATTTGAAAATATTTTTGATCTGAAAAGATACTTGCAAACATCTTACTATTGTAGTGTACATAGGTATGTACTAACGTAGAAACCTGTAAGCTGAGTGAAATCTCACACTGAAAAAGAAAACTGATAATTTATTTTCTGTTTTAGGATTCCCAGACCTAGCCACCATTCTTCTACGGAAATTTAAATGGGGTAAGGCATTTATTGACTTGAACAAAAATCTCTTGGAAAAATATGCAGCCTGTCATTGCCAGGAAGAAATGCTGAGAGTTGAGAATGACTTTTTAGCCAGCGTCGAAGAAACAAAAGATGAAGAAACAGGTAAGGAAAACCTGAGACTCACCACACATCCCGTTTTCCTAACTAGTTTCCTTACAATCTTTTCCTTTACTCTGATGAAAATATTGGCAAGATAGAATTTGTCAAGATGTGTTGTTCTGTCTTTATATTGTGTGTTCTTCTTATAAGCAAGTTTGCCTATTATTTTTCAACTCAAAAAGATGAAAACGGCTAAAGCAATTTAATGCATATAGTAGTGTATTCACAGCTGAACTGTGGAGCGGCTACCCTGCTTAACTTAAGGACATTGGAGAACTAAGGAGTAAAAAGAAAATACAATGCTTCCTCATTTTACCTACAGATGTTAAAAGCAGCGTATGAGTAAAAAGTCTAGTAATTCAGGAGGACTATGACAGAAATCTAGGCATTCAGTCTGACAGCAAGTTAGTTATACATAAACCTTAGAAAGACCTTTGAAGGACATGTTTATGTAGTCCCTAATCAAGATGTTTAAAATCAGTCCTTTAAAGATAATAAAAATAGCTTATAGTAAGTACAGTAGTTTATTCCCAAATTCTTCCAGTAACTTACTGGTATCTCAGTATTTCAGGCTAGCCTGGGGCGGTGGGGGGTTGGGCTGGGGGGTGATTGATAGGCACCAAAGGGCATGTAAAAAGAGTGAAAATATAGAATGGGGGGGCAGGACTTGGCAGTTTTTTCTCACCTCCCCTGGTTTCTGACCAAACAACTCCAGTCTTTAAAAAGGGCAAGGAGGACCTGGGAAACTATAGGCCAGTCAGCCTCACCTCCATCCCAGGAAAGGTTATGGAACAGTTCATCCTGGAGGTCATCTCCAGGCATGTGGAGGAAAAGAAGGTTATCAGAAATAGTCAACATGGATTCACCAAGAGGAGATCAAGGGTGACCAACCTGAAAGCCTTCTATGATGGCGTTACTGGCTGGGTAGATGAAGGGAGAGCAGGGAATGTTCTTTACTTCAACCTCAGCACAGCTTTTGACACTGTCTCCCATAGCATCTTCATAGGTAAGCTTAGGAAGTGTGGGTTGGATGAGAGGACAGTGAGATGGACAGCAAACTGGCTGAATGGCAGAGCTTTGAGGGTCCTGATCAATGGGGCACAGTCTGGTTGGCGGCCTGTAAGTAGCGGTGGTCTCTAGGGGTCTGTGCTGGGGCCAGTCTTGTTCAATATATTCATCAGTGACCTGGACGAAGGCACAGAGCATCCCCTCAGCAAGTTCACTGATGATACCACGCTGGGAGGAGCGGCTGATACACCAGAGGCTGTGCTGCCGTCCAGCGAGACCTGGACAGGCTGGAGAGATGGGCCCAGGGGAACCTCATGGGATTCAACAAGAGCCAGTGCAAGGCCCTGCCCCTGGGGAGGAACAACCCCCCGCACCAGCACAGGCTGGGGGGGACCTGCTGGAAAGCGGCTCTGCTGGGAAGGGCCTGGGGGTGCTGGGGGTCAGTGAGGTGACCCTGAGCCAGCACAGGGCCCTTGGGGCCAAGAAGGCCAGCAGTGTCCTGGGGTGCATTAAAAGGAGTGTGGGCAGCAGGGCGAGGGAGGTTATCCTCCCCCGCTGCTCTGCCCCAGTGAGGCCACATCTGCAGTGCTGTGTCCAGTTCTGGACTCCCCAGTTCAAGCAGAAGCAGGGAACTGCTTTAGCAAGTCCAGCGCAGAGCTGCCAAGATGATCGGGGGCCTGGAGCTTCTCCCTTGTGAGCCCAGGCTGAGAGACCTGGGTCTGTTCAGCCTGGAGAAGAGAAGACTGAGGGGGAATCTCATCAATGCTTATAAATACCTGAAAGGCGGGTGTCAGGAGGATGGGGCCAGACTCATTTCAGTGGTGCCCAGTGACAGGCCAAGGGGCCACGGGCACAAGCTGGAACACGGGAAGCTCCCCCGGAACATGAGGACAAACCCCTTCCCTGTGCGGGTGCCAGAGCAGGGGCACAGGCTGCCCAGAGAGGCTGTGGGGTCCCTTCCCTGGAGACATTCACACCCCGCCTGGACACGCTCCTGTGCCCCTGCTCTGGGTGTGCCTGCTCAAGCAGGGGTTGGGAAAACATGATCTCCAGAGGTCCCTTCCAACCCCTAGCAGTCTGTGATTCTGTAACTATAGCAAATTTAGCAGAAATCTCAACCAGTTTTCCTATGCCTTCCCCTCCCTGCCAATAATCTTCTCTTAAAATGAAAATGAATGCAGACCATTAAAGACGCCTTCTTCATCAGTGTTTGCATTTTTTCCTTCTTTTTCCAGACCCTTTTGATGTGGACTCAGGAAAAGAATTTTCTAATCCCAACAGGCCAATCAATGCCCCAGGGTAATAAAATTAAATATTATTTTTCTTCTGATAAGTTTTTTGCTTTTATAATCCTGAAAAATGTTTCCAGACAAGCAGAAAGTAGTGAAGAATCTGAGGACAGCATGAGCACTCCAGATGATGCCACGGAAAGCAGTGATGAGAACAGTCAAGAAGATGATGGTACTGTAAAGTTGCTGCAACAGCCACCAATAAACCAACTATTTGAAAATTAAAAAAAGAAACACCACAAAACATAACCAAACCCAAAACAAAATACCAAAAATGGCAATGAATAAAAAAACCACCAGCAATCCCAAAGATTTGTAATTTCTTATGTAAAGGAATGTTCTTGTGAACCGTTAACAGTGTGGCTTGTTCACCTGTAACTTGGTGCTCAGCAAATACCTTCCTTTAGGTGAACTTCAGGCTACGTGTGGGTTTATAGGTCTATTTATGCATATAAAGGTTTTAGCTTATTTAGTGTTTAGATAATTGTTTATGGCATGCTAGTTATTATGTAAATAGCCTAGAACTTAGTTACAAGTTTAAAAAACCCTTGTATTCTAATAAATGTGTCTGGAAAGCATTTATAGGAATTATTTGTTCCCAACAGTACATTAAGTTAACCCTTTTAACCTCTGGGCTATATTTCAGCTGGAAAACGTGACTCAATCATTGCCCTTTTCAGCGTGCCTACCACTTGAGGAGCCTCTGACTTTTTGTAGGCTTGAAACTGCAGCATGGTTCAACTACTTCATCTAGTTTACCCTGAACTGACTACGTAAGCTTAAAAGGAAGAAATGCTTCCTGAAATTGTTTCAACATCTCAGTATGTCTTTTCAGTAACTTTACATGCTTGCTTTTTTTTTTATTATTTACTCTGATAGACAGTCCTAAGCAACAGACAATGTTTTGGCACTTTATGACCAGAACTGTACCATGCAAGTTCAGATAACTGCTTCAGCAATGCTGTCTACCTTCATTCTCACCACTTGATGTACTGGCGGAACCAAACAGAATTGCAACAGACAAAGAAAAAAATAGTCAAATTGGAAATCAATCAGAAATACATGTTGTCTGGCCCTTAGATGTCTGGCCCTCAGAGACTCATCAGCACTAGTATCCCAGTTCACTTTTTCATGCGCCTGCCAGTTTGATACAGTGAAAGTGCCACTGTTAGCAGCTGTTTTCTGTACATTTAACTAGCTTGCTCTCTTGAGTTTCCAGCATCCAACTGGAACTTACTTAAACCTAAACTTCAGCAACTGCAGTAGAATTGGAGATACTGAGGCCAACTCATAGCATTACCTTCATATATACAAGTTGTTCAAGTCGCAGCAAGATTTTCACCTCTTAACCCTCCTCCACTAGAGAGATTAAATGCTGGCCCTACTGGACTAGAATTGGGTGTCACAGCAGCAGTTTTAGTGGTACAAATATTCCATTTCCCTTTAAAAAGGAAAAAAAGCCAAAGTAAAATAATTTGACAGGGCCTCTTTAACTTGATTTCTCAATTACTCACTTTCCCACCCCAAGCACGTGAAGTCTTTGCCAAATCAGCTGTTGTAACAAGCATTTCTAGATAGTGACAAGAAAGCACTCCTACACAATTTTTGAAGGACTAAGACGAATTTGAGTGTGTTAGCTATTCTAATTTGGGGGAATGCTTTTATGTTATAAGGCTATCATAATCAAATACAGACAAGCACAACAGATCTGGGAACAGAGCTGTATCACACTTAGAATAACTTAAGTCTCCAGCAGTAGCCATTTAATAACAAAAGTACTGAAGAAGCGACAGCCCAGATGGAACAAAGCCTTTCACACTTCATTAGTTTTGCAGAATGATTTTGACTAAAAAAAATACAATAAAAAGAGCAGTGAAAGTTTAATAGAGGGCATATCAGCTTGACATACATGAAAATAACTTACATAATTTAACTGATTTCCTTTACAGAAGGAAACTGTAATTGCATAGAGCATGTCCTTTTCCTAAAAGCTATATACATTGACATATGGAAGAAGGCACAGAAGTATTTCTGATAAACAAGTACCATTTAAAATCCCCAGTTGCTGTAGGTACCCTTGCATTCCTTGGACAGTTTCTATTATTGTTTGTATTAGTCTAATGCTTGTGTTATTATATGTTAACATGGTCACACCAGTATGTTGATCCCATTATGCACAGTAAGCAATTGGTCTCTAGCTAGTCAGAGTTCTGTAACCTGTTTAAGGAACTGATTAAAGGTGAATAGCTGCAATTACCACTCAGGGCACAAAGAAGGGCTGCATTCATGTTGGGGATGGGAAAAGAAATGAAGGCAATATCTAAACAGAAGGTAAGTGCAGCATCACAGGCCTTAAAAACAGGACTTGCACTGAATTGTGTTCAGAGCCATTTAAATGGCAGTCTTTTAATAATTTTAATGAAGATAAATGAAACAAAGCCCTTTATATAAACAGTTTATTTACTCTAAACAGCAACACAGACAGAACGCCATATAAACACAAAGGAAGTGATGCAGAATAAGGATGCTGGCTGACTTTGGATCTCAGAGGTTCTTAAGCAATAACAACCTAGTTTCTGAAAGATAGAAAAACAAATTCAGGGAGGGAAGGGGGTGGAGGGCATGATTTTTTTTTTTTTTCATACAGCCAGCTAGAGGCTAAATATAGTTCTAACATTTTAAAGCATGCCTGCATCAGATAGCAAAGTAACTAGAGATACTAGTGAATTTATAGAAGTATAAAAGTTTATAATTTTACAGCAGTTGAAATACTGACATCAATATTAAAATAAAAGCAAGTTTTACATAACAATCAAAAATACAAAAGACTGAAGGAAGAGACCCTGTATGAAAAAACTGGGGGCAATTCAGCAAATTTAGAACTGTATACAAGTGGCGAATATGGAAAATGGCACACATACAACCCCCTCCCCTAAGTGGATATTAATTGTACATAGCAACATTAGATTTTGCAAAAGTTTTGTAAACAAGTTCTTGCCAGACCAATCCCTTCCTTTTTAA
Source organism: Phalacrocorax carbo (assembly GCF_963921805.1). NCBI lineage: Eukaryota > Metazoa > Chordata > Aves > Suliformes > Phalacrocoracidae > Phalacrocorax > Phalacrocorax carbo. The sequence continues at coordinate 191,184 of NC_087522.1, forward strand.
GATGCTGCATGACAGATGCTTATGATGGTGCAAACTTCTTGGCTTGTGCTCGAACCCTCTTTTCATATTCCACTCTGTTTTGGCTGAATAGAAGAGAGAGAAAGGGTAATTACAGCTTGAGAAATCAGAGGCCATAGAGTTATTGTTCTTCTCTTTAATATGAAGCTAAGTCATTGCTGAAGGCAAAACCGCTAGATAGGAATTCACCGAACACTACAATATATTAAAGGCTTTTCTTGACGATTACCCTGATAATTTCCTGTGGAGGGAAGTAAGGTACTGTTTCACTAGTTACTTCCCAAACTTCATCTGTTGTCAAATGATTGTACTATCTGACTTCATACCATACCAGTCTCTATAAACAGGTTCGTCCCTGCTCTCTCTCAAGGCCAGCTGTACCTTACATGCAAGCATTCTTGTTCATCTGAACATGTTTTCCACTCCCCATGTTAAGACCTGAGGTCATTCACACTAAATTCCAGTATCATAACAGCACAAAGTGTTTGATGAGAGCAGTTCACTAACAGTTGGTGGACTTCATATGATTTTAAAGTATCATCATTACTGCTTTGGGGAGACAGGAGAAGTGCTCTTTAAGAAATGGGAAAATAATAATGGTATGGTAGTTTCAGCCTTTATCTCTGCAGACCCTGACTCACAATGTTAGCTTCATCCTCACCTTCAGCTGAGAAAAAACTAGCTCAATATTTTGATAAAAACACTATAGTTCACCAAGTCTAGCATCCTTGCTACAGACTGATCAAACAAGCAAGTACTACTTCAAGGAATTATGACCAGCCATTAAGCCTCAGACTTAACACATAAAAGGGCAAGTTTGTAGTTTTCTATTCTTGGGCCAACAAGGGATGGTAGTAGCTTAGTAGAGCATCCATTTACATTCAACACCATATGTTGTATTAGCTGTCAGAAGTGTCAGTCAAGAGCTAAACAAAAATTCGTTACCATTACTCTTGTGCCAAAGGTAGCTTACAGTGACTAGGTTTTGCAGACAGCTTTGCAGTAAACTTAACTTACTTTCAGCTATGAAGGCTTGCTGCGGTAAAAAAAAAAAAAAAAAAGGCAGCAAATTATATCCTCAGAAGTTGACAGTTTGGGGGGGAAGAAGAAATGAAGCCAACTTTGGTCACATCCAATGAACAATCACCAAACAGACTGAAAATAGTTTCTTCTCATAAAAGAAATTTACAACCTACATTCTAAAATTTTTGTTTAAGTTATATTGCACTGTCACATGAGAACACAACCTAGCTCTTAAGTCTCACACCCTCAGAATCCACACAAGAGAATGCCTGCCATAGTAGACTCTGCATGCCTAGAGCAGATAAGAGGAAGTAGGTTAGCACATTAGGAGTGCTAGAGTTACAGAGCAACAGTACCAAAGCAATCCTGAGAAGGAGAACAAGTATTCTTGTTTTGATTACAAAAGTTTAAGTTTAACTTGACTAAAAGACATCTATTTAAACAACACTGAATCTTCCGAGTATTTACCAACTATATGAAATTACAGATGCATACAAAACCTGCTCTGTTGAGCTGCTTCCACGAGTTTACTCATTTAGTAAGAGACCCACTCTCAGACTGCAGAAATATAGTAACCCATCTGAAACACTATGCACGTCCAAAAGACATGAAGAGGATAAATGGGAGACTACATATACTTGAAGTAACAAAAACCATGTAATAGTTTATTCTCAATAGATTTTTTTCTAGAAGCACAATAAAGCAGAAACGACTAGCAAAGACTTTTTGTACATGCATGTGTGTGAGAGGCAATAAAAATAAAACATACAGCCTACTAATACATGTATAGAAGTATATAGAATTATATTACTTGTGCCTCATACTACCTGAGAGTGTCCTTTTTTTTTTTTTTTTTTTTTACAAAATAAATAAAAAAAAAGGGCGGGGGCAGGCCAGGGAAGGCCCACTTCATCACTACTGGCTCCGGAAGGTGCTGTCTACAACTGTGGCCACCTAACTCTCCTCCATGCACACTCAGTCCCATTACGTCTTCAGCAGATACTTAAAAAATAACATTGAGTGAAGCCTTTCATTAAACCCAAGATGCACTACCCATCCCCGTTTCCTTTGCACTAGGATTCTTTAACAGACATTTTTGACACAGCTTGCACATGAAGTCTCATGAAATGCCATTTTTCAGACTTGGCACTCTCCTGGAGACTTTTCTTCTGTCCAGAACAGTAATTCCACATTTCCATCTTGGTCATTATTTCAGTAGCTGTCAGTGCCAAAAGCATTTGTTTAAAGTGTTTTACTTCCCTAAAGATTATAATTCAGCCATCCATTTTTTTAATGGTGGAAAAGTTTTAAGGTTAAGCCTAAACAAAACAAAAGGAGTATTTTAACTTAAACTGTCACCTTTCCTAACTACTGCAAACTCCATTTTGCTAAAGCTACAAGCTTTCTGTACTTTTTAACCTATTCTTTTGGAAGATCTAATTTTCAAAAAACACTGCATATTCCCTATGGCAAGCACAAAAGCTCTCCTTTATCCTTCAGGCACAAGTACTTACACGTACCCACTACTGGACATAAATTACTCCTATACTGATGAATGGGACTTGTCACCTAATTCAGTCTCCTCTATTACTGGTCTCATGAAATCATTACGCCTCATCCTACTACTCAGAACCCTTTCCCCTAAAGGCTATGTTGGGATAGAACCAGGATGAGAATCATGGTCTAACTGAAGGAGTCTTCACACTTCATTGCTGTTGCGATGCTACTAAAAGCTCCACTAGCCTATTAACCATGAAGTTACTGTCTTTTTCAAGTTTAGCACACGCTAGGCATCTCCACAGTATACTGCCACAAAGCTAAGAAAATTCCCCTGATCATTCCTAAAAACATTTGCATGTTATAGTGTAAGAAACAGACAGCTGTAGGCAATATGACAGCCTTCAAGCTAATGTGCAAAGATACTTACCAGTAAATTGTGTAAGCCTCTGCTTGAGCTGGGTCTTGAATATTTGGTTCATTTAGAAGTTCTTGTATTCCTAACAAGATCTGTGGAGGAAGGAATAGAAGTAAAATAGGCATGGATATTACTAAGAGACATTCATTAAAAAACCCTTAGAAACCAACTGTAGAAACACACAGTGATTATCTTACATTCACATAAGATAAGCAAGCAAAGTAACTAAAAGGGCTAAGAATATGTCTAAGTGTAATTAATTACCTGTTTAATTGTGATTGCTGGCCTCCAGTCTTTATCCTCCTCTAAGATGGAGAGACACACTGTGCCTGAAGGATACACATTTGGGTGGAATAATGGTGGTTCAAATTTACCTGATAAAGAAAAGAGAGTTACTTGCATGCAGCGCTAAGACTAAGACCAGAGAGTTGGTTTAGATCAGTGGGGAAAAAAAGCCCAACACCCCACCCCACCAAAAAAAAACAAAACAAAAAACCCGACACGAAACCCAAAACAACTGGCCAAAGACACCCCTGCCCCTCAAAAATCCCCACACAGGTTTCTGGAACTACTATTACTGGTTTTCTTCTTGGCTTAGCCTGCACCTAAAGCAGGAACTCCATTACATCTGTGATATCAATCCAGACAGTGTAACACTATCACTGTGTCCAGTGATCTTTTGGTTTAGAAATGGAAACTGACAAAATAGCTCCTAGCTGCTTTGTAATAGAGAGTTTTTTAAACCAATCCTGTCTTTAGAGTCTCACATACTACTATATAAAGGAAAGATACTGCCCTTCACTCTCCTTCTCTCCTCACTTTAAAACACTGAGAGTTCCATTCAAAGATGATTAAGTTTCTACCTTTTTTTAAGTTTCACTTTTCCTTTATGAATAATCAAGATGCACTGAATAAGAGGAACCAAGTCTCAGTTGCAAAACTGACTGAATGAGTAGCTTTGTGCCATTCTCCTGCCACTCAATCTATATTCTGGCATTTCTGGAATCTTTACAGAACTTAAATGCAACAGCCACCATCTTGAGTAATGTAATGAACACCTGTCTAGCATTATATGAAATATCTACATGTTAGTACAGTTTTCTAATCCATCTGACATCACAAGCATGTCTTGCTTCTGAGCTGCTCAATGAAGTTCAGTAGGAACTCAGAAGCTACATTGGTAAGAAGTCTTACAGACACATATACATCTTATTTTAAGGCATGACAGTTCATTTAACACTTGCAGGATGTGCTAGTTGGCATTTCTTAAGATACTAATGTTAAATATTTTCTAGTTTCCTCTGGTGTCACATGTATGTAGGTGGTAACAAACAAAAGGAGTAGCCAAGACAACCAATACAGCTGAAATACTAAAATGAAATGACCAATGAACCGCTGTCAAGAGCCATCTGTAATCACTGTCATTGATTTGAGACAGTAGCCAATTCAAGAACCAAGAAACTAGGCAGGACAATAGATGTTTTCAGATTTTAAAGTAGTTAAGTTTGAGATGGTATAAGGAAAATCCTAAAACTTAACAAGGAAACTAAGTATCTGAAGATATCGTTGTACACAGTACTAGTAAAAGAACTGATCTATGATTTAGAGTGAGTTGTTGAAAAGATTTGACAGAATTTTTATTTGTTTTCCCAAGTGTTTTGCCTTTTGAGTTCTTGGCTTAGAAGACCAGCTTCACAGTAAGAACACACAAAGGGGTTTGGTCTAGCCATGCCTACCTACTAGTTTCCAAAGAGCACTGAGTAAGTAGTTAATACTTCAAATGGTGCTTTTGCCAAACTTTGAGGAAACCCACAGGGCAGTCCCCCTCCCCTCCTAATTTTGTTATATTGAGCACTTAAGTCATTTCATCACAACTTTGTAAATGGAAAGTGGTAGTAGGAAAAAAAGCAACTTTCCTTTAAAAAAACTGTAAGAAAGTAATAACCATTCATAGAACCTCAAGTGATCAGGTTAACGTTGTTCTAATAAACCCATGAGTTTTAGTCATTTCACTTACATTTTGGGGGTGAAGAAGGGTAATCATCCTTGAAAAGCATCCGTAGTTTAAATAAGCCTCCTTCCCATGGTGTCTACAAAAAATTAAGGTAGAGTTTAGATTACAGAAAGGAAAAAAAACACTTGTGGAAAAAAGCTTATCCAGAATACAGCTCTCAGGCAAAGCACGAGACATCCTTCTGCTACACAGTAGAAAATAGCTGTCCCACACTGTAGCATGCTGTCTAGACCAAGACAAGTTATCCTACCTATAAGTAGTTGAAGAAAACCCTGCTTCTCCACTTCATTACAGCTAATAAGTGGTGCCAATTCATCAGTAGTCAGGATCATCACTGACAATTCCATATACAACTAAAATTTTCACAGTACATAGATGAACAGAAAACTTCTAAAGTTTTACATGCTACACATGCAATGAGGAAGGACCCATTATACACCCACTTAAAATAATTCTAAGAAGACAGGTTATAGATATACTCCTTAAGCACATGGATGTAAATGGTTTCTATTTTGCCTCACAAGAATGTGCCTAAGAAAACCACAAATGAACAAAAAATTTGGACAGTACTGCAGTATCGCTACAGTTAATACGAGGTTCACTAAACTAACCCTGCCTGCATGTGGTAGCAAGTAGCCTCACAGATTACACCTTTTTTGTAACAGAAATTCTAAGCAGCTTTTTAACCTCATCAGAAAGCGGGAAGAGCACTGACAAGAACAGTTCCCACGCTACAGAGCAGACCAAGTAAGACAGCACTACTCAGAAGGGTGATATAAACAAGGAAAAAACATCTAGCAAAGAACCAAAAGCCTGTCTCAAATATATACTTCCTTGTCATCTTACTTAGAAATAAGTTAAAAAGCCAATCTTCTGACAAACTGATTTCTGGTAAGAAGTGTAGAAATACAGAAAAGTTTATTATATATGTAAAATTCAGACCACTTCTCTGCAGCTTGACCTTGATATGGAAATACTGCAAGGGAAGCAAGTGGAGTAAAGGTGGCCTTACATCTTATCAGCATAAATGATCAAATCTTATCCTCAGGAAGAGACAGGTATCCTTGAAGGCCACCTTAGGACGAAATACATAATTCTTTCCTACCTGAATTATGTGATTTTTAGCAGAAGGAAAAAGAAAAAAAGGAAAGAAAAACCCACCAACAGCCCCCCCAAGCACACCCGTTGGCAAAGTCTCAAGCTAGAATAGGAAAAAAACACGCTATAGAATACTAAGATTACCATATTTTAAAAAGCAAATTAGTTTGATTACATTTGCTATAGTGTATTTAAAGAACTTGTTCTGAACAGCTGTAGTTGGTTGTCAACAAATAGAAATATCTGTTCTCCATACTATCTTAGAGGGGACAAACTTGTCCATTTTAGAAGAGAGGAACCTTTTGATAGAATAAACTTTTCCTATTTTGTTTGCTTTCAGTCACAGACAAAGACAAATAGCTTTTAATAATTTCTTCAAGTCGAACACCAGAACAGTCAACAAAAGTTTTTCCTGTCTTTCTCATGGAGCAACATACCTTACAGATGAAAGATAGCAGACACTCAAAAGCCTTACTAAGAAAATAGTATGACAGCAGTATCATATAGATTGTACTGCATTACTGGACAGGTTGCAGATGTTCTTCAAGTCAAATTCTAGGTAGCTAAGAAGTGATTTGCTGTCAAAAAAGTGACTGGAGATATCCAACCAAGGACTAACACCAGTTCACTTCTGCTTTCTTGTCAGCCACATCAATTTTGGTGGTTTCAACTACTCATCTGTCTTAAGGGAAGCAGCTGCAGTACAGTGTGCCTCCAAACACAAAGGCAATAGAGAGCAACTGGTTGGTCTGGTAGAGATGACCAAGGCACGCTGTTTATTGTTAAAGAGAAGGCATTTTTACTCAAGTAAAAACCCTGATTTTTTTAAAATAAATCTTTACCAGAAATTACATGAGCATAACTTATCTTTTCCTGATGTGATGCATTTTCTAGGAGGCAAGAAGGTGGCTTTAAGGGTCTTGTTCACTCCATTTTGTGGTTTACAAAACGTTAAAGCAGTAGCACGAAGAATTTGTGTGGCATGAAGATTCTACCTAAGTATTTAAAAGCTGACATCTTGATTAGGTACATAACTGGCTATTAAAAGGGATAACCTTGTTTTGGGAGAACACAAGGGGGCCAGTTTTTCCTTACACTGTTAAATTATTTTTAAGAACTTTATCTTTAAGAACTAACTTTAGCTGTGCAAACACCGAAGTACTGAGCTAAGCTGTAACCATAACAGCAGTGCCACATTCAGCATTAAACTGAGCCAGTAGTATAGAATCTGCAGGTTTTGCCTATGCACTTTGTCTTCTCAGAATCTAAGAAACAAGACCTTAAGGGGACTAATCAAGTTGGCAAGAGGTAGCAGAACACACAAAGCAACAAATGAAGTCCCACATCCAATGCAAAACACTGAAGACCCAAAAGAATGAAACCCACCATTAACAGTATTCTCAGAAAAAACTGCATCCAATGAATTCAAGAATAATCTCTCCATGCTAAGTAACGTCTTGAAAAATACAAGATTCTGCCCAGAATGAGATGTTATAATGGTAGTGTACAAAAAAATATAAAATCAATGAAGTTTCATGTATTAATGATTAATTCCACCTGAAAGTTTGTGTTTGTCCTATCCCCTAGAACCAAATCAAGCTGATAAAAATAAACAATTCTGGTCTCTACACACTTTTTCCTCTCCTTTGTTATTTTAAGGAAAAGGACACAGAAGCACAAGTGAAAGCAGAGAAAAATAAACTATGTTAGAGTTCTATTCTTCTGGCCCTAATACAAAAAGAGAAAATTCCATAAAACAGAAGGCAATGAGATTCCATGTTGATAACACAGAATTATTTTCCATTAAATCCAAAAAGCTAAAAACAGTGCTACTGCACTTCTCTAGAACTATAGGGTCTATTCTGTAGACAAAAAAGGGTACCAGCAGTTAATCAACAGAGGCAACATTTCGGTAGCATTAATTTTCAAGCTTTACAGCTTAAACCAGCGTTTAAGTAAGAACAGAAGTCACAATAAACCCTGGCATGAAGCAGGAGACAGCCTCAAGTTTGCTCAAGGCAGGATTTTTACATACTCCTCTGAAAACTTTTACTCTTAAGGTGTTCAGTGCCAACAGCTGAACAGGCTCATTGTTTATTTTGTCCAATATCGTCTTAGCCCACTCCACCTGGTTTCTAAAGTAGCAGCAGTGTCCAAGCTGTAAAACTATGTGTAAGTTATACTCTCAGTTGTCAGTGTAGTGCATGAGAAGGCTTATGTTACTTTCCATCGTAAGTGAAACGTTAGGACAACAGGAAGTCTTACCCCTTTCTTTCCTGGAATAGCACACTCCCAGTTCATTAGATTCATTGTACCATCTGGATTTTTTGTAGGTACTGCTACAAATCCCTGAATTGAAGCAAAAAGCCAAAGGGTGAGCATTTCAGAAGATGTATTTGGAATACTTCATGACATATTTTATCTTTACAGAGAGTTATTTCTTTTTGTACTACATAGTTTTAAGCAGCTTTTTTCTTAAGAAAAAGTTTTTTAAAAAATCACCTCAGGGTAAAGACAAGCAAACAACCAGAACACCAAAATAACTGCAGAGTTAGAAGTTTGACAGTTCTCATACTTACAAATGGATGATCTTTTCTCCAGGCTTTTCTCTCCTGTGCAAGTCTGCTAAGAGCTATGCCAGACATATTCAGAGTCCCTCTAAAACAAAAATAATTGCTTTTAGTATAAACGTTTACTTATAGTGTAAACACACATTCTATTACCTGTTTATAAGCCCTGCTCACTCAGGAAATATTTTGGCCTCCAGTTAAAATCAGGAATAACAGTTTCCCCATGTCAACAACCTCTTAGTACTGGACTTGACTTACAAAATACTATCCCCACCTTGTGTTTTATATTTGAACTACATCTTAGAAACTACTGTAACAGTACCTTGACAACCAAAACACTACTAGAAGTGGGAAAAGTGCTCAGACCTCCTACTTGTGCGACTGACAAACACCTGTTTGTCTCCTTACTATGCCACAAAAGGTATGGCTTTCTTCTGTCAGCGTACACCCGTACCGCTCCTGTTTCTGGCAAACAGGGGAATAAGAAATGTTATTTTTAGACTGTAAATTCCTGTCGATAGCCAGTATGCTACATAAAAGCAACACAGGCACAGAACTTAATCGAATCACCTCAGTTTTGCAGTGATGCTGTTCCACAACTTCTAGACAGCAGCATGAGCAGACAGCAATACAGAACTGAGCTAAGGAAGAGCCAGTGGCCCACTCCTTCCACAGTGCAGGTTTTCAATTCCAGTATAAACTGAATGATCTTTCTGCACCTTCACTGCCTTAGCAACAGCCAAGCATGGTGACTGAAACTGCAGAAGAAACATGTAAAGCACAGGTCACTACTGCATATGATGCAAGAACAGTTCTAGACATAATGGTTGCAACAGAGTGGTACTTTCAAACTCGGGACGATTCTCCATTCACCCAGAACAGTAGTCAAAGCTAGAGTTTATTTTTCATTCTCAAACTGTATTTTAACTCAGGGTTTCATTAGCCACGTGGTCAAAAGAAACTCCAGTGAAGGTTTTTAATCCTCCTCCCTACTGCACGTCTACCCATTTTAAGTAAGAGCTGATACTTGGCAGTTGGAGAAGTCAGGCCAATTTGTTCTCAACTCCACACGCAACTAACAAGCCTTTATGACAGCCAGGAGAGTAGAGTTCTTCCACTAAACAAGCCCACAGAATTAAAAAAAGGAGTGTTACCACTCTATTAAAACAAACAATTAAACACTGGTTAAGAATTATGCAAAATTCACATTCTATTAATAGGCAGATTACTTGTAAGAGTATTGCAGTCTACTACTATAACCGTATGAATTGTAGCTCACAAAGTTCATAGAATCATTAAGGTTGGAAAAGACCTCCAAAATCATCACTTCCAACCATTACCCCAACACCCCCAGGCCTCCTAAACCATGTGCTGAAGTGCCACGTCTACATGTTTTTTGAATACCCAAAGGGACGGTGACTCCACCACCTCTCTGGGCAGCCTGTTCCAATGCTTGACCACTCTCAGTGAAGAAATTTTTCTTAATATCCAATCTAAACCTCCCCCGATGCAGCTCGAGGCCGTTTCCTCTTGTCCTATCACTAGTGGCTTCGGAGAAGAGACTGACACCCACTAAGGTCTCCCATCAGCCTCCTCTTTTCCAGGCTAAACAACCCCAGTTCCTTCAGCCACTCCTCGTAAGACCTGGTCTCCAAGATCCTTGTTTTAAAAATCTAACACATTCATCACAGAATCAGAATCACAGAATTGTGGGGGTTGGAAGGGCCCTCTGGAGCTCACCCCATCCCACCCCCGCTGGAGCAGGCACCCCCAGAGCAGGGGCACAGGGCCGCGTCCAGGCGGGGTGTGAATGTCTCCAGGGAAGGGACCCCACAGCCTCTCTGGGCAGCCTGTGCCCCTGCTCTGGCACCTGCACAGGGAAGGGGTTTGTCCTCATGTTCAGGGGGAGCTTCCCGTGTTCCAGCTTGTGCCCGTGGCCCCTTGTCCTGTCACTGGGCACCGCTGAAATGAGTCTGGCCCCATCCCCCTGACACCCGCCCTTCAGATATTTATAAGCATTGATGAGATCCCCCCTCAGCCTTCTCTTCTCCAGGCTGAACAGACCCAGGCCTCTCAGCCTTTCCTCACAAGGGAGAAGCTCCAGGCCCCTGATCATCTTGGCAGCTCTGCGCTGGACTCCCTCCAGTAGTTCCCTGTCCTTCTTGAACTGGGGGGGCCCAGAACTGGACACAGCATTGCAGATGTGGCCTCACTGGGGCAGAGCAGCAGGGGAGGATAACCTCCCTCGCCCTGCTGGCCACACTCCTTTTAATGCACCCCAGGACACCGTTGGCTCCCTTGGCCACAAGGGCACGGTGCTGGCTCATGCTATGCCCTTCACCATGATGTTCATGCTGATAAGATTTACCAGGCACTGGCCTATTCCATGTAAGGTACGTAGATATGCTCATCTCATGTTCACCTGCTATAACCTTTAAAGATTAGAAGACAGCACACTTCCAATTTAAGTATTTACACATCATCAAAAGTGTCTTAGCAGTTCACATATATTAACTGCATGTGTTTAGAAGCTCCAGATCAAGAGTTTTATGCAGTTCCTAGGACAGCTGGTATTTCAAATCCCTCATTCTAACTTTTTTTCAAAGTTAGTTTTACATGGATGACCATAATCCATAATTTCAACTTTAAACTAGCAATTAAACTGATGTCAGATAAAGCTTTTTAAAAGGGACCATTAACGCTCAGTAAACATGCACACAAAAAATCCCTGTATTCAGTCCAATATTCCTCTACTATTCCCACACATGTCTGTATCCTGGTTATGACAGAAGATTTGCAGGACTGAGTCAACACAAACTGTACACATCACTTCAGATTTTAGTCTGTTCACAGGCAGAGAATGTGGAGCCACTGAAAAGACACCGTCAGAACAAAAAAAACCTCTCCCTTAACCAAATTATTCAGGGAGTAATTTTAAATATTTTGTGAGCCCATATCCTTGCAATGGATGTAAATGAACTATTGAAATATGGCAGAACTTCAGTTGTACTGTTAGTACCTGGTGGTCCACTGTAATAATACTAATGTTCCCACAATAATTTGAGAAAAATATTTGTGCTCATTAACCATTCAAATATTCTTAGATCGTTTAGCAACTTGGGTACCTTTTCTGCCACGAAAAATATTACAGGATGCTTTCAAACACATGAAATATATTCTTTGTGGCTAAAAGCCAATTAATTACATGCACCTCAAGGGAAATACCAGCTTCTCAGAGGGCATATAAACAATGTATGTCCTACAGAACATCACCAATCAAGTAACTTTTCAACAGGAAAAAAAAAACCAAACAAGTTTTCAGGCTCTGTATCCTGCTTGCTTTTGCAACTGGTTATGCACTATACTATGCCTTAGTAAATTAAAGATTTTCTTATGTACTATAAATACCTCTTCAAATCTTGAGGCATTTGACTTAGTTAAGCACTGATAGACTACGTTCAAAATTTAACTGTATATGAGAGACCACAGGCTTCATATATATGGACTCCACAGGCTTCAGTTACCCTGACAAGGGCAGACGAGCATCTAAACCTCACCACAAACTACTACCAAGTAGAGATTAGAGACAAAGAAGATTGAAAGCCCACAGAAAAAATTAAGATCTCATTAGATAAACATCCCCTCAAAAGCAAATCAATATATTACAAATTGACAATATATACTGTCTAGCAGCTCTTCAGTAAAAAAAATAACTTTAGTTCTGGAGCTTGAGATAGGACAAACAGAGACTGATCATCTCAATATACACTTTGGTCTCAGAAGTTATGCAGTAACAAGTAGGAGTGAGATACTAAGTGCATATTAAACCTGAAGATACAATATTCTTACTGGTACTTTTATCTTCTTCAATAATTTATATGCATTGTTTGTTTGGGTTTTTTTCCCCTCTCTCTGCTTTGGAATAGTAGTTTGCCCAAATATCTGTATGTTATGTTTAGGTCTTGTACACTTTTGAAATACTTCACAAACACAAGACACCTCTACTAATGTGAAATAGTTAAAACTAAAAGAAACACCAAAATATAACAAACCAACACACACCAAAAAAAAGCCCCAACCACCACACAGCCCCCACCAAAACCACAAAAAAAGCCCCAAAAACCCCAGTTCTTAGGGCTTTTATTTTTTTAAATATCACATCTGTTTTCTTCACCTGAGAAATTTACTGCTAACAAACAGAATTGAAGTCCCAACATATTTATGCGCTACATCACTGAAAAGAACACATACTTTTGTACCTGAGGAAATATGTGAACCCTACTTGCAGGGGCCACATAAACCTAATAGACCAGTTTTCACATCTTGTTTGGTTTTAATCCCCCCAAACACACCCTGGCATTAAGAGGTAGCACTGCCCCGTTCACTGCTATCAACTCTCTATTAGCAGAAACTTCCAAATTTACTCAGTAGCTTGCCTCTGCTGCTGTTACTACTACCTATTTTCAAAAAAAAAAAAAAAAAACACACAGAACAAAACCAACACACTAATCGTAGGCACAAACTTTGTGTTCCATTACAGATCATCTTACCCATCCATACCATCTGATGGGAAAGAGGAGGGAACCTACTTCCAAACACAAAAAGCAAGTCTTGCAAAGAAGTGCTCCCATGCCACAGGAACAGCAATCACACCCACAGTTCTGACCCATGACAAATCTCTGATTATATAACCCACACGCTCTTTAAGTGTCAAGAACTTTCAACAGTTCTTGCTAAATCCAAACAACAAAACCAAAAAATTGTTAAGATTGCTAGCCTCACGTTTTTACTTTGCAGGTTAAATAATGACATAGGAAGAAATTATCAGTTGGAGTAGTTTGCCCCAAAACTATACAAACTTTACTTTTCAGAAGGGTGGAGAAAGCCGAGGGCTGAGGTTTAACCAAAGCATGCTAACTCTGGACTGGAAGTCTGTCTCCTCCTGCCTGCGGCATTAAAACGGTAGGAGAGGCGGTACCAGCCGAACGGCTCCGACTCGCAAGAAGCACAACAAAAGGAGCCGCGAGGAGCCCTAAAAGAAATAGGTCTCGGTGCCGACCGTCCAAGTAACTCCGCTCGGAGCAGCCGCGGCAGGGCCGAGCACCGCCTGCCCCCGCCAAGGCCGCCGCTCCCGCGGGCCCCGCGAAGGGGCAGGGGCCAGCGTCCGGGGCCTGCTCAGGGCACCCCGGCGCCCACCGCGGGCTCCCAGGCAAGTAACGTCGGGGCGGGGACGGCTCCGCGCAGGCTCGATGGTACCCAGCCCTTCTCGGCAGCCTCGACCCGCGGCGACCGAGACCTCCGGGGGCGGGCCGCGGAGCCCGCCTTGGGCGGGCAGCGATGCGCTGGCGGGCCCAGCCGCGCGGCCGCGTCAGGAGCCACCAGGCCCGTACACCCCGCGTCTGTCCGTCCCCTTAAGCCACGGGCGGCGAGCGCTAGCCCGGACTCCCCTCTCCCACGGCTCGGGGCCGCCCGGGTGCCGCGCCAGGCCTCGCCGCACCAGGCCCCGCCGCCCCAGGCCCCTCACCCAGCCAGGCCTCACCGTGATCGGCCGCAGCACCCGCGCGTGTCCCGGATTGAAGCGGCAGCAAATGACCCGGATGTTCCCGGCTCAGCTCCCCCCCTTTGTTTCTGGCCCGGAGTTTCCCTCCCTCTCCCCTTCGTGCGGAGCGCGGCAGCGCCGTGTGTCCCTCAGCCCAACCCGTCCCTGCCGCTGCGCCGGCGCGGTCTGACCCTGAGCGCGATCCGTCCGCCACACTTTACGCATCCTCGCGACACAGGACCCAGAGGCGACCAGAACAATGCCTGAGCACGGAGCGCAGGAAGGAAGCCCAGCAGGGTTCTCCCAGTCCTAATCACTTCCCCGTGACCCTCGGCTCCCACAAGACCCGTCGGGAAACTGAGTGAATTTTTACCTCGGGCGCTGGGAAAGTCACCTGCGCCCTGGAAAGGCCTGGTCCCTCGGAGGGCTCTAGCGCGGGTCTGGCAGGCCGCGCCTGCCCCGGGACGCGTTCGAGCCTGGCCCAACCCCGCCCACTGTGACCAGCCGGGCCTCTGATTGGAGAATGGGGCTCTGCCCCCGGCGGGGCTTTCGCAGGTGATGGGCAGACGTGAGAGCCAGTCAGAGGGAGAGGGGGGCGCGGCGGGGCGGGACTCCTGCCGCGGGCCGGGTCAGCTCGGCACGGGTCCCGGCCGCTTCGGGGTGGTCGGACGCTGAGGGCGGCCGTGTCGGGAGGGCCGGCCCTCTCGACCGTTGGTGGCGGGCTGCAAAGCAGAGACCGGCCGCGCCTTCCTCCGGTGCAGCCTTCAGTTGTGTTCGGCCCAAATTTACTTTTTTTTTTACCTGATTTTTAGGAGGCAGCGTGCTTTACACTCTGTAGTTTTTGCTTCCCATTCGGGTTTTTTTGTTTGGTGGTTTGTTTTTTTTTTAATTTTAGTTTTGTTTTTGTTTTCTAAGCATGCCATTTTAGTAGCATGTAGGGAATGAATCACATTCTGTTCTTGTCTTTGACTTATTTTTCTAATTTTAATGACATTTCAGTCCTGAAACCTCCACTTAGCCATGCCTTGCACTGGTCTGTGTTTATGTTTCTTGAACTGTGTTCTATGTAGTATTACAGTTTCTCGGGAACTCTAGAGTTAGCTATTTCAATAAATAATCACTTAGATTTGAATCGGCCCTAATCAAAATATGTGCTGAAGTTGGAAACCCCGTTGCCCAACTTCCCACCTCATGAGAAGGCACCTGCAAGAGTGATTCACTCTGGGCACATTAAAACACACACTGGAGGAATTCCATTCCTTCATAACCCCAGGCATCTGCAATTAAATTACAACTGGTACCTAAAGCTGGCAGAATGAATTTAGGCATTGCTGGACATTTTTGTTCATGCTTTGCTCTATTTGGCTTTTAAAATTCCCACTGAAAATTTTGTTAATATTTTTTGCTTTTTGTATTCCTTCAAACATAATGTACAAAATATGGAGCTTTAAATTGTCTTTGAGAAAATGAAAGGCTGTTGCACAGGGTAAGACAATAATCTATGATTCATGTCCGTAATGGAGGGGGCGAGTTGTCATCACTGAACTGCAGTAGGAAAAATGGAGGTGAGGTATTAAAAAGAAAACCCTTCTACTGGCAAAGATACTACACTAGGTTGCCTAATGCGCAGAGGATGGGTATGGCACCTTCATCACTTGGGGCTTTAAAGGTAAGTTAGATGTGGTTTAATTGTAGACGCTCCTGCTTTTAGCCAAGGGGAGTGGTCAGTTATAGCTCTTTTCAGGCTCCCCACCCCCACCCCAACAATTCATATTCTCATTTAAATTTATTTTGGTTTTGACTCCTACAGAAAGAATGGAGAGGGTGAGCAGTCTTTCTGGATCTTACCTCTCTAGGTTGGCCTCAAGAAAATCACTGAGCTGTCAAAGCAAGGGGAATTGCCTGACATTGCAAAATCTTCGTTTTAAATCTCAAAAGTGTGTTACCTAGCTAATGTTTTTAAGATGTCTCACGGCCAGCAGAGATAGAAAAGGATGAACTGCTTCCAAAGCTTCCACAGACATATTTGCAAGAGCTATACATCATCAAAGAAGCCTCTTATTCCAGGATGGGTCAGAATTTCGTCTTGGCATTGCACGTGTACCAGGTGTAGAGAGAGAGCTGAAATTGACTTTTTAGTCTTTGGATTCACCTCCACCAGTAAAGGCTGGCCTTAGGCTCAAATTCCTCCCCTGCTGGTGGGCAGTTTCAACATCTTCCTATTGCAGTGAGAAATACAGAAAGTGATATATAACAGAAATGTTTTAGAATGCAAAATTGCACCTTCATGTAAACAAACCAAATCCTTGGACCACTTGCCCTATTCTCACGAAGTCATCATTTATCTTCTCTCCATAAATGAGTTATTTAACAGCAGTTATGTTCTCTTGTATTGAACAGCTCCTGTCCACATCTGTGCTTTAGCCAATTATGTACCTCAAGGATGTAAACTAGGATACCTGCCTTCCTGTGGGCACCTGGCTTCTGCCCAGCTTTCTCTTTTCCTAATGCATGGATACCTATGGCAGCATCTGCCTTAATTTCTTTATTCCTTTTAACTAGTAAGCACTGGAGAAGAGATGGAGGAGTTAGCAGCTGTGTGTAGAGAAAGCATCCCGACAGTCCCAAATGACTCGGGGAAAGGGGAGTATCAAAGATCTTAATGAAGGTACCAGTTGCATGTTACTTGGTGAAAATATATTTGGAATGTCTGGTGGTGTCTTTTGCACTAATAGAGACTTTCAGCAGGGCTGTAAAGAGTGCAATAGTGGCAATGCCAAATCAGACTAAAGGTGACTCAAGCTAAGAAATCGTTCACCAGTAGCAAATGCTCACAGTAGAACCAGGACAAACATACTCTCCTGTATACCCTTCCCAGTGATTCCAGTGACATTACCAAAAGCAGTGGGTTTTAGGGGAAATAGTTAACACACTGCTCACAGGATTTAGCTCATGAAATTGTGCAGATTGCAGTCTCAGAGAACGTCACATAAATATGGACTGTGTGTTTATGACTGCTGGGCAAGACTTCAGCACACTGAGATGAATTTACGGGGTCATTTTAATCTTTCTGAAGCGAAACTTCCCACTGAAAGTAAAGATAGCGCCAAATAAACTCTAAATGTCATGAAAGATCCAAACAGGATGTTAATGACTTACTCATGTCCCCTTTATTAACTGGTTTCTGGTTCAGGGTGCACTGCTGTCCCTTTTATGCTTTCACTTTTGCTAACTGGTGAAGACACTTGAAGCTACAGATACGTATAGTGGGAATTTGGATTGAATGTAGAGCTGGTTGTTGACTGTAAAGTGCAAAGTGAGTCCAATAAAAATATACATGCACACCTTGATTAGTTATTTTCTACTAGAGCAATGTTTGTACTTAGGACTTATTTTAGTAAAATTCAAATGCAATTAAAATGCAACTAATCAATTTAGTGAAAGGACACCACTTTACTGAAGTTGCTGGATATATAAGGAAAGATTAGAATGTGTTTTGCATTTAAAACAGATTAAACTGATAAGATGAAGTTTACCTCATACATAACTGTACAGCCTCTAAGATTTCATAGCAGGTCTTAGATTCTCATACTTAATTCTTACTAGCAGTTTCTTCTCAATACTAATACTGAATTATGAACTTTTCTATACCTGTAGAGGGCACAGCTGTCAAACCACCTGAGTAATTTCAGCAACCTGTACTTTGTATTTAATAATTTACTTCAGCCATTTCTATCTTTCAGACTTTTGCAGCAAAGATGTACTAAGTGGCTTCTTATTTACATTTCTTATAGGGCAGCCTTATTATAAAGCGTCAATTTCAGTTAGACTAATTTTTAAGACAAAATAAGCATTTACATTACAAAGCAAAGTACTGGCTTCTAAAATAAACCTGTGATGTTAAACAGGGTGATTTGTAAGTTGCATGAAAGAAAATGTATGCAAGTCATGTGATTACTTAAATATATGTATTTTAAGTGACTACTTAAAACTCGGTTCATAGGTTTTTTTGTGCGATTATATATCCGTACCAGAGGGGACTATTTCCTACTATAATGATCAGCAATAGTCATAGTAAACGCAAAGAAAATACCTTCATTTCCCAGCAGATGTGTATCTGAATAAACATTGCTTTTCTTGTCATAAAGTGTTTGGGGCAGCAGAAAAGGATGTCTCCTTTACAAAGGAAAAAGGTATTACTACTTTGAATCACTGCACAAAAAATGCAACTACATGTTTCAACTGAAGTGCTAACCTAGGAATATCAGTGATATTACACTGTTAATGTCAACATTAACTGATTTAGAAAAGAAAGATTTAAGACATCAGACTTTAAAAGGGAAAAAACAGGTTTATTTCATGCAGTTTACAATACACTAGTGTTATGAAAAGGAGGTTAAAAAAATACCCACACATTTTAATTGTCTGTTTGTTTTAAAAATGATGGTTAACTGTAACCATCTTCAAATTATTTGGGAAGCCCTAGCAGATTTTTATCCAGGGAAAATCACTGAATTCAGTTCCTTGTCTATGTCTGTGCTAAGAGTTTTAGCTAACGCAAAAGCATTAAAACCAGATCAAAACTCAAACTTTGCTGCAGTAAGAACACCTCAGAGATAATGAATTGGCACAAAATAAGGTGTTATTGCTAATCCACTATCCAGGAAATAACATGTTGCAGGTATGGCCACTTGGATATTAACACAAACAGTTGATGCACAACTAATTTTGAGATCGGTGGTTTGGGGGGAAAGGAAAAAAAAGAACATCTGTTGAATTAGGTAGGTGGGCCAAGAGAGTCCATAGGAAACAGATTTTTCATAGCTGGGCTCAGATGAGGCTTAGGACAGAAGCAGGTGGAAACAGTTGGCATTGACATTCCTTCAGTTTGGTGATCTTTTTTCGGTTGCAGGTAGACAGGTTGGCAACATTTCTCTTAGGGCGTGCAGCTCAACCTACACTAGGGACCCAAGCACAAGCCTCAAGTGAGCCAAGCTAAGTTTGAGTACAGTTGTGCATAAGGTAAGTTTTTGGAAAATCTTCAAAAGAAGCAAGCATCACATATATAAATATATTAACTTTTACATGTCAGATAACCAGGCCTGGAAATCTCAACAGGTGTTAAGTCAGGTCAAAATTTACGCTCCGCTTTCTAAGGCAACTCTTCCCCTTCCACCCACCCCCAAAGTAGCAAAATAACTTTCTAAAATGTTTCTCATTGTAGGAGTTATTAACACACAACATCCTAAAGAGAACCCTGTGATGGGCCCAGAAAGCTATGTTTGCAGCACTATCTATGCCTTGGTAGACCTTGCTGAAGTAAAGGACACCTAAGTTGCAATGAAATATTCCGCAAAAATTTCCCAGGGCAGAATCTTCCTCAAAGTCTCTCTATTGCCAGTGCTGTTCATAAAGGTTGTCAGATTTCAGCACAGGCAATAATAAAGTGGTGGACAAGTGTACTGCCTCCTTTAGTGTATTCCTCACCAAGCTGGATACTGAAATTCCAAGCTATATATGAATACTTATATCTGCAATTGGTTCAGCCACTTGCAAAAATTATTTTAGAGTCTGTGAGTTGAAAGAAAAACAGACTAGCTGCTTTTTTAAACATTATGTGTCTCTGGAACTTCAAATGAGCCCTGGAAAGGATTTAGCCCTTAGCATTTCTGCATTGAAAATGGAAAGAGTTCCTTCTGTCTGACACTCATTTAGGAAAACTGAACAATAAGATCTATTTAGCCCTTTAAAGCTTCAGTTCAGTAAGAAGCCTTTCAAGACAGCTCCTGATTGTTGTGAGCCAAAAGAAAGAAAAGTTGTATGACACTGAGTTCAGAGAGCCTCACACTTTTTTTTTTTAAACTGAATATTTATACTATTTTAAGAATCAATAATTCTACACACAAACCCAGGTAAGATCCCGAGATTGTCCTTAAAAAGCTGGAGATAACTTCCATCTAGACTATAATGAAGTAACAGGCAGCGCCCTCAGACTGTATGTATTTAAAAATCATTATGTTAGAAAAGACACTTCTCCAAAGACTGCTGGAAGTTTTAATCCTACTGCCCTGAGCTAACAGGTACTGTTAAAGGCGTAACAAAATCCCATCTTTTTTCAAGGGCCCCACCTTTCAGGGCTGATTGAAGAAGTTAATTTGAAAAACTTGAAAGATGCTTTTGACATGGTGAGAGAGAGAGAATAAAACAGGAGAATGACTTTCTGATTTTATCACTTTTCAAGTGAGCAAAAGCTCAGGCTTCATCTCCAGACTCTCTTTCACTTGACTTTGATCTCCATGAAAAGCCCAGTACTTCACTTTTCTCTCAGTGCTTCTCAAGGAATGTATTCCAGCATACCATAATGATTGAACAACACACCTTACAATCCAGTTTCTAGGTCATTTCATTCAATCAGATACTATTACATTTTTGCATTCCAAGTTCATTTTTGTCCTAATAAAAATAGTAATTTGTAATTAACGTGTGTTAATTTGCTGGTGATAGGTCAAGAGACTGACAACTCTCAAACACCTCAACAGACATTCAGAGAATACAGTGTTCTGTTCTGAAAAGCAGTTTTCTGAAAACACCATCACACTACTCAACAGACCTGTTCCCTAAGCATGCCTGCAATCAGGTTTTCTTTTGTTTAATCTGCTAGAAGTTTTCATTTTTCTCCTGAAAAAAAACCCTCTCTCAGAGCAAGAGGAGACTGATTCAATTTTGGTATCTTCAGGAAATAGTCCTGGTTCTAACACTGCTAGAACTGGAGCTACACAGTTATTGTCTAAAGAAAATCTGAAGACAAAAAACCTAGGTGGATACACTGAGCTCAATTTCTTAAGAAACATATTTTACTAATGCTACAATGAAGGTTGAAAGGAACTTTTATCATTACAAGAAGCCTAGCTGAGTTTGAAAAAAAGCACTGTACATTTTCCAAATTTTCCAAGTATATTAAAAGGACCGAAAGTTTAGTGGAGAATCAATATAAGCTTCTAAATACAATCAGGCCTTTGACACAATTAAATTACTGTGGGATAACAAACTGTGATTAGTCATAATCCACGGAAACCCCACAGTAAGTGGGAGAAAATTCCAGGTGACCTTGTGTCTTTTGTTAAACAAACAAACAAAGAAAAAACCCAACAGAAAAAAATTCTATTCACATTTATTGTGGGAGCTGATGAGTCAGGCTATACTTTTGGACAGTTATTATGGACCAGGTGACCTTCACGTCTTAGCGGCCTGAGAATGACTTGTTCGTTGCAGATAAACTCTGATTTAATTGCTGCTTGAAGTAGTCAAAAGCATTTAATACAAAAATGTCATGTCCAATACAGAAAATTAGCCTCTGACATAACTTAAGGCCAACAGTATGCTACCTGTTTCCTAACTCAAAGCAAGAAACCTCTACAGTAAAATTGAACTTCTCAGTCTTTAAGCAGGTTTTGCAAGAAGTTTGTCATGTAAAAGCCTTTAAAGAATTTCACTGAAAATCCACTAACCACCTGCTGAAGTAATCTCCTGTTCCACAGACAACATGCCAAACAACCTCACCAAATATTCATATAGCAAAAGGGTAGAAAGTAAAATCTTTCATAGAATTTATATTTTCATAAGAGGTCACCTTGATTACTGTTGTGTTTTGGTATCTCTCCCTTCCTGCTTTATTTGCTTCTGCTATGATCTCTTTGTGCTCAGGATCTTAAATTCTAAGCTGGAATACTGTTTTGATTTAAGAATAGTGGAGCTGTGTAAATCCAGAGTTCACGTCAAAGGCTTTTGTGGTACAGCTTTTCAACTACAGCCCCCTAGTGAACCCATCAGCTTTACATAGTCACAGGCAGTTCTCTTGAGGTAAATACTCTCCAAATGACAGACAAGAAACAGACAAACTACTCCAGTTTAAACTATATTGGTACATTACCTCATCCTGCAAGATCTTAACAGACAAAGCAATGTTTGCAAAACCTGGTGATGTAGACTGGACTGTAATGCAACTACCTTGTTACTGTAGCTAACTTTATTTGAAATTACAAGAGTCAAAGAAAAAGAAAGCAAACTTATTTAGGGATCAATTCTTAATGCCTTGATAAAGGCATATGGTAGCACTTCCATCTATCTGAAAGCCTCAAATATTCACAGAAATTAAAGCAATAATGACATTAGCAAGAACAGGAAATTGATTAGCTTGGGTGGTCTCAAACAACAGCATATTTAAAATAATTTACAAGGTACCTGCCTATTAAAGTTTTCTTCTTTCTTTTTTTTTTTTCCTTTCTTAAAATCTTTGTGAGGTATTGGAAACAAAGTGCAAAATTATTAACCATTCATTTCCCCCAAATTCGCTACAACAGGGATACAATGTAAACTAGATTGCAGGTAATCTCACCATAAAAGCATGTTTTAAAACTGAAAATACTCCAGTGAAAAAAATGTACTTAGAAAAACCCACTCTTTTACATATTTTAAATTTGTTCAGTTTGCTCAGTTTGTTACTCATGCTTTGCTGCTGTCATTCTTGAAAATTTCACTTTATGAAATATTCTATTATTTTTGGTTAAATAAGAAAAAAAAACAGAAATGGTGATTCAGAAGGATCACTGTAAAACAGATATTTTAGGCATTAAAATTCACTTAGGCCAATGCCGAATTTCTCTGCAGAGCACATCAAGAAAAAAAACAAGAAACATGGTTGGCTGCAATTCCATGAGCTAGGGAGCTCAGAGAATTTGGTGGAGTCATACTGTTTAAAAACACAGTGACTACTGCAGCAGAGGAAATGTTTTAATATGCAGTTAACACAGACAACTGTTATGCTTATTTTCAGATACACAAGATAATCTGTTACTATTTAGGGGAAATTTGGGTGCTAAATTTAAGCTGATAAAATATGGGTGCCTAAAAAAGTATAAAAGTATAAACATTTCCCCCTACACAATTACATTTTTAGTAAATTCAATTCAGTTCTAACATCTTAAAAAAAGACAAACATTTTATGTGTTGTTGTGGAGGGGCCAGCAGCTTCCCGTGCAGACCACATCCAAGCCGCAAAATGCATTACAAACCCTTTCAAGCATTAGATGCATGGACAGAACATTTAGCCCATTGCTTAACCTGCTTAGTAGAAATGGTTTTTACAAATTGTTTCTGCCAAACTTTTATCAATGTATAGTAAGTCCTTTAAAAAAAAAAGTAGACCCTGGGTGTTTGAAAATCAGAATTTTGTGTAAAGGATTACTTAGAGTATATGCATAAATTCTGAAGTTACTGAGAATGAAAACTGTAATGTCTTTAGAATTCAAAACAATCTTGTAGATTTTTGAAACTCCCTCCCACTGCTTTCATAAGTCAATGAAGCCGAGTTTTATACTCTCAATTTCATTAAGTGTTTTAAAGGCGTGCTAAAGATTTTGATCAAAACATAGTGTATTAAAAAGCTCCAGTCTTGTGTATTAGCCTTCATCAAGGACAAACTAATAAAACTGCACCAGATGTTTTCAAACAGTGTTCTTTAACTGCATAGTTGAAACAGTATAGAAAGATTGATTACAGGTACCCTGAATGTCTGTAGTAATTAGGTTTTTCAAATGGGTGAGCTCATGTTCACACTCAAGGTTGATTTTAAAAGCAGTCACAGAGATAGGGATCTAGGACTAGCCAGCCATATTTCTGTACAACCTCCAGCTCTAGAAAAATCTCTACCATAACCCACAGCGTTCAATGCTTATAAGCATTTAAAAAAGCACAAACACACATATGAGTACAAACATCTCAAAAGAAACAGAATGTTCAGTTGTTCATTTTAAGTGAATTTTGATTCCCCTTCCAAACATCTGGCTAAGACTGGAGCATAACTTTTGCAGGAGACTGTTTTAACAGAAGGAACATCAAGAATAACTCAGGTGAAGGCCATTTTGTCTGAGTTTAGTCTTCCCTCCGGGTATTAAAATATGCAATAAATCCAGTCAATATATACACCATTTCTTTAGAGAAACCTTTTCTCTGTTGTGTAACGTTTTATGTGCTAGTTTCAGTTGATCTCCTCGGCTGTTATCACAGAATAGAGTATGTCACAGAGCCAAAAGGAATGTGCAGTATAACACAGTCAACCAGGGCTGCCACTGATTTGGAAACAATGTAGGCCCAAATATTTGCATTTGTGGGCTGTAATATATGTGTGTGTGCGTGCGTGTGTGTGTGTGTGTGTGTGTGTGTGTGTGTGTGTGTAGCACCAATTACATTGTCCTTTAAATGTTTACAATGATTAGTAGGAAAATGTCTCCAAACTGATCAACATTGGGTCATCCAGCACCAGACATTAAGTGCTACATGTCTCAGAGGAAAATATGAGCGCGTGGTCATTTCTTTTCAAATGACCAGCATCAGTCAGCCCACAAGAGAGTACAACCATGCACTACAACCAAAACTTAACACACACTCCCACATCATCTATTCCCATTATGTAATCTTGTAATGCTTTCAGCCAGTTGACACCAGCTTATAGGCAAAAATGGTTGAACCCAGATCAACAGAAAATTGTCTAAATCAGATTTTTTCTTTCGCAGCCGAGCCTCTTCAGTGTGACAATTCACTGCGTCTTGGAATAAAAGAGATAAAATTGTCACCGTTCAACACTGTCTTCACATCCTGGAACCTCGTTCTTGCAAAATCTGAAACAGACCAATAAAAATTCTATAAATGAAAATTTGCTCAATGTCATTCCTAAAGCATGGAGGTCAAAGAGCAACAAAATGACTTTTTCAAATAACTGATAAAGTGTCAGGGAGCTGGTTCAAGGACATTCCTGAAGTCTGTGCTTTAAGGCTGAAGAAAAGACAGATTGATACATACAATGTCTACTATCAAACATCATGAAAACAGATGTAAATCGCTGCTAGGAATTGGGTATGATTAATATAACCAAAGCTTAAGGGTTTGTAGATGCAGAAAGTAAGCCATTTCGCCTCATGCCAGTTCTGAAGATACTTAGGTCCTGTGTACTTGGGTACTTTATTAGAAATTGAATTTAATCTTCATTTTTCCTGTTCCAGCAAAATGTCCTTAACTCTCTGAAGTTTCAGCTGCAAATTGTGTCCCATAAATTAGTACTGAAAACAACTATCAACTCAAAATATGCACAAATGGCACACTGGGTGAGATGATGCAGAAAGTTTTCAAAGGCCAAGACTACGAGTTGGCAAGATTTAAGTCAACAGACTGATTTAAAATCTGTAATAGATGCCCAGGCTTGGTCTTTGGCATGAACTAAAGTCAACCAACTACATTTGTTCAGAGATTTTTACTATGCTATTCAGACATACAAAGCTTATCAGCTGGACTGACCAGCTATATGAAAATAAGTACTACTCTGACAGCAGTTTTAAAATATTTTTACATTAATATTATTTGCTCATGCAAGATACCACCAGTCTTTTAGGCATCCTTGATGACATGAAAATTGTTTCTGTGGACACAGGACATAGCACACTGCACCTTTCATGCATTACCTTGTCCATCATTACCCTTTGAAATGCCCAAGCCAGGCAGCTGCGAGGTAATGCAGGCTCTGACTTCATGTGGAAGAATGTATTTCTCAAAAATTCTGTCTAAGGCGTTTGATTCTCCCCCTGTTAACTGAGATTCCCATTACAGTGAGTAAAAGGAATTTTTTTTCCCTAAAAGCAGTTGGTTTGTTTAATATTCACTTTAAAATACATATATTAAACATAGGGACTGAAGTCTAATGCAAACAAAATATCTACCCCTGAAAATCCTAGGAATCCTTATCCTTGTCTATAGCATCTTACAACATGAAGACCACCTATTCCACTTCCAATTTGACTATTTTTTTCTTTTTCTGTTTCAATTCTGTTTGGTTCCGCCAGTGAGGAAAGGATCCAAGTCTCAGTATTGACTGTGCAAGCAACGACGTTTCTCATGTTGCTACTCTAAACTGAATGGCAATCGGCAATAACGAGGTCACTGCAGGGAAGCCTTTGAGCAAACTGTAGAACCAATCATGACAGTAGCTAAATAAAGCACTAAGCAAAGCTTCCAATGTACTGAGCACAAGTACTTAACAATGTTAATCCGTAAGTAAAAGTATCTCTAATAATACTTCATTTTCTTTTGCTTCTTGACAGTTTTCCTGGGAAGGGCTCTTGATTTCAAAAGTTGAAAGAAAGCAAAGGCACAATCCCTGGACTATGGCATAGCTGTCTTCAGTGTAGAATTTCCTTCATGGTGATTTTAGTGTAGTCTGATATTAAGACAAACACCTGATGCAAGTACTCAGTAGCACATTCACTGCCAGAAGACCCACAGAATCTGACAGCACACACAAACACTTCAGTCTTTGTGCTTGTAAAATAAAGGTTGGCAAACACTTAACACAGCACAGCAGTTTCTTGTATGGTTTTAAGTAAAAAAAGTCTAGGTATTTGGTTTCTTTTTTGAACTGTTAAAATGTTGATAATTTAACCTCCTCTTCAATCTTCAATTAACCTCAATCTTCAAGCCTAGTATGTCTTTCATAATGACTGTAGTCAAGCAGGGTCTCACCTGCTTTGCAAAGCTCCATGGGATCTTTCAAGGACTAGAGTTCATAAAGAACCCATCACCATTTTTGTGCCCCAGGGACAGTTCAGAGACAGTTCAGTGTTAGCTTTAAAAAAAAAAGAAAATTAAAAATCCACTTTACCACTTGTTCACTGCACTTCCTGCAGTACCTGGATCTCACTTTGTGCATAGAAAGTTCTTTTTCATTTCAAATTCAATATTATTATTTTGAAGTTATAAAGTCAGGTGTCACTGCAGCTACTTTGATAAACTTCCAAAATATAGAAAGATGTTTCCCATGGGCCATAACATGTTTTAGGGTATTTTAGATGCATATATTGCTTATTTCATGAAGATAATTTACTATGCATGCCAAGCAAAAAGCATTTCATATGAAACTGTAGGAGAGATACAAGTGAATTCTGTGAGGAGAATCCATGCCCTGAAAATTGCTCAGCAACTGCAAGTATAATATATTCAAAAGGAATTAGACAAATTTACAGAATATAGTGCCATTGACACGTACTCATGGTATCAAAGTGTCATTGTACATTTCATACAATGATCTGGATGCAGGCCTTAAGCCAAAATTCCTAAACTGAGGCTCACTGGAAGGTGGGGAAATATATCAGAAATTAATTTGATAAATGCTTCATACTTAAACTCTTTCCTCGAGTATTTGCTGTTGGTCACAGCTGAGAACAAAGTGCTGGAGTAGATGCCCACACAGCGGCTAACAGTCTGACCCAGCAAATGTCAGTAAGTGAAACAATTTCCAACAGAGACAAAAACATTGCTGAAACAAGCACCGATGCAGTTAGAAATTAATATTAGATCTATTAATTTTGTAAATCCTTCCAATTTAAAATGAAACATTTCAGTGTATTCTTTCCTAGAAGATTACAAATCCTTCTATGATTAACAGAAATTCTATCAGAGCAGGCAATATTTTAGTATGCTTTGCTTGGTACTTCTTCTGTAATGTCTTCCTTTACTAAAGGGGAAATGATTTCTGGTCAGCAAACTCTCATGAGAGGTGTCCCATCCATCTCTGTTCAGAAACTGTGTGAAAGCAGACCTTTTGTAGTCATGGAAAGTGACTTTGTCCAAAGAGGAAACTGAATTTCAGTTATCAGGAGTTCTATCAAAGTTGTACTTACTTACTAAACACTGAAAGGATGACTGACTCTGAACTGCAATTTGAAATTCTTCCTTTTTTTTTTTTCCCCCTGCAAAACCCTTTAATACGACTATTGCTAAAAATTTTAGTGGCTTACTGGGCAAAAATGCTGAGAGAAGATGTCTCAACACTAACAGAGGTCAATAGAATTTGAAAAAAGTTATGGCAGGTCTTCTCCCAAACCGCTAATAGATAGCATTGAGGCATATGTCTGGAGCAGAATCAGACACGGAAGAAGTTTTTGTTTGAGAACATGCTCCACTAGCTAAACAGGTGACTTCACTAACGCTCCTCTGCCTGCACACCTTCAATTGCAGAATCACCAAACAGTTTGGGTTGGAAGAGACCTTTAAAGATCATCTAGTTCAACCCCCCTGCCATGGGCAGGGACATCTTTCGCTACGTGAAATGCTTGAAATGATGCTCAAGGCCCCACCCAACCCAACCATGAACACTTCCAGGGATGGGCATCCACAGCTTCTCTGGGCAACCTGTTCCAGTCTCACACCACCCGCACAGTAAAGAATTTCATCGTTATAGCCAATCTAAATCTACCCTCTTTCAGTTTAAAAACATTGCCCCTAGTCCTGACACTACGGGCCCTGGTAAAAAGTCTTTCTCCGTCTTTCTTATAAGCCCCTTTTAAGTATTGGAAGGCCGCAATACCATCTCCCCGGAGCCTTCTCTTCTCCACACCAAACCACCCCACTCTCTCAGGCATTCTTCATAGCAGAGGTGTCCCAGCCCTCCCTCTCTCTCACAGTTTTCGTGGCCCTCCTCTGGACCCACTCTAACAGGTCCATGTCCGCCTTTGTACTGGGAACCCCAGAGTTGGATGCAGTGCTCCATGTGGAGTCTCACAAGAGTGGAGTAGAGGGGGAGGATCACTTCCCTTGACCTGCTGGCCACGCTTCTTTTGATGTGGCCCCAGATAACTGGCTTTCTGGGCTGCAAGTGTACGTTGCTGGCTCATATCCAATTCTTCTCCCACCACTATCCCCAAGTCTTCCTCTGCAGCGCTGCTCTCAATCCATTCGCCGCCCAGTCTGTACCGATACTGGGGACTGTCTGGATCCTGGGGCAGATCTGCTGTGTTCAGAATTTTCTTTCTTTTTGTGTTTATGTTCTGTTTTTCCTCCAGGTGTACCAGATCCAAAGTTGACTTACAAACTCTAAATAATGCTGAATGAACTTTCATATCCTAGGGGCCCAAGTGTGATTGCTTCTTAAGGAAGCAGAATGTGAGAACTATTTCCTCCTACTCAAAATAAATCTGCTGCAGGTAGAATAGCATTTTAAGGACTGTTTGTCTCTCAGGCAGCTTAAGAATACTGCATTCAATTCCAGCACAGTGCCAATATATTTTTTCAATAAAGCTTCAGATTTGATCCATTCCTTGAAGCCATTTCTGAAGACTTGGCAAAAAGACCTTATTCTACCTCAGCAGTGGTTTCTGTTGGCATCAGTTAAGAAAATAACACAGCTGCTTCTTCAGCCATGTGGAAGCAACACTTCAGGAGGTAAGTATAAGGCTGCTTTACAGCTTAAAAGTTCAAGTGTATAGGTGAGAAGCTGGAGTTCAACCTCAGAAAATGGTAAATATCTTCAATTTATACAGGCTCAAGCGACTACCTGCACAAGTATCACTGAACATCCAATTGTAAGTTATCTTCTAGAAATTGGATAGCAGAATAAATATGAGCAGTGCTTGCAGACATGTTAGGAAAAGGTTGCAAAAGTTGTTCTTTCTGATGCAAGTTCTGTGTTCTTCCACTTGTGACTTTTAAGGTACTTTGATTTTCAACGAGACATCAAACTACAGTGGAAAGGACCTGATCCCTCCCTGGAGCGAGTTGTTTCCTGTGATAAATATAAACGTAGCACCGAGATCACACTATTTACTTATATTTGCCAGGACTTGATTAAAAAATTATTAGTTTCAAAATTATCAGGTAAGACCATCTTTTGACTATGTTGCACTTCAGTCAAGTTTGCTAATTTATTGCCAAATCAGACGTTTACTGAAAACGTATACTGTAAGTTTGTATCAGATGCATCTACGCCTAAAAACATTTGACAGAAAAGCTGGTACATAGAAAATAAAAATGAAAAGAAATTCTGGTCCTAGAATCTAGATAAAGAACTTTTCTTCCCAGCAAAGCTTTAAAGGAACCAATCACAACACAGCTTATAACAGCTACAGTAATCATTCTGTCAAAGAAGCAATATCCAGAACAGGAATTCTATCTTTGCTAACCATGCCACAACTATAATCACAAACACACACACCACCAGGACTAGCCAAAGGACAGCACTAGTGAGGGTAGGAATTGGATGGGGCAGAAAAGTATCTGGGTAAGATCCTAGGGCAGCTAGTGCTCACCATGACATTTACACTTAATCTGAGTCATTCATATCGTAATCCGTTTCTTCGTCCTCACTCTGAGTGGCATGCAGCATGCAAGTATAGAGAAAGGAAGGGAAAAGAAGAGATTGCAAGTGAGTCAGAGCCGTAAGAAAGTACAGTCACTTACACTTGAAACATCTGGGAATGACATTTATTTACTTTTATCTGGGACCCCACTCTTTGTAAGAAAGTATGACAGCAGACAATTTCAAGGAGGAACGTTACAGATTTCATGAAAATTTCCTTTTTCAAATGTCTTAAAGTCAGCAGATAGATGCCAATAGTGCCATGCAACGTAACAATAGGGTCCCTAAGTAGGGAGAAAATTTAAATAAGACTGTAAAGCTGGTACCTTAACTCTGTGTACTCTTTGCCGTGGATCAGAAAGGAGAGCACCTGAGAATCTAACTTTGGATGCAGATGTTATGAACAAACTTTGGTCACTTGTCCCAAGAGTGACAGGTCAACAAAGTGTTATGAAAGAGAATAATACTTGTGGGAATACAGATTATCTTTCAGTACTGCTACGGCTGCCAGTACAAGCCACTGGAACTATTTAAGTCAATGTCCCAAACGCTGTTAATTTCCTTAGCTTAGGTGCATTAGAAGGTTACATGCAAATCAACTACTAACTTACTACACAAACTGTTTAAAAAAAAAAAAAAAAAACACAAGAAAAAAGATCTCTAGGAAGGAATGAAGGTGAAGCTTGATTAGATGGGCTATCAGAAAACGCTTTTTCCTATTCTGAGAGTCCAGTACTATTAATTAAAATTGAAGTATTTGCCAATAAAAATTACATACTGGCAGTTTTTTGTTTTCTCTAACCCAGCCTGCTGTAAAAGTAATAGGAAGACTTTCTCATGGCTTCTAAAAGTCAGTCCCAGTACATGAACACATTACTCTGTATGATTCACTGGACACCAGCATTTCAATCATATGAACGTTATGGGGACCAACTCAGACAGTAATGAACAGATATCAGATGAGAGGATTAACACCAGCTAAGACAGAACTACTGAGACAACAGCTCCCACGGTTCAGTCAAGATTCGTCAACACAGCTGTCAGAAACCTCCCAACTAAAAAGAATTTTTTTTCTCCCACCCCATCCCCCAGGCACAACATAGACCTATTAAAAATAATTGATCAATTAGAAACACAATTTATGAAAAAATTATCAACAGCTCAACTCTTCCAGGACAAAAGGAGCGTGTGTTTATATCTCCAACTGAAATTAACAGTAATTCTTATTCATCACCCTGGTCAAATTATGCTCTGCTCTCTTCTCTGAAACAGTGACCATGAAGCACTTCAATGGAGAGGTCTAAGATTTAGCTTCTCCCAGAGCTACTGATTTTACAGAGTTGTACTGCATTCCAATCTAGCTTTTGTATTTAGGGTTTAATAGTTTCATTTGCTCATATTTTCTTGTACATTAAGGATGCAGTGTAACTCTGGCAACTTCTGAAGTTCCCTAAAGATGCACTACCATTCCTTATGAAGACGTTTATTAGGTTCTAGAATTCTATGTTTTATTTCAGGTACATATCTCAGCCCTGAATTATTACTGCGCACCTCTTTAACTTGTTAACTTTTAAAGTTTTCCGGAAGCATTCTGGTAAAAGCAGACCTTGACTAGAGTTTTGGAAAGAGCGTGACGTGATTTACCCAGGTTCACTGTTTATCCTTGACTACATTAATCCCTTACAACTCCTTTGAAGTTCTACCTCAACAGTGACATAAGAGCATAAATTAATAATTTGACTAAGAATCCAACGCAAAGCTTGAAATACTTTTAAAGTGCAATTTACAAAAATGTCTCTATATGTGTAGCTGCATAACCAAGTTACAAGGCACAGAAAGTAATGAAGTTTTATCTGAGGCCTCAGTGCAAAGACCCAGATCAAGTCTTAGCATTATTTCAAAATTAATTTCTTTGAAGGTGATTCTTGAAAAAGCAACCTTCAATGTTTTACCAATTGTTTCCCATCTACATACACTAAATGAAAAGCTTTTAAGCCAACTACAGATGTATCCAGTTTGTCTGTAGTCATCTCCTCATAAAAAGCAACAATACAATGATAAGAACTGTTCAATATGAATGGAAGAAAAGAATACATGTACATACATAACTGGTCTGCCTTCTTACTATTCAGTTGTGTTTTTTACATTTTCCCTTGTACAAACTCTGAAAGACAACTGAATAAAATGCTAAGATATTCACAGGATCACAGGTTGGAAGGGACCTCAGGGATCATCTAGTCCAACCTTTCTAGGAAGAGCACAGTCTAGACAAGATGCCCCAGCACCCTGTCCAGACGACTCTTAAAGGTGTCCAACATGGCTGAGTCAACCACTTCCCTGGGGAAGTGGTTGTATTGCTCCCATTACAATCTTTTCGTAAAGCTGATTACAGAAAGAGAACTAGGTAGAAACCTGAAAATATTAAGCTAACAAAGACCTTCATTTTATAATATATTGCACACGGACTACGTTTTTCAGAGACAGCATATTACAGTCTCCATTCTTGACAGTAAGATTTCTTCAGCTGAACTCAAGCAAGAAAAACAGTTTTCAACTGAACCAAGTAGCAGAATAAGGAAGCATTCAAATGTGTAAGAAGCAAAACCCAGATTCTCAACTGTAAACATCAAGTGTCTGCCAATACTCAAAAAACAGGACAGGTATCAGGAACAGTACAGAGTACTGCATTTAAAGAATCCATTTGGTATAACAAATGCATGCTGACTGTACCATTTACAGTCTCTCATACAACGGACAGGGAACTATTATTAGTCATGAGTGACTGGAAAAAAGGCAATTAAATAATGGTACAGAACAGAGGTAGGTCTAGTACAAGTTAGTGAATCTCACCAAATCTGACACCATTTTCCAGTCCAATGTCTAATAACTTACCTTTGCTTTTTCACTGGGTTCACTGGTTGTGCCATATGGAGTGTTATGCAATTCCTTTGAGACAACACACAGAAATTCAGCCTGATCTTCATTGCCATAGTTATAGGAAGAACCAATACTGACCAGCTGAAAGATGGGGAGGGGGAGAAAAAAGTCAATTGCAGTTCCACATAGAACAAATTCCATCAATTCTCATCATTAGTACAAAAACTCCTCACTCTTCAGACTGTTGGTTGTGCCTGAAGTATGATTCTCCACTTCAATGCAAATACGTTTTGATGTTGACAAATACACTGACACTCTGATGATAAACATAGCTTTTATTTTTAAACATTTACAGAATTAACAATTTACGGTTATGACTATACTGTGAAAGAAAAGACTAGAGGCAGGCCAGTGGAGAAGTAGCCTGTTCCCTGCTTCTCTTATTTACGGGAAACCTTCCCATCCTCCAAAGTTAATTTTTAAAAAAGTTTGTATGTGATATCTTAATGTGGCATGGTTTAACATGTAAACGGCTGCATGCAAGAAGCACTTTAGCCTGAAGGGATACCCACCACATTACTTACAGAATAACAGTACTTCTATTAAAACATATTTTGAGTGGACAAAGACAAAACTTGCATTTGATTGGAAAACAGCAAGACACGATATGGTGGGACACCAAGATTAACATCTGAAATTCATACGTACTGCTACAAGGAAGTTAATTAAGGAAGCGCTACAAGCGGAAGCCATGTATAATGAAATATGACATATTTACAAGCTTCTGCAAGTCTTGATATTGAATGATGAATGATAATTTACTGACAGAGAAGGATATACTCAACATCAGTACTACCTCATATGCAGCATGTTTATCAAATGGCAGAAATTTCATGTAACTTGTCTTACCTTACACACAGTACACTTACCTAATGCTAGAAGCTTTACATAGCCTGCCTTTCCACGCTAAAATCAATTCAGATGTAGCTGGTTCATTTATTTCAGGCTTATTTCAAAAGCATGATAAGATAATGTATGATGCTATTACCACTGACCCAGATCGAAGTCCTAAAAATTAACCTGTTGCACAGATACACTGTATCTAAATGTCATTACCAAAACTACATTAAGTCTACCTACCAAATTACCACACACATGTGATAAGGCTGTCCTACTCCCCAGTCTCTATTATAGCATCAAAGTGCCCTAGTAATGGCCCCACAGAAAAGGCCTGACTTGTTTTTTAGGGCAACAGCACTTGAAACACTGTAGTTATCTATCTAAAACACAAACTGTGTACTGTCATTAGTCTAGCAGAGCACCAACGAGAGTAGAAGCCTTGTTAAAGTAAGGAAAATGCAGCCAAGATGATATCTTGGTCCAGAATCTGTACTTGAGGGATAAGGTTATTCCCCCAACAAAAATGGATGGTAGACCAAGGTTAAAAGCAGCTTCCACATAGCACTGTCAGGAGGAAATAAAGCCTCATTGTACTTTGAAGAAGAGAGATGCTCAGATGTTCCAGTACTGTGGTAAGACTGCCAAGCAAGCACCTCCATAGACAGAGCCAGCGTCTACAAAGAGCAGCAGGCAGTATGTCTGCACAACGAACCAATTTGATGCCAGTCCTAGGCAATGTCAAAATTTTTGAACCCTGATGGTATGAGAGCGTACAAAGCTCAGCCTCCAATGAACAGTACTGGCAACCAAAATTCAGCGCTCTCAAACTACCTATTTTAACTACACTGTCTGGGTGTGAACACCAGAAATCTTTCCCTCCCTTCTCCACTTCTAACATCACTCTTGTTCGGCAAAATGCATACATAGTCAGTAATGAACACACGCTGACCAAAAATGAATGTGAGAAAGACATTTTTTTCCACCAAAACCATGTAATGAAGTTACAAAACCCCATTTTTTTCAGAAGCATCAATACATCCTCACTGGAATACAAAGGCACCATTTTTCTTGAGACTTTAAGTCAGATAATCTTTCACAATGGATACTCTGCAGTCTGCACCATAACATACTTGTGTAATATAGAATCACAAAACCCATAAAGTAACTAGTTGCTTAGTTGTACAAAATGGACTAAGAAAGCCCACTGACAACCTGGAAAATCATCCCAGGCTTACTTCATATATAGACATGGTTTGTTGATTCTCTTCCCTATCAGAAAAAATATCATGCACAATTTCTCAGGGAAAAAAAGCAGTTAAGCTGGCTCTAAGGCTGTTAAAGTGGTATAAAATTTATCTTACATATATTATATATCAATTACAAACCACATAATCACAGAATCCTAGACTGGTGAGGGTTGGAAGGGCCCTCTGGAGCTCACCCCGTCCCACCCCTGCGTGAGCAGGCACCCCCAGAGCAGGGGCATAGGACTGCGTCCAGGCGGGGGGTGAATGTCTCCAGGGAAGGGACCCCACAGCCTCTCTGGGCAGCCTGTGCCCCTGCTCTGGCACCCGCACAGGGAAGGGGCTTGTCCTCATGTTCAGGGGGAGCTTCCCGTGTTCCAGCTTGTGCCCGTGGCCCCTTGGCCTGTCACTGGGCACCGCTGAAATGAGTCTGGCCCCATCCTCCTGACACCCGCCCTTCAGATATTTATAAGCATTGATGAGATCCCCCCTCAGTCTTCTCTTCTCCAGGCTGAACAGACCCAGGTCTCTCAGCCGGGGCTCACAAGGGAGAAGCTCCAGGCCCCCGATCATCTTGGCAGCTCTCTGCTGGACTTGCTAAAGCAGTTCCCTGTCCTGCTTGAACTGGGGGGCCCAGAACTGGACACAGCATTGCAGATGTGGCCTCACTGGGGCAGAGCAGCGGGGGAGGATAACCTCCCTCGCCCTGCTGGCCACACTCCTTTTTGTGCACCCCAGGACACTGTTGGCCTTCTTGGCCCCAAGAGCCCTGTGCTGGCTCAGGGTCACCTCACTGACCCCCAGCACCCCCAGGCCCTTCCCAGCAGAGCTGCTCTCCAGCAGGGCCCCCCCAGCCTGCGCTGGTGCGGGGGGTTGTTCCTCCCCAGGGGCAGGACCTGCCACTTGCTCTTGTTGAATCCCATGAGGTTCCCCTGGGCCCATCTCTCCAGCCTGTCCAGGACTCGCTGGATGGCAGCACAGCCTGCTGGTGTATCAGCCGCTCCTCCCAGCTTGGTGTCATCAGTGAACTTGCTGAGGGGATGCTCTGTGCCTTCGTCCAGGTCACTGATGAATATGTTGAATAGGACTGACCCAGCACAGACCCGTGCGCTACTTACAGGCCTCCAACCAGACTGTGCCCCGTTGATCAGGACCTTCCTGAGTTCTGATGGTGAGCCAGTTCTCTGTCCATCTCACTGTCCTCTCATCCAACCCACACTTCCTTAGCTTGTCTATGAGGATGCTATGGGAGACAGTGTTTCTATTCTATAATACAAATACAGTAACTGCTTCAATTATTGAGGTAAGACGTAGGACTATTTTAAATAGTATTTTGAACCCTCTTAAATGCTAGAAAACATTCAAAAAGCTGGATACATGTTTAAATAAAGCCACACATAATTCACCTTCTCTGAAGAGAAATTTGAAGAGTAAAATTCAAGCATCTGATTTGATTTAGTACACAGTCAACTTTTCTTCTAGCAAAACGGCAAGAACCTGATATCAGATACACCATGATAACAACTACCAGAAGGAAAAATACTTCTTTACTCATTGACACTCAAAAGAAATAAATGACCTGTCTGAAAGTAGATATGATACAAGAGACAAACCATTGATTCTGCTTCAACAAGGTTGATAGGTCCTCAGTACGTCCCCTACTAACACTTGATAATCCAAATAAGTTGACCTTTTGCACATAAGTCCTTTTAGGAGACAAGGCAGAATACTCACTAGCTAGTTGGATAGGACTTTTGATTTAGCTGATTGCAAAACATCCAGATGACATTTTGCCTTTATTGATCAGCTGGTGCACTTTAATATAAAGTCACTTTTGCAACATTAAACGCAAGTTCTTCAAAACTCCAAATTGTGATGCTCTTGTAAGTGGTTCTCTGTGTGTGCAACTAAGAGTGTATTATTTGCATAGTATCAACAGCATGCTAGAAACTTCATCGTAGCTTTTTGAGATGCATCAGCAGTAATAAGGATGATGGCAGGAAAAGAAACAATGGAAAATGATTGCAGATTAGAACTGAACTGCTGTGTCAGAAAGCATGATCAGAAATAAAGAAATATTTTAGCACTTGTATTCCAAAAGTCACCCCATTGTTCCCAGTGTTGGCAGCAACAGGATGCTAGGATGCTGATAAACTGGAAGGAATTGTTAAACTCCCCCCACCCGTGTCTGTCTGTCTGTCCCTGCCCATCCCTCCCCAGCAGTAAAAAAAGAACCCACAACAAATCAGAGTAATCTGAGGTCTGCAAAACATGCATCACAATGGATAGGAAAAGGATTTCAGATTATCCAGCCTACTGTTCCTCAGACTTTCTGAAAGGACAAACTCTTTTTGCCTCATGGGACTTGAACAGTAGAGAGAGTTTTAACGACCAAGAAATAAGTAAAGAAATAAAAGAACATTTTGAAACTCTTGACTTTCATAGATTTGTATGATTATATATATATATGTGTAAGTGTCTGTATTCTTCTTGGTTTTTTCTTCCATGACTTGTTTCATTACACTCCTTACTAAAGCAGTGTATCCTGCTTGAGTGTCCCTGTGAGCCCCAACAGTGTCATAACCGAGCACAGGAAAATGTCAATGGAACTTATCACAGAAAATTCATTAGATCATGATCCATTCACTATTCACATGGAATAAGGGTGCTGACACTAGCAGCTTGTCAGCCGTAACTAAAAAAGGCAGGAATAGAATGCATTATTATTATTATCATTAATCAACAGAAATATAGTTATTTGCATTATAATGCTTGATGTGCCAATACAGGTCAGGATTTTCCTGAAAAGAAAAAGAAATAACAATAGGGAAGTTCCTGTCTCATAAAGCATGAACTTTTAAGTAAGATAAAAGATGACAATCAGAAAGGGCAAAGTTAAAAAAAACCAAAACCCAAACAGTTTGGCATAAGTAAAGGTGGACAGAGACTACCTGATGCTTAGCTATGGTCAGGCTTGTTTTCAAAGAGGGAAAATTTAAGACAGATTTCAGGGACAATAATGAAGTAACTTTCTGAAGAACTTTTCCTAAGCCTGCAGCTTTATGAGAGGATAACTGTGTCTTTTGAAAAGGACTAAGGAAAACAGATGATAAAATTGGTAGAGGTGAGAGAATAGGTCAAAATGATTCCTACATCAAGTTAGTCAATGGCAGCAAAATACATGAATCTCTTCCTGTCTTAAATCAATGACTGTACACCTAAAAATACCCCTATGAATAGGCAAAATGGTTGGGGCATCACTTCTAGGAACCTTATTTTTGAAGCGAACAAATCTCATGCCTAACTGAATTGAGTCAGATCTCAAAACCAGCCACATTTCAATAACTTGCCTACACAGATTTGCTACACTGGTTTAACAATATTGATTCCGAATCTATACAGTACATTTACAGGCCAAATTAGCAATAACATTACCATCAGAGATAACCACTCCAACTTGCACAAACAGCATCTCTGCTTCCCACTGGAGTTATTCATATTAACTAACTTTTCTACTTCATGACTACAAATTTCCTTCTTTTTCTGTGATGGTCTGATTCTCAAAACTCAGAAAATTTTGTAATAATCATTCTCGAATTCTATTTTAAATATTGTTATACTTTGAATATTACTGCTTCTATTTCAGATGTGGTAAACACCTTATACACTAGAAAGCTTTTCTTGGAAAGCTTGTCTCTGTAGCTTGTCTTTTTTTTTTATTATACTAACAGTTGACAGAATAAAAGAAAGTCGTCTCCTCAATTTTTTTTAGCTAATCAAGTTGTATGAATGTAAGGCTAGCCTCTACACCTTTCAGAGCTATAATGCATTCATGCTATTGCCTTCTCAAGGGATTTGCAAAAGGCTGTGAAGATCCATACACATCAGCTGTTAAACTCAGCACTGAGGACTGACACCAGGACTGCAAGCATATTTCTTTCAGATCTCTTCATGCAGTTGTCAGACTTCAAATCTAGGAAGAAGAAAAATGCATTCCCTTCCAGCTTTGGGTTTTTTTGTTTGGTTGGTTGGTGGTTTTTTTTAATATGTGCCTTCATTTCTTCACTGCCTTCCCCCATCTCTCATTTTATTATGCTGAATTTTACTTTGAGCTATCCAGCACATGAAGACATGAATAACATCATGCTGCCTGTACTCCACACATCCTTAACAACAGGCCACATTTCCTACTCAGAGCCAGAAAGTCTGCAAATCCAGTGCATTAATTCCACATTCCAAATGTTACCTATACAACTGCAGGAAAGAGACAGTGCTTGGTACATTGAAAGTAGATTCTGAAATACAGCTAGGCAACAATCCAGGTTTAAAAACTCGAACTGTATGGCTAAGTGTCCATATAAACTCATAGGCAACGTTCTGCTCATGTCAAGTCGCTTTACTGTCATGTTATCATGATGTTACACTGATCTTTCAGACTGAATAACCATATATATAGCAAGGAAAGGAACAAGTATTCTGAGTATTTTATTGATGAAAAGTACTACAGAACACCAGGTTCCCAAATCAGTTCACATAAGGCACTTCAAAATGGAGCATAGCTATGTAAAGAACTGGAAACTGCCTCCAGTGTTACTGGTTAGCAAAAAATCCTTCCCAAACTCTTGAACACTGGGAAATAACATAGCAATTAAAAAAGCAGTGACCTGAGGGTGAGGGGAGCAGGAAGAATGAGACAGCCTAAAAAGCCAATGAGTGAAGCTATGATTCTTCATTTGGGTTTCAAGAAAATTTCCCAAGGGGGAAAAAAACCCAAACAACAACAAGCCAAAAAAAACCCCAGTATGTTCTTTCTACTTGAGACAAGATTTAAAACTGCCAGTTTTGTTCTCCCCTCACTCCTCATATTTCATTGCTGAAATATTGTTATCCATTGTTCCAGTTTGAGTATATTTAATTCACCTAAAAAAAATTAGTTAAGTACTGAGTTATCAAAAATAAAGGGTTTGAACTCAGAACTTAACTGGCTATTAGGTGGATGAAATACACTCAAACTGGAACAATGATTAACACAAAAATGTCCCTTTCTGAACTCAGTGAGCTCAAAGCTTTATTTACAGGGCTCCTAATGTTTAAATTGTACCACTTTTACTTAACAAGTAAGGATCAAAGGCTGGTAACTTTGGAGGAAGATTTAAGGAAAATAAGTTACCTACTGAGAAGGTAAGAACTCTTCTTAAGAAAAACCTTTAACTAAATAACTACGGGTTTTTTGCTTGGTTGGTTTTTTATTCTTTTTACAGTATGAACATTCATAATGTATAATGAAATACTGTGAGTATAAATAAAAGCCAGTCACAAATACACACAAATTACTATGTGCTGTACATCCAGGAATAAAGTGGAATGATTTGAAAGCAGCAGAAACGCAAGGAGGCCAAGCATATCAGTGTGAGGGCAAAAGGAATGGTGTGACACACCTCACTGCAGCATTTCTGGAAGCATCTCTCTTCCCCTTTCACTTCCCGTGACACTATCAGCAGATACTCTGACTGCTGGGCCCGGCCACAGCTGTACTGGGAACCTATACTGACAAGCTGAAATAACCAATCAAAGCAAAACACAAAAAGAAACCTTTGTGAAGCTGAAGCACATACCATTATCCGAATCGTACAAATAACAGATGAGCTCAAATGTTCAGGTAACATTTACTTGCCACTAGAACAGGTTGCTATCAAGCTACAGCTTTCGTTTCAAAATACTTAAAATTTATGGATGCAGTTGCAAAGCCCTTTGTAATTGCAAGGGAAGTTAAGAGTTACTGATAGTAAGTCAGAAAACTCCCCATATCACTGTGGTGTAGCCAACTACTCTGAAAAACATAAACAAAGTTTGGTGCATTATGAAAGCGAGCATTATTTTCCTGTCACACTTGCCAGGTGCAGAAGGTAACGTGGATATCAAACTGGAAGGTGTTACGTAAAGCAATATATCAAGCCTGAGTATGAAAGAGCTTCATCTTGTTCTAGATATTGACAAATAAAATACATCTAAGGAAACATATGAAGTAAACTAGAGTGA
This sequence comes from Phalacrocorax carbo, assembly GCF_963921805.1. Taxonomy (NCBI): domain Eukaryota; kingdom Metazoa; phylum Chordata; class Aves; order Suliformes; family Phalacrocoracidae; genus Phalacrocorax; species Phalacrocorax carbo. The sequence continues at coordinate 232,598 of NC_087522.1, forward strand.
AAAAGGTTGAGTGCCCTAAATTGGTTTTAGAATGGGTAATTTACAGAAGACCCAAGAAAATAACTGGAGTATAAAAAAATTGTCTGTCTTGTTCCCATGAAAATCAGTACCAAGAACTCTGTTCAAACTTGCCCAACATCTAATAATTCAGACGTACAGAACAACCTCAGCTAAATTTCTCAACTTATTACAAAAAATTATTTTATCTTAATAATACATGACAATTCCTAGCCCATTTAAATTCAAGCATAGCCTGTCAGTGCGCTTGAGAAAGATCAGAGCTTTAAATTAAGTGTGAAGAACTAGAGAGCAACTGCTTATTCTGAGTAAACTGGAGATTAATACTGATGAGAAGACTCATGAACAGTAGATTTGTTTTTATCTTGCTATTGTTATGTGAATAATTTTGAAGGCAGCAGCTAAATACCATCTCCTCATATAGTGCACATATTTAAGACAGCATTATGGTGACAGACTCAGATTACATTAATCATTAAAATTTACATGACGGACACACCACTGCTGTCCAAAGCCTTCGTATGTAGCAATTTTGTATAGCCCGAACTTTCTCATTATGCAGTATTGCCAAAATATTGGTTTTCCTGGCTGCCTGAAGAAGTAACAATTGAAGCTGAAAATAATTTACAAAATAACTCCCTGAAATCACAGAAGTGGGGCAGCACAACTATTGTCATTAGTTTTTGGACTGGGACTGATACATAACTGCAGTATTCTATCAGTGCTTTCGTATTCTTTGGAAAAGTGCATCAGTACATCCGTGTAAGCGCACCAGAAGTTTAACACCTTTCGCTCCTATTTAATCATGACAGCCAATTGTAATTTACAAGAGAATTTTGAACTGTTAAGGGGAAAGAAGTATTTTTGATCAAAAGCAGCCACTTAAACATGTTACATGGCGTACAGAGAACAAGGACTCTCAACCCATAGGAATATTACTCCTCCGGAAAAGCCGATGGATTTATTTCTATGCCACCAATGATAACATGTAAAAAGCATGGTAGGTGCCACCCCAAAGCCTGCTTCTGAAGGAAGCGTGCTGCGGAGCAACACAGGTTTAGAAAAAGTAAAAAATTACATAAATGCTACAGTGTTCTCAAATCTTAACAATAAAACTGTTTAGTTTATACAGAATATTCTAATCATGTTTCAAGTGAATGAAGTCTGCTAAAAGCAGGTCTGCAATACAACCAAAGGAGAGAACAGCCTAGTCTGAGGTAATGAGAAGCTGAGTATTATGAGATCATACAGCTCTTGTGTTTATCTACTTCAAACTATGTGTCCAAGAGAGAGCAACATGGGGGAGGGAGGAAGTAGGGAGAAAGCTGGATGAAACAAGGACATAACGCTCAAGAAAACCACTGGATTTTTCCAGTTCTAAAAGAGATTCTAAATTCTAAAAAAGATTATAATAGTTCTTTCAGCAGTTGCAATGTCAAAGCAGTATTACTCCCAAATACAATATCCCCACAGAATACAAGGCTTTAGGACAGGTAAAAGCCATAGTATCATTTAATCTGTTAAAAATAAAAGAATCTCTATTTGTAATGAAAGCTAGTTTCTCATGACAAAAGAATGTCAAAAAGCTTTGTCAATGCACTGGTCAAAAAATAGTCTGGTGCATTAAGTGAGAGCTTTTTTCAGGGACTTAAACAACATGCAGCTTCTGGCATGCCAAGCAGACCCGGTAATACTTCAGCTGGAGAACTGAAGCGTAAGCAGCTTTGTCTGTGCTGGTTCAGTTTATTTGATCATGGCTGTCTCCATGACACCAGCACTGTACACATTTCAATATTTTAAAAAATGTTCTCTTTCACCTTTGTGTGCAGTACTTTTTAAAAATTCTGCTTTGTTGTGTTATTAGAGTGAGACTGCAGAGGATGAGAGGCTTGTACTTATTCCAATCTCTCCTACAGTTGGCTGTAGGACAGACACTGAAAAAGATGCTGGCAGCTGAGCACTTCTGTCTTGCTTCAGCGTTAACAGATTCATTGCTCCAACGCAGTTTAAATATTCTGGTAGGTTAGGAACGTGAAGGATGAAGAGATCACGTAGTTAGTTTCTTATTTACAGAGATTAGCAAAGATAACAGATCTTGCAATTTTACAAGGTATTCTTGAACGCACACACAAAGCTATTTTTATGCAGTGCAAAGAATGAAAACATTCACGTAGCTCAACCTATCCAGCTTCACATCCACGCTGGTTAAGTTCACTCTCCTATGTGTATTAGTCCTTTATCTGAAGAACCATTGTTTGGGTCTGACAAACATATATCTCCCAAGCTCATGTCTTTTACCCAGAGCTCTTTGTATCTGACCTACCATTCACATAAACTCGTATTAGTGGATTTTGGTTTATTTACCCTTCAAATGCTTGTGTGTAGACACAGAAGAATTACATTTCAAACATGATGTAGATGTTTTTATAGAAAGTCAGCACAATTTACCTCCTGGAAAGCTACAGGTTTTTTGTTCTCTGACAAATAAGAATACAGGTATCAAATTTTAACTTAACTGTATATCTTTATCCAATTTCTGAAAATTGCTGCACTTAAAAGATGCACAGAATTAACTTTATACCCCTCTTTCACATAACTGAGTTTTTAGAAGACTTTGTAATTATATGCTGTATGGTTTTTTTACCTGTTCAAATTTCCAGCCATCAGACATTGTGGACACCATTTGAGTGAGTTCCTCTTCCTGGCACTGTAGCACCCTGTACACGTGCTTGACTGGCACCTTCAAAAAAGAAATATAAGACGCTCAATACAGCATGGAATTCACCATGTTTGTGACTTGTCTAAAGTTGCCACTATTCTTTAGAAATGATAAGCAACACCACCTTGAACACCTTTTCACTTTTTTTTTGTTTTAAAAAGAAACGTCATCTGTTCGGGATCACCTTGCAGGAGACTCAATGCTTCAGGAATGTTTCAGAGACTAAAAGTGCTACTTAACAGTTATAACAAAATAATCTCAAGGCTTGCCTACTGTTCCACATGATAGCAAACCACATCATTCAAAATCAAGGCTGAGGTTCTGCAGAGGCCTGCCTAACTTTAAGGAATGTCTGACCATACTAAGAAATGTCTTTATTTCCCTGTCAAAGTTTCCCATCCAGAGCAATGAATAACTAGGACCATTTAAGCAGAAATCTTTTAGAAAATGCTCTCAGAGCTACTCTGCTATCCCACAACCTGTCTTCAACAGAAACTCGGCAACATGAGTTTGCAGTATCTCCATGAAGACTCGGTATCAGGGAAAGCCAGTGTAGCAGAGTTGAAGAACAAACTTGAATACCTTTTTTACTTAAAGGTTTCTCTATCGTATTCACTTTCATGACAAAATATTAATGAGCTGCTATGAGAAGAGGCAGAATATTCTCAACTACAGAGCACTACAAATAAAGAAACTAACTTTGCCACAGACGCATATGACAGGAGCTAAACAGCATCCATACGTATGCTGTATAAACATACTGTATACACAGCAGTTATACTGTAGTTAGGCAATCTCATCATATTCAGAGTATTTAAATGTATATGAGAAAAATATATTCTACAAAAGCTGTTTTCTAAAATAACTATTTCCAGAAACGGTATTATGACAAATGCTACTATTACCAGACATTTTTGAACAATTCTTTAGAATGTTTTCAGTTTCTGAACAGGAGCTGCAACCATATGCCTGTGCCCTTTGTAAGCACACTGGCAAGTACTGGCAGTTAAGAATATTAATATTTGCATATTAATGATTACAGTTCAGCCAAGGATGGAGGCAGCCATTCAGTACCTCACTGGGGAAAATCAGCAGTTAACGAAAAAGAATGGAACACACCCACTACTTGCCATAGAACAAATAATCAAAACCACAGTGGAAAACAGCCTCACCTGTGAGATTTTGCTGTCTCTTTCTCTTATTTTGTCCTTTACCAGTTTTATTAGTGATGTGATATTGTAGAATTCAGCCTCTTCCAGTACACCTAGTATGAGAACGTTTTTTGGAAAGAGAGCATAACCAAAGATTCCACACCAAAACCAGCAACTAGTTCCTAAGATTACCTTCTCTACAGCTATAGAAAATTATTTATTTTGCCCTAGGAAAAGTTCATTCACCAACCTAATGATTCTGGCTTCCTTCAGGCACACGTAGTTCAAAGTTTAACTCATTCTGAATCACTGTCCTAAAAAATCCCCAAAGAAAACTGGTGCCATTTCACGTACAGAATGAGAGGCAGCAAACAAGAAAAAGGAGCACAAATGCCATTCCACAGCAGACTGATGGACCACTATAGCTCAGGCCCCGCCTCAGGCTGGAATACAAGAGAAATTCAAATAGTCCTACTGAAAAGCTCTGCAGCTGCTAGTGTGCAGAGAAGTTTTCTTCCTGTCATTTGAGACCTCTGACCCTGAAATAAAAGCTTAAAGATACATATTACAGACTGGTCCCACTCACATGTTCAAGCCCTACCTGTTCTCCTCACATACTATGTGTTTAACAATGCACATGGAGATTACATTTCACATTATTTCCTGCTAATATTGTTAGACTGTATTTCTCTTTGATTTCTTCAATACCTTACCAATACAGTTTTAGTACTATATGGTTTAAAACAGTCATCCTCCATTTGGGTAAAATTGATATGAATTGAGGACAGTGAGGGAGAAGCTGGGGGCAGAATTTGCTCTTCAAGAGCATATTCCACACACCTGAGCATCCTAGAACTTCACTCTTACTTCCCTTTAGATCTTCTAAGTTTGTTTCAGCGCCAGTATTCTTTTGGTTGAAGAGGACTTAACCGAAATATTCCACACAGTCATATAGGAAAGGTACAAGATTATACAATAAAAGGCACCTTCCCTCATATTTGAATATCTATGTTCTAACTGGGGACAGCGGTTGTGAAATCAGGAATCATACTCAAAACACTCAAATAACAGCATATACTATAAATGCACGATACCTATCAGCTTCTCTTGAAACAGATTGAAATACTACACTGATTAAGATTTACCATCTACTTGTAAGTTACTTTTGGTGACTCAAAAGCAGTGAAATTAATAAGCAAGTGACAAGAAAGCAAGAGATTTAGTAACACCTTACCTTCCTCAGCTAGGTCCTTGTTAATAACCAGTTTTCCGTGTCTGAGATAGTTCAGCACTGGCCCAAAGTAGGTCGGGTCTCTGTCTATTAAATAGGCACCTGTTTCATCCTAGATTTAGGAAAAAAAAAACAACAAACAAACAAAACAACAAAACAAAAAACCCACAAGCAAACAAAACAAACCCCAAAACACCACCAAAATTAAAAAAAACAAAAACACAGAAACAAACAAAAAAGCCAAAAAAAGCCACAATGATTTGAATGTCCAAGCTCGAATTGCAAGCTAATATTCAGCTTGGCATCTGAATAGCAAGCAGGTATTCGGACACAGCCACATCCCTTAAAGCCAAATTTGTTTAAGACATTAAAAGGAATTCAGTGAGGTAGTTGTAATCGTATGACTGATCGCTCAACTCAGTCATGTACTGCACAACTTCTCTTACCTGACCAATTCCCCCCAGCTCCTTATCCAAACATTATCAACATTGTTAGCAGGAAAGATCTAAGTAGTGAGTAAGAACACTGAAAATTAAGGTTTAAAGTAACACAACCAGGAAACTATTGTTTTGTTTGGAAACCTGAAGAATTGGAACAAAGGTTACAGTCCAGTGAGGTTCAAATACCAGCCTTTTTTTTTTTTTTTTAATTAAAGGCAAACAAACCTACCTTCTCTTTAACCTCAACACTTTGTTCTAAAAACTTTTGGTTTTGTCTTAGCTCAGATGTACAAATACTCACAGGGACTGAGAACAGCTGCGTACCAAGCAAAGGTTGTACGTGCATCTTCTAAAAAAAAAAGTATACTGAAGATGCAGTTCCTACCTACCTCATGCAGACAAAGAAGGCACAGATCAAACCGACACTTGGTTTGCTGAACGGAGCACAGCATTTTGTGGAATGCAAAACACTGTTCAATAAATTCGCCTGTAGAGCTGACATTCTTGCCAAAGAGATAAAGGAGCAAAATCGGTATTTCCTACATAATTTAGAGTCTATGTGTGAACACCTGTGATCAATGCAGTACTGACATAGTGTGCTGGCCAGAGGTCTAAGGGAGATTCATAAAATAGGCGTCTAATAGATCCACTGCTCTTTTCTACTATCAAGTGGATCACTGTCAGTATTAATCCTTTAGTACCTAAAGTTTTGGTACAACGGATATCCTACAGATCTATACTGGAGAGATGTGGCAGCACTCCAAATAATTTTTGTCATTACTCTTATTTTTAATATTCTAGTAGTTTACAGCAAATACTAAAAAAGCATCACTACCAACAATCCTAGCTCAATTCGAATCATTCTCCCCCAAAACTACATGTGATAGTGATATTTCTTGTTCCACATGAAAAAAATTCTGCTGACACAATCCCTTGCATTTGGACATTACCGCTGATATGTAAAGGTTCGATTACTGAACCGTGATACCTGAAAACTCCCTCTACTTAACAGTATCTGAAGTTCCTAAAATGTTCTGTTGGAAAAAAAGATGATAGATGTGTTTTCAGGTACATGGATTTAGTTTCTGGATAACTGCGCTTGTCTAAGCAGGGTTGGTAGAATGTAGAAAGACTGCAGTCTGAACTACAAAACACATGAAAATCTTTCTATAATTACAAGCTAAATACTTTACACACTCAAACACAGCCATTTTAGAAGAAGTGAAGGGGTGTTTTATAAAAAAAGTAACTGTTCAAAAAGATGCTAATGTATTAAAATGTGCTGTCAGTGTGCTCAGAGCAGACAGTGCTTGATGAAGTCTAATCACCATTTCTTCTCACCTAAGCTCATGGTCTCAAAGAAGTGAGACTATGCACCAAAACCAGTAGACAAATGAAGGGCATAAAATGGTATATTTTTAAATTTTCACATTTAAACATATCTACAATACCAAAACACTTCAAGAATGAACAATCTATAGATGCAACCCAAAGAAATTAAAGTAGCTGACAACTGTATGAATTATAAGCTAAAAAGTATTATTTAATACAGGAACAGAAACCAGTGAAGTTGGAAAGGAAGATCTAAAACTGACAAAAGAAGTACTGTTTTAAAGAAAAAAGCACAGTCTTTGGACATCAGTTGAAATGAATTAAGAAACATATGGGCTTACAAAACTGGAATTCCTCCCAGTTAAGGGAAATAAGTCTCCTGAAACAAACTTCTTCAATAAGATTATTGTATTCTTTTACACTATAGCGTTTTCTCGCATCACCCTCTGAAGCAATACTGGCCACCAGCTCTACACCATTACAGACAGACAGGTGGGTCACAGAAGCAAAGTAACTAAAAGCTCTAAATGAAATCTCAAGTAAATGGTTACATCCTTACACAAAAAGCCTCAAAAATTAACTTTTTTTTCAAACTATGGTATCTGAAATTACTCTTACTTCAGTAGGTTTCTATATACTTCAACAAGCTTCCAACAAAACCAGAAAGGGAACAAGCTATGTCAGGCCTCCTCTTTCAACTTCCTTCAACTTAATGAGAGGTCACCAGCAACGTGCACTACCTGAATTCATCAGCCTAGCATGCACATCAGAGCTTATTATTAGCACTTGTACCAGACACGCTTTTTTGCATACTGACAGCATCCACTCTGTGAAACATGAGACAGAATTGCTTTTGTCTTCTGCCTATTTTTAACCATTTTTTCTCATAATCCGCAATCTTCTGTTTTTCATTCTATCATTCCTCATCTCACTTTTTTTCTTGTTATATTCATTCCTTTCCTAAATGCTATCAAGTTTTCTTCCCCACCAAATTACCATCCAGAATTGATAAAAATGCTTAATCTTCACACTGGTAAATACAAATACCACTGATACAGAAAGGTTAAAACAACCATGATGGTCAGCCTTGAAACCTTGAACAGAGTATAGAAAGCCCCTAAAACAAAAATCTGCTAATACCTGCCTTGGAGCTAGTCATTGTTCGGGCAGAAGCCACAGCAGGAGGTGAAGTAACTCCCTAACTCAGTGGTAACTGATAGGATGAACCTCTGGTTACCTTAGGTAATTGTAATACTAAAAAGCACACCCCTAGGAGGAGACCTTAGACGTAAATGTGAGTCCAGCTTAATATAACTAGCCAAACTAAAAAACAGACATACGTGGATGAACTTTTGCATGAGTAACCAATCAGATATCTTAATGTAACTTCTTTTGCTACTGTTTTGTATAAAAGACCCCCGTGTGTTTCTAAAAGGTGTGCTGGCTGATGTTAAATGCCTGGCACCCCACTCTGCAGACCGGCAATAAAGACAAACATCTTGACTCAGTGTGTTGATTGGTGTTTTGCACACCGGGTGAAGAACTCTGATTTAGGGACAATGATACCAAACGTATGTATAATATACCACATATTAATAAGGTGCCTTCTCACTAGTGCGTCATACTTAACTCTATGAAGCCTTTCCAGCAACAATGTGTCTTCAAAAAACAATAAAAAAAGAAGAAAAGGAACCCAAAAGTCTTACAATTTATGGTGTAATAGTAACTTTTTTCTTTTGTACAGTAGATAATAGTTAACAGTTAAATCAACAGTTTAAGAACTCCGGCTAAATTCTAACAGTGAGCAATCCAAATTCTGCCAGTAGGATTCACTTCAGTATGTAAGCTCCATGCAAAATTACAAATAGACTGAACAATTCAGAGTAACTGGCAACTTGCTTACCCAGATGACAGATATGGAAAACATGCATTAATTAACATCCTTCCAAAGAAAGAGATGTGTCTCTTTGACTTTGGCCTTACAACTCAGGTGTGCTACTGACTAGCACCAGGGAGTCAAGACCCAAAATATAAACCATTCAGTAAAGAATATTGTAACAATATGCAAAGAATGCTCAGGCAAAAGAGCTACAAAACCGACTTCCTCGGAATCTTCCTATAGAAAATGCCTTCTCACTCCTCCTTTAGAGTGAGCTGCCTGATTATCCTTCAATGTACACTAAGCACTTCATGTTGAAGTCACTCAGAAAAGCTGATTAGACTAGATCGTTAAGGATATTTATGTAAACATAAATCCAATAAAAGCTGACACAGTAATATAGTAATCTGCTCCATATAGAACTCTCAAAATATGGGTCATAAGTCTTTCTAGGCTTTCAGAATATTGTCAGGATGGGCTTCATCCACATGTACATGAAAACACATTGCATTCTCATGTGTAATTAGCATTTTGGTCACTCTTTCTAAAAGAAACGTTTTTGGTTTAAGATAAGAATAATAAATTGCACTTCAAATATGATCTAGACAGTTTAAAGGTGTAGCTACTGTTTGGGCAGACATAACTGAACTAGCTTTAGGCTTGCTAGCTTGAAAATTAATAGACTCTGTTGTCCCAGCTATGCTACTTTCTCTGCTAACTAGTTAGCCAGGTTACTACAAGCTTTGAGCAAGTCTGAATCTTCGCTCACACAACTAGTGTGGGTATTTTGAAGCCATTTCCCAAGTTTCAAGTGAATACCACAGATGCCAAACAAATCTATATTCTAATACGGTCTCAGTTTTCTATCTTGTAGATATATTTTATATGAACAGGAGTTAATGTTTACCAGAACAGCAGCTGAAACTCAAGCTTCCTCTCTATTCAGTATAGTCATATCACCCCACATTCCGATCCCGTAGGTATTCCACACAAATTTTGCTACTCTCTCTAAGGATACTCAAAGCAAATGCTCCAGTTGTCTCTGCAATTCCAATGCAAAAGTGCTAATTAACTACAGGGGTGTTTGTATCTTTACCCAGTTCTATTTTTGCATTACATTCTTCTCTCTACCCTGAGTTTTTCCTTCCTTGTCCATAAGTCCTAGACCTTTTCCATATCCACTCCTTTTTACGAGGACACCATTTAAAAGACAACATTGCTGAGGTACTGCGAAGGCTGCATTTTTTTTTTATTACCACTCTCCCATACCAACATTTAGTCCAAGTTAGAAACACAATGGAAATTTAGAGGAAGCCTAGTAACTTGCTCTTAAATTTTCAATCACCTGGTTCAGCATACCAATGAAAAGTCAGTGTAGCTCACAACCATATTCCTTCTTCCTTAAGATTTAACTCTAAAGCATATCTACAATCCAGCACTGACAGAGACAGGAGAATAAAAACGCATATGTATTTCAAAAATATTTGAAAAATATTACCCACAACATTTAAATGATCGTGTATTACAGTCTCAAACATTTCCATGTCAAATATAGAGGCTGAGGCTCAAAGGAATCATAACGAATACTTGAGCCTGATCTTCACTTAAAACATACATAGGGCTCAATTTATTTACAGTGGAAGTAGTGGTGAAACCTAACCATTTTGTGCCAGCCATTCCAATAGCTAAATAATGTCACTGTTAAAAATATGTACTTTCTAGCCTGGACATCTATATTTTCACACTTCACTAGCTGGATATCACAATACCTTTGCTAAACTGAACAGGCTTCACTGTTAGATTTCTAGTCTCCATGTACGTGCTTCTGGAGTGAGAAGTCACTCCTTAAACTTGCCAAAAAGCCAGTTTTGCTCTTTATAACCTTCCGCCAAATCATATTGCATCTTGTGACTACCCTCCAAGTTCTCCAATTTTTGAAGTGACCTTGAATTGTGGATGCCAGAATCAGGTACAGGATTCCAGTAGGACTCAAACATAGGACCAAATACATACCCCTCACTAATCCCATTTAACATTCTCCTACAGAATTGCATTAAGACACTAGTTAAAATGTCAGAAATCTATTTCCAGTTAATTATCTTTATTGAAGTCAAATCTAGTCTGAAGACTTCTCCTTGAATACTCTTCCAGAACAGACACACTCAGAATCCACACCGCCAAGCTCTTGGCTCAAAGCTGTGTGCTCCAACATGGGTATCTAAAAAACTGACATCATTTACATATACTAAGCAAGCAGAAGTTCTGCTAAAGACAGCAATATGCACAGAAATACAATAATATTTGACACTAAAACTGGATTTAGAAATAACTGTCTCCCCTACCCTCTATGCTTTTAAAATCTTGAGCTAGATGCCCAGAACACATTTTTCTTGAACTATGTAACCTAAAACCTTTGAGCATCAGCAGACTGCCAGTACTGATCAAAACTACATCAATAACACAATCCATGTAACTAGTCAGAAATCTCATGGACAATAACATTTTATCTCAGTCATATCTTAGAATAATGACTACAATTAAGATAGTTTTTAGCGCTGACAGTTAAGGACGTACAGCCAGGAAGATTTTGATTTTTCTAAAACATTCAGTGCTTGCTTGCTTGCTTGCTTCCTTAAGAGAGCCTTACCTAAGTACAACTACAATTAACTTTAGAAAGACATTAAGAATCAAGCATGAATACTGTTGCCAAAAAACTTATTAAGAAAGGCTGACAATCTTCTCACTTAGGGGAAGTTTAAAGAATGATAGAAGACGTCATAAAAGAAAAGCTGGTATATGGATAAAACAGGAAGGTACTGAAATCAGGAAATATCTGCCAGTAAAACTTACAAGTCAAGCGTTAAATAAGTTAAACAGGCATGAAAAAGTGAACAAGACTCTGCTTGTCTATTTCTGTATATTCATCTCTAAAGCTAGATTTAAATACTCCGGAAAACAAATCCTACTGTGAACAGTAGGTATGACCACTACTGTTCATTCATTTGCTGATATGATTCTCAAATAGTCTTAAATACAAAGAAAAGTCTTAAATACTAAGATGCATATCCCATTGTGAAACATACTAAATTCAGAGATCAGCGTCACCATCTCATTCCATTCAACACTAGTTTTGCCACAGGGTGTGCCAAGGTTAATCTTTCTCCTGTTGCAACTGGAAGCGTATCTGATACCAAGAGACAGGCTGCACGGCCTTGTTCAACATTAGCACCTGAAGATAATTTACTTTTCTTGAAGCCGTTCAATTCTTTTTAATAGCAAGCATTAGAGAAATCTTAGGATTTGTGTAGTTAAGTAACAAAAAAACCCACGTTGATGTAGAAATTAGAGGAAAATTGCTATGTATGCAACTGATGGTTGTAAGGTCAACCTCTGAACTATTTCAGTTTCCTATTCTCATTTCTAATAAGCTCATCCAGTTAACCCCTTTTAGAACTTCTTAATGTATCGACATAGTTTATTCTGATATGCCTCACTTGTTGAGTTCAGGCAGAAGCAGATCTACTATTAATTTTTGGGTTTGCTTATAGGTCTTCTCTCATCTTAGATAAGCATTTCTTATGGCTTCATTTTCTGAAGATTCTGATTTGGCAATCTTGCAAAGCAAGAAAGAATGTGAACTAAACTTTTTTATTCAAAGACATACATTTACTGGTGTACAAGCTAATTTAATCACTAACTCTTCTGCTTGGTCTTGCTTCTAGATGTGCAACCTGCCCCTCTCCCTTTTGGCAGTTGGGATGGGATATGGGGATGGAATGATGGGACGACATTAGAGCTTTCCACAATCTGGTTTAACGCACTGAAGTTAAAGAAAATATATGTCCTACTTCATTTTTGCTGAGTTACATACTTATCAGATGGAGCATGATCAGAGGAATATGAAACGTACCTATGAGCTATAAAACGCTTTTTGTATTATGAGCACAATTCAGTATTAATCTGCTGAAAATACATCTACAACTTCCCAAAGTGAGTTACTGAAGTGTATCCCAGCCAAATTCCCCATACAGGATACATAATATACCTTGTTAAGGTTAGATCTTTCATAGTTCCTTCAAACAAAGGGCTATGGCTATCAGAGTTGATAATCTCATCTGCTGGCTCATCCCTCAGGATTCTCTCCACCCCACATCCTCATCTGGTGGTAGGGTCAAGTATATCTGCGATGGGTGTAACAGGCATCAGCCTACGTATGAGCTCAAACACACATTCCCTCTCATTTTAAAGTTTAAAACTAGGTGTTTAAATCCCATGTGATTTTTAGGAAGAAAATCCAGGGAATTATAGGTCAAAGACCAGCTCTAATGCTCCAGGCTTTAAGAGGGCAGTATCTTTATTTATTAGCTGCACCTTGTAGGAACGACTGTTTTATGAGCACAAAATTGTGCTGCATTGTAGTCATTGTAAATAATCTTTAGCATATGATTAAGAAAAATACGTCAACTTAGTATCGGGTTGCAATTCATAACTAGATTCCGAAAAGTAAAACCATGAGGGAAAAAACAAATCTGTTATTATCCGGTTTTGATTTACAGGTTTGTGGCAAAGGAGAAGAACCAGAGTCCAGGATGACAACGCAAGTATTACCAATTATTCCCTTGTTGAAACATCTGTGCTCATCAATTAAAGGCATCTAATATTCCAACATTAAACCATACAGACAATCTATTAATGTGTGCTATTGTTTCAAGATGGTATGTTGACAAACTGGTGATGTCAGGGAAGTTTTTTTTTTCTCTTGAAAGTACATCTATGATATCTGTTATCATTCAGAGGAAGAAAAGGAACTGCTTGGATTATGTTTTGCTGTTTACAGGAGCTGAAAACCTAAAGATTCTGAATCAAATCCTTGGAAAAATGGCTCTATGTGTTTAAGTAATTTTAGGTACTGTAATTAATACACTATGACAGGTAGTCTAAGAGGTAGGTCATTTCTGCGAAATCCAAGATGACAGGTCACTGCAGAAACCACGCTCTGAATGGCTGAAGTGAAAAATCAGTGACTGCCACTGGTTGTACTGAAAAGACCATAGCGCACATTTAACCATGAAAGGCTTTGCCTTTTGTACATCAAATCGAAGATATTCAGGTTCACAAGCCTAGAGAATGCATCTCTGAATTAGAGGGGTTTCTCTAAATCCAGGTTTTCCACAACAATTCGTTGTTCTCTCTATACCTACTGCTTGCCTCACATTACTGATTTGCACAATAATCTATTAAAGGTAACTATACCGGCTACAATTTCATTAAAAATGCTACTCACGATGAAAGGACAATGCAATTTGTTTGCATCTTGATGAAGTGGTTTCCATTAGACTTCTACACTGGCAAAAAAGGATGACACTTAATAATATCTAAGCAGCTCGAACAACGTAAAGGCGTGTTCCCCGTAAGCAAAGGATATCTTTCTAAAGCTGTGACTGCAGCTAGCTTTAAATTGTCATGTATGCCATTAACAACTATAACACATAAGTCTAGAAACATGAAAAAAATTCATCAGGTCTCTCCATATCCTACCAAGTAGCTAAATAACCTTAGCATAAATCTATGATTTGCTGCTACAACCCAAAAATGTAAGCACAGTAAAAACAAAATGTTTATGTTAGTAGCCTCATGAAAATTTTGCAAGATGGCAGCGCTTCACTGATTGTGCTTGTGAAAGAGGATTCATTTCATAAATTAGTGAAAGAAGGCAGCCAAATGCCTTAACTGGAACTAAAGCATTTCTTTTAAAAACGTGCTTTCTCTCCCTCTCCGATAACATGGAAAGATATGGCACCTGTTTAAGCTGTTCCACTGCAAAAAGGTGCCTAATTATTAAGCAGAAAGTTTTCCTATTCTCTCCCAAGCAAAGACAGTTTCTGACCTACCAGCAAGCAGCCTACATTTTCAAATTTATTTTTACGTCAGTTTAAGCTAATCCTGTCAAAAAAAACCCAACCCAAACCAAACACAACAAAAACCAATCCCCACACTGCCACACTTGGAGGTATTTTTTCTCTAACTCTGGAATGCTTTTCAGGTTCTGTTCCCTACCTTCTTAAGCATTTAAACATCCTTTCTTGAAGTTATGCATGAGAACATGAAGAAACTTACTACTAGTCTCTCTGAAAAAAAAAAAAGAAAAATTTATATATAAAAATCAACTGTTTATTTTCAACCTGTTGACTATATATTCAAGGGTTATAAGCTGCTCCCTTCTTTTCCCTACGTGTGCTGTACTGGCAGTCCATTTTTGACCATTACACTCCAAAACCTCTTTCAGAGCCAGCACTATATAAGAATAACTTATATCCCTTACTACATACTACTCCCTAAATAAAGTCCTCATCAGTAACTCCTCTTTCCATACTAAAAATGAGTCAGAATGAACACCTGAATACTCAGCATCACCCACCATTTGCAGTCCATGCAGAATAAGTGATATTTTACTCAAAGAATTGCTGAAACACAAAATCCTACAGCCAAGTAAGAGAGGTTATTATCAAAAGTAGTTTGATCCGGTTCTTGAAACTGAACAAGAGGGTGATGACAGTGCAGAAATAACAAGACATCAGTACAGGCAGATACTCCATTAAAACACTAAAACTACACCCGGTCGGACAACATAAAAACTTAAACAAACATACGAAGGGTCCTGCGCCCCTTCGTTGTGTTTATAAGCAGCCGTGTTATCCGCGAACCCCATCACCTTGCACGAAACCAGCCCACCCTCATGCTCAAAACTAAACTCCCTTGAAGCCCGCGGGCTCGTTAGGCAACGCGACCCTTTAGAAACTCGGCTAAAGGCGGCAGAGCCCGCCGCTGCCACTCCTGCAGCCCCTCACGGCGGCACCGAGCTCCGCGCCCCCTTCCCGCTCTGCCCCACCGCCAGCGGGAACCGCGGCCGCCCGCCGCGCAGCACGGCGAGCCCCGGCCGCGCCGGCTCCCAGGCGGCAACCGAGGCACTCGCCGCCGCGGCGGCGGACGGGACGGGGAGGGGGCCTGGCGGAGCGGAGCGGCGGGGCCCGCGCTCACCTTGTCCGAATCCAGGTCGGGATCGGCCTGGCAAAGGCGGAAGAGGAAGGACTTGGGGTCCCTGCAAAGCGTCTGCCGAGTGGTCAGGAAGCAAGTGCCCCCCACGTTCAGCCGGACCCACTTGCCAGGCACCGCGCCGGGCGGCGGCGCTGAGCTGCACCGGCGGCAGGGCCCGCCCGGGCCTGCCAGGCCGAGGCCGCCGATCGGGGAAACCGGGAAATCGCAGTGGTTCTCCGCCGCCATCCTCGCCGCCGCCGGAAGGGTCCGCCCCGACTACAGGTCCCCGGGCGCACCTCCCCCCGGAAGCGTCCCGCTCGGAACTACTCCCTTCCCGCCCCGCGCCTGCGCGGGAGCGGCCGCCGGCGCCAGCGCCCCTGCCTCAGCCGCGCCCGAGCGGCGCAGCACGGCCCCGCCCGCGCCCACGCCGGGCCGCAGCTCCCACCCGCCCCCCGCGGCGGAAGGAAGAGGCGGAGGCCAGGCCAGGACCCTACATGCCTTTATTACAGACTACCAAGCATAAGTGAAATCCATCATCCAGTCACTAACTACACATCTACAGCACAGAGATCTGTCGAGAGGAGAATAAACAGTCATTAAATTATGAGATATGATTAAATCATCGACCAATAGAAAATTTATATAATAAAGCCAGAAAAAAGGTGTAAAATATAGTTTACAATAATTATTCACATTCAAGGCTGTACATTAATACATACAACACCATGGCCCCGAACATGAATTCAATCCAAATAATTCATATATTAGAATTTAAATAACACAGACTGAACTAGAGGCCAACAAGAGCCAGCAAATAACCTTATAAGAATAAAAATACAAAAGTGTGTATCTTATATCATTGCATTATTTGCTTTTTTTTTTCACGAGTTCTTGAAGGGGAGATTGTTTTGTGGTGCTTGTTGAGGGGGTTTGGGTTTCTTTTATTGTTTGGTGGGGGGTTTTTTGTTCTGGTTTTTTTGGTGTTTTTTTGGGGGGGGCGGGGGAGAGTGGTGGGGGTAGGGGGTTGCTTTTATCTGTACATCACAGTTACAGCTACAAACCAGGTAGAGAATATTACACACGTAACTGACTGCCACCAACCTGAAAACAGCTAGCATACAACTATCAAAACTGATTATGGTTCCTGGTTCCTATTTTTCCCCTCTTTTGTCAGATACTGTAATTGTAAGTTCTGCTACAATTTTGAACATTTGCAACATCCAATCAGAGTTAGTACATGGTCATAGGAAGCTTTGTCAAATGGCAACCATCTGCATTCACTGCCATGCTGACAGACAGACCAGGTTATCGGGTGCTTAAGAACCTCTCCAATTGTTTGCTGTGTAAGAGTCATATTTCTCCTAAGAAGAAACATTCTTAAATTACCAGTCTTAACTGAAAGTGTGCCATTTTGGGTCAGAGAATTACTTGTCTGTAAGCTCACTTGATCAACTGATAGACAATCTGTGTCATGAAGCTTTGCAGGAGCACTGTGAAATATTCCAGGCATTCAGCAAAATTTCAGATATAAATACCACACCTATTTGTGTAATTCACTAGCAGAAAGAATGATCAGAATCCACAGACCACATCTTTAGGCAACTATTAATACACAAGTTCTTTCAAGCAAGGTCTTAGAATCAAAGTGTTTTGTCCATAGGCCAAACAAAGCAATTGTGCTGACTTTACCAAATCATTCAAAAGAAACTGTTAAATGTAGATGTGGGAAGTCCTCAGGATTCTTCAAAGTTCCCAGCACAAAATGTAATGATATCAAGCACATTAAATTAAACATCTTGGACTATGAAAATGGGTTACAATTAACACTTTGTTTCAACCTAAAGAGATTTTTTTCTGGGGTTACATATAGCAGACACTTCACAACTAAATCATATCAGAAGGAGAAAAGTAAGTGGAGCACAGTATTATCTGGTAGTTTGATGTCTTCAGCATTTAAATGCTTAGGCAAATTAGATCTTAATAGGTAATACCAGTCTGCTCACAATGCCTCAACGTCACATCTGAAGCAAGTCTTCCTTAACATAAATTCTTCTCAAAACTGGACTTTAAGGCGAATGGTAAACAAACTCATCTCTCCAGTTTATCAAAGTAGTTTAAAACTTCCAGTGACTGGGCTGGACACTGAATAGAACAGTGTGATTCAAAAATCCTCTCTAGTAGTATGTCATCCCTTCTTATGCTCCACCCAATTGAAAACAGTGCAATAAACACCTTCCTGAAGTTCAAATCCCAAGCAAAACAAAATTATAACACTACTGGACAGATGCTAACAATTTGTAAAGAAATTGTTCAAAATGCAAAAGACAGAACGAAACAACCAACAGATTGGATTTTCAGTAGGTTTGCAGTGAGAAGTCAAGAAGAATCTTCAAGTGCCTAACAAGCCTTTTTGTGCTTTGAAAGACCTTGGATAAAGAGCAGAAAAAATAACTGGCTTATCTGCAGCTCTGAAGAGCCTCCCTGGTACATTTCATTCCGTGAACTCCCATGACCCACAGGAGTGATCTTCAGGACAAAGATCTGAAACTACCCCACTGCAGTTATAAGCAACTGAAACAGGAACCAGCCCTCCAAAGTATGCACCACCTGCCAACACATATTTAAGTGGAGAAACTGGTAAAACATACTTAAATCCGTATGATTGCTTTGTCTTGTCTCACTCTATTCTTGTGCCGCCTTTCAAAACCACAGATTTCATTTACAGTACAAGACAAGTACCTCTCCCAGAAAAGTTCCAGTCCCTTCCCCAAAAAGCAGCAGCTAAGGAAGACTCGATTTGGAATACTGAAGTTCTAAGGGGAGGGATGCCTGGAAGAGATGCTCACAGTTTTCTAATGGCAGCATTGTCAAAAGAAAAAAGGAATACTAGAATGCAGACATCAGCCTTCCAGACACCTTCTTGATAGCTTACTGATATCAAGATTTCTTTGGCTGAAAGCTTTTGGTGGGCAGGACAGAAGTCTACCGAGAGAGGATTTTTTCAAGGTGTGAAAAAGCAGGGTAATTACTTTGTTATGGCAAAATGATTACAAGGCTAAATATTACAGAAAACATGTTGAAGCATTCCTAGATTTCCACCTAGTGAACAAGCCAATGGAGATCACCGTCTCCTAATGAAGCTAAGGCATTCACTATTAGCAGAACAACTTTGCCAGACTTATGTGAGGCTAAGTTTTGTCACATCGAACAGCAGTGGCACCATGAATCTCCATCACTGCCAAACTCTCTTGTATAAAGTTGGGAATATGTCTACATCTCTTTACCAAAGACTAAATCCAAAAGCGGTAGGGTTGCCTCCAGTGGACCGAAAATACAGCTGGAATTTGACAGCCAGAGAACAAATGGACAGCACTGCAAACTTACAATACATGTCATCTTGATTAGAATGGTAAATACAGGATTAATACAGGCACACATAGAAGGTGTACTGTGCTATTCAAATTTTAGCGACAAGAAGTATACCTTGCATGTGATGAAATTTCTCATGATACAATGGGAATGGTGTTCAGTCTTTCTCATCTCATCCATTTACAGGACACCTTAGCTCCCTTAACACCAGGCACTGTAAGCCAGTGATTCACTTTTGTCAAGTCCCTCTACACGGTGGGATAACAGGGATAACTACAAGAATGTCGTTCCTCCAAAAAGCAACTGCACTCTCTGCACTTTAAAGACTGAAAGATACTAGAAAAGCTGAACTGTCATCAAGTTCAACTATATAACACAGTTTTTAAGAGATCAATAACAAATGTCCTTCACGCTGTACAACAACAAAATATCCAACATTCACGTGTTTTCTGAGAAATCCTGATAAACCACTGCTTTTAAAACACTGCCTCTAGAACAGTAGCCCATGAGTTTTGCAGAACATTTTTTTCTTTGGTGGAAGGAAAAGCACATCATAGTATAAGACGTCAAAATGCAAAGAGATGGTATGTGTAGAAGGTAAATAAATAGGTGTGATGTTTATACTGCTTTTAAAACAAGGAAGGAATGCCTTTGTCCAGACCCAAGTCATTCTTCTCTGCAAGGTTCAGGAACACGGGCGTGTCAAAAATACCATTAGGAAAGTTGGTTTTAGCACATATAAAGTTATGCTTTGCAACGTTACAAGAAATGTTTGACCACAAAAAGCCTTAATTTGAAGAGGATTAAGGTGATCGATATGAAAAATATTTTCATTTTATAGCTATGCCTTAAGTACCATGTATTTTCCCCTTTGTATCAATATTTTCCTCTGAATTTTTAACAGATTATTTTATGGATCTAATATTTCAACTGCTTAATTTTTTTTCCCCAGAGTCACTAAATATTTGGCCAAGACCAAAAATAGGATTTTTTGTACATCTCATTATACAATGAGACAAAAAAGTCAAGTAATCAATTGTACAAAGCTTTCACACTTCCTTCTCTACCCAGGTAGATAGGTTGGCCCCACTAAAATGCACAATACATGCACACCCTGGAAAGAAAGCTTCTAGCCCTCATCTCCTGAAAAGGTGAAAAACTATTTACTACTTCGATAGTAACCCTTTTTTTCCCCCTATACTAACTAGTTAATTTTTAGTTAGCATTAGTTAAAAGCATGCTGGTAAGTTTATCGTCCCTTGATTAAACACACATATGATTCATATTAAAATTTAAATTGAATGTTTAAAATCTTATATGCTTCAGAAGCCAACATTTCAGTTTTAGAAAACTTTCAGTGCCATGTTCAGCATTTTACTCTCTCACAACCTGTATCATTGGAGCCTGTCTGCCAGACACATACATCTGATTCATTCACATAATTAAAGTACCACATAAATCCTGCAACCAGAACTATATTAGGAATTACACAAGGGTGCAACTGACCTGGCTACAAATGCCATATACCAATAAGCTGGGGGACTGTGAGGAAAGGAAAACAAAGAGGTGGTGCTTAGGCGAGGCATATAAAAGCTCCCTGATGAAATAGTTTAATGATAATCTGAGAGTCACAGAAAACTCCAGCCCCATAACACACAAGGCTGGTACATGATTCGGCATGTGTGCGTGTGGATTGGTTTTAACTCATCTTAAGTGATGCTGGTAATGCAAGGTCTATCCACTAGTCTGCAGCAGAAATTGAGCTGAAGTGCACAAAAGCAAGATCTTCACTGCAATGATATGCATGTGGAAGCCTCAACAGAAGCACAAAGAGCAAGCAAAGCGACCCTGAATTCCATTAGGTTTTTGCTTTTCTTTTTTTCTTTCTTAAAAAAAAAAAAAACACAAACAAAAACAAAAAGAACCAGAACATTTCAGACATATGCTTCCCCTTGAGATGGTAATAGGTGGGTTGAAAAGATTCCTCTGATCGGCTGCACACGGAGTTCTAGCAGCAAGTAGGGAAACTGGGAAATTTTGGATGAGCTTTACTATTTAGCAGCATTCTGGTGGTATCTGTGCCGCCAAACTTCATGTATCTTTTTGCACCATTTATGAGCATTCCCACTCGGGTCCATCAGGTAATATGTCCTGTTTGGCTATAAGCGAACAACATTTTAATGAGTACTCCAAACACAGTTTAACCAAAAAGCAGTAGTTATTCTGCACCTACCAATAAAACAATTATTCAGAATCAGTTAATAAACTTTCCAAAAGTTAAATTCAATTACAGTTATATAACATTATATATCACTGAATAACCATACACCTGGCATCTCAATATTGTTAAGCAGTCAGAAGTCAACTGACAATATATTGTTGGTACACTCATTGTGATCCACTAGATACAAAGAAGGCTACATTTTAAGAGTCCTTCTTAAGAACTTCCTTCAAATCCCAAAATCCAATTCTAGTTTATTTACACATGAAAAAATAAAAATACAAATTTTTTTTTTGTAGGAAATGCGTTTGTCAGGGGGTTTTGTTTGTTTGTTTTTTGGAGGGCCGGGATTTTGTGTTTGTTGGGTTTTTATTTTGGGGGGTAGGGGGTGCATGTTGTTTGTTTGTTTAAATTAAGGCTACCAACACTTGCATTTAAGGAATTACACTTTCTCTAGAAAAATGTATTTGTTAACATCTTACAATAATTGTCCAAGGGCCTCAGTGTAACTTAGAAAGAAAGTAAAGAAAGTCACTTACTGTGTGAACAAAAAATGTCTTAAAATTCTTGGCTTCTGGCCGCAACTCTAAAGACCACGGAATTTCTCCTTTTAGAACTTTGTTGACAGGATCCACATAATACAGGTGGGGTCCTTCTGTGAGCAGCAATTGGCGCCGACGTGCAAACAATCCCTAATAAGAAAATCAGAAGCAGCAATGCAAAAAAAAGTGCAAGGAAAAAAAGAAAAAGAATATGTATAGGTGTATAGATCTCTGAATTTAACAACAGAAGTGAATTAAAACAGCTCAGTGATGGGATACAATGTTTAAGTTTGAGGGAATTTTCTTCTTCTCCCTTTTGCTTTACCTATTTGACCTCACTCCTTTTCTAGGGGTTTGCAATGTATTCCTACTATATGGCAAAACACAACTACTATTTTAAGAAAGCACCTTCAAGTTCTAACAAAACATAGAACAACTAGCTGTACAGAGTGAAGCAAAATCTATTTGTCAAAGATTCCAGCACAGAAATCAATACTCATGATTTTGTGGATAAAATTAGGAAGAAGCAGGTAGTAACTTTGATGAAAGAGAACCTACATTCCTGTAAAGCTGACACAGACTATTGTTGCTCATCTGTACCATGTTAAAGTCAATACTTAAACCTGTTCTAGTGTCACCTCTGCCTCTCTCAGGATAAAGGCACTAGTCAGATCCAGGAAAAACACCACAGTTAAGGACAACATGGGCTTGTATTTTATCTTCCGATATTTGTGGCTTGATTCACATGCAGACGTGCATCAAGACAAAGCATTAAGTGGGCTGTATCAGATTGGGAGGAGGAGAGGGAACAAAAACTCATTTACTACAGTTGCAGCATGAAATCAGCGATAGTACATAACACTTTTAGCCTTTTCCAGAAATCAAGAAAAACCAATCTATTCACAAGAAAACACTACATTTTAAAAAATAAACAAAACACTTTGCCACTTACAAATAAGTTAAACAAGGAAGCTCTAAAACAGGTTCCTCATCTATGCTGCAACTGCGCAAAAATGTGACAGCTGAACCTTGTTAAAGGGAATTAAAAGCCCTTACCTTTCTTTTGTCCACTGGACCCATTTTTAGGATTAAGTTATTTTCTACAAACTGATGCCTTTAAAAAAAAAAAAAAACACAAACAACTATTACTCCAGAAGTAATTCTTCCACAGAAACACCTTTTATTATTATTAATTAAGGAATTTTCCATGTCTCTCCCTAGCATCTCCTTTTCTGCCAAAGAGTCCTGAACAAATTAACTAGATGAGTTTTGGACTCTTCCTCATTCCATGCCAAAGAGTTTTTCTAAAATATGACAGCGGGAACGAGAAAAAAAAAAAAAACCAAATGAGAAACTGCTCTCAAGAGTGAAGAGGAATGCTAGTAAGTACACGGTCTGGAGGTATTTTGGTTAGATATCAACAGAATATTATCATGCAAAAAAACCCCAAAAACTTATGGCAACTGTAAGAATGAAGGAACCTTTTCTAGTTCTAGGACTCTGTAGTGGGAAGACTTCTCAGCACTGTCTGCTTATCTTACAAACATACTCCACAACACCTTCTAGACCTTGCAAATTTTGGAAACATAGTATTAGGTTTTCACTGCTATTGCTTTAAAAATAGAAGTCAAGAAAAATTTTGGAAACATAGTATTAGGTTTTCACTGCTATTGCTTTAAAAATAGAAGTCAAGAAAAATCTAGTCACTAATTGTTTGCTTGAAGATATTAAGATTAACAAATATTAATTTGAATCAAAATAACTTATTTTTTCTGGATTCCTTACTGCTGTGCAAGTAACAGATGAGCTATATTCAAAGATCTTACCAAGGATTTCCACCAGCTTGTTTTGCCAGAAGTAATCTCTTTTCATCTTCAGAAAACTGTAAGTCCAGCTCAAAGGAATTGTTGTCAAGATCATGAATATACTGTTCAATATTTCCTCCTGATGTCTGTGGTGTACTTGTCTCTGGGGCAGACAGTGAATGGGAAGAGGCAGAACCAGAAACTTGCATACAGCCAAACTGACTCAGGAGATTGTCATACTAAAGGAGGAAACAAAATGAAGTAAAGAAATGTCTTCAATTAAAAAGCTTATTTTGCACTAAACCACAGATTTTAATTTAAGCATGCTTTTGGGCAAAAAGACAGCCTACTCTCTATAGATTAACAGGCACTTATCCAAAAAAGTATGCTTGGTCAAAACCAAGCCAACCGGTATTTTTTCCAAACGCTCACTTTATCAGGTAAAAAAATGCTGACCAGCTCAAATTTTAACCATCAATTTTATATTAGATTCGTAATAACTGAGTCTTCATTAAAATATAACTGATCATTAGTTTCAATAAAAATATTTAATATGCAATAATTATGCTTTAATGAAAGCCTCAGGCAGCATTGGAGCTGAATATAGCAATAGACAAACATACATTTCCATAACAGTCTTCATCATCCTCTGACATAGCAGGTAAATATGCTGTAAGTTTTGGGGGTGTCTGAAGATGTAGGTTCTCCCAAACAATGGATTCGAAGAAGGGGTGAGCCTTAAGAGGTCCATATCCTCCCATTTCTTCACAACCTAATCTGTTGGTAGCATCTAGAACCTGAGCAAGTTACAATTAAGTTAACATGCATATAATGATGACAAGGAAGGGGCACACACCATTCACATTTGCACAGGAACAGGCAAAAACTTAAACCAGTTGGTCTCACTGACCTAAGCATACGTATCTAGAATATAAGAAGTTTGCTTACAATACAAGACGTTATTTGTCAGTATGTCTTGTCTAGCAAGATTTTGTATCAGACCAGTTCACAGATATAGAGAAAGGAGCACTTCTTTGGGTCCAAACAAAATTTTTGGTGTTGTTTCTTCATAAGACAGAAACAAAACCAAGCAAGCATACAGAGACGGCCCAATGGAGCAGAGCTCATTTAAGCATAGCCCAGCACCCCATTCTAGTGATGCAAAAAGCTGTGGAAGCTATAGTTGGTGTCAAACATCAATCTCTCAAGCACCCTAAAACCGCACAGTTTTTGGGGTGTTGACACAACCTGGACCTTACAGTTTGGCAGGCACTGGCTTGGCTATAGAGCTGGCCTGGACACAGGAACATGCTGCTAGGTCCTTTACAATAGTTGCACTCATCATCCACAAAATTAAGACACAGTTTCCTCCTCCCCCCCCACCCCATGGTAATACACTAGACAATGGTATTTCAAAAATCTTATACCACCCAAAATGTTCTCTGCATATTAATTTCAGTGTCATGGCTATCTCTCACTCATAAGACCTTTTTTTCTCCTATCTGTCAAATATTCACATGCAGAGTAATTCTTCGGCTGATACTATTGAGACATGTATTAAGTGCACGCTAAAATGCAAAGTAAGTTCATTTACATTGCAGTGACTATACCTGCCCATGATGTGTAGAACACTTTTCAACTAAACAATTCATTATGCATCTCAACAAGAATTAATCTGAGTACCATGTAAACCTAACTATTTGAATCTTTACTTAC
This sequence comes from Phalacrocorax carbo, assembly GCF_963921805.1. NCBI lineage: Eukaryota > Metazoa > Chordata > Aves > Suliformes > Phalacrocoracidae > Phalacrocorax > Phalacrocorax carbo. Next base: position 258,056 of record NC_087522.1, read on the forward strand.
TGTGCAATGCACAGTATTTAGAACCATTTGCTTCCATTTCACTGAGACATATTTCTTGACCACACTTTAGAATTCAGATTTAAAAAATAATAATAATCTAAGTGCTGTTTAATAACGGATGCTGATTTTCAAGACACTCCCCTACACAAGTCAAATATTCAAAGTCATTCTTATTATAAGGTTTGCAATAGAGCACATAGAAACTTTAGGAAAAAACAACATAATATGAATGTTTCCAATGTCATCAAATAATATAACAGTAGCAAATATTTACCAATAGCTTTTCAACAAGGTCTTTTGCCTTGGGAAAAAATTTTTCTGGAAAGTCATATTCCAACTTTATTATCTTCTGGAATATAAGATATTCATTTCTGCAAAAGAGAAAAATATGAGCCCTTGTTATTAGCTCTCCATGGTTCTTTCACCTTAACAGTACATAATCTGGACAAATATTAAACAGCAGATCTACAAGTTAAGTCACATTCCCATAAATCTTTCTAGGGTAAAGTGGTATGGTCTTCCAAGTATCTATGATCCTGTAAGCACCAGATACTTGAATAACAACAAGAAAACTTCAAATAGTTCAATACAGAGGCACTTCATACCTTCTTCATGTAGGCATAGTTACCTTTATGGTATAAATTACATGTGAAATCCTAGGATAAATTAAGGAATGTCTTCTCTCAGAAACTCTAGTTATAGCTGTCTAAGCACCTTCATGACATCAGAAAGGACAAGTAAAAGCAGGCATGATATTAACACCATGAAAAATTGTACTTCAGAACTGGTAGTAAGGTAAAAGCCAAAACCAAGCCAAATATATTTATGAACCACATGAAAAGAATTAGCTTAATCTCTTACCCAGCTCTAAATGGAGGCAATCCAGCTACAAGCTGATATATTATACATCCCAGAGCCCAGAGGTCAGAGCTTCAAAAGAAAGAGGAAAAAACATATAGCATGTTTTCCTATAAGAAGTCTTTAAACTGTAATTAAAAAAAATTCTTAAGCTTCTGCTAGTTAGAACATAGCATGAACACATCAGACAAACCTGCCTAGCATGATTTCCACACTATTTTTATTTCATTCCTTGACAGAAGAGTAGGCTAGCAACACAACTTTCAGGAAAAAAAAAAAATACAGTAACCATCCCACAGCAATTGACTAGAAGAACGTGTGCATGATGGCTGAATCTGCACACTCAGTCAAAATAATTAATAGGTATATAACGAGACTAAAAAGAATACTTATTATCTACTACCACAATTCAAAGATGCATCCAACTTCATGCAATATATGCTCCTTCAGAATTAAAATCCTCTCTTCTAAATATTTTATGCAAAAAATAGAAAGTCACAAAACAGCTTTTTCACTTAGAGCTTTTCTTAAGAAACAAAAAGGCAAGCTATGTGGTACATGGGTGAGGGAGTCTTAAGTTTTAGTGTGTTGGCCTGAAGAAGCAGTTTTAACTTATTTTACCTCAAGGTAAATGATACATAGATTTGATTAAAGTTTAGAAATCCTCATAGAAGACTAAAATACTAACAAAGACTCAAAACTACTCAAACCTAGAGTTTTTGTAAAGACAAAGCATTATGTAACTTCCAAAAGGAGAAGATAGTCTGATGAAGTCTTTCCATTAGTCAAACTAGTCAAAACCTCTTTACTAGAAGCAAAAGTGGAAAGTAATGGTATTTCTATCATTTCAGGAAAAGCTTGCAGAAGTTACCGCAGTTATCGATAAAAGATCTTTTCCCTATGATTTGTCAGTGATTACTTCAATTACTCTTCCAACATTGTAATAACATAGATATACAACAGTCTATCGGTTACCATCAAGAACCAATTTAAATGAAATAAGAAATTTCTTAAGGGTATCACTCATACCAGGCAGAGAGATGAGCTTTTAAAACATTGCAAACCCCAAGCAGAGCTTAGCAAATATAACTGCAAGTTGATCTAAGCACGAGTCAAAGAAACCTGCAGCCTTTCTCCTAACTGACAGAATGTGAGATTCCGTTGCTTTTACAGCAGGAGTTGCCATATTAGAGCAAGCTTATATAAAAAGAATTAAAATAATTATTTGGATAACAGAAAAGGTTTTCTGATTTATTTATGGGTAAGAGAAATCCAACTTCACACTATACACCACCTCTTCCTGACAACACGTAATCCTGTCGGGTAGAACTCCTGAAGGTAGATGAACTAGGGAAACCAGGACTCAGACAACAAGCAATACTGGTTAAGAAAAAATTTTCAAACTCTCATAAAATTATCTTTATACTCAAGCATCTTGTCCCTTTGAAATACTAAGCTTGCTTGATTGCTTTATTTATGCCCTCCCTGCCACTTGACAGTATCCTGACAGTCAGTAAAGTTCTGAAATAGAGTCCTCACCTTTTACAGGCAGATTTCTCTGTCAGCAGTTCTGGAGAAACATACTGTGCAGTCCCTACAAATGAGTTTGCCCGTGCTGGTAAGAAAATAAAGCAAATAAGCAAATACATATTTAAGAAAAAGCCAACCTCCCCCTTTCCCCCCCGCCCCAGCCCAATAAAGAGAACCCCAAAGGCAGTCTATTGCAATTTATGTAATGCTACTAAGAACCCACAGGAATTTAATTTCTCTACCCATCCACAGAACCTGCTTGGAAGACACAAATCAATCTCAGTGATATCTATTTGGTTCAAGCAGCTAGGCCCGTTGTTAGGTATAAAAATCTACCAACACAAGCTTACTACACTCAAGTGAAAAATTAAGTTTATCAAATTCAGGTCAGCCTAGTGCTTTTTTCAGGCGTTGTTTGCAGCATCATTGATTCACAGGTTAATACTAAGCAACTAGTGACACAAGTATTCTATAACCTTCACATTCAAGCAACTCTGATAGTCACTGGGGTTAAATACACGAGCAGAGCAAAAACCTACAGTTTCAGCTGAGCCACAGTAACTAGTTGTTTGTATTCTTGTCTTGCAAATGAAAAGACATTTTAAGTAGTTTAACTTCCCACCATATTTGGTGATATAGCTGACTATACCACTAGAAATATTACCTCTTCTGACATGATCTAAGCCAAAACTGTTTCAAGATTTCTCAGTGATTTTGTTAGATAAGAGGTAATGATATTTGAAGGTTACCATTTAGTAAATAAAACATACATACATTTCCAAAGGACCACTTGCACCACCTGCTATAGTAACCTGTGTCACATGACAAAGTAAATAACGGCATACCTTGTCTGCTATCTGCAGATAATACTTTCGCTGTTCCAAAGTCTGTTATTTGAATGTGCATATCTTCATTTAGCAAGATGTTCTCTGGCTTAAGGTCCCTGGAAAAGGCAGATTTTTATATTTAAACAGCACACTAATTAAAGTTGCAAAACTGCCTAGTGACTTATGTACATAATGCTCTCAGAAATGATGCAGACATCGTATATGTACTGTTGCGTCAACTTTCCTCTAACTTGTAGCTGTCAACATGCAGACTGCTAACGGATTTTGAAAAGCCCGTTAATTAACATTTTTTCTAAGACGACCTGAGGTGATAAATAATCTCAAAACTATGTTGTTGTGCATCTCACTTGTGCAACAAAAATTAAAAAACCAAACCCCACTAAACAAACAAAAAACCACCAAAAAAAAACCCAAACCAAAATAAAACCCCAAGAAACCCTTCACTCCCAAACCTTAATTTAAATAACATCTGACAGTAAGACCTTCTAGGCCTGTTTACCCAGTGCAAAACAATGGCAACCCCCCTCCCCCAGCTAAATGTCCAGAACAGGTATGAACTGTAAACCACCTCCATGAAGAACGGCATGTTTACATCTGTTGCATACAAATCCATGTATAATCTGTATTTCTAATGCATGCATACCATTTGTATGGACACTGCCTCTTATTCTGAATAAAACCAGACCTCACAGTACCACACAAAATATATTGCTCCATAGTTAGATGTTAAAGGTTCATTAGCAACAACATAAAAGATAGTACTGGGTTACACTGTTATATTATTTACTTTGCACCAAGTTTCCTCAGTTGCAAGAAAAGATTACATCCTTCCCTCCTAAGTATTTTTGGATGCTCGAAGAAATCTAGAAGCATAGGAGCTGTTTTGTTTGACAAGAAAAATAAGTGCAAATTCAAAGCTGTTTCCATCAGCCACTGTACAGCATTATTTTCCTCAGATTACAGCCCCCTATTACTGAAAAGCATGGGTTGTGCAGTTGTACAGTTTGAGGTCTGCGGACTAGCGCAGAGAGCAATTGGAATGAAGTAATTTTGACACACAGGCCATAAAAATCCTATTCATTTTCCCATAACTATTCTCAGAGAGGAGTAGAAAGTACATGACTCGAATAGGCCTTTTTAACAGTTCTGTGTGGGTTTTGTTTGTTTGGTTTGGTTTTGTTGTTTGTTTTTTTTTTACACATACCCATGTATGTGTATATATATTGTACTCTATACACACATGTACATACAGTTTATATATTATATATCTATGTTATATATTAATATTATGGAGGTAGAATATAGCTATATATCTAGATACCTAGAGAGATACATCTGTAGTAACTTTTCCAGAATAGCTTGGCATCTTAAAGTGGTTCTATCTCATGTCATATTTCTCTAGGCAGCAGAAAAAGTCTCAAGAGCTTTCAGGCACTACTAGAGCTTTGGACTTATGATTAAACAAACTTAGTATAAAGTTCTCTAATTGCACCATTTCACTGTTTTCTTTTGACCTTCTCTCAGTGGCCTTCATATGAAGACCAATATAAATCAGCTCTTTCATAATACAAGATACCTAATATAGGCTTAGTAATACTGATAATCATGCTATATTCATTTTATAAGCATTCTCCCAGCCTAACTAAAGGATAGTAGATTTAGGCTGGGTATAAGGCAGAAATTTTCTACAATGAGGGTGGGTGAAGCACTGGAAGGGGTTGCCAAGAGAGGTTGTGGAGGCCCCATCCCTAGAAACATTCAAGGTCAGGCTGGACGGGGCTCTGAGCAACCTGATCTAGTTGAAGATGTCCCTGCTCACTGCAGGGGGTTGGACTGGATGGCCTCTAAAGGTCCCCTCCAACTCAAAGCATTCTATTATTCTAACACATGGACTATATAATCAAAGTGAAACTGGGAGTTTTTGATTCCCACCCCACCCCCATAAGAAATGTTATGCTTTTCATGGTCTCTACATCCAGTCCCCTTAGATTCTATTCCCAATTATTTCACAGAAAAGTATTCTGAAAATACTTTGTCCTTTTAAATGTAACTAAAAGAAGTAATAATACTACCAGAATTATAATCAGCCAGCTTTTTGCCAACTAACATCTACTCTTCCGTGAACAACTGCTTGGGAACCTACAGACACAATAGATTTCTTACTCAAAAAGTTCTGCAGCTCAGATTTCTCACACTTAGAGCTTTAATTTGTTTAATAAACATGAATGAAAAAACATGCTTATCCAGTCAATATAGTTACATCAAGAACAACTGTGAAGGTCCTATTAAAAACTATGCTAAACTTAACCGTTTACCTAGTTCTTGTTCAGCTTTGTGGAATTTGTTCACTCAGTGAAAACTGACATAGATTAATTTCACTTTTCTTGATGACATTCTGCACACTAATTCACATGCCAGCAGAATTCTAGTTGCTTTTGGTGCATAACACTGCAGAAAAAAAAGTCCAAAAGTCAGTTTCTGTTTTTAGACCAACTGATCAAGCCTGAAAAAGACAAGCTTTTGGTAACATTAACTTCAGACCAAAAAGTTTTCTTACTTTTCTTACTTTTTTTTTGTTAGAATAGTTGGTCTAATAACAGAAATTGCCTCTCCTCCTGAAGTTTTCTTTGTTTAGCTCCGTATGTTAACAACAATACTAATGCTAATGAAATGCTATTATGCTCTCATTTGCTTTCCACAAGACCCACATTTGCTTTAGACTTCTTCACAAGCAACGTTCCTAGAAAAAAAACACCTTGTGCATAATCAAATGCATGTTGGTCTCAACTTCGTATTACCTGTGAATGATTCCTTTCCCATGCAAATACTCCAGGGCTGATACAATTTCAGCAGTATAAAACCTGGTACAAGTCTCATCAAATGAGCCAATTTTGCGTATATACTTTAGCAGCTCTCCATTTTTGGCATAGCTAAGCCCAAAATCTGAACATAAGTATAGTTAAGGTCTATCACTAAACCATCCTAAAACAAAAACCTTCATGCCTCATTCCAAGACAAGAATAATCCCCAAAATACATGAGCAACAGGGAAGGAGTGAAGCTGGGCAATTTGAAACTTTGAAGTAGCAACCCAAAACAATTTCTTAAATTTATTAACAACCTAGGACACAGGCCCCAATTCTTAGCATAGCAAAGACTACAAAAAAAGAGTCAAATTTGTAGTTTTTCCAGACAGTCATCTGAATAATTCATTTAAACCATACACATAATTGCCCTCAAAGAGAACTATTTACAGTCATAGAGAACATCCAACCTAAGTTTAAAATTGCCCATCATCTGGAGAGTTCCAAAGTCAGCCCAGTGTTCAAGGAGCAAATGTTTACACTACAAAAGAAAGCCCCTGTAAATTCTGTTATTGCATATGTATACATATGTATGTACATACACACACACAATATACAGCCTGTTAGCACTGCTAGCGGCCTCTGAAAAACACAACTATCTTACTGACCCCAGAAATAAGACTGGTCTATCCTTTTACCCTTGGCATAGCCAATTCAATGCAGAGAGTTTAGGAGAAAATTCACAGGATTAGTATTTTCATCACAAGAAAAAAAAAAGCCAACTGCAAACCAATAAACTTTTAAGATGAAAGTACACTTTGCAATTACTGCTAGAGAGATCACTTGGGAATCAGTGGCCCAAACACAAGAGTTTCAGCTTTCCACCATTCAGATTATTTTGTAAGCACTTTTACATAAGAAAAATTTTAATAGATCTGATTGTTCAAATAAGAAATAGCAGTAAATAAAGCTGGCTGTCCCTATTTCAAACACAGGAACTGAGGTGTTTTACTGCATATATCAGAAACAAAACATTTTAAAAACATTTCTCATACACCACATTTTATTTATTTTTAATTATTTTAAACTTAGATTGTTGCAAGTTGCCCTTCAGCATTTACCACATAGGTAATATAAGTTGCTGTTTTATTAATTTCCCTTGTCCCACAAGTCACCCACCCTTCTCTCTGAAGAGGCACACTTATGCTATTCGCTTAATTTCTATTGAAAGAATGACTGCAAAAATTGCATTGCAAACATTAAGATATTTTAAATAGCTCAAGTTATTTTCATCATTCGTGTTAGACAATGTTTCAAAGGAGCCAAAACTGGTGATTGTTACTTCTAAGAAAGTGTTACAGCAAGTTTTAAAATGCAAAGGATACATAGCTTTTCATCATCCTGAAAGGTGAAGTAGAGTTTCACAAAAAAAGGGTGATCCAGACGGGACATTACATCTCTCTCTCGTGTCACATATGGCACCTTGTTTTCTTTTATGATATGACGTTTTTCTAGAATTTTAACTTAACAAAAAAAGACAAAGTGAAAATGCAGAAGGTACAACGAAATGAAGTCCACCTAAGTATTGTGTTTGGGCTCTTTTTTCATTGGATAAAATTATCGTATCTCCACTATACTGTCTTTCGTAATGGGACTACACTGATATTGTATGTTTTAAAAAGTTCATGTTGAAAGAGTCAATACTTACTGGCATATTCTCTAGAAGTTGCCAATTCTCGAGCCAAGACAACCTGTTGCCAGAGGAGAGAAAATATTTTGTAACCATTCATTAGACACACATAACATGGATTTTGATCTTCCAGTAGGTATTTAGAATACTGATTGTCCAAAATAAGCTATCACAACTGCAATCAGCTAAAATATTTAAGCATGTGTTCATATTATGCTGGCTTCAGCAAGATCTCTGCAGAAATTCAGTTCAGCATGACAATGCTTGTTTTGCTAAAAGACATGCACACCTGAGTGGGTAATCACTGTTTTACTTTTTTTCAGAAGAATTCTGAAGATTGTAACGTAAAAGTTACAGTAAACTGCCAAATCTTCCTAAAAGGGGCGGGGGGGAAGCAACAAGCACACTGAGGAATATGTATGAAACAATCTAACTGTCACAGTACTTTTTCTTATCAGAAATGGCAAAGATTGAAAGATAAAATTTATCTGAAAGATCAAAAGTAGGAAGTGAGACAGACTATTTTACAACTTTCAACTATTTACAGTTTGTTAGGAAAAAGATTTAAAGAATGGGGATGAGAGATTTCCAATAAACAGAAGCAAGGAATAAGTTTCAGACGAGCAGTTCTCCATTTTTAAAGACAAAAGCTTTTGGGGAAACACAAATTAAAGCTCATCTTCAAGAAAGAATTTCTATAAAAGGCAACTTTTAAGACAATCTGAAAAGTCCTCTTGCATGAATCCAAGCAATAACCTTGTAACAATAGATGACTACAGCTTGTGGTTTTCTCAGTTTAAGTTCACATCTACTCCAATACCTTGTTAGAATCTCAACATTATTTTTTTTTTTTCAAATCACTGCATTAGGCTTGCTTCTAATGCACTTCTCATTATATTCTAACCCCTTGCAAAATCAGTTATAACAGAGTACTCCAAAATATTATTACATACACTGATACTAAGTGTTAGGCATTTAGCAAAAACAGCTTCTAAATAGGAACTTTTTCAGGTGAGAGAAGTGCATACAGTTGCACTCTTTCAGTATTAGAAAACTGAAATCTCAGTTTAGTAGTAAGAGGCAGCTTTAATTTTTTAAAGAAGTTTGTCTCCTACAAGTACATTGAAGTTCACAATATTTAACCAATGAAAGCTTCCACTAGAAACAACCAGCCTGTTACAAGCTGTGTCTCTGCATAAGGCATTTTTGAGACCCTTCTGTGTACACAGGTAACATTATTTAAAGCTTGAAGCTGTGCAATCAAATGAGAATGTTCTTAACTTTTCTCTTTTTTGTTGCCTGGTTTCATCAAGTCTACCATTAAAGCTACTGAAAGCAGGTCACTTTAAAAGTCCATTGTTAAATAAATACCCAGATATATCATGCTAACTTTCTGCATTTTGGAAAAATGCATTTTTGCATTTTGGAAATTTGGAAATTTTATACTTTTACGTTTTCATAAAATAATTTAGTGCTGTCAGTAAAACAAAAGTCCAGTAGGCAATCTTACCTATATATGCACACACAGTCCACAGTTAGATGGCAGAAGTGATCAACTGACACAGGTGAAAATACATCTTAGCTAACAATACTCATACTTGAATTAAATTGTATAGCTCCAAAGACTGACTCTCTGCCAGTCCTGTATGGTATCAAATTTTTTACCATTAAGTTTCAGATGTATTACCCACATACTTACATTGATATTCAGCAGCTGTGTTCTAAGTACACAGGACTGGGTATCTACCTCCTAGCATGAGTACCCTCAAGCCCCTTCCTCACTGAACAAAACTGAGTATACAGTATATCCTAATTTCCTCCTAAGTAATAACCCACAAAACCCAGTAGAATCACAACAAAAGGAAAAAAAGAAAGAAAAAACCCAGGGGTACATGTTAATACCATGTCTCTGCTATCAGGGGCCTGAATCCTACTCACCCTATGGGAAGAGGTAAGATCGATAAGGAATGTAAATCGCATAGAAAGGAATTAGACCCTAGGTAGCTTAAAAAAAAGGCACAAAACCAAAAGCAGTCACAGAACATGTAAATGTGTAAGTTGCAAATTCAGACAAAAGCAAAGCAAGAAATGTAGCTAAACATCCCAAACTGGAAGAAGGTGAGATAAGAGCAGAGAACCCTCAACACAGGCTACAGAGCAGAAATGATTGCCAACATAATTAGCAGCTATGATGGCCACACCCTACTCTAAACTTGAACAAATCCTTCAGACTGACAGAGATTAAGTCTGCATTTAAGAACTGTTTTTCATAGAATAATAGAATGGTTGGGGTTGGAGGGGACCTTTAGAGGCCATTCGGTCCAACCCCCTGCAGTGAGCAGGGACATCTTCAACTAGATCAGGCTGCTCAGAGCCCCATCCAACCTGACCTTGAATGTTTCTAGGGATGGGGCATCGACCATCTCTCTTGGCAACCCCTTCCAGTGCTTCACCAGCCTCACTAAAAAATTTCTGCCTTATACCCAGCCTAAATCTACCCTCCTTTAGTTTAAAACCATTCCCCCTTGTCCTGTCGCAACAGGACGTGCTAAAGAGATTGCCACATCCTTCCTATAGGCCCCCTTTAAGTACTGAAAGGCCGCAATAAGGTCTCCCTGCAGCCTTCTCTTCTCCAGGCTGAACAACCCCAACTCTCTCAGCCTGTCCTCGTAGGAGAGGTGCTCCAGCGCTCAGATCATTTTCATAGCCCTCCCCTGGACGTGCTCCAACAGGTCCATGTCCTTCTTGTGCTGAGGGCTCTAGAGCTGGACGCAGTACTCCAGGTGGGGTCTCATCAGAGCAGAGCAGAGGGGCAGAATCACCTCCCTCGCCCTCCTGGCCACGCTTCTTTTGATGCAGCCTAGGATACAGCTGGCCTTCTAGGCTGCAAGCGCACGTTGTTGGCCACCAGTATCCCCAAGTCCTTCTCCACAGGGCTGCTCTCAATCCCTTCATCCCCCAGCCTGTACCGGGGGATGCCCAACCACCAGGGGTTGCCCCGACCCAGGTGCAGGAGCTTGCACTTGGCCTAGCTGAACCTCATGAGGTTCTCACAGGCCCACCTCTCCAGCTTGTCCAGGTCTCTTTGGATGACATCCCATCCTTCTGACACGCCAACTGCACCACTCAGCTTGGCGTCATCTGCAAACTTGCTGAGTGTAGGCACAATCCCACTAAGTCATTGATGAAAATGGTAAACAGCGCTGTTCCCAGTACGGACCGCTGAGGGACACCACTTGTCACTCGTTTTGGTCAGACACTTGTACTGACTTAGAGCTCCTCTTTTGACGAGGAGCCTCATTTATAGGTGGAGACAAAACCAAGGGAGGGGGGAAAAAAAAAAACAAAAAGAAAGTACCAGCTGTACAGAAGGAGGTGAGCAAGACAACACGCCTACCCAAACATGAGAATTCTGCCACCATATAACAGGTATTATTCTAAGAGGACACTGAGTAATGATTTTTTTTTTTTTTTAATCTGAAGATGTCACTGGAGGCACGGTAATATGAAGGCCCCTGCTTTTTGAAATGAACCCTTTTCAGTCAGAATATTGGTGAAGATCTTGGGGAGTATAATCAGATCTCAATCTACAACCATGTTTAATAAGAAAGAGGGTAGATTTAGATGAGATATAAGAAGAAATTCTTCACTATGAGGGTGGTGAGGCACTGGAACAGGTTGCCCAGGGACACTGTAGATGCCCCATCCCTGGAAGTGTTCAAAGGCCAGGTTGGATGGGGCTTTAAGCAACCTGTTCTAGTGGGAGGTGTCGCTGCCCATGGCAGGGAGGTCAGAACTAGATTATATTTAAGGTCCCTTCCAACCCAAACCCATCTATGATTCTATGAAGAACAAAGCATAGGATTTTTAACAAGATACTTTGATAATGATGTGAAGATACATGACCTATAGATCAAGAGCTCTGGTGTTAATACAGCAGAGGATTGTGCTGTCATCAAGAGTGACCTCAACAGACTGGAGAAATGGGCAGGCAGTTATCTCATGCAGTTTCCCTTTCTGAACTACGAACTCCTCCGGGGCAGGAATAATCCCATGAACCAATATATGCTGGGGGATGATGGGCTGGAATGCAGCTTTGCAGAAGAGGACCCAGGGATCTGGTGGACGCCAACCTGAACATGAGTCAGCAACGTGCCCTCGCCACAAAGGCAGCAAATGGTATCTTGGACTGCATTAGGAGGAATGTTGCCAGTATGTTGATGGAGGTGATCCTTCCCCTCTATTCAGCACTGGTAAGATCACACCTAGAGCACTGTGTCCAGTTCCTCAGTAAAACAGAGACATGGATCTGCTGGAGGTAGTCCAGAGAAGGACCACTAAGATTATTAAGAAAGTGAAGAATCTCTCATTTGAGGAAAGGCTGAGAGAGACGAGATTGTTCAGCCTAGAGAAGAAAAGGCTCAGGGAAAACCTCACCAATGTACATAAATATCTGAAGGGTAAATGTCAAGAAGATGGAGTCAAGCTCTTTTGAGCAATGGGCCAAACACACGCAGGAGGTTCCATCTGAACATCAGGAAGCGCTTTTTTACTGTGACGGTGAGATGTGAAAAGATACAAAAATATTACTTATTGTCTTGCAATGGGGCAACTACAAAAGCACTAGATGAAAGTATTAACTGCTTCATGGGTTCTTTAAGATAACACTTAAGTAATCCATTCTTGTGCAATGCCACAGATATGAGAAGTTAGAAACAATCCATTTAAGGCTACTGAATACAAAGATACTAACTGTGGCTCATGAAGTCCTTGGGGGCCATGACACTAGAGGCTGAGAAAGAATATTGGAGAAGTATCACTGTTCTTACTTTCTTCCCTAAACAGCTGGCTGTAGCTCCTGCCACAGACAGGACACTGTATAGAAGCTCTTACCATGACAAACTCCTAGCCCAGTTCCAGTCCTTTATACCATAAAATTTTAACATAACCCGTTATGCTATCGAAGTTACATTAGAACGCAATGTCTCCTAAAACTCCAAGCATCAAATCATCAGGATACAATGGAACTTCTGATGAATTTAAAAGGTACTTGAGAAAAATCGTCACCCATATTTAGTACAACACAATTTTAATAGTTAAACTTAAAAAACACTATGGCCCACTTATTTACTCTTCAAGCTGTTCTCCCCAGATTTCAATCTCAGCAATACTACTTGCACAACAAATTTTGAAGATATCTAAGAGATCTGGCACTTCTTATAAAAAGTAAACTTACCGTTGAAAAAGATCCTTCACCCAGAATTTTCCCAAATTTGAAGTCATCAGGTCGTTTCTTTCGAGGCTGTGGAGGCTGCTGTCCTGTATGTTGCTGCAAGGAGTTTGAACTAGATCTTGATTCAGCTGCAGTGCCCTCCATGTTAGATCCCTGTCTGCTGCCACAGGTGGAAATGACAGATGGAGTGCTGGAATCTGCTTGGTTCCTCACCATTGATGGCGATGAACAGGAGCATAACACCACACTAGACTGGATTGGAACAGCATCATACTGAAAAGAGAAATGAAGCTGTTATTCCCATACCTTCAAATAATTACCACACACATCTGCACTTTATTTCTATATGAGCATCATATAAAGACCCATTTGAAAGGGTTTTTGTTAAAAATGTCTTTAGGAGGCAATGTTAGTATTTATGTTGGAAATGACAGCTCATAATTTGTTAAACAAGTCTGTTTAGGTCATGCTGTGCATACATATAACCATAAGTCAAAAGTTTGAACACTAATTCAAGAACCCTTTTTTCAAACTCAAAAAAAATGTTCCCCAACACCAAGGTATCAAATTTCACAGTATATTCTCCTACAAGTAACACTATCTTCAAACTTTATTTCATGCTTAGAGACAGAGCCATTCGTCCAATCTTAACAAGTAGTACTTCTCCTGAAACTAAAGAATTATCTACTTATGCAATGAACACCTGTATTCATGAGTAACATTAGTTTAGAGATTCAAGTTACAGTGAACTATAAATGAACAAGTAAAGCATGAAAACTAATGGAGACAAAGGATGCATTCCTACATTTTTACTTGGAATCTCACTTTCTCCAATAGCATTTCTCTTTATTACACATTGGGGAAGGACAGAAAGAGAGAACAATATACAAAAGGCAGATCAGCTGGAGGGTTTAATAATCAGCAATATCTAATACTATTTTTGAAGAATGCTCTGGTCCATAACCTTTTAAAACACAGGAGATTACACTATTTCAATTGTATATAGGGTCACATAAAGATGTCCCAATTCCAAAACAAAGAACCAGATATAGCCCAGAAAACAGCAAGTACAAGAAGATACACTCCAAATACCTTTCTTGTAATTCTTGTAATGTACAAATCAAATCATCATTTGCTACCCTTTTGTCAATTTTTCCCAAGTAAGACTGAGGAAACTTGCCAGGCTGCTTTCCCTCCTTGTTGGTAATATACCTCCATTAGTCTGTCAGGTCTCTGCTTCAAATGTTTTACTTGAAACTAGCCAGAAAATGCAGACAGTAGGAGAGTTCTGCTGAACTACTTCTGACAATAAGAATTGAAATAGTATGCAAACAGAGAGAACATTTAAGAAAACTAACACCATGTCTGAACATTATTTTTTAATCTCAGTATTCTAACATACATCCAGCAAAATGAAATTATGACTTAATAAAAATCTCCTCACCTCAAAGCAGACATATTATACAACTCTGACCTAGTTGGTAACATACCTCATGTTGATATTCAAACATTACTTCTGACAAAAATAATTTTTTATCTCATGAATTTCAACTTGATTCCGAACAGTTTTCTGCATTTATATCAGAAACCAGTTTAGAAAGGAATTGGGCTTGTGCTCAATCATGTATATGGGCTTAAAGCACCTAGCTCCCAAATCAGCAATTACTCACTTGGCTATGCTCTATGCAGTAGGGAAAAAGCAGCCCTTATTTACTGCTAAACTTCTTCCAAAATAAGATACAATTCGGAAATACAGTTTACTTACACATTTACTGGTATTACAGGACAACGAGACACAAACATATTTCTAAGCATGCAAACATATACTTTCTAAATTGAGAAGAAGGTAGTGAGGTCAAAAAAAGTACAGCTAAAACTCTACATTTTCTCCACTTTCCATAACTGTTATATAAATATCAATTCCCACAAGACTGAAAATTAACTATTATTAAGCGACCATTCAAAACACTATCTTCCAAGAAGCATAAGCGAAGATTCCCTTTCCAACCTGAGTGCAGCTTACTTGCTCCAGAATCTCTATTGCTCCTTAGGGCTTTTTCCAAGAACTACGACCACACCGATAAAGCAGCATATTAAGAACAGATAACAGCTTATTTTATTAGACCTTTGTGATACAGCGGAGACTGATGACAAATCTGCCTGTAATGATAGCTATTTGTTATATTTTGTACAGCTTTTGTGAGGACAAAAAGCGGGGTGAGGCTGGGGGAAGACTTGGAGACAGATGGGAGAATTCTGCTTTCTGAGAAGTTCACTAACTCCCCCAGAGAACAGTATATGCCCCTACTCAGATCAGTTACGCACCATCCTACCCTTGGAAGAGCAGAAAGGATATTGATGCTATTATTATAAAAACAGCACATACACATTAAAGTATGTGTGCTGCAGGTCACAGCTCCTTTAATGCCTTCTACGCAGATATTTTAGCCTACGCCTTCCCCGGACTAGTTACTGCCCCTAACATTCTCATAGCCCAGCTGAACTACCTTTCCTTCAGACAGCCTGTATAAAGATACACAGTAGCTAGAATTAAAAACAGATTGTACTCTTATCTTCCAAGAGCACAACAAGGCTGACACGAATAGGACTGCTCAGCAACTGAGGTGATGCCAATATAAGAAACGTCACATTACTTGAAATATAGTAAATGAATAAAAAAAAGCGCACAGCCACACAGACTATTAGGATTTAAATGATGTACTGGCTCCAGCCAGGCTATTCTAGAGCAACCGGGGGTTCATAGGTAAATAAAGCAGCACCACTGAGGCGGGGCGGGGTGTGTGTGTGTGTGGAATCTGATTAGATTCTGAGCTAGTAGCAAGATCACCTTGAAAAAAAACAAGCAAACAAGAAAAAAAAACACCACAAAAGCACCAGAGAGGACTGAGAGAAAGGGGGGGAAAAGGCATTGGATGCAGTATATTTCCTTGCACAGTATCTGAAACTAAGTCACAATGAATATCAAGTATAGAAAAGTCCTAAGGGAAGAAGAGACAGGAGTAAAGGACTTTGTAGGAAGAGAAGGTTATTTCCAGCTGAGGTATAACGTCAATTAGTCCCCTGACTTTCTCAAAGGAAAGTCAAGATCAAGAACAAGGAGGATAGAGGAAGATGCAATAGATTTAAAGGTATCATTACCTAAGAAACGACAGAACTATGCAACTAGGTATGTTGCACCTGAGTATTTGTAGAAAAGGTCACTCCTACACTTGTC
Organism: Phalacrocorax carbo; assembly: GCF_963921805.1. Classification (NCBI taxonomy): domain Eukaryota; kingdom Metazoa; phylum Chordata; class Aves; order Suliformes; family Phalacrocoracidae; genus Phalacrocorax; species Phalacrocorax carbo. The sequence continues at coordinate 274,253 of NC_087522.1, forward strand.
TTTCCACACTCCACATATCCTTGTTTCGTATTTTGTGTCCTGTATTATTTGCCTTCTCAGTTTTATTTTGAAAACCCACATGCCTGCAGAGACTCTGCATTTTTCTACGTATATGTCTTCATATACACCAGAGACAGAATACAGGCTAGCTCATGCAGTCTAACCTCGTACAGCCACTCTTTTGCAAAAACCAGATTTAAGATTCTGCTTCTGCTAGACACAGACTATTTTTAGTAAGATATTAAGTCAATCATTGAAGAATTTAAAAACCTTCTAAGCTGCATCTGCAGTTCTCAGAAGTTTGAGGATGCCCTCCTTCCAGGAGTTATCAACATTTCTCAGCTGGCAAGCAACTGAAAGCACAGAGCCTCACACAGTGACAACAGACTTACCTATTGCGTGTCATGGATCACCATGGGCCACATAGATAACCACTGATCTAATCATTCTATCTCTGCTTTTAAAAACTACTCTCTAACACTACCTACACTTTCCCAAGCTCTTAAGGGTGCTGTTTCTAATTTACTTCCATATGGAAATTGTTTCCTACTTAGTGCAACATACTGTGAGTTTGAAAACCTAATAAGGAAGAAAACAAATCTGCTGAAGGTAAGCAGAATTAGAAATCAGAGATATCAAAACCTTCATTAACTAATTTTCACTGAATCACTAGAAACAGGCTTCCTTTTATTTACATGCCATATAAAGTAAGTCCTTATATTGTTCTTTTCCCCTCTTGCCTGCAAACAGTAGAAATAAACTTTGAGAAAAACTTGAATCAATGCAAAAAGCTCACTAGATATCTCTATATTTTTCCTTTTATACTTTCCTTGCTCCCCTTTGTATGAAAAGCCAGCCACAGACAAAGCTCCCAGGTATCTAAAAGGACCTATACCTTTTGGTATCCTTTTTATCCTTTTTGCAATTCAGCATTTTGACAACAGCACTACCACTACAACTTTTAATCTACCTAAGCACATAGTATGCATCAAAAAACCCCACCATACTGCTCTAAAGCAAACACAGCCACAACAACTGCATCTCTACTAGCTTTTTCCCACCACAAAATCTGCAACACTGCTTTGCTGATACAGTACTATCAACACTAACAGCACCAAAAAATACTCATAGGGACTGTGCCTTCTAAAGCTCTGGTGTCTTTTATGTCTATCCTAACTGACATGATACTGTCAATGACAGAGTATCTTTGCTACCACTGAAACTCTACCAGCAAAATCTCATTTCTGTTACAATGGAAGTCAGTGCGAATAGGGTCCTAACCCATCACTTGCCTGAGAACACCGAGTTTAGCTGCTGACCATATTACCAAATCTCTAGCTGCATCATGACCAGAAAAGATCTTCCATCCACTCATCTATAAGGCTAATTTTTTTGGAGGCAGACCTTGCTGAAAGGAAGTATTATTTACACAAAGCAGCATGAGCTTTACACTTCAACTGGTACATTTGTTTCGATTGTAAACAATACTGATGAGACACTGCAAGCTAGAACATTGGCACAACCATCTTATGAATGTTTATAATAGTAAACTGTATTAGAGGTCTACTAAATGAAATAATACAGCTAGACATCCGTTAAATGTTTGACTTGGCCTTGTTTAACATCTGAAATACAGAATACTATTGAGGAAAATGAATATAGGACATATTCTAAACAAAACTGGTTACATTCTTAAGTAACTTATAACTGATAGTCATCCCCAAATAAGGGTATCTTCCAGTTCACACCTGGTCTGCCTCTCAAACCAAAAGTGTTGAAAGAAAAAGAATATTTGTATAAATTTAAAGACTGAGGAAAAAAAACACACCCACACACCATTTGGCAAAAAAGTATCTCTCTTACTTAAAATAATTTACAGCTTGCGGTAAATTAAACAAACAGTGAGACCTTACTTTTGTCTCTATCAAAACATTAATACAAATTAAAATATGGTCCAAGAAATCAGTCATAAAAGTGGGAAACAAGTGGACAAAGAACCTAAGCTAGTCCATACCTGAATATACAGAACTAGAAAGCATCAGCTAGGAGAAGCAAAATCTTATTGCCACTAGTACTGTGCAAACATTAAGGAGAAAACCAAAACAAACCAGTTTCAGGAGAAAATCAAGACACTGAACCCCTGTAAAAACATCCAATCATCTGACTAGATTAAGCTCCTGAAATCTGTTTTTATAAAAGAAGCTGCCTGTTTTGCCTTGTGGTATCAGAGAATGCAGAACTCTAAAAATTAGGATCACCTGCAATTCACCACAAGTGTTACTGGATATAAGAATTACCAAGTAGCGTATGTCACAAGTGTTAGACTAAATTATAAGAAGTTCACAGACTATCATGAAGATAAACCAATAGAAACATGTAAGCCCTACCTCAAAGCCTGCTTAAGGAATGACAGGATTCAGAAAGCAACATTGCCGCACTCTAGGGTATCTATGAATTAATCTTTTCACTTGCAAATGGAATTTGAGAGGTTTTCAAGACAGATACCACATGATACAGTAAGGTACCCTCCCTGGCTGTCATGGTATCCAATCACAGCTTTTACATCTCTGCCAAACATAGCCCTTTGATACAGAAACAGGAAGATATTCCAAAATCTATTAATCCAAGGTTCAATGTCCAAATTAATACATAGTCTTCAAGTAAAAATATGGAGTCCATCTATTTATCTGCACAGTTAAGGAGAAACAAAAGCCTTTACTTCACACAGAGAAGGCAATTGCTTTAATTGGGCAGGTGTTTTGTAGTTTTACAGATAAAGCTGACTTGCTACTGTTTTTAATAATGAGATTCTGCTAAAGACAGTTTAAGTCAGATAGGCTTGGCATGAGAGGTTTTGTAAATTCTTTTGATATTGTCACGAGAGAAAAACTCTGAAATTATACGCAATGCAAAATAAATTTCAATGTAAGCATTGACAATCTGCGGTCTTCTAAGGATTTATCTGCAAAATGCAAAGGGAAAAAAATGAACAGCTAGGCAGTTATATTTAATATATTCTTTTCATGGCACACTGGTGTTTCAAAAGGTTGACAAAGATGCAGCAACCACATCTGACACACGTGTTGTATCGGAAAAAGATGACAAGGAGCAGTTAACAGATACTATGCACAGCTTTCCTATTGGCCTCCTCCCACCTCATATCCCACAGTGAAAATGTTTACCTTCTCCAGGTTCTCCAATACCTATTTGTGACAGCCTCCACTTCAAAGCCTAGAGGGCAACACACCCTGGAAGTTCCAGCATATTCCAAAAGAAAAAAAAGCAACTTATCAGGTCAGATACTAAGATGGGCCTGAGTATATGTCCTCAAACTATTCCTCATAGTACCTAAAAACAGAATGCAGGCAAAAGCAGAGTAGTTCAGCTACAAGAAGCTTAAGTTAAGATACAAAGAAACACTGATTCAGAATAACAAAATCCAACTAAAAGCCTCACCTTCCACACAGAGAGCACAGTACAGGTAGCACTTCCCTTTACATACCAATCCCACCCAGGAGTGGTTTGCAGGAAGCATAGTGGTTATCATGTGATCTCTATCAATATTCAATGCCAGTTTTTCTTTCATAAACTCTATACACTGCTACACCAGAGTGACTGCCACGAACAGAGGCAACCCAGAACAATAAGAGATGGTGTGCTTTCATAAACTGCAGTAAACATCAATTCTCATACCTTATATCCTCCTGTCTATTTATGCTGTGGACTTCTGTCTTAAAATGGACTGTCAGACTTTCTGCTAAGCGACCAACAGCATCCTCTTTCTATTAACCAATTTTACATATGTGTGTATACAGAAACAAATTACTGAATAAATTACAAAGCTTCACTGCATGCCAGTTTCCATTTACACATGCTCAGAAGTTTGTCACATAATTTAAAGAATTTAATAATACACCTATTTGCCAACATTACTATTACCTTTAAGGAATTAAAATATTTGCCTAAAAAAAAAAAGAGAAAATCCATTCATATGCCTTAAAAAATGACACTAGATGCTGTCAGACTGTCTTATCATTATAACAAAATCAAGCATGTAATGGACCGGACAAAACTCAGGTTACGCCAAGTGTCACCAGTACTTCTGAATACACTACACAACCAGTAAACTGTTCACCCTCCTAAGAAGTTAACCTTGACACTCAAATACATACAGCCATATTAAAAACAATTAAAACACCATAGTAATTAGGAGGTATTTAGAAACATGTACTCTGCTCCCAGTTTCAGCTGGACAGAATATTACTTATCTCCCCAGTTTGGAAGGAATACCATTAGACCAACCAGTAAGGAAACCAGACTTAGAAGTACACTTTCAGATTCTGAAATCTGAGGGGAAAATTGCCAAAGGCTTTAAAGAACACACACGCAACATTCATTCAGTGAAAAGAAAAAACTATATTAAAGCATTAACATCAAACAATAATCTGTAGCACAGTGGTTTGTATTTATGCTGCGTAGAGCTGCATCAGCACTCTTTCAAACCTCGTTGTCAAAAGGTATGCAGAGATTACTGTAGGGAACTTAAGATCTAGCTCATAACCCCAAAAATTGCCCAATTCTGTAAGTCTTGAAGAAACCAACCATTACAGTCAGCAGAACAGTCTGAAGCCAAACTATTTGTCAAAATCTATATTTGACCGAGGTTCATAAATGGTTACTGATTACTACATTTAAAAGAACAGATGGAAATTTCATATTTCAATTATAAAAGCTATTTTACAACAACTTTGTTTTGCAAAAGAATCTGAAGTCATACATCTATCTGGAGTGAAATTTTTTTATCTCAGAAGTTGCCACATGAAAAATGCGTTGCTTAATAAACCATTTTTATGAATAAACCATGCAAATTTCAAAAGCATTAAGTTGTGTAAAAGGAGGATTTTTTCTGTGTTTTAAACAGACTGCCATGCTAAATGATTAAAGATGTCTAGGCTCTGACTCACCAAAATAACTATGCTCATCTTCATGTGCAGTATCATTTGGTATGTCTCAAATGCCAGCAGGTAAGCATTCATTGAAGCACTGCATAAAACTGTCATCCCCTGTCCCCAAATCTATTAATAAAGTATCTTGATAGAAATGACCATCATTTAAAAGAAAATAAGAGTTCTTCCAAAATAATGTCTTAGTAATATATTTCAAGAGTAAAGATTTTAAGTGTTAATGGAAGGGGAAAGCTTGGAGCAGATAGTTCTTCAAAGACACTGTTCTACCTAATCTGGCTGGGACCTTTGCAATAGGGGGAAACAGAAGTATGAAAAGAATTCAAGCTGATGTAGTCTGCTTGAATATATTAACAGCCCTAACACAATTTAAAGAAAAATTAGAGTAATATGAAGGTAATGTTGAAAATACTTGTAATAAATGATCAAAAGATACAGTTGTTATTTCGGAGAAAATTTATATAAAGCCCTGGCTAAGCCTGACGTAATGTCATGCTCTAACAACCTATGAGAATTTGATTAGTAAAACTGTTTTTTTCAGGGACTTTTCTTTGTATTGCTGTAAGGCACAAGTAGGTTGTTAAAAAAAAGACTCTGGTATCTAGTTGGCAGTTGTTTCCCTCATGTTCAAAATCAATATTAGAAGATACAAGACCTATCTTCAAAACATAATCAAGAAGATTAACTTTGAAAAAGAGTAAAAATTAATTTATTTTTCTTCTTAAGCTTTCTGGATGCACATCCTCAAAGTTCATGGTATACAAAGAAGTGTTTTAAAGTTTGGGGATACATACTGTATTGTTCATATAAAATAATCTCAAAACAGCAGAAACAAAGCTCAGCTCTGACACTACCTCTTTCATAACTGATCGCCTACCACCAGTTCCTTACTTTCTGCAGTAAATTCTAACACAGTTTATCCATAAGCGAGTAATGAGAAAATCAGATATATAACCACATATAACCAACAGGGTCAAGGATTTGAAAGCACAGAGAAGACCTCTATGTTGTTAGACTGCTTTGACTGTTCATTTAGGGAATAAGGGTATTTCATCCACAAGACTGATTTTTTTTTTTTCTACAGAAATGGATTTCCCACATACAAAGCAATGTTGACTCAACCATTTTAGTTAATGTAAATGCCTTTTTCTAAATTTGACAGCCCTACACATATGGTGGTATTTTCTGTCACTAATTTCCAGGATTCGTATTCCAAGTTCAGGTAAGGATTAAAGCTAATGTGAGGATTTGTAAGAACCTGCATATCAGCCAACTACCCTCTAACCTCCCCTACTGCTAAGCAAAGCACTTAATTTTCAAGCACCTTCAGGGCAGAGACTATTTAAGGCCTCCTTCCACCACCACCCCTATCCCCTCCCCTCCCCACCCCACCCCCACCAAGCCTCAAAACAGATCAGAAACAGGAAACCACAAAAATCTCTAAGAACCTAAAGTCAGCCTATGGCCCAAATAGCTATATATGTAAACAAGACACTGAGACTTCGTTTCACACAAACAGATCCAGGCCAGCTCACAAGAAAACAAAAGCCATCTGTAATTGCAGTAGTCTAGATCACATGCTACACCATCAGTTATCTCATGAAGCACAGCAATATTAAGAGGTGCTGCGCAGCATGGATGGGGGTTCATGCTAACAAACACAAAAGGACTTCCTATATCAGACTCCTAGCACTTCTAGGATGCCAAGAGAACAGTTTTGGGTGAAGAGCAGAGAAGCAGCCACACAGAGGTGGCAGTACGTAGGTGGAGTGTGTATAAAGGCTGGACAGCACAGTCAAGAACTGTAAATTAAACTCTTGCAGGATTACTGAAGAACTGAACATCATATTTAATACTTTCTTTTCAGAAGAATGTGCTAAGCGAGTTAATCCTTGCAATTTTTCACCATAAAGTATTAGAGAACACTTGCCAGGTGAAGTACTTACAGCTTGTCTTTTAAAGCAGAAAGTAAGTCTCAACTTCAATATTTAGTCACACAACAAACCAGTTATTTCCAACAACACTGTTGAACAGAATCCGCAAGGAGTGAAAAATAAGGTTCTAGACCAAACAGCTAACTTTGTGCATGTTGCGTTCAGTCCTTTCATATGCTTTAGTTAGACCTTAGTAACTTTCCACAAGCTTACCTGCAAATAAGAGATCAGAAAGAGAAGTGGGGAGGGAGAAAAAAAAAATCAGCTCCTTCCCCTTTTTTGCTTCTTTATTACACATATGTAATCTAACTCAGCCACCTGCAAAAAGTTTTCCCATTTGCAATATCAGAAACAATAATTCCTTGGCTTCATACAAATTCTTCAGGAAGCTCCAATAAGGAGGAACTTGGAGAGGGTTTTATCTTTCAAACGTAGTGTTTTCTGAATTAAGTCCTTATCTTTCCATATTAAAAAGTAATTCTCACTTGTGTATTTTCTGATGCCATAAATGTGCTAGTTCTACAGCAATCCATGCAGCTTATCTAGGAAAAAAATTAGATTAAGTACAAGCTTATTGTTAAAAAACAGAATTACTAAAATATTTCACATCTTCATAGATCAAACCTATTTGTATTACTTTGCCAGTTCATTACTTTTTTTCAGTTTAACAAAGTGACTGCAACCCCTGGTTTCATGCCTCCTGTACCAAAATTCCTGCAAGCACTTCAATAGTCAGCATCCCTTTCGAAGTTTTTCCTGCAATGATGCCTTCCAACTGATCTGCTTTAGGGAAGTGGAATGAGCCCGAGTGTGCAGGGTATCTTGCAAGATCCAGCTATAGCAATCGACTTGTTGAGTTTCAAGGGCTGTATAAAACTGACATTACTTCTAGCACTGCAAGTAATAGAGCAATAATCCAAATAATAATTTGCTTTTAAAAAAAGCCTATCCACACAGTGGATTCGTTGTTTCATTGAACATCACTGTTATATCCAGATTATTCTCTGGATCGTCTCCTTTCCACTAGCTACTAGCACTTCCTATGTTAGAAATATAAAAGCATATAAAATTGCTCCTCTTGAGCTTCTTCCACTTTTTCGCCTTTGAGTACCATCTCAACATCTGTATCTTTTACTATTTTCTATTCCTGCAGCCTGGTTTGGTAAGAGATTTACAGAAAACTTATCCCAGTTAAAAGCCTATGCATGAGTGATAAAGATTAGTCAGCCCCCTGCTGAAACCCAAGAGAAGATAATATTAAGGAGATAGGTATGTAGGGAAAAGCCTCAAGCCTGTCTGAAAGTTTTATACCTGCAAATAACTACCAACAGAACTCTTACCATAGCCTAGCCTAATTCCTAGCGTAGGTGCAGAACTTAACTTTATTAAGAACCCAGTTCTTTGAAAAGTGTAGTTTATATTAGTTCCACTGGGGGGAGGTGGGGGGGGGTAGGAGGGCGGGGGGGAAGCTAGCAGTTTTGTTCAGACATATCTGTCACTATACTGTAGGTTTTATCAGGTCAGAGACACTGGTAGAATCTAATAATTGCTAGAGCAGCTAAACCTTCCAGTAAATATGTTGCTAAAAATTAAGATGTAAATAACCATTCTTCCAGACTCTTCATTTTGAGAGGAAGAGCACTTCTTGATAGGAGACTTATAATTATTATGTTTATAATGAAGGCATTAACAGTAAATAACTAACAACCACACTGACACCCCCAACTAAAGCACCACTAAAGTTGTTTCCTTCTTAGAAGTGCAATTCTCTCCTTGGTAGCATGTCTTCAGAAAATAGTAGAATGGTTTAGGAATTGTCCACCACACACACAAATACAAAAATTAACTGTTTTGGCAGATGAATGCTGGAATATTCCTTTCAAAGCTGTACTCTATCCCCCCCCTTTTTTTACATTTATAGTAAAATAATCACAGAACTCATTAATGTCATTAATTCCATCACACACATATTAACAGTAACTTGCTCAGAGTCTCAGAAATACAGGATTTCCCATATTCTATATTATCTGAATTACAAAAAGGTTCTATCTGCTACTGCCAGTCAATACACTCACCTCACCAAAGAAATATTAAACAGGATGGAAAAGAAAGCATTAAAAATAAGTTACCCTGAAAAAAACATTTTAGTTCTAACAAAAATGGTTGTCAACTTTGTTCTTTGTTCATTCCCTCTCTGCACGTTTCTCTTACAGGCAGAGACCTAAACCATGTATAGAAAAAGAACGGGAATGTATTTTGGAGATAAAAACCTGGAAAGAGAGGCAACAAACACAGAAACACAAAGAGAAGCATACGCCCTGTTTAAAAGAGTCCAAGTAAACAGAAATCATTGCTGATGCTGAGAAGCAGCTGTATGGAGCTCTATCAAGGGGCAGGAAAGCAAATCTAATTCCTTTAGTAATCAAACTTTGCTTTTTCATAATCCTCAATGCAGTGTTTCATGTCCTTCTCTGTAGGGCTATTCCACATAATAATTCTCATCTTCAGTCAACCAATGTGACTATGTCTAACACCCTGATGAAAAAAGCACTGAGGATAAAGAGGAGAGCACACTGAAACAGGACTTCAAGAATCAACGCAGCTATACCAGTCTCCATGCAAAAGACCCTCTTTAGCCGATTCCAACCGATTAAAAAGTTTTAAGTGCTGCAGAGTGGAGCTTGGCCCCTTACAACCAATAGAAAAAACATGAGACCGAAAAGCAGAGCAGCAAGCACACAAGGATAAGGAACGTATTGCTGCCTGTAAGTTACGCCGACATCAATGAAAGCCGGTAGTTATTTTTGTAGGAAACCTCCTTCATAAGGGAATTTCTACACTAACTAAGCTGTATAATGTACAGTGCAAACTAAGATTTACCATTACCACTTCTGCGTATCAGTGACAACTTCAGCTTATACTGGTCAGTGTTCACAAAACGTTAGAGATTCACACCGTGACAATAACGTAAACAACCGTGCCTGAAACGGCGTCGTGTTACGACCCTCGAGATCCTCCTCGTGCGTTTGTTTCCGCTACAAAATAAACCGATTCAGAGGAACAGGTGACTCCCCCGGGACAACGACGCCGGCCCTCCCGGCGGGACACGGCCCGGCGAAGCCACGCCAACGCCCCGTACCCGGAACCGAGGATCCACGAGAGGCCGCGGGGCGGCTACCGCAGCCTCGGCCCCAGCCGCGCTTCCTCCGGCGACGGGCTGAGTCCAGGGCGCCTCAGGGCCCCGCCGGCGCCCGGGGCGGGAGCAGGGCCCTCCCGCGAGGCCCGCGGCGACCCAGGGGGCGGAACGAGGGCCAGGACCGAAGGCGCCGAGGCCGGCCCCGTGGAGGGCAGCGTCTCGCCCGCCCGCCCTCCCGGCCCGACCGGGCGGCAAGCGGCAGGGCTGCCCGCGGACGCCACCGCGGCCCCGCCGCCCAGTAGCCCAGAGAGCGCGGGTGCCCACCCCGTCACGGGCCGGCCGCGGCGCCCAGGCCTACAGCTTCCCCCCACGCACGGCGGGCCACGGCCGCCGGAAGCCCCGGGCGGCCGCCGCGCTGGCCCCGCGGCCCGGACTCACCAGGTGGCTGCTGGTGCTGGCCATGGGCCCCGCCCGGCCAGCGCGGCCCGCGCTCCGGTCGCCCTTTAAGATCCCAGCGCACGGCCGCCGAGCCCGAGCCAATGGGGCGCCCGCATCCTCCGCCCGTGACGTCACCCACAACAATGCCCCCCCGACGTGGGCGGGACTTCCGTGCAGCCTGCTCGCTCATTGGTGACGCCGCCTGCTACTCACGTACGAGCCCGGACAGAGCGTCCCCCGTCAGCCTCAGCCTCCTCCACCGATGCGAGCATGCGCAGCCGCAGGGGTGAGGCTGCCGGCCCCAGCCCCCCCTCAGGAGGCCGGGCAGCCTGAGGGCGGAAGCGGGCAGGGCAGCCCGGCGGCGCGGCCTCCCCCGGCTCCACCTTGCGCTCGCATCCGGGTTCGTGCCACGATGCAAGAGTGCTGTGGGAGCGGCGACATGATGATGTCAGGAGGGGGCGGGTAGCGCCGGGGCGTTGTGGGGTGCGGATGCGGTGTTTGTGGGCGCACGGCCGTACCGCTGCCCGCGCAGCTGGTGGAGCCGGCGCCTCGCCTTGTAAAGGTCCCTTGAGAGCCCCGAGTCTTCGTCACAGCTGTGAACTGAAATGCGTCATAAATGCACTCATGAAAATCTGCCTTCTCTGGAAAAACTACACGTTCCCTGTGCCCCTTGAGTACGAATTCACCGATTCTGACAGGCAGCTTTCATTACGAGGCTTCCCTTTGCAGTCTGGGAACTGAATAGTAATTTTTGCCCCTTGCAATAAACGCACCCCCTAAGTACCCGTCAACGCTTCAGCGACTGCTGCGTGCCAGCAGAATGAGGGTTGGTTCTCCCAGGAACCCGTGCAGAAGCCGTGTCCGGCCCGCCAGCGTTCACGAGCACCAGAGGTGCGTTTCTCCACGGGAGTCAGCCGGATCCAATGCCCGCCGTCACTGGGATCAGAGGCGGGCCAAGGGGGAAGGGCCATTTGTGCGCGGCGCTTAGTAGTCCACAGTCTGGACTTGCCAAAGGGAGTAGTGACTTGTGAGGGATTACTCAACAGGAGGACGCGGGGAAGTTTAGTGAACTGCATCAGAATCTACGAGATACAGATATTTAGTTTCGGGGGGGGGGGGGGGGGGGGGGCAGGGCAGCCGCACTGTCCCAGTGTTGAACTACTTTCTTTAGAGAGATTTTTTTTTGGCCACAGCCAGCCTAAATCAACTTTCCTGTATGATGATTTTCTCTTCCTTTTCTTCAGCAGACAAGTAGAACAACTGATCATAATCTTCTAATAGGTTGGGCACGTGAGTGGAGGGTGTGTGGGGTTTCAGGTTTTGTTTGTTTGTTTTTTTCTTTTAAAATATACCTTCACTCTTTTTCAGGCTGTATCCAAATTCTTGGCATCTCATAGGCAATGTTTTCTTCCCTGGATTCTTTCCAACTGATTCACATCTTCCTGAACGTATCATGCCTAGATTTGGATATGCTATTCAGCTGCGGCCTCATTTGTTACAAGTAGAATAGAATAAGTACTTGCTACCATTCTCAAATCACGTCTCTTATTATGTGCTATAATAGTATTTGGCTGTTTGCAGTAACTTCTCACTGTTATTTCATTATTTATATTATGGTGCGCTGCAGCTGTCACATCCTATTTCAAGATATTGCTAGTACCTATTATTCCCCAGTTTATATTAATGCATTTGCTTTCTCTTTCAAAGTGCAATCCTTTATGCTTTATGGAATTTCAACATTGCAGAGACTGCGTCAGGTAGTTGTTTATGGTCTGCTTGGGGTGGTGGGTTTTTTGCGCTTTTGCAAAAAATACTTTAGGGCAAATTGCATCTTCCTGGCTCTGAGATGTCTTCTTAATGTCATCTTAAATAGCCCTGCAGAATTTAACACACTTATTAAGGGGTTTAACTAAAATTTTGTGTGCTACTATAATCTTGTTAAAATGAATCATATTAATTATCTTCATTGTTAAACTATATTGTTCTACTGAAACAAGAGGGTGCTGTAGCCTTCAATCCATTACACATAATCTATTATTCACTCCTTTTCCTGCTCAGTAATGGGCCTCTACTCTTCCTTTTCCTCCAACTGCTGACAAATTTGTAGATTTTGTTGTTGCCCCCTTTTCTATTTAATTTTAGTTTCTCAGTTTGTTTTCACCTGAGCAAGAGATAAAGATCTCTACTGGTCAAGTTTTCCAGCAGGTCTGTACCCTAACCTCTGCAAGATAAAGCCATTGGACTCTGCAGCATTGTTGTCATCTGAAAGGATGATGCAGCAAAATTTTCTTTACAGCATCAATGAGTGCTTTCCATGCTGAAAGGCTTTAATTGATATGATATACTGGTATTTCGTGGAACAGCTTTAGATGCTATTGTGTGCTTTACTACCTCTGTTCTGAAGGCACCATTCTTTCTTTTTCTATAAAGGAAAAAGCTACAGTTTACTTTGGCGTTAAGCAGCAGAATGGAGAAAATCACCTGTAGTGATGCTGTTGCCCGATTTGTGTTTGCCTCAGCTCGTATATGGTGAGATACGTATATATGGCTCAGATAAGCAGGGATACAAATGAAGCAAAATATGATGTCTGCCTAAGTTAGCCCTACTGGAACAAGAAGTGACTATGAACAGAACAGTCTTGACACATACAGCTTAATTGGGTAGTCATGTAATATTATTATGAGTCTGCCCTTCTTCATTCTTTCCTTTTCTTTGTGGTCACAGCTCTCAGCTGTGTAACATTTGAAATAGCTGTAAATTTTGCTCTCTGTGATCCATAAACTTCACTAGTTCTGCAACAAGCCTGATACTTTTTGAGCCTTATAAAATATGCAAGGACATAAACAAACATAAATCTGACTGTTCAGTCAGCTGTGTGGACAATTATGATACTGTCTAGAACCAAAAATGTGAACAGATGAGAGAAAAATTTTGCCAGGTCAAATGGAAAAGAAGCCACCTTTTGGCCAGGAGGATCTGTTTGGACCCACATATGTGAAAAACAGCAGAGCAACAAAACACTCAGTAGCCACAAACACTGTTACAGTATTAATGTAATACTGTTACAGTATTAATTACAGTATTAATGACCTATCTAAGCTACACAAAAGTTTTTTGCTACTTGGCAGAGTTTCTTCTCCTTTCCTTATCGTAATTTGGCATTGATGTTTTCCCAGAAGTCTTTACTTTCCATGATCCCAGTTTATTTAAAAAATTTAAAAAATAATACAACACATCTTCTGCCTACCCTTTCTTGATAAGAGGAGCTTATGCTTTTGCCTATTGAAGTTACAAGTACCTTCGCACTCTGCCAGGTATATACCTCAACAGCATCACCCAGAATATGTCTTTCTAATTTTCCAAGAATTGGATATTGGAAATTTGGTTCCAATAACCAAATTCAAATGCAAATATATTCCTCTGCAGTCCTGGCTGCTAACCTTCTGTCATATGACCTCTCAAATTGAGACTCTAGTTTTAGGGATGCCCAAACCATTGCTTCTGTCAAAAAAGTAAACCAGTGCTTTACAGCTGCAGTTAATTTCTGCTGTAGCATTTTTGCTATGTGGTACATGTCTTTGCATTTCACAGTGCAAGAAGTAGAAGCTGTGGAGACTATGTTAACATAACCTGTTACTTTTCAAATGCAGTTTTATTTTTAAAAAATTAACTTTGAAAAATAAAGTCTGCAGCAATCCATATAAATAGAATTACCATAAGAGGGTGCTTCTACACAAAATGCAGGGAAAAAATTAAACCAACAGAAGTAACAGCAGTAGTGTAAACATAATTCACAAAGCAGGTGTAACTGATGTAGCCTTTCAGCAATAGCAGTAACAGAAGAGAGAACTCTTTGGCACTTGTAAAATCTAGACAATTAAATTACATGTCTAAAATAGTTTTCCCTTTCTGTCTCTGACTCTAGTGATCCTATTTTAAGCATAATTTAAATCCCATTTCCATGGTCCCCAAAAGTGAATGTGGCAGTAGAATTCCCTTCATACACTGATACACCTTTTGAAGCTGCTTGGATGTTTTGCTCCAGCTACTTTTAGTGCAAAGTGTTTTGAGAACCTCATGTCTGTGTTTGATCAGGAGCATTCATCTACATTAAGTCTAATCTTAATTTATGGAAGACGGTCTGTGAATCTTTCTGACCTACATACTTAGTATATGGTGGTTTATGATTAAGTTGAAGTTTACACAGTGACCACATTTAAACTTCTAAACCTGTCATTCTCTACCCATTTGTGTTTCTTACTGGTGTGTAAAAGCAGTCACACCTCTTCTCTTCCAGCACCTAGTGCAGCCTTAGTTAGTTTCCTGAACATGGTTGATCAGATTTTCTTTGAATATACAGTATCGCAGAAAAATACAGATGAAAGGAAGAACTCCTTTCCTAGAGAAAATAATGCATTGTTTTGGGTAAGATAGTTGACTGCAACCTCCCCTACCCTGCTGAGTGAATTACAATGGTGATTTTTTTAAAGAATTCTGTGTATCTCTGCTATCCACCAGGTGCCAGACATTTGAGTAGCAAGCTGAGGGAAAATGTAGAAGTAATTTAGTAGATTAGAGTGGACGAACAGACACATTTTAGAGACGCTAGAGGGACCTCAATGCCCTGCTTTGCAGGCAGGAAGCCCGTGAGAGCGGGGCTCTTCCAGCAGGTGGCAATGACATGCTGCGAGCCGAGGCGCCCTCGGCGGGGGCAGCCCCTCACCACCCAGAGGGCAGTTCCGCAAGGTCTGAAGAAAGTGCTGGAAACAACGTCCATTGGCACTCCAGACAAGGTGAGATGATGAACCAGGTCCAGGGACCAGCCGGGGAGTCCAGGAGCAACAGGGATGCAGGTGGGGCTGCAAAAAAAGCTCTAACGTAGGTCCAAGGTCTCTTTAGGAGGTAGGGCTAGAAACAAGGCTACAACATCGGTCCAGCATCCATCCAGGAGTCAGGGGTAGAGAGGGGACTGGAGACAAACTACAACATCCACCCAAGGGGTCCATCCAAAATATAACCTACCTAAAGCCGAGGTCCAGCGGCCATCCAGGAAATGGTGCGGAGGCAGAACTGAAGGCAAATGATGTCAGTCAGGCCTAAATGGAGGTTAAATGGAGCTTCCAGGCCCTGGGAAGAGGATGTGGGTGGGAGTCCCAGGTGAGGCTGGTCAGGCCAGCTAAGGCCTATAGGTGCACTTTAGACCATGACACTAAGACAGACTACACACAGCAATTCCCTTTACAGACATGTATGCCAGCTGTGTTCTCACTGACATCTCTGAATCCTATGGCTATGGAAAGCATTTCTGTAACTGACTGTGCAGGTGCAAAATCACATATAGCACTCTGGCTATTAGATCCAGAGAGCTAAACTAATTTTTAATACACAGTTTGCAAGTGCAAGTAACTATATTGCAGCAATGGGAAAACTTTGACTATAACATCAGAAGATCTGAGATAGGCATATTATGAACAAACCCTAGACTTCTCCTCAGTTGATGTACACAAGTTCCATTCAGACTGGCAGGTGACTTCTATATCCCTGGACTATCTATCCCCAGAAATATTGCTGAGCTAACTGCATTTATTTGCTCAGAGCTGGTCCAAGATTTCCCAGCCAGGGAAGAATGCATCTTGTCTTCTTCCTCCCACAGAATGCTGATTAAATAACTAACTTTATCCTTATCTCCAGCAGACAAAGAAAACCCCTCAGTTTGGTGGCAGCAGCAGTGCAGATTTTAGAGCATGGAGGTAAGAGAAGGTGATGGGAGGGGACAGTTGTCTTTAAATGGATCACAAATATATGATTTTTAACTGTATAAAGAAGAAACCAGTATTTGGAGTCAAAAAGTTGTATTACCTATGTGTTTGGCACTGGTGCACCTCTTACTACGATATATTGAGCTGTGGGAACCACTGTGCAAGCTATTGGAAACTGTAATCTCATTACAAAGTTGGGGTAACCAGTTCTGCATACTGAAACCAGGTGAGGCATGCTAAAGATTTATGTGAAAGCATTCTTATTTTTTTCTCTAATACTGTGAATCTCATTCTGAATACATCTATTTTCTGTTTTTGAATGTAGAAGTATGTTATGAAAAGTCTCCACTGAGCTGTCCACATTGACATCCTGATTCCTTTCTTAAACTAATGCTTTGTTTAGACTTGCCTAAGGCTTACAACTTTTTCAGCATTTGGCAGACCGTATTAGAAAAAGATAATACAAAAGACAACTCATTACTTGCATTTAGACTGTAATGACTGTTACTTCTGCACTCTGGCACTGCCTATATTAGGCTTCGCGTGAATCAGCTTGTGCTGGGCCTGCAGTACCGTACAAATATAAATATACTACTTCTAGACAGAGGTAAATACTGCACAATACTGGGCCATTGTACATGCACATGATATCTAGAGCTGATGCTGTCACAGCAGTTTCTGTGCTGCACTCCAATATGCACTGACAATAGGAAGTACGTTGATCAAATCAATCTGTTCACCAGCCCATAACTGATAAGGTTTGACACTAGAATTTTGTCAATTAATTTGGCTCCATGACCATCAAGGAAGAAGCAATCCAAGTGCCGTAGTTTTGTGTTGCAACTTAATCCTTGGTTTGCACATTGTTAAAAACAAACCAACCCCTCTGTGTGTTCATTCCCTTTCCTAGCATAAAAAGAACATCCCCTCCTCTTTTGCAATTATGATCACCAGTACATAAATATGTATGTCATAAAATATTACTGTTCTTGCTTTAGAACTGAGATCTAAACAGATCTGTACTTGATTAGCGCCTCTTGTCTTCAGAACTGCTGTGCCTCTAGCAGAAACAGATCTGCAGATTAGATTAAATTACTGAAGATTAAACCAACTATTTTTAATTTTTGGTGTTTTTACTGGCTAGATGATGGAATATGTGGATGGCTTTGTGAAAGAGCATACACTCTTCTGAGGGAAGCTGGGAGACTCAGATGGTTGTGCCTGTCTGGAAAGGCCTGTAATGGTGGAGAAAGACTTCTGCAGCACAAGATTCATGACTCACAGGAGCACAGCAATACAGGAAAGATGGAGCGATAGGGCTGTGGAGCTGGAACTTACAGAGTTCACACTGGGCAGGTTGTAAGATGGTGCTGCTCCCAGTCTAACCAGCATTCTCTGTCCTTTTTCTTATACAACGATTAAATTTAAGAAAAGTAAACTAAAAAGAGCAAGCTTGTTTCTCTTGTCTCTGGAACCACTCTCCTCCTATCTGCCTACTTAACCAGGAAAAGATTTATGGCTTTATTTGGCCATTGACTAATGGCAGTCTCTGGAAAAAAAGGTTGCTTTCACAGGCTAGGCTTCTGCACCTTTGAGCAGGAGTTGGCAGATCAGTGATCTTAAGCCCTGCAGCCCATGGCTGCAGGCAATGTTTCAGCATGGCGAACACCATTATTTGACACTTGCATTTTGCTTTGATGCTTTTGAAGCCACACTGTGAAGACAAGTCATCCTAACTGAGAGGGCACAACAAGTGGAGTGCTGTGTCTTAATGTTTGTGACTTGTTTGCTGATCTTTCAAAATGAGTTTGTGTCAGTGCTGTGATACCTATACTGTTGAGAAACATGCAGGCTGATCTTCTTACCCCTCTTGAAATGAGCATGCAGATGACTAAACAGCAGAATGTCTGACAGAGATACAGCTTCTATCACTTACTGGGAACACCAATACTTCACCAGAGGTATAGCTGTTGGGTGGGCAGTAGCAGAACTATACTGGTGTTCACATGCTAGACACCATGGGCTAGCTCACCATGCTGGTTGCCCTTGGCTTTATGAGCTGTAAAATACATCTTCATACAGGAGCCTTCTTAGCCCTTTTTCTGTTGATTGTGGTATCAGCAGTGGCTTAGTGCTTTGGTCTGCAAACTAGGTAGAGCATTTAGTTCTTCTCTCTCCTACTTCTATGATGTTTTCAAACCAATTTTTACTAATGATTCATATACTCAATGCCTTCTAAACTAAAGTTCTTTCCAAAGCTCTCAGAGAGTAACTTCTGAAAAAGCAAAGTTTGCATTAATTGCTCTGTCTTAGTTACTTCTAAATAATCATACCGTGTTAGTTCTTTCACTTTATTCACTTTAAGGGAAAAAAAGACCAAACCAAACCAAACAACAAACCCACAACTAAAAGAATATCTTTGTCACAGAACATTTGCAATGCCTTAGTGGCTTACAAGCATTACTTAAATATCTTCTGAAATTGTTTCCTCTGGCAAAACTCAACAGGAATAAAAGAAAGGGGAAAATACCGGCCACTTTGTTCTGGTTGCACATGATATACATATAATGCACTCCAAAGCCCCAGGAAATGAAAGGCTTCAAAGGCTTGACCAGAACCCACATTACGTCTCTTTGCTAGATGATAGTTCTCTATCTTCCACTGGAAGGATATATATCACACTTAGAGGCTAACCTGAGCCTTAGAATAAATCAGAGATTCTGGGAGAAGCTGCAAAAAACCATAGCTTGAACCTAATACCAATCTCAAACATGACACAAAAAAACCCAAACAAAACCCCCCAAATATCAAAACCCCAAACCAAACAAAAAAACACAATGCAAAAGGACAGAAAAATGGGGTTTTATACACTGCTTTTCTAAAAAAAAAAATGTATTTTTTTGTTGGCTGAATAAAATTGAGGCTTTGATTGTTCCAAAGACCTAATTGTAAAGGAGAGGTATTTTGTTCTTTTTTCCCTAGCTACAACAACTAACATTTTCTATGGTACCTCTCGTTTTTGCACTTTTCCCATTTTATAAGCAGCTGCATAAAAGCAGAAGCAGTTCAAAGTTATTTGAATTTCACCTGGAGAACTGCTGATGCTGCGATATCATTTCAGCCCTTTAACCATCAGCCCGTCATAATTTCCAAACTCCGTTCTTATAGTCTTCCTGTCCTGGCCTGATGGGCACAGGCAGCAGCATCTTTAACTTTTAATTTCTCTCAAGTAATTTCCTACTACAATCAGTCTTTCTATTTCCTTTTGTTTCTCTGTCTCATTAAGTTTTGTGCTCTCCCTTCCATAGCCTGACCTGCTGCTCCTTACTTATTTCTGAATATAATTGTTCCCATTCTCCTTTTGCTAATATTACGAGTACAGAATACCTTGCTAACTGAACAAGATTTTATGAAACTCATTCAATTTCTATGCAGACATGTTCATAAGCAAAGGCTGTCAAGATATGAGAGATTTAAGGCACAATTGATCTGACAATTTCAGGAAGCATCCCTCTGGTTCAAAAGATTTGAAATTGAGGACACTACATCAAGCCACACTGGACGTCTAAAACCTTGGGATCACCAAAATCCTTCATGTATGTGATCTTGTTTTACAGATTTTCTTCTCCAGAGGAAGTTGTAGCAACGGTTAATGACAGTAACATCACATTCTTCTCCTGCCATTAGACTGTGGTGCAGTATAAAAGGCACCCTTGAATATAGTTTTGTAAAAACTATAAAAAGCACAAAGGACCAGAAAGGGGATTAATTTTTTAGATATCAGAAAAGCCCTTTGTTTACAACACTGAAAACAAATTGATTCTGGCACCTCCCATGGCTGTCACACAGGTTGGATGTGAACCCCTCATTCTGTTGCTGCTTTTCTCACAGATGAAGACTTCCCACAACAGTACTCTGGCTTAGCACCCATTTTTGGGAAGGGTGTCTTGATCTACTTTGTTACTTACAGCTGAAATCTTTCTTTGCATTGTCAAAAAAGAAAAAATCAGTGCTAACAGTCACCAGAGAGACAAGGGAAGCACTTGCAAAGAGGAGGGAATGAGTGTGCGTGACTGCGTGTGTGCATGTGCCAGCTAGTGTAGATGCATGTGTACACATCTCAGTACGTTTGCTAAAAGTGTTGAGCCCGTTAAATCTAGGAGATGTAACTAAGAATCCAGGAATCTCCTTGGTGGGTAAATCAATCATATATGGGATTCTCTGTGTCTAGGGCAGAAAGTAAACCTCCAGAGATTTGGCTCAGGAAGGCTGTACCTGTTGAGCAGATAGGTAAAGGACTCATCAGTTCTGGAGAAATAATTAAAACCCTGGAGAGGCAGTCGGCCTGGCCTGCCTTGTGAGTAAATAAACCTCATTTGTGCTATCCTTACTTTTCACCTTTATCCATTAGATCAGCCCAGCCACTTATCCTTGGACTAAATTTTTGTTAAAACCAAAGCAGTACGTGGGGCTTAGTTACTGCAAAATAAAAAGTTACAGCCATTCCAGATAATAAAGAACAAGGCTCACTGCCTGATTACCTTTAAAGAGGGCAATTATAAATTCTGATGAAATCAAGAACCACTTGAAGTCCTCAATATCATATTAAGAAGCAAAATTACCCTCTTTAGCAAAAATTATTTATCCTGGTTTTATGAAGAATCATAAATAGTTTTAAAATAATGATGGAGTTTAAATCATGGGTCAGCACACTGTGAATATTACTTCTTCTCAGTCCAGCAGGTGCTAATGTTCAGGATAGAGTAAATGTTGTGTTAATCTGATTTACACTGAGGAAAGAACTATCTACTGAAAGCAGTGCAGTGCTGTTGTCTCACAAGGAGATTTGGAAAGCATCATTTTGCAGGGCACGGAGAGGCACACAATTTCAATAGCTCTGAGGAAAAACAGCAGGTCTGCTGCTGCTTCCTTAGATTAGGGGGTTGCTGGACTTCTGCTGCTGCCAGGAGGTTAATTTAGGGAAGGGCATAGTCATGCGTCTCCTGAGACAGCAGATGTTGCTAGAGTCAGGCCTTGCCACGCCTGTAGGGGTAGTATTTGCTAGCCAGAGGAGTTGGTCACAATATTCTTTTGAAGTACAGAAATTAAGGATATACCTAAAAATGATACATATTTGTAGTTGTCTGCACAGTCACCATTTAAACCACTTGGGAAAACAATGTTGGGAGGCGAGAAGACAGCACAAAGATCTTTGCGGGCAGTATTTCTCAGGGAAGGCCACTTTGATCATTCTGATGTTTGACAAGACTATTACCATTGGAGAGCTTCAGTGGTTCAGCAGGAATCAAACCTCCTATGGTATCATTGTCACATAAGGTACAATAGTCACTACTACTGAAGGACACATTTGCTATCTCCAAAGATTCCTGAAGCATAAAGAAGTCACCCTTTCCATGCTGTAAGTGAGAGGGATAATTCCTTCCCATGCTAGGGCTCTCAAGGTTGGCTTTAATTATTCCAGAGATTTTCGGGCCAGCTGTATCATCAGCATGATTTTGTGCAAACAATAGTCCCAGCCTCGCTTCCATCTCTTCTGCTCTTACATATTTGCTGGGGACATACTGCTGGCTTGGACCTGAGGCAAATACCAAGTTTCCTTCTGCAGCAACCAGATTTGTGCTTTCCATAGGTTTCAATGAGATCTGAGAAATGAGTTCTTGGGTGTTTAGATCAGAAACTCCATCTGCAGTCACTTTCTTTGAGTTGCTGACGGCTTCTCTTCTGAGCTGGCTACAAGCCTCATTAGGTCCAACCCAGTCCTAGTGAAAAGATCAATATGTTCAGGATACTTTGCTTAGAGTTTGAATTTGAAAAATAACTGTTCTTTCTATATGGCTTTGGCACAATAATCCAGAGGTTTAGTGCAAATCCACTGGGCAAACTTAGAGTAATAGGGTAGAGAATTTAGCTGCTGATTTCACAAGGTTTCTCAAGAAATTTTCAAGATTTCACCTCCAGAATATACTGGAAGCTGCTTGTATTGCTTTGGCTTTGCAAAGACATGTACCTTTCATGTTCAGCATGGATAGGGAGTGAGTGACTGGAGGGGGATTATTTCTAAGGAGAGAGAAGCTGGACAGAAGCTCTGGTGGTATAGATAGCATTTGGAGGCAGGAAACTGAGAAACTATGAACTCCCAGGAAGACCAGAACCATGTGTCAGTAACTCTGCTCAGGAGCTAGAATGATTAATCCCAGGGAAAAAAAAAATTTCCCCCACCCCGAACTGAGGGTCATAAGAAAGAAATTAAACTTAGTTCTTACCTTAAAATTCCCATTGTGCAGATTATAGAGTGGCTGAAAGAAAGCAGCTGGTGTAGGAATGTTAAAGCAGGAGAGGCTTTTTGCCCTGAAGTGAGAAAACAACACTTAAACCCAGACAATTATTCTGTGTTCTGTCTGGATGATACGGCACTCTGGTTAGATGAAAGCCCCACACTTATGTTAGAAAGATTGCATGAGAAGCCCATTTCACATGGTTTCTGACATCTCAAGCAATTGTCTGCCTCCTGTGCATGCATTTAATGTTTCTAGTCTTAAAAATTTCTGAGGAATGTTAAATGCTGCAAACTCAATACTAGTCAATTATTCATTACGTGCACTGAGCTATTTATGCATTTGTTTAGCACCTTATTTAATCTAAACCACTGTTTCTAGGAGTGTTTTAGAGAGTTCTAGTTTAATTACATTTAGATAGAGAAATTCTGCCAGACATCCTTTATTAGAATCTACCATGTAAAAATATTTTATCATATGGACATAATGTATTCTGTTTCTCTAAGAGCAACATGTATATGGAGCATAATAATGTATGCCAAGGCAGAAAAAGAAGAGGTATGAGATTTATGTTTGCTCTGCCAGCATAAAAAATTGCAGAGGATGGTTGAACCAAGGTTCTAGGGACACTTTTTTCTCTGTACAACTTGGTCCCGGAACCTAAAACACACTGAATCTGAATTAGTATAGTTTGCCTATATTGGTATTTTACATACTGACTACTTCCAGGCATGTCACAAGTAGCTTAATATTGACATCAGTTTAACTACCTTTATAGATTGCTGCGTACTTATATTTTTAATTTATCTACATGAAACTTAATAAAAATTTCCATGGGTTTAAATGTCTTAAACTCCAAGATACCCTGAACCTTGAGCTTTAGCTGAGTTTGGGTGCCATAAAACACTTCAGTCTCCTTAAGGATTGGGTAGTGAGTCATTAACTATCATCAGCCTAGGAACACATCACGTCCCAAGATTGTCAAAAGAGCTTTTTAAAATGATTGAGTCTGTGCAGCAGAAACAGGTAGCAAAAGGAGTATAAGAACACTTGGTTTACCCTCTTCAGGCTATAAAGATCAAGGGGAACTTCATGAAAAACTATAACATACCTTGAAGAAAGCTTGCAGTTCCAAAATAAATACAGTAGAGTGCCAAAACTCAGGGGAATGAACAAGAACTGCATAGTTCTGGTATTTAGGGTCTTTTCAGACAGTTCTGGTACACCTTGGGAAAGAATCAGCGCAAAAAAAAATTTATAAAAAGTCTGCAAGTCAAGATAGAACCCCAAATATCCAAGCAATTAAAATGAAACAGGCTGCTAAAGATGTCAAGGAAAGTGATTTGACTATGAAAACTTGAAGGGAGGTAGTTCTGATTTGAAAAGCTTCATTTTACCAGGTATCTTCCTTGTATCTTCCTTTTTTTGGACCATGGACATGAAAAGACATGAATTAGGGTAAATCAACATTCTTTGTACCTGCTCTTTGAAACATTGTTGTCTGGCTCCACTCGCTCCACTGACTGTGGTATGAATTCTCACTTTCAGAAACTTTGCAGCGAACTCGTGCAACGTAAGTGATGCCACTGCGAAGCTCTGTGGCGTCAATTTGTATCTGTGGCAGTGAGCTAGGTGGTTTCTTGTTCAACGCATTCTGCAAAGTATTACAAAGAATTTCTGTTAACAAGGCCAGGCAAAGGGATGGTCTTTTAAATACTTTTTTTTTTTTAACCTTGTCTTTTCCAAATCCCCTTTTCTTGGATGCAAGAAGAGGGCCTGCATGATAGATGACTTCTGAATGCAGGGTTCAGGAGAAGAAGATTTATTGATCTTCAGTATTAATGTTTTATATAAAATCTTTCAGCCTTGATGTGGGAAACAAGAAAGGCCAGCTTAAAACAGTCAGTTGCCAGAAGGCCCTGAGCTGAGTGTCAAGGCCATTGCACCCAAGTGGCTAGGCAGTATCAGTGTGTGCCTCATACAGTTACCTCCCAGGACATGTTGTACTCCTTATACTGCAACTCATACTGAAGAAGTTCATTCTGGTACCAAGGCAGAGGCACACTCCACCATATCTGACACTTGCTGGCAGTGACGTTGCTCTGGATGTTCAAAGGTGGATCAAATTTTACTGCAAATAGAGAGGTAGGGTTTTTTCCACAGTATCTGGGACATGAACACCACAGAAGGAGATGCATGATACTAGGCTGACTAAAGTCTTGGAAGATAATACTGGGTCTAAAGAGTGACACTAAGACCAACAGGAGACCAAATTAGCTTACAAGGTAGATCAGTACAGCTACAGAACTGACTTAAATTAATGATAACTCAAATAGCCCCCGTGGATAGTCCTGCGAGCAAAGAACCACTCCAGATGTCACATTCTGCTATTCCAACATACCACTAATATAGACAGGCTCTGAGATTTCTAATACTAGAGCATTTCTCTGAAGTACCAGGCCATGGGACATTGAATTAGATCCATTACTTACTCTTGACTTAATTTCTTAGGGGGGTGGAAAATCAAAACCCCCCAAAAAACGCCAAACCCAACAAAAAAACAACTACGGAGGCAATCCAATTGTACATTATCCATGGCACAAGAAAACATGATGCAGATAAGAAGTATATTTGAAAGGTGCTCCAGAGCCACCCCTCTCTCAAGTCCTGGAAAAGTCAGAATGGAGAGACACTGGGGCTACATCCTTACTGATGAAGTCCACATAGTGCACTCTCCAGGGCCAGGCAGTCTGGCTTGTTTCCATTATTTTCACTTTCTGTCTTTGAGACACCCTTTGATAGAGAGCATCAGACCTACACCAAAGCTGTTAGGCAGAGCCTCAGCCCACATTTGCCCTGGATCATACTTACTGTGCTCGCGGGGATTGTACTCTGGAAAGGTAACGTACACGTGATTACGTCCAAAGAAGTTGCCTCGGAGAGAGA
Organism: Phalacrocorax carbo; assembly: GCF_963921805.1. Classification (NCBI taxonomy): domain Eukaryota; kingdom Metazoa; phylum Chordata; class Aves; order Suliformes; family Phalacrocoracidae; genus Phalacrocorax; species Phalacrocorax carbo. The sequence continues at coordinate 299,727 of NC_087522.1, forward strand.
CTCTATAACCATCTGCTTCTATGATCTGGGTGGCTAAATGGATTGTGCAGTGGTACTGATTCTGCATGTTCTCCCTGGCAGTCAGTTTGCAGCTGGCATTCTGGCCCTTTGACCATAGGCTAGAAAAATAAAAGGACTGAAAGTTTCTTTTAAGTCATATGATTAAGTGCTTTTCAGTTTATGGAAGATGGGTGGCATCTTAGCACAGCACCACATTCTGGAAGAACATGAACCTCTTTAGCACAGGCAGCAGAGAAAGCAATGCTAAAGCTGGCTGGACATCAGGGCTGAAGGGGGAGGGTGGAGACACCTTTGTAACCTCACTGCTGAGAGCACCAAACCTCCCAGGAGCTGCACGCAGTGCCCAGGATGTGCCCCCTCCTCCCTCTGAAAGTGAGAGGGCTGCTGCCTGTTGCTGCCAGGAAAGCAGCTGGTGTAGGGAGTTAGGAGTGGGTGGACAGTTAGTTACAAGTGCACAGCACAGAGCTAGCGAGTTGTACAATAAAGCCTCTTTCACTACAAACAAACCAGTACTGACAGCAAAACATGTCAGAGGTTGGCTGCTTGTTTGTTTTTTTTCCCAATATTCACAAGCTTCAGCACAGCATAACAGGATGAATGGCAGAAAACATAATCTTGGGGAAATAACTCCAGAGAACAGTCTTCTATTTTTAAACTAGCTAATGCAGCCATTTATTAGCAAGATTTCATGTTGCATGTGACCCCACAACAAACGGGGATACCACAGTTTATCGGCTTGGCATTTTTAAAATAGATTTAAAAAACAGTTATCATTAAGAGTTACGCTATTTTTGACTTAACCTCACCAGAATATATGGGGCATCTGATGACAGTACAGCCTACCCTTATGTAATAGTTCACTAGTTATTAGTAGTAAAAAAATGTTATTACATAGTCTAAACTCATTCATCTCAAACTAATGTATCAGAATGCTTATTAGCCCACCACCTAACAAACTATTCACCTGGTTTCTTCTGTTAGACATAATGGTCTGAATCTGTCATTAAAGCTGGACTTTCAAAATCCATTTGTATATGTATGTTAACTGATTTAGATTAAACTACTAGGGGTTTAATTTCTAGGCCACAAGAAAAGAAGTTATTAGAAATTGATTAGGCAGCTTCATGTAGGATGGGCTCTGGAAGTCCCCAGATCATGGGGAGCGGAGGCTCTGATGGGAAGGCTCTCTGCGCTGAGACGCCCCCGCCAGAAGGGGACACTGGATGGACAGACGGCTTCCAAGGCAGCCCAGGTGTGGGGTGATGAGGTGCCAGAGCTAGCTGTGCCACAGGTCTCCTGCTGTGGAGGGTGCAAAGCCCACAGCCAGGCCCCATCTCTGCTCCTCTGCGCTGCCCTGCCCATGCCAGGGCTGGGGCTGGCACAGACAGCTCTTGGTGCAGCTCTTACTTGGTGAAATGCAGGTGGAAAGGTCCGTCACCCACGGGCTCCTCCACTGCCCACATGCAGCTCACAGTAGTCATGTAGTTATTCAGGCAGTTCAGGCTGCCAGGGAACTCTGCAGAGGAAGGAGACCAAAGCAGCATTTGTGTAGTATCTCATGAGGCCTTGCTTGGTGCATCGAATGCATTACTTGCTAGTGCTTCCTTTACTGATACCTCATCTATCCTTCCTCACAATGTTCTTCCTCTCTTGTACCACACTTCACTGCATGAGATGAGCATAGTATCTTAGGGCAGGGACCTTGGGCAGTGTCTGGTTTTTATGCTGCCCAGCTTATCCAGTATTTGCTCAGTTCCCTAGGCCTGGCATTGCTGGCCAACTGTACTGGTTACTGGGACCTGGGAAAGGGCAATCACAAGGTCTTGTGTTGCATACTTTAGGGTCTGTGAAGAAGAAACAAGCCATGCATGTGCCTCTCTTCCCACAGTGGACCTATTCCAGATGTCCTCTTACCTCTCCCTCTTCCTCCACCAAAGAGCAGCACAGCAATAATGCACAGCTGGAGGCCCAGCTGCCACACATCTCCTCCCATTCCAGACAGTATCTAAAATACAACAATTGTTAGCAGCAGTTTTGTCAGTATTTGTACCAGCAGGTTGGATCTTTAGCTACATGCTTCTGCCAGCCCTGACACGAGCTGACCTTGACTCTGTTAGTCAGGGCACCTACTCAGCTATAACATTTCTTCTGCAGGAACTGTTCTTCTCATGGCAGTAAATAGTGCTTTGCACAGGAATCTAAAGCACCAGCTGCCTGAACGGAAATCTGTAATTTCTGCCATTTGATCAGGGGTGGGGGGGTGTCCCACCTTTCCCTCTTCCTGCATTTTTTGGTATCTGGTCTATGACAATTTAAGAGCAGCAGAGAGCCACAGTGGGTTGGACAATTATTCATGTTTCCCTGTACCCTGTTTCTGACAGTAACCAAAACCAGATGCCTAGAGAAACCATAGCAATAGAGGAAGCATAGATGTTCTTCTCTAAGAACATTCTCAGCCTCCAGACTTTTGCAGCTCAGGGGCCTCCTTGAGCAGACATAATTTCTGTATATTCAAGGCTTCAACAGAAGCCATCAGCAGTGATCACCTGCTGAAAGCCATCTACACCACAAACACTGCAGCCTGCCTTAAATGATGGTCCTTTTTTGACTTGAGAGAGTTGAGTAACTGGTTTTCTGCACCTCCCCTTTCTCTTCACTAGAGGAACATTGCTTGACCTGCTGTTGTGACAAAACCTTTGAGGGAGCCTTTCTTCAAGACCTTGGAGTTATCCTGAGCTAGTGTGAAAGCATTTGAGGTCAGGTACAAAAGCTGGTATAAAAATGGGTGTTCTAGCCTACAGATTTTTTGTCTTAGAAATTCACCCATTTCATATATGAACAAAACTAAGATCTATTGTAGTTTTCTCTCTCTCAGACACACAAACATAAGAAGCTACAATTCCAGGCAGATAACCAAGTTGCTCATTCACAGTGTGGGTCTTGGGATCATACTTCCTTCCCATAAGTATTTCCTTGCCATAAAAGAAAACTCCAAAAGTCAGAAACAGAGAGTATAACTGATATGCTCCTGGTCAAAGCACTCACCAGGGATACAGAATTCTTAGGGCCTAGTCATTACCCCAGTTTACCAAAGGGTTGTGTAAGGATATTTCAAGTGTATCTTCTGCAATATGAAATGCTCGCTCTCTACAAGGTTATGCGGGACTCGGTCTCTTATTAACCATAAATTCCATTCTGTGAATTATTTCCTCATGAAGCTTTCATTGAAAATGATAATTTTTTCACAAAAAGTTTCTGATTTGATCATTTTCCAGCAAACAAAGTTTAATATAAAGAATCCCGACTTGATCTACTCAGCAATATATGGTGGGTTTTTTTAAGATGCTTCCACTTTGCAATATTTGTTATTACCTTAATGGGGCAAACAAGCCCAGCACCTTTTCAGGTAGTGTGCTGATCTAAGGAGCCCATGACAGCCTGGAACCGAGAAAACATGGAGTGTGTTTGTAGACAGAGGCCACTAATTTGTATAGACAAGACCCAGTTACTTCAAAAATTCAAAAAAATATTGGAGGAACACTGTACTGCTTGTCCAGTATGGAAACCCACTCTAGGGCTGAGGTAATGAGAGGCTGTGAGACTGTTCTGTCTTGAAAGAGCTTGGCTTAGTTATTGCAAAAAAGAAAAAAAACAACCAAAATTTGCCAGGGGCTATGATCTCTCTTTCAGAAGAAGTTGGGGGAAAGGGAGAGAGAAGTGTCAGGATAGGAGAGACACCAAGTACAGCATTAGCAGAAGACCAAATGGGTATAAGCAGGCTATAGAATAAGATCGTGGTTTCTAACCAACAAAGGGTCTAAAGTAGTCTTGAATAGGGGTGAGTGAGAAAGAGCCTATGCTTATCAAGGACTGTGATATGTCAAGTGATGAGGATTGTTTTAGTGAAGGTATTAAATGATCTGATGGCTACAGTAGCTGGAGCTGCACTCCATGACCAAGAGTATCCTTCCAGTCCCAGATTTCACAAAGCTGGACAGCAGCATCCACATATCAACCTCTTTCCTGTAATTATGCCTGCTTCTGATGTCCCTTTTCTGAATTAAGTAGTAAAATAATTATAATGTATCAGAAATTGATCAAGAGACAAGGAACCTTTCTGGCTTCCACTTCACCACCTCTTCATTTATGGGTTTTTTGTAAATATCCTGTTTTGCTGCAGACCTCCTTCAGAGTGGGGGTTGTCAAGAGGAAATGTCATCATTAGCTGATTTTAGCTGAGGGAGGCTGGGAGGCATGAAATCTCCCCTGCTTATCATTCTAATCAGAGTCGTGTATGATCCCTGTGATAAATACAGTACGACTGACTAAATATGAAATATAGAGAGCTGCATTAAGTAGAATTATACATGTGCTTACAAGAACTTGTTCAGGCACACAAACAAACAGAGGTCAAGATAACAAAACCAGGACTCAATTATTCCAGGTAATTGCTACTAATTTGATAAACTCCCTCCTGTCCCCCCACCCCAGTTCTTTGTTCAGTTCTGCAATGTTTGAAATGTGTCAGACATTTCTTGGCTCTCTAGCTCACCTGGGAAAAAAACCAGTATGTTTAAATGCAAATTTGTGTGTTAGAAGCCATTAATGTTAGTCATAAGTAGGTCATGGAACACTGAATTCTAAAAGGCTTATCAGAAAATGATTTGGAAAAATAGCACATAACCGGCTGAACTAGATTCTGCAGTACACTGATGCAATTAGAGGAGCTAACACAGAGACTGCGGGTGCATATCAATTAAAATAAATGTTATTGCAGCTACGTGTGGCATTCATAATGCCATTATTAGTTCATTTCTTCTGTTGGGATCCACACTTTAAACAAAAGTTGCTGAAAAGATTAAAATAGTTCTCAAAAGAGCTATAAGAATGATTTAATCCTGGATAACTTTCTTCAGAAATGAACAACTAAAGGCCAAGTAGATCTCTTTAGCTTAACCAAAGGAAGGGCTAAGTAATAATTTCACACCAGCCATATGTATCTTACATGGAAGAAGATTTCAGGTAGGAGATGATGGTGGGTTTTTTGTGGGTTTTTGTTTGTTTGTTTGTTTCTTTTTTGTTTGTGTTTTGTTTGCTTTTAAGTCTACTAAAGAAAGATGGAAAGAAGGCAGTAGTTGGACACTAAAGGTAGATACAATTAGACAGAAACAAAGTGCAGAATTTGTACAAAGGGGAACTATGTTTATTGCTGGAACCTCATGCCTAAACATATGATCCAAGACTTGTAGTCTATAAATCTTGGTTAGGTACCTTAAAAAAAATAATCCTTAGCTCGGATGGAAGTAATGAAATTGATGCAGGACTTGGTTATAATTGTCTGTCCTAAAGCGATCATGATAGTGTTCTATTAACATCAGCAATCCTCAGCCTTGCAAAGGTAAACCTATCATATATCCTAAAAAGCTGGTTCACAAACAGGCCCTATCACTTCTCAGTAACTACCAGACACTTCCCACTTGTGAAGAAAGGCAATAATTGTACATTTTGTAGTGTTCAGGGGAAATACCAATTGCAAGCATAGAGACATGTTAATGAGGTCGTGTGAGTAATGTCTCCTGATGCTTGCAGTGAGTTTGGCCTTGCAAGAAAATAACTGCAAACTTTGCTAGAATCCTAGAGATGCTCTGATGCCTTTTCTCATCTTTCATACGCACTGTGCTTCCCACCTGTTTCAAGTCACTCAGCTGTGGATAAAGAATTGCCATATTACCCTAAGGCAGGTTGAGCTGATGATAGCCCAGCCTGACCACAGATAAACTGTCTTGGCAAATCCCAGAAGAAAAGGACAGCTTGGGTGAAATTCTCTTCATCTTATGTAGGTCAATATGAAGGTTTTGATAGGCTATGTAGTAAAATGGCCACAGTCAATTCAAATCTCAGCTCTTCTTGGTGTTGGACAGCAGACAGCCACAGAATGGGACAAAAATGAGGTAAGTGTGAAAGCACTTTTCAGTTTCAGTGAGAATAGATGGGTGAAAGGATTCTTGGTAACATTGCAGGCATTCATCATTCTTCCCAGTGACACTCATCACTGAACACTACCAGTTCTTTCTGCAGCAGGAGGAAAGCAAGAAGCTGATTATCAAGCCAGGAACCAAGCAGAAACCAATAAGGTGCCAGCACCATTGCAAGGCAACCTCTTGTTAGCGTGCCCTATGTCCAGTCCTAGCAGCAAGGGCACTATTACAGCAGCACTGGAAGACAAACCAATTTCCTAGCCAGGCTGCTTGATGTCTTTTTTTTTTTGTTCTAATGTCCAGTTTCTGCAATACTGCTGAGTTGTGGGTGAAGGCAGAAAAGCCCTGTGAAACCTGTAGCTGTGGGAGGTGTCAGAGGAAGGGAGAAGAACCATGTTCACTCTGCAGGAAAGAAAGAGACCAAATGTCTTTTTTCCATAGTGCCCAATGACAGGCCAAGGGGCAATGGGCACAAGTTGGAACACGGGAAGTTCTGCCTCAATATGAGAAAAAACTTCTTTACTGTGCGGGTGCCAGAGCAGGGGCACAGGCTGCCCAGAGAGGCTGTGGGGTCCCTTCCCTGGAGACATTCACCCCCCGCCTGGACACGGCCCTGTGCCCCTGCTCTGGGGGTGCCTGCTCCAGCAGGGGTGGGATGGGGTGAGCTCCAGAGGTCCCTTCCAACCCTACTATTCTGAGATTCTGGGATTCTGTCTGAGAGAAAGCCCTGAAACGATACACCAGGTATGCTGCGGCCAGTCCAGGCGTTGGTTCAGCACCAGAAGCTGACTGGTGGCCTCGAGTTCCCAGGTGGTCTCAAGCTGATTGCAATGATGTTTCCATCCTTTCTGTATGTTTCCAGGGCAGAGTTCTTTTGCCTGTAATTGTCTCAAGGAAATGAAGCCTTACAGCCATGCCTTTCCCCTCCCCTCCTGTGGTTCCATCAGCTGCCTCCATCTCCCAAAAGACATTTCAAGTAATTTTAACCTGAATTTGCACAACATAGATTTTCCAAATGCTCTCAACTGCTTATCAACAGAAAGACAGATGATCAACTGTTATTGCTATGTCTGTTTGTATTACCAGAAATCCATGTTCAGAGTTCTGGCTAACCCCCATATTCGGGGTCCAGTAGAATATATATCATAAAAAGATGGCCTTTTCTTTTAAGAATTTATAGTGTAAAATAAACCGGTAGGTACCAGCGAGAGGGGAAATAATACAAGAAGGTGGCAGCACAGTCTCAGCATGTGGGTAGCTTAGGTATTGTCCAGGTTTTAGCAACTCAGCAAAGCAGAGCTTTAAGGAGAGACTTAAAGAATGAGGCTGAGGTAGCTCAAGAGAAATGTAGGCAGTACCTTCAGTGTGTAAGCAGTAGCATGGAGGAAAGTTAGGAGTTGATTTGATGATCTAGTGAGAGGTGGAAGCTGGCATCATAGAAAGAGTTGACTTCTTGATATGGAAGTGAGAGATGACAAGAGGACAACGAGAGGTTGTCAGTGACTGAAAGTGGGGGCAAGGAGCTTATGTTTGATGTGACAGGGAAATGGAGAAAGAAGAACTGTGTAGAGAGATGGAATGGGTTCAAAGTGATGGACACAAAAAATGACCTTTGCATCTCCAACCTTTGGATGACTACAAGAAAGACAAGATCAGCTTTACAAAGGCCTAATAAAACATGAAATTGAAGTGTCATACAACAGCATGAGCAAGGATTTAATGTGGAGATGTGTGCATAAGATTCTTCAGCATGCTTGAGTACCCTTTGATACATGTAGTGATATATGCCAACCCACAGCAGAGACCCAGGACTCCGAGGTCCTATCCTACCTCTACCATCAACTTTTATATAGAGTAGATTCACTTGTATGGTTTGCTGTGCTCTCCTACGCTTTAGAGGAAGTCAGAAGCTTCAGGCAGTGGGTCTGAGCTGTTCCAAAATGTGGTCTACTCGCTCTCCCTCCCACAGCAAGATACAGTGAGTGGCGCACAGTGAGAGCAGGCACAGCAGATCTGAACTTTTGAATGCTCTGTTTCTATTCCTTACATCTTAGCAATTAGTCATAAATGACCTGCTCTCCCTTGGCCATAATCCCCACCTTTGCTTCAATCTCATCCAGAGGCAGCACCAGCAGGTACTAAAAAAAGGCAGGACACTGACTCACACCTGTGAAGTAAAACAGTGACAGGCAATAGCGTGCATGTACCAACACGCGCATGCCTCCATCCATCAAGGTTAACCCCAAGTGCACATTCTCCAGAGCAATCGTTGTGCTACTAAGTGTGATTGTTTATCACGGCCACTCCTTCAATCAGCCCTGCCTACAAGAAAATACTTTGTAGGTCCTTTAAGAAAAATCAATGGTAGATTAGCTACCTCCTGAATATCTAGGCCTCTAGGCACATGTCTGACAGAAGTACATTAAGTGCACACAGTAGACTCACATGGTCAGCATGCGAACTGCTGTAGAATAAGGAAGAAGTAGTAGGATTTCCTCATCTGCACGGATTATGAGAGAGAAGCCCCTATAACCAGTCTTTCTCTCTCTTCATCTTTGGGGAGCCATTTTTACACAATTTGATGTTCACAAACTGCTATATACTTTTAGATTTGACAGACTTGGATCTCAGAGGCTGAAAAAAGCTGCTACAAAGGATGACTAGCGCAATAAAGCAATATTCACACAAACACACACACACATATATATATAATTTAAAAAAAAAAAAGTATACTTTTGTGTGCAAAGTCCCAAATACTGTGTGCTGTTTTGGCCGGATTCATTTACTTTCGTCTGTTTCAGTCAGAGAGGAGTACCTAAAGATCATTTGTTCAAGATGGTGCTTCTTTTCTAGCACGATCCATATCAGAATTAATGCAATAGCATGGTTTTGAGCTCAGCAATCTAGCAGAACAAAAGTGCAAAGACCCTTCTGGTGGTCTTATTGCTCTAGGTTCCCAGTACAAGAAACAATACAGAATCCCACATTTAGGTAAAGAAATTATTTTTCAGTACCTTAGCGCAGTAGATGTATCCTGTTGTTATTTACCTGCTTGCATACCACAGAAATATGTCAAACTCGCTTACCAGCCCAAAGGAAAGTTGACTTTTCGCACTGCTTCTGTCCCTTGATAGTTTAGGCTGTGTGGTTTGATGATCAGTCAGCAGCAGCAGCGGCATAATAAAGCAGAGCTTACTGCACCCGATTTTAAAGATAATCTCAAGAACCAATGAAAAACTGCTCAGATTATCTGATTGAGTTAAAGTAGCTGCATCTGCAATTACTCATTAGTGATGGAGAAACAGGAATTTCTGTTAAAGGGTTAACAATTTGAAGGCCAAGTAATTTGCTGAATATAAAAGTAACTTCTTGCAATATTTAATTAAAAAAAGCCATCAGAAGAGCTCTCTAAGTCACCTAAAGCCACTTCATAGGAACAGATCTTTCCACATCCAGCTGCAATTCTGCAATGGTAGTGTTCCAGTCAGGATCCATCAACTCAATCATCTATGTGGGTCTAGTGCCAAAGAAGGGGAAGAGAGAAGCAAGCAAAGCACAGACTGAATAATGGTCTGCCAGTATTAGCTTTAGGGGCCAAGAAACAGGAAGACAGGGGCCATGCACAAATGGAGAGAGACATTTCCAAACTGGCACTGCAGACTGAGTTATGGTGCTTCTCCTAATACTTGCTTTGGGGCCTTCCCCTTCCAGTAAGACTCCTGCCAACTCCCATGAGGCCCCATGGTTATCCATCTACACATATATTACACTTTTTATAGGTACAACAATCCTGAACAGGAGCAGAAACAGAAAGGCTCTAAATGCAAGCAGCCTTCAGTGTGTCATTTAAGCAAAAAACACCTACTGCCTCAGAACTGTCCAGATGCCTGTAGTTTGCCTGCTGCAGCAGAAAATATCTTGTCTCCTGTAGAGACAAATTTTATCTCTCCAATTCCCAGCCTACTGCCGCAGGTCACCGTAAAGATGCTGTGGCTGTGTAAGACCCACAGCTTTTACCATATTCTGCCTATGGGGCAGACAGAAAAAACTGTACAAGAGTTCAGCAGCAGTTTGGCTTAAACGGCAAAGCACAAATTTCTTTTCCGAGTTTCGTTTCACGTTAGTACTCCAAAATACAGAGCAGTGTTTCTGGCAGGACAGTCAGAGCTCTCTGCAAGTTACCTTTTGTCATACTTCCCTCATACACCAAGTGCCACTCGGCCTGAAGGCCATTAGCTGAACTCCTGCTCTCCAAAGGCCACTCAGACCCTTCTTTCATGCTTTCTAGGACCCATTTACACCAGCCCCACAATTAGCTTCCACCAGATGAACAGTGTTTCTCACCAGGTGATTTGTTTTAAGTTGCAGCTACCTTGAAGGTTTGGGGTTTTTTTTGATTGTTGTTGTTCAAAGTGCTCCATTTTGATAGACATCCACTGTCTGTCTACTGTTAACCCAGCAACAAATGTCTATGTTTTTCTATCTCATGTGGTTTTTGGATCACTATAGAGGCAAATGTAGTAAATAGAAGCATCACATTACAGTGGAAGCTACTGGGGCATGCAGCACTTGCTCTGTATGTGCTGCATTCCTTGGTTTGTACAATAATTCACATTTTTGAGCCTGAGATAGCCTCAGATAGACTCATATAGACTGGGATTCCTGTGCCTAGCTGCTTCTATGCTTGGGTAGTGGACACATTGTTAGTCTATCAGAGCAGACAGTCAGTACTATAGTCCAGGACCACTTCTGTATCCTGATCATGCTGTCACTCAAGGCTCTGTGAGATTTGACCTCCCTTCTTTCCTCTGCTCATCAAGTGCCCCAGTAAACAGACACTGTTCTGGTCAGCGCAACATCTTAAGTCCACTATCATGTCCCTGATTGTTGTGAATACTGTGCAAAGTGCAGTAGACCACAGCCATCGAAGGGCTTTGTCTACATGGGTGGTGCTGCTGGTATCTTCATACTACCTCATCCCCCTGCTCAGTGTGTGACTAACCTCACCTTTGCAAGGTAGGCTGAAGTTAGATCACCTGGTTACCTGGGCATGGCAGGAGTGGCTAAGCAGATTCCCCTGCAGTGAAGGGATTAGGCAGCCTATTGTAAACTGGTCTGCTAAGCAGGCCTGCTTGGCCAAGAATATAAACATCAAATGCCTTTACCACACTATTATCATAACTGTTTCCTGTGCTTCACACTGCTGTTCAGGAATCTGCCACTGTGGGTTACTGAGGTCACGGAAGGGTGGAGTGAGACCTTTTAGAGACAGCTTATTTGAGAGCAGGGGAGGCCTCCCAGAAAGCAACAAAAGATGGACTTGCAATGCTACCGATGGCCCCAGAATTCCTGGGGAAACACAGCTTTTCCAGATTAGCTCTTGCTAGGTAAGGGAAATTTGCAGTTTGCTGCTAGGAGCCACAGGAAAAAAAAAAACCACTTCAAGTTCCTCCACATCCATAGTGTCCATAACGTATTGGCCAAAAGCTTAATTGTTACAGCTTGTTTCAAAGGGAACAGTCTCCCTTATTTTAATATCCTTACGCCACATATCAAACCAAGCTCTTCTCTGCCCATGAAGTCTGCCTCCTAGGGTGACCAGAGGCAACTTCTAGCCCAACATAGCAGCAAACCACCACCTTCTACCAGATGTGCAGCTAGATAGCGTAGCAGTATCAGAAACAGCTCCTTCAGCAGTTCTGGGGCCGATGATGTTAACAGAAACAAGGAGCATGCAGAACTGAGATGTAAAAGAGCCCTCAAAAGATAGGCAAGTTTCCCCTCCTCCCATAAGCAGCCTAGGGCCAGTTAACACAATGTAGTTTCTGAAATGCAAATAGCTGCGAGATGAAGCTGCAGAAGACCACTTTACAGACCATCAGCATGCTTCTGCCCAGTGCACGTTTGCATAGACATAGGCATGACGCAAGTAGGACAGTGCAGGGCAGGCCCAGCTCATCAACAAGGAAGTGAAGTTGGCCCAATCCTCTGCTGCCTCGTGGATGGCACGCAGGGTACTTGCGGCACAACAGGGAGGATGCATAAGCACCCCAAGACACTCCCACAATTTATCACAGAAGATGAAAAGAAAAACTGAAAATAAGGAGGGAAGGAATGAAAACACCTTATTTCTTGGAGCAGCACCCAGGAAGTTCCTGAGCTAGGGGTGTACTGAGGGGGTAATAACAACATGGGCAAAGAAAAGCCCTGGAGGTTCAAAATCAACAGAGCAGAAGCCATGGCTGTTCTGAACAGCCAACCCAGGGATGTGGATGCATAGAAAAACACTCCCAGCACTCACCTGTGAAAGAAACAGCTTCTCTTCATTACAGCACTCCCTCTTGTTTAGGGAGCTGTGGGGTTGGCTAAAGCGTTGGGTAAAAGATGGGGAAGAGGGAAGAGAGTTTATTGGTGTCACAACAACAACATATTATTACTGCACTGGAAACATACGTCATTCACTGCAAAGGTTCTCTCAGTATAAGATCTTCTGGAGCCAAGCAGGCCATGAGTTAGTAGCACCGTGCCTACATAAGATGTCTTCACATTCAATATCAGTATTACAGGAATTTTTAAAGACAATTATCCCAAAAAAACCAGAGATACAGATATGTCAGAAGGAAACATGTTCACAGTTACAGTGCAAATAGCAGTTTAATGGTTGGCTTTATTAGCTAGCAGAAATCACTCAGACTTTGTGCTACTGACCTGTTAACTGCAGCAGACCAGGTCCAAGGCAGAAGATGGAGTCGCAGGCACATCCAGGTGGGACATTTCTGAAATTTCTGCATAGTTCTAAAAGCTGCTCAATGTTTCATTTAATGTGCTTGGAAAATGCTGGGAGAGATGCTAATTCAGTAGAAGGCTCTGGTAGCAAGAGTTTGTCTGGAATTATATATGTTTTGCAGATTTATCATTTGCAGACTCCACCTGGAAAGGCAAAGTCTTTCTGAAACGTGAGCTGTGTTTCATCTTGGACACACAGTTCTGTGATGATTATGAGAACTGTTTTTGATCATACCCCATGGACAGGGCTGGGACCATCCATAATTAACAAACTGTTACAGCTGGGTTTAAAGGGCCAAAGGCATTAGTAGGAAAAGTAACACCACCTGTGTTGTTTGGAAAGGGTAGGGGAACTTTAATGTAACAAACCTGTTTGCCATGGGTTACGTGTCTAAAATTCCATGTACATCCAAACTCTCAAGTCATGTGAGAATACCAGGGAAAATTTTAAAGTTTTGTACTCTTTATAAGGTTACTGTCAAAAAAATTTGCACGTCTACATAAGCTAAAGGTTAAATTTCAAAGTACAGTTGCTTTTTCTGCCATTATAAGGGTGTTTGACCTAGGATTAAAAAAAAACAACAAACACCCAAAAAACCCCCCACCAAAACCGAACCAATCACATCAGGTTTGAGACATTAACAGGATAAGTGGCAATAGAAATATGCATATATTTCTAAAGACCTAACAGTTTTTGGTTGTATGCAATAGAGCTTACACAAAGTAAACTTTGTTTCTTTTCTGAATCTGGTAACGCTTTGCTCCTGGCACAGTATGGAGAAGGCCCTACACTCTGCAAGGCAGCATCACGTCCTTAGTTTGTCTGTGTCCCATTGACAGGGCTGTCAGAGCGACAGGAGACCCACTGCTTGACATAACTCCGTGGAAATTCCTCCCCCGCCCGCTCAAGAGGGACGGACCCACAGTTGGTCTGACTGTTTTGCTCAAATTCAGAGTCAACTGGACTCCCACAGTCTGAGTCCACAAAGCCACTGTCAATAGTGTCCAAATCTACGCAGATCATAGGGTAACTGTCAACAGGCCTTGCAATGTGAGGGGAGAAGTCATAGGAGCCCTCACTGTAGGAAACACTCTCACCATCAGGAGAAGGTAGAGAAGCTGGATTTTCTAAATCCCACTGATCAGGCTGCAAGCAAAGGGCTTCTAGGATGCTCCCCATCCCTCCTTCCAAAGCCCTTTCTGCTTGCTGGCGGGCTGGGATACTTGTACTCCTCAGGTGGTCTGTGGACACAGAGCCTGAAGCAAGTATTTTGTCCTGTGTGCTCAAGTCAGCGAGATGCAAGTCACTGGATGTCTTTCTGTCTTCATCATCAACGTTAACCTTGGGGTAACCAGCTTCCCCAGCACTATCTTCCTCGCTGGTATGCTCGTGTCCCCTGTACACACGGTTACAGTTGTACTGGCAGTTACAAGGTGTAAATTCATCAGCCACAGTCACAGTATCAATGGACAAATGCCCATATGACCGGTCCTGAGGCCCACTGCTGCTGTTCATACTAGACAGCAGGGACTGGCTATCCTGAACTGGGGCAGTCAGGCAAGAGACGCAGGGTTTGCAAGGCAGATCTTTTCTCAGCTTGTGCAGCTCCTCCCGTGAGGTGTTGTTGGAAGGACACATGGTGTAAACTTCTAGGACTTCTGGAAGGACCATTCCCCATTCAAAGAAATCGAAGGTCATTTTCATATGGGATGCACCAACCCACTTCTGCATAAACGGACATATGGGGCAGGGGGGAGGGGAAGGGGGAGAGAGGTTAGTATCATCAGGTTTGAGGTTCCACAGAAATGACCAAAGTTCTTATGCTTTTAGAGGCAAAGTCAAACTCTAAAATTGTTGACTACTCAAAAATGGCAGGATATGAGATGCTGTATTACCAGACACAGGCAGCTGCAGGAAAACTGACTCAAGTCATTGAGAATAATTAGCTCCCTAACATTTGCACGGCTTTGCAGTTTTCTCTGTGCTGCAAAGAATGCCACTGCCCATAGCAGCATTGCTTTGTGCATCAGGCAGAAGTCCCCTCCCAAGCCACCAAGTCTCCCTGCCCTCTTGTCCTGGACACTGCTTGTCTCAGGAAGGATGTTCAGCTTCTCCCCGTGTGCTGCATCTGCACCCAACACACACATAGCCCCGCTCTCACTTCCCTCACCTCAGTTCACTAGGAAGGGGGGGTCAGGGCAAGGCTTCTCCCAGTCTTCTGTATGCACCCATGCCTCAGACCAGCCTTTTCTCTCACAGTGACAAGAAGGAAGCAGGGGTAGCTAGGGGATGGGGACCTCAAAGAGCTGTAGCCACCACCTGCTCCAGATAACACTTACTCAGATGATTAGGGAGTGCCACACATCTTGCCTTTCTATATCACCATTAGTATTACATTCTGCCCTGTGTCATGCATTATCTCTAGATCACAAGCCCCTTGCATTCAGTCACATCTGGGAGAAAAGGTACTTCTGGGTTCCTCTGATCTAAGAACAAAGAAAAAGTTTCTGTTCTTTTTGAAGAAGTCACTGACTCAGACACTCGGATCACAGCAAACTTAAGGCATATGCCACTAATGAATGCCAGCAAGTCCTACTAGAGAATTCTGCAGTCCAGTGGCT
This sequence comes from Phalacrocorax carbo, assembly GCF_963921805.1. NCBI lineage: Eukaryota > Metazoa > Chordata > Aves > Suliformes > Phalacrocoracidae > Phalacrocorax > Phalacrocorax carbo. The sequence continues at coordinate 315,134 of NC_087522.1, forward strand.
GGGCACAGCACAGACTCAAGATGTGGTCTGCTCCCTGTCTGACGCTCGCCTAATGGCTGAGTTGCGTCAAGTACCACTTTCTGCTGTGTTTAAAATAGGTAACAACACTGAACTTCATAAACACTGTGAAGGCTTCTGACAGAGTCCTGCGTGAGAGCTGGGTGTTGCCACAGCTGCCAGACTGCCTTAATCTTATCAGCCTCCTGCCCCAAACTGCACTCCGAATAACTAGATATGAGCAAAGTATTTGAGCAGAGAGCAGCTTGACACAGCTTATTACCCTCTGACACAGAGCATGTAAAAATCTTCATTACAGCAGGAAGCTCCAAATCTATTTTAATTTATTTTTAACCTCAGCTACAAAGAGCTTATTATTAGAGCTGTAATGGACAAAAAGGCACCTAAGGTGTAAAAGACTGTTTGAAGAAACATCAGGAAATCCGTTTCTTAGACTTGGGCAGGCAGAATATTTCCTATTCTCGCTTGACAGTTCTTTGCAAATTCCCACCCAATATGAATCCAAGGACTCATATACACACAAGAGTAAACAATGTTCCTCTGCTTTCCCTTCTCTTTATGACTTAATTTTTTCTCTAACATGTTCGCTGCTTCCTACTTGGTCCTGAGCTGTCTGAAGAGCATTACTATTGTAATTTGCTGATCATTATTCACAGACATAACCTAAGCACTTTCTTTGATGCAGGCAGGATGCAGTTGAATGAGTCCTATATCAATTGGTTTCTCGCCAGCCAAAAATGAGGAGTCTGTTCACATATTAGTGATGTCACCACATCCTCTCAACACCCCCTGCCTGTGCATCTTGTGCTGTGGCTGTGTGGGCAACTGCTGCTTTAATCTGCAAATTTATTAAGTAACTCAGTTTTAGCACCTGAGGGTCATTCCCTTCCCAGCAGCACTGAACAGCCTAACTAGAAAGAATGTAGTTCCCACAGAACAGAGAACCCCATGCCTTCACCCTGAGAGGAGCGTGGCTCTTGGCACACAGGGTGCCTTCACTTCCACTGTGAGAGCTTGTCTGTGACCCTCAGGAATTCCCACACTGGGTCCACCTGGTCCTGGTTCCTTTCCCTAAGAGCAACCAGTGCCACCTGCCTCAAAAGAGGATGCAAGTGCCCCTCTGGTGCAGATATGGGAAGCCATAATAGGGCTGAAAGAGGAAGGCAGGAAGGAAGCGAGACAGTTGATGCAGGCTTCAGCTTGAATGGCACCCATCCAAGACTACTTGCTTAACCAAATTGCAGACATCAGCCATGCACCAGTGGGAAAGTACATGAAGGCCCAGCTGGTGTCCCTCTCAGAGAGGGTCTAAGAAAAAGCAGAAACAAAAAGCAGACACTGAAGTGTCTCTGATCAGTGCTGCTGTAACAACAGGAACTTGTTCAGAAGGGGCAGTGATGTTTGCACTCACGTGCCAGCATTTTTAGAGTTTGATAATGACATTGTGAGTTACTCTTCAGCTTAATACAACCATTATCTATGGATGCTCAATGTTGTTTTACTTTTGTATCCTGAGAACTCCAAACTCTGCAATCTTTGCAAACCATTTTGTCACATGAACAAATCTGGCTGGTGTTAAATGTGAAGAGAATTTGGGAGGGCTAGGCAAAGTTGCTCAAAGACAGTTCCTTCATAGGGAGGCAGCTGCACTGTACTACCACACAGCAGTTATTTGCTCCCAAAGCTCTAGCCGTCTTTCCAGGATGATATGCATAGCTATTGTGTATATGAGTGACTCTGAAGAGAGAACTACAAGGCTTAACATTGAGCTTGTGTCACTGCAGAGGCTAGAGCAGGAGATCTGGCTCTACAATGAAGTCTGCTCCATGGCCTTAATGGCAGCATCAGATTAGAGCTTTGGAAAATCCAGTTACTGTCCTGGTATCCCTTTGTCCACTCCCTTCAGGTTCCCAGGCTTCACAGATAACATATGAGCTCAGCTCCCCCACTGACACAGCACCTACAGGGAATAAGCAGCACAGCCATGACATAAAGGCCTTCATGGCACGGAATAAACCCTCGAGAGCTCTCATCCTTATATGTTGAGCCATTTAGCATTCCCTTGAGATAGATTCCCCCTCCCACTGCCCCAATGAGAATCCCTTGCCCAGGATAGCACGATGGGCCTTTTAGCTTAACTTTGTCCTGTGCTTCACTTGCTTGTGTAGCCCATTTATACCTTGAAATCTCCATTATGCACCAGGTAAAGAGGTTTGAAAAAGGGAGCAGGGTCTGGGATGCAAGCCATCTTCTTCCACAGGCTGGAAGAGAAAAGAGAAAGGCTTTGGGGTTAAGCACACATTACAGATGCAAAGCAAGTCATCTCCAGATCCAATTTAAGCAGCTGAAATCACCTGCCCAGCCTCACAGGTTAGCAAGCGGCTGAGGATCCAAGAATGTCTGGTGCTGTCAGAGCCATCTAATGGCCTTTCTTGTGAGCCTCACAGGACGTGGGGCCTCAGCCCTCAGGACTTGTGCACACAATATTTATGCTAAGGCAAGAGGTTCCAATTTTTTCCTTCCTGGAAAAGCACCAAGTGCTGGAAATGCATTTTCCCCTCAAGCTGGGCAGGCTCACGGTCTGCACCTGCAGGACAGGACTCTGCCCTATGCACTTTTTTTCTGTGCCAGCCCTGTTGCTGCACCAGCCCAGTGCCCTCCTCTGTGGCAGCACGCACCCCATCCCTCTGCAAGGGCACGGACCCTCCAAAGAGGAGAGAGGCTCCCAGACAGCATTAAGGGGCCTGTGTCAGCTTTGGAAAGGGGCAGGCTAGCCCTGGCTACTGCTCCCATCTGGCAACTGCAGAGCACAGACAGGACCAGGAGAGCACCCCAGGAGGCTGAGTGGCCCCTGCTCCGTCCCCATGTGCCATTGCCCTGTCCCGACCAGCCGAATGGCAGCAGAGCCCCAGAGAAAAGCAAGGCAGTCTTGGCAGTACACCAGCTGGAGACCACACTTTGCTGGCCCTCATAGCTGTGTCCCTGCATGGATATACAAGATACAAAGGCGGCCGCACGTGAACACCCCATCTTTAGCAAGACAGAATAGGAGCATTTACTCCAGCTTCCTGAAGCATTCTTACCTCCGCTGTTTGGCCAGAAAGGTTGTGATCGAGGCAGTGATTACCACGACAACACCGAACAGCAGCAGCAGCCATCCCATGCCTGCTGTCTGTGTCACTGCTGGAGAAAGAGGCAGGGTTATTCAGGCTCACCCTGCATTTCTACCTTAGTCAATAAGCAGGAGAATGTGAGGAGACACCCTCAATTTCTACCCCAGACTTTCTCGTAGTGACACCGAGGCTGTCACCTGGGGCTCAGCACTCCAGACACGATGTCTGAAGGAGGATGCTCAGAGAAGACTGTGCCAGTGAAAAGAACGGTGTATCAGCTGCCCCATGGCCTGGCTGCAGCACAGACCGACAGCCAACATGCTTGGGGCAGGTCAGCTCCCTGCTACAAAGACCCCTGGTGTTTCTGACTCCTCCTGGTTTAGAGACACCTCTGCAGATGATCCATGAGGTGAAAAGAGAGTGCAGCTGGCCAGAGACATGTGAAGAAAAGGTGTTGACTAGATGAGTGCTTGTTGGCTACTTTCCACCTGTGATGGGAAGGACCACTTTTGAGACCCAGAGCTCTGGTAACCCTTAGGAAATGGAGCTTGACCCTGTTGCCACAGCACCATGTAACACTTCAGTTTGAGCTGCAGATCAGTGAGAGCAGGGAAGCCCAGAACATGCTGCTGACATTGACCACAGTCATCCTGCCCTGCTCTGTTTGACCAAAGACTCACTATTTTCATAGGCTCTGTTCCACCATGACAAGTACCTGTGTACTTCTGTGCATAAGGTACTGTGCATTCCTGTGGAGTGGGAGCAGTGGCTACCAAGCCAAACACCCGTGCCCAGCATGACCAAACACCAGAGTCCAGAAACAGAACTTAGCCTTGAGAGCAGGCTCCCCTTTCCCCTCAGCTGAAGGCAATACTACGCCCCAGTAGCGGAGGAACCTCTACTAGAACTCCCCCATTTCTGAAAGCTGTAAGCAGGACCCTGGACATTTGACACTGGAAAGGAAGCTAGAGGCTGAACTCCTGCAGCCAGCTCCACCAAACCCACTTCCAATGGGCCATGCTGAAAGGTGGGCTTTACAGCATGCTGAGGAGGTCAATACAGACATCACATATCAGCCCAGGCCTGGGGTTCCTGTACTCGGTGAGCAAGCCAAACATGCCTGTCTTTACTAGCTTATTTAGAATTTGTTCTATTTGGATAGATTTGATTAGAGTTCTGGAAACATTGACATTGGACCAACTGCAAGGGCAATGAGAGCTAGTAATATGTACCGGCAGGGCTGGTTTTCAAAATCAGCAGACGACTCCATTCACTCCAAAATCCACAGTAGCCAGTGCCTTCTCGGGGTCTGGCTCTCACTTGGAACTCATACTCAGTGTTTGCCTGGAGTTCCCATGGCAGGATCACCAGTGTCCGTCTATCTTCATGGACAGCTTTAGTCTTCTGAGCCTGTGAACAATTAAACACCAAAACACTCAGGGCTGGAGTGACTTCTCCCACTTACCCTCACTGCTGCACAGTGAGGAGCCCTGCAAAGTAAACTCCTCTGTCTTCATGTTGTTTCTGCAAGGCCTTCCTGGCCAGTAGCTGCATGGGGCCCTGGGGGACCCTTCCATGCCGGCCAGCATGAGAAGCAAAGGAACTATCAGCCTTCCCCACAGGTTCTAGTACTTCTCAAACAGCTTCTCCTTCTTGATTCTTTTTTCGGTTTTACACGTTGTCAGTCCAGGCAAGCAAAGAAAGACCTTTTCTAAACCATGGAAACTCATCTTTCACACCAGGGCTCCTGTCCTGGCTGTGCTGGCCTCCTTGTTGCTGGTACATCCTACTTGATGATAAACAGACATCTCACTCACCTCCCAGGTGTCAATCCTTCTCTTATAACGCAGCTGATATTCCAGCTCCTCATTCAAAAAGTAGAAAGGAGAATTCTGGTAGATGGTTTCCCAGGAAATATTGTAACCCTCTGAGAACACAGCGGTCAGATTGAACGGAGGCTGTGGTTTGACTGGAAGACAAGATGGTGTTACCCTTCATAACATTACTGCAGACAAGAGGTGGTCCAGCATGGTATCAGCAAAGCAGAGCTAGTAGGGAGCAAAACTGCCCTGGCGAGGGAGAGCCCTTCTACACAGGACAACTTCCGCAGCATTCCTGCCTCTCAGGCTGAGCAGTCCTGAGCCATGCACAGAACCTCACGCCTCAGCAGCATAATGAAGTCAGGCCCACATTTCTCTGAATATGCCTTCTGCCTGCCTCTGAACCTCCTCATCGCCCAAGGAGCAGGAGAAGATAGCACAAGGGGCTAATACCTCCTGGGAGATATAAAGGGTAGAGCACCTTGTTCTTCTCATGACATAGGAGGACTCCATGTAGTTATGGTCACTTGCACAGTTAGGGAAATACCCCTCAATGTAACAGAGACATCAGGAAAAGCTGAGGCCAGTGAACACTGCATAAATCCAGTGCAAATCCCTGTGTCAAAAGTGCCTAAAAGGCAAGCTTTTGTACCCCCTGCAGGGTGTTTTCATATACCAAAAAGCAGTAATGCACAAACTCCAGCACTAGTCTGCAGGGTCCGCCACTGAGCTATGATGCCTCTCTATGGGAACATCTAGGAAACATGCAAAGCACCTCTACTCAATCTATACTCTGTCTGGTTCAGGTGTCCACTGCAAGAGCCTCCTGGGACTCCTGTGAGGACATTTGCTGCATTTGCACTTAAAGCAATTCCTCCTGCCCTTCAGATTCTAGCCAAGAACAAACATTTGCATAGCCCAGGTATGAGTCTGGTCTAAGGTAGAAATTTATCACCTACTGCTTCATGGGGAAAAGGAATTTCCCCATGAAAAGGCTGGGACCAAGCCAGCTCTAAGCTCAGCCTCAAGCATAAATGTTTCTGTAGTTTCAAATAGCAACAACAAGAGCACAGTACTCTGTGTAGATGAGTGCACACAAAATGTAGCCCCCTACCACTGGCTGCCACGCTCACTCATGGCCCAGACTATCCTAGCAGACAGACAAGGTCAGACAGTATTTGCCAAATCCACCAATTTTGTACTTACTGTTCTCTGCCATATAAAAGCCTTTGGAAATCACGTGCTGCCTATTGGCTATCTCTGTAACATCCACCTGGACTTTGATATCTGCCAGGAGTTCAGTCATGTCCACAGTACACATGTACTGTGTGTGACTGGTGTTCCTGGAGAATTGCAGGAGACTGCAGGCAGCCACAGTATTTTCTGGATCTTCCTCCTGAACCCTAAAACCACCAAAATAGACAAACAAGTCTACATCTACCACATGCTGTAGGTGGATTGATCTGTTCCTGAACCACCAGGCACAGAAATTAATAACAAAAAAAAAAAAAGAGTCAACATGTTAAAATAAAAATTTATCTTTGACCTTTGACAGATGGGTTGTTCTGCACACCCCCCACAGCCCCCCCATTTGCTCAGCTTAGCATCTTTGAGAGAAGTAGGAAAGTGATGTTGCAGTGTTTGTGGAAAGGAAAGGTGCTCACCAGGGCTGCACAGCTCAGGACTGCACCCATGTCCTTGCTGGGGCAGAACTGCAGCCATATGGGGCTTGGACAAACTGTGTGAGCCCTGCCAACACACATGAGTGAGAGTCCGTTGTTAACAGCAGCAAAGGCAAGGTATTCCCAGGGCAGAAGAGAAGACAATGCCAGAAAACAAAGCCAGATTCTGTGTAACAGTCAGTGGACACAGGAGGCAGGGATCCTTTGCTAGGGGAGAAACCAGTTGATAGCTAGAGTGTGAAGGACCAAGAGAAAACCAGTATGGCAGCAAGAATTCTACCTAACGAAGAGGACAGAGGACACCGCTGTGCTATGGCCATGTTAGAAGTTCCTGCTGACCACACTTTGCTTGCCCTGCTGAGACGTACCATGTTGCAGTGAGGTTATATGAACTGGCACCCAAATCATTTCTCAGGCTACAGGACAGCGTCTGTACATAGTCCACAAAACAAGTGAGGTTTTCACAACACGTAGCTGTAGGTTTGGAAAGAGAAAACACAATATCAACTTCCATGGTGAAGCAAGCAGAACTTCATATCAACATACACAGTCCTCAGGGCTCCCACTAAATCTGAAGGGAACAGACCACTTTGTGCCAGCCCCCGCCCCCACCCCCTCCGGCCTCCAGTCTTGGAGCATAGGAGCATAAGATGTGTTCCACCTCTACAGGGAGGAGATTTACACCTCTGTGGTGTAAAACTGGGGTCATCCTGTGCAGGGACAGGAGTTGGACTTGACGATCCTCGTGGGTCCCTCCCAGCTCAGGACATTCTATGATTCTAAAGTCATTGACAGCAAGATAAGCATCAAACAAAAATGTATTAAAAACGCTGTGGCAGCAAACAGCATGCCAAAATACCAGGAAGTGACCAAATTGTGACTGAATTTTCAAACTCAGCTCTTATACAGTCACTACGGCAGAGTCACGTTATTTCTGCAAGCGTCCCACCTTATGTAGCACATAAAAGAGGCATGACTACCCAATGAGAAAAAGTAGCATATTCAAGCATTTTAATGATACCACTTCCTAAATTGAGTACTGTTCTTTACTAGTCCAGTTTTCATTTTATGACATTTACATGGCACTTCGCACATTTTTAAAAAAGCTATATTTTGCTAATTCTTTCTCTATCATTCTCTCTGCATACTCTTTTCTACAGCTTGATATCTGCAGCATCAATACTTTTCATGTCCAGCTCCAGAGGCTCGGAATATGCTTTTCATGGAATTTTGGCAAAAAATTATTGCAAATTTGGAGTTCCTATGATTTCCACAAATCATTCTCATACTAAAGTGATAGGCACAATTTATTAATGACTTGAACTGAAACAGACTTCTAAAGAGAACCTGAGACACAACTGTAGAATTTACGCTGTTCATTAAAAAAATTAGCTAAGTCGGAAGTGGTGACAAAGCAGCATTTATGCTCTTCTAATTGCTCTGCAGGGGCTCTGCTCACCTATCAGTAGCCAAAACATGCTGTACAAAAGCACTGATGCTCTGAAGTTATCCCCCCGGATTTCAAGGCAGGGAAGACAGCAGAGCAGTGAGAAATGCCAGCCCAGGGGAGGACTCACCAAGGCAGACACGAGCCACCGCTACTACGCTAGGACTAACTGAGTGAGGAAAGGCCTGCAGGAGATGCAGCATGCCATGCTGGTGCAAACTGTGCCTACTGCAGTGACTGTTCATCTCTTACATGTACAGTAGCACCCCTTTTTGATGGGAATAAAATTTTCGTCCTCTAAGGGAAGATCTCAAGCTTGTCACACCCATTCTTAAATCAAGCATGGGTCCTCCCCTACCATCAGGGCTGCCCTCAGCCTGATGGGAACACGTCACTTCACAGCCATCAGGCCCCCAAATCCTCTGATGCTAACCATGTTGTGAGTTCACCTCCCTTTGTTGTTCTGCTGCTTGCCTGGTTAGAGAAGCTGCACTCCCTTCTTCCTACCTTCCCTTTGTTGAACATGCTTTGTGTTCAGAAGAGTTGTTTGCGTAAGATGAAAGCAGGCCTACGTGATACGCTCAACAACCACAATGCCTGATTTTACAATTAAAGAGAATGTTGTATGCAGAGAACAGTCAACATGGAATGCAGGCAACGTGTGCATTGATGGACCAGAAACATCTGCTCCACTCTCCAGACCAGACACGCAAACATGCCCTCACAAACAAGTTGACTCTGTATTTATAGTCACAACGCACAGCAGGCACGTCCAGTGGAGGGTACAGCCTGATTCTAGGCCAGAGTAAGTTCAAAGGAAAATAAAGTCCAACTTCTCCCACTGACTTCACTCATCACAAAAGTTTCTTCCCAGTCCTGTTGCATCAGAGCACACTGGTCTTCCTACATGAGCTCTGGGCAGCACTCAGATTTGCGTACAAGATCCCCCGTACCCAACCCCCCCAACCCACACCCCCCCAAAAAGAGTCAGGAAGGCAACTGAAGAAATTTGAGGATGCTTATGACAGACTGGCCCCAAGGGTGTACATACACTTTATTAAACTGTAAGTGATTCAAATGATGTGGTTGTCACTTTGTTTCATTTTGACCTTTTCATTTCACAATGACTTCAAAATTTTGTTCATTAAGTTTTAACTTTTTCATTTTGAGCCATCAACAGGCTCTTCCGAGGGCCCTGGTACAAGCGTTGTTTGTTCTAGGGTCCTGAACAACATACTTTTTCTCCCTTTAGCCTAGCTTTACTCTCCTACAAAAACAGGGTTGTAGACCTCTTGCTTTCCTTTAGAGAGGGCAGAAAGTATTAATAAGCATCGCTAATTAGCATCCTTCCATACTATTATGTTAATCAGTGAAATGGACTACTGTTACTAGGTAGCTAGTAAGCTACAAGCATATGTTTGGGAATAATCTGTTAACAAAATTAAGAAGAGGACAGCTTTTTACTGGGGAGGGAATAATTAGGCATCCTAAATCCAGTTAAATCTAGGGTGAGTTGTCCATCCGTTGCAGCTTCAGAAACAAAAATCAAATACTTCTAACAGTAAGATCTAACTTCGTCCAAACTGAAATTAGTACAAGGTAATTCCCTGGCTTGTGTTCCACAAAATTCAGACCAGACATTACAATGGTTCTGTATGGCACGCAGATATATCTCCGAATTAATCTTTTCTACTAATTTAGGTTTGGAGCAGGTCCAATGCTCTGCCTAGAAGCAGCATGTAAAATGCTAAGCTTGCACCTGTTCCCTGCAGACACTGTTGTTGCTGCCCTTTTTGTGTCCAGCTGACCTGTTCAGAAAGTCAGCTCTGAGTCAGCTGAAGCTTGCGTGCTGGGCAGGAACCAGGAAGGAAGGAGCAGTGACTCTCTGCACAGTGCAGTCCCGAGCAAAGGGGATCAGACCAAGAGAGCTTCACACCACTGTCCCTGGCTGGCCTGCCAACAGCAGCCATAAACTCTGGTCTTGGCCACCAGAACCTTTCCTATGGCAAAGCTTTTTTGTTTGTGTGTGGGTTGTGTTGTTTTGTTTTGTTTTGTTTGGGGTGGGGGGGTGGAATCCTACTCTAACGTCAACAGGAGACATTTCAATGCAAGGCAGGTGCTACCTCTGCACTCTCCCCACTGGTGCTGCTCCCTGGATGCTATGCAGTCTGGATGAGCTCTGCCCAGCTATGCACCTCCTTTGTGTCTGTCCTTCACTGCCCCTGGAGCCCCTTCTGTAACTCATTATACCATGGAACCCTCTCCTGGTACCCTGTCTTGTGCTTGCTGTCCCATGGCAACCTAGTGCCATACATATCTCAGCAGAGCCTGCGTCAATGGCCACCAAGATAAATCCTGTGGGTGTACGGCCCAGAAGAGATATCTGGGAACTTACTATACTGGAATAAAAGGAAGAAGGAAATACTCTGGAGCCACAGTTTGTTCCTCATGTTGGTTCTGACCGGATGTCCTGGAAAAACAAACAAACAAAACAAACAACAAAAAAGCCTTTTAAAAACCCAACCAACCAGTTAAAAGTTCAGCTCAGCCATCTACTCATATACTGAAGGTTGAGATTGAATTAATCAGCTTTCATTTAAATGTCTAAAAGTAAAGTGCCTAATTTAGGCAAGTAGTCTCAGCTTTCCTGCGAACATTTACTATACTGGCTACACGGAGAGGACAACCAACTGGCCATAAACCAGTTCAGTGAAATCTCTGCTCCTTGCCAGCAGCATGTGCACAGAAAAAGCAGCAAAGTGACTGCAGCCCCAGTCTATCCATGCAACAGGAAGGCGCTTGGGTTAAGTGCTAACCCATTTTTTTCTTCATTGGTTTCCTGCAACTACAAATGGCTTGCAACTAGAAGAAGTGACACTGCTGCGGCTTAAGCATCTGTACAGTGAATTAGTTAGGGTCTGAAAGGCACTGTGGGTCTGTATGAGCAAGGCTTGTGAGAACTCATTGATTTGGCCTACCCATGGTTAAATTAGCATGGAATGTCTAGTTAAGGAACTTCAGGAAGTCATACCAGATAAACTAACAGCCTCCCATGTGGCACAGAAGAGAATTATGTACAGCACTCACTTCAGGGAAAGGCTGTCCTGATGCAGCTTGGTGAAGTGAACCTATAGGGAAGTCTTCAGAGAAGAGGACTGCAGGATGTTTACAACAATATGAGTAACAGCATCACATACAAATGATTGCTCAGCCCACAGCCCCTGCTCCAAGACCAGGCCCTCAAGCCACATAACACATTAAGGCTGTATTTTCACAGTATTTAACATTTGCAGAAACAGATGTGCACAGAAAGACTTAAAATGAGCTCCCTGCAGAGTACTGGCTGTTGATACCCAGTACAGATTTCAGCATTGTTTTCTCCAGCTATTCTGAAGTGGGCTAGGCTGCCTGGGGACAAGACTTTGGAGAAGCAACCTGTACCATTTTTGGGGCACGCTTCTGTTGGGAGCAAGTCGCAAGGATGCACAGACAGCAGGGAGGGCCCACACGCCATGCCACAGAGCAGCAACACTCTTAGTGACTGGACACACAGGAGTGTCTCTGCAGAGCCCCGCAGCTCTGCAAAACCCCTCCACTAGGTTGCACAGAGACACTTGTGCAAGCAATATGGGTGAAGACTGGGCAGTGAGCTGCAGCCACCAAAGATACCCAGAGCTCCTGGCAGGGCCTGGTGCAGGTTATAGAATCATAGAATGGTTTGGGTTGGAAGGGACCTTTAAAGGTTATCTGATCCAACCCCCCTGCAGTGAGCAGGGACATCCTCAACTAGACCAGGGTGCTCAGAGCCCCGTCCAGCCTCCAGGGATGAGACATGTACCACCTGTCTGGGCAGCCTGTTTCAGTGTTTCACTACCCTCATTGTAAAAAATGTCTTCCTTACATCTAGTCTGAATCTACCCTCTTAGTTTAAAACCATTCCCCCTTGTCCTGTCACAACAGGCCCTGTTAAAATGTCTGTCCCTATCTTTCTTATAAACTCCCTTCTCAGTATTGAAAGGCCACAAGAAGGTCTCCCCAGAGCTCTTCTTCAGGCTGAACGACCCCAAGTCTCTCAGCCTTTCCTTATAGCAGGGGTGTTCTATCCCTCTGATAATTTTTGTGGCCCTCCTCTGGACCCACTCCAACAGGTCCGTGTCTTTCCTGTGCTGAGGGCTCCAGCACTGGACACAGCACTGTCTGTGGGGTCTCACCAGAGCAGAGCAGAGGGGCAGAATCACCTCCGTCGACCTGCTGGCCACGCTTCTTTTTGTGGTTGGCTTTCTGGGCTGTGAGCAGACTTTGTCAGCTCGTGTCCTGCTTTTCATCCACCAGTACCCCCAAATCCTTCTCCACTGGGCTGCTTGCTATCCCTTCCTCCCCCAGCCTGTGTTGATACCGGGGGTTGCCCCAACCCAGGTGCCGGACCCAGGTCCTGGGGTGCCTGTGCCTCCCCCACCACCAGCAGCAAACATCCAGACAGTCACTCAGCAAAGAGAATGCCAGCGAGGCCTCTCCCACTTGGGAAACATTTGTGGTGGTTAAAAATTCCCCAGGTTTACTCAAAAGATGAAAGCAAAATAAATTTAGCAGCCACCAAAAAGCCCCTGCAGCCCCACGTGAGGCAAGACTTGCTCTCAAGGCACCACAGTGTCCAGATGAGATCATCAGAGCTCACTCAAGGCCACAAGCACCTCAGCCCTGTGGCAGGAGCAGCCACGCTGCTGCTGCCACCCCTCCTTTCCTGGCAAACATGTACTGCAGATGAAGCACATGCTCCAGCTCAGCAAGGAGCCCCAGGCACCCTGCTAGTTTCCCTCATCTGCTACGAGTGGCAGGACAGAAACTCTCTTTCCCCACACTCCAGCCCTTCTTTCTGCATCATACATTTCCTTGCAGAAACACCTTTTCTTGAATCCTTTGGTCCCAGTTCTCCAAGTTTTCTCTGTATAACAATTATTGTCATTACACCATTATTTCTGGTGATGCAGTACCTGATTACTAAGACAGCCCACCGCCTAACCCCACCTTATGCTCCCACTTTTCCTTCCACCACCCTTTTCCAAATTCTCATTCCTTTGAGGAAGGCACCCCTACCATCCTGCCACCTGAAACCTACTCACCCAACTACGTGCTAAGACTGGCTGCACCATGACAACAGACACCCTCAAGATGGGCAGCCTCCTGATGCTGACGCAGCATCTGCTCAACTTCCTAGCATCGAGGGCCCTGTTCCTTGGAGCACACTCAATAGAAGAGCTGTGCCGAATGAACCGGCCGCTGGGGCCTAGAGGTCACTAGCCCTAGAGACATCATACATGCAATTGTCCACTGGCTTTTTAAATTGTCCTTCTCCCTGCAAAATACCTAGAACCTATTGTTGCTGGGCTGAGTATTCAGGGGTCCACCAGCTTAGGATGCCAACAACCTGCCCAAATAGGCACCCCAAGAGTGCGCACAGTTCCCAGGGCTGCTGCTGTTCTTCCTCGGGCCTTCGTGCCCTCTCACTGACCATAACCCAGCACATGCTCTGGGCTGCAGGATGGACTCATGCCATCTAGTACTGTGCCCTGCTGCAGAAGCCCATCTCAGTGTTTCTTTGCTTTGTGACTGTCATGCTCCACAGTCTCGGCCACCCTCTAAGGCCAAGAATGGCAACTTGCTGCTCCCTCTTCAGCAGAAGAAGGAAGGGTTGGGCCCTCAGAGAGCTCTGCAGACCCACTTCTTGTTTCAGAATCCAACTGGCAGTGCCCCCAATGTTTCATGTTCATGATATTTCTGTAGCTCCCTCATTTTACCTCCATTCTTGCCTAAATGGACAAAGCAATGCAAGGGAAGTCTTTGCTGCATTTAGCTACTGGACTGTGGTTTCTTTAAAGTGCCTTCCCTAATTTCCTTCCTCTGAGCAGAGGATAGTACCATCAATCCAGTGGGACAGGAAGGACTGAACAGGAAAAAGCCAAAGCAACAAGCTCAAGTAGCTCATCGGGTAGATGTCTTACGGAGAGATCAGAGGCTGCCATTACACACTGGAGAGAGGTTAACACACAAGGTTGTAATCCAGAAAGAAGCTTCCTGAATAAGAGCAGAGTAGCAAAAATAAGACAGAAACCCAGTAGGCTCTGCTAACACAGGTGAAGTAAGGAGACAATAATTCCTCACTTGGGACACCACTGTCTCATCTCTTACCCTTGCCAGCACCCACAGATCAGTCCAACACTTATCTCCTTCACTTACACACTTCTCGTACCTCACTGTGGTGGGGAAGGACTGCTGCCTCTGAGAGGACCACAGAAAGTGTCAGTGCTAATGTGCCTGACCTCCTGGCTGTGCTCCAGGTTGTGATGACAAGACATGGATATGTGTGCAGAAGAGCTGGGAAAGATGCAGCTCTGCAGCAGTGCCTCTGTGGTCTTTGATGGCTGGAAGACTTCATGGCTCCACAGAGATGCATAGCAGCCCCTGTTCTGAAGCTTTCTCCATTGAGGCCCTCTGCAAGCCTCAATCCCAGTCTATGACTAAGACCCCCACCTTTCCCACATCCCTCCATTTGTTACACTCCTTGCTTCCATCTGTCAGAACCCTGCTCATGTGATTGTTCACTTGGAGGGAATAATGGCAATGGGCAAAGGCAGGAACTTATTCCCTGTCTGGCATTAGAAAAGTCCTTTCTACCACCTCACTTCAAATTTTCTGTCTGTGAAATGGGGAATCCAAGGTAGCTTCATGCATCCTTGAAACCCAGTTACTTAATTCTTACAAAATGTTAAGCATCGTATAGCTGCTGAGCACCATTGTTGTGGACTCTTGGATATCCTAGGGAACAGTGTGTGAGAGCACAGTGATAAAATTGATTAGCCATTCATATAGATGTGCACATGTAAATGATGCTACAAGGTTTTAATATACCAGAGAATAGGAAAAAAGACCAATACAGACAGACATTTACAATGATTTTTTTTTTTGTTAAGGATCTGCAAATATGGTGTTATAAGCTGCCAAGGATGGGTGCAGTCCAAGCTCACAATTTGAGTTGTCTCCAGGAAATGTACCCACTCACAAAACTTCCACAAAAGAAAAACAGCCCTGAGCTCTTAATTAGGCTTTTAAGTCAAATTAAAAAAAACAGCTGGTATTTCCAAGCATGAGAAAATAAATGTCATAGCTACACCCAGGCAAAAAAAAAAAAAAAAAGTGGAAGCCTCTCAGTCCATCAGCTATCTGCAAAAACAGGCTTTCTTCTTGAAAAAAAAAATCTGTTTCAATGTACAGTGCCGTCTGATCACAAAGGTAAAGCAACAGGGAGACAGAAGGATTCTCTAGCTGCCTGGTAGAGGCCAGCAGCAATGACAGCAGGGGCACAAGGGCCACATCAGCTATCGGAAAGATTTACAGTGAAGTCACAGGTATCAAGCAGTAACAAACTGGCATCAGGGAAAACTGGTGGAAACATGGACATTACCTTGCCCCGTCCTTTCAGCTGTCCATTTCAGCCCTCCAACACTTCCATGGCTGGCCTGGCTAAATCATTACTGCGACTGCAGACACGGCATGCGCAAGAGCTGGAAAGCAGGTGGATCTCATCAGCACTGAGTAAGAGTAAAGCCTACTTGTACACGACCAAGAGCTGTAGTGTATTGGAATACAGAGCGATAAATGGTCGTTGACGTCACCACTGTATCAGTATTACTGTGCCGATAGAAGGATGTGGTGAGCAGAGGAGGCAATGAATTCGGGTCCAAACACCCACACAACATTTATTACTGTATTGCTCTGCTTTCTCACTCTTATGTGAGAAAAAGGTGGGAGAGCAGAAAAAAACTCATAAGCCTCAGCTCTAAAAGGTCATAGCAGGGCTGGTGGAGTTAGAGCTTTGCAGTGGGGAGGCATCAGTGTCAAGGCACTAAATGGTTAAGCCTAACTATATAGCACAGTGCATACCTCACCAGAGGCAGTCGAGTACCACTGTGCTCTGCTTCCACCTGTCCCCAGCATGGCCCCTGGGACCAGGGCAACAGCACCAGTCCTCAGACCACTGGCAGGGAGGTGGTCTGGCTCCTGCACAGGTGGAGGGGCTCACCCCTACCCTGACCTCATGCCTGCAGCTTCTGTCTGGGCAAGGGCCCCGCAGATTGCAAGACTGACACTGAGGGAGGGTAGGTCAACTCACCTCTGCGTACCTTAAAAGGGGCTGCAAGGAACCCAAGGCATGCTCCTTGTGTGCTTGGGCAAGGGGGGGAAGAAGCAGCACTACGGAGGGGACTTGGCACACACAGGTATAGTGTGGTGGTAGAAGGGCAAAGAACAAGGAGCTAGAATAACCCAAGGAGACTGCCGCAGCGGAGCAGGCACAAAGCCGCTGGGTGCAGCATAAGTAGGGTCTATGTTCAGCTCCGAGACTGGCTGAGCTGAAGAGCCCACTGCCCCTTCTGCACTCACTGCACAGCAAGAGAAGATGCAAAGACTTGGCATAGCACAGCACAACCCAGCCAGGCAGCCTGGAGCAGCAGACGCACAGCCAGTAGGGGCCTGCTCTTACCCAGACCTCAGGGCTCCTCAGGCAGCTGCCAGTGAAACCACAGAAATGGGAGAGTCATGGCTGGTCAGTCTAAGTACAACACATTTTTATAGTAGTTAAAGGACAAAATAAACCCCATCCCTTCATGTAGGCAAGGATGCAGCAATCGCAGGCCATAGAGGGCACAAGATTGTCAGAAGATGCTAAAGACAGAAGCTCCCAGCCCCATATTCAGCAGTAGCCTCTCTCTCTCTCTCTCATGTACTGATAAGATATTTGAAAAATAATCAGGAGCTTACTGCTTCCAGCATACTAACATCTATTTGAAAGGGAGAAATCCAGACTTAAAAGGCTGCTGATCCCAGTCTGGAGCAATGACTACACAGCCAAGGAGAAACTCTTAATAACATTGCAAGAGAGAGCAGCTCTGATTTCTATGCTGATACACAGGCAGGAACAAGGCAAGGTGTCGCTGTGTCAGGGAATGTTCCCAAGGAGACTGTAAAAGTGTTAATGTGCCAGAGTTTTTATGAAAGCAAATACAGTACAAAGCCAGGCCAACGAGTCTAAACCAAAACTGTTAGAAAAGCTAACATGAGATTCAGTTAATATACAACAAAAGGATAATAATACAGAATAATTGCAGCTAAAGCAGTTATACAGACAATATTAACACAAGTGATTTTTCATTTTTAATGAGTTAAGTTTGAGAAAAACAGGCATTTAATTGCAATACATTTAAATTTATGAAGCAGTTGATCTTAGAGTACCACTGGTACTTTTGTTTTAAAAATTAGCTCTGTAATATCAAGTACATATTATTTTTAAAATAATATGCATGTTTTAAAAGTAGCGTGGCTTAGTCCTGGCAGACTATCACTCTTTGGACTGATCATATATGCTGCCCCTTCCCTCCTTCCTCTGCACAAATAATGGCACGAGCGCACCTTGGAGAGTCCTGGAGCAAAGGCTGCGCCACTGTCCTGGTCTGCTGTACTCACAAGAGAAAGATGTTACTAACTGCCTGGGAAATGTCTAGCTTCACTGCTCAGTCTAATTCACCCTGTGTTATCCCACACGGCACCTAACAGTGACAGTCTCCACAACCCATAGGCAGCAACAGCCGAGACAAGCCTTTTCTAGAAGCTTGGGCCTGACACCATGCCTGTAAGTGATCCACAGAGTGTACAGAAGGAAGAGCTTGTCTCTCTGACGGAAGATTCTGCTCCAAACACAATGAAGAATAGCTCAGTAGTTGAGTTGGGCTCAACAGCTAACAACAGTTAGTAACGGGATCTTCTCTATGCACGTTATAACACTGCACAACCAGCACAAGGGCCAGACCAGTTACCAGCAACCACCTAGCAAGCATGGTCAAGAGCCACCTGCCCCAGCCTGAGTGGTCCAAACCATCTGTTTTTCCCAGGATGAGTCAGGGCGTGGAGGTATTTACTGTATAGAGACAATGAAAGAGAGGTAGGACTGAAGGTATGTAATGAGCCCTAGCAGAGGGCAGCAGTGGCAGCTGGAACTTCTTTTTCTAAGACAGTTAGTTTTATTTTAAGAAAGTTTAACATTCACTGACTACCAGAATTCAGATGTGTACAGTTTCCCTTCTGTGATGCTCACTGCTAGTAAAGCATAAAGCCAAGAGAAGCATTAAGGGCCCGCCAGAAGGCTGGAATAGCTCATTATCCATGGATGTGTTGAAACTTCATGCCTGATTCTCTTCTGTCATCTAGCACTGTACCTATACATGTGTGCATGTGTGTATGTGCAAGTACATGCACGTGCCCATGTGAAGCGTTGCTCTTCACGTTGCAGCAGTCAGAGGAAGTGCTTAACACACACCCAGCTCCTCAGTCCTGGGAAGCCCAGCACAGTGTGACCCACCAGATCTCTCTCAGTAACTGAGGGGGACTGTATCCACCATATCCAGCCTGGGAAAAGCCACGATGTAGGGGACACATGCAGGATCTCTAGGAGCCCCGACACCTGCTGCCGCCTGGAGCACAGTACATAGATACACATCCTGTACAAGCAAAGCATGTCAGTGGGCTCAGTATGCAGTGACCATCTCCAACTGCACACAGCTCTAGAGCTGCTCTATGCTGCGTGGGCACTGACTCCTCTACGCCTAAGGTGCTACGGCACTTCAGGGCAGCTGAATCCAGCCCCCACAGTAAAGCACTTGGAGACCTGAAGCACTTCAGCTGCCATGGATTTATGCTGATTCAAGATAAGATGCAACTACTTTCATCCAGCTGTGATCTCAGCCCAACCTGCAGTGGCAATATTCACCGAGAAGCAAGTGCGAAGGGCACACCAGGGAACGCTTGCTACATTCTGCTAAAATTATTGATGGCCCAAAAGTATTTTGCCATGACTGGAATATGGGCAACAACTTGTATGTATTTATCAGCAAGAATACACAGAAAGGAAATAACAATAAAAGCTGATTACTCCTTTCTCTAGGAGGGACAATTAGTGACACTTGCAGCTATCAGGTTCGTGATGTGGGGAAAAACCCCCACACAAACAGTACTACCTCTGTGTTTTCTTCCTGTCACAATGGAATTAGAACAATATCCTCAGCGTCATCAAAGATACAGAGCTAGTGTAACTCTAGGGTCACAGGCACCTTTACTGGCTGGTGACATTTAGGAGGAAGATAATCATACATTACGATAAGTAATGAGTAAAAAATGGCAGGAGAACAGCTGTAGCATGAGTAACAGTGTTCTACTGGAAGGGAAAGCAATAGAAGAAACCACCTCAAAGCCCAGGAAATAGGGTAAAATATGAATGAGCCAGGCAGAAAGCGGAGGTGTTAGTCAGCAAAGCAGCAGGTTGAAAAACAAAGCCCCCCAGCTGGCAGCCTGTGAGCTGGCACAGGATGCTGCAGAGGAGGGAGGAGTGCGTTGCTTTCTGTCTGGGGAATGCTGAGTGCCACCTACAGAGACCCCAGTACCCTGCCCTCCTGCCTCCCTTTCGCCATTGCCAGCTGCCTCTTTATAGCCACCAACCCTGGCCTCAGCCTCCTGTTTTCCCCAATACACATCAAGTCTGAACCCATTCTGCATGAAGGCTATAGTAGGAGGACATCACTGGCTCCTGCCAGAGGAAAAGGGCTTACCTTCACGGAGCTGTGACTACGTATGTCTTGCTCACACAGAGGCTCATCTCTTCTCTTAGGAAATCACCAGACACACGCTGATTAACAGAAACAGGAATGACTGTGCCTGTGAACTCACCCTGACCATCTGGAACAGAAACCTGCTTCTCTGCTCAGGCTCAAACCCATCACCCTCATCTGCACCATGCAAAGCGTGCCCAGAGACTCTCCCCTGTTGCCTCACTACACTCTCTACATTCAGCTCACAGGAAAGCATGCTCCCCCCAAGACAGCCTCTCCACCACTCTCCTCCGAGAGCCTACACCTATTTGGACAGCCCACAGGCAGCACTCTCCCTCCACGTATTTGCCAAAGCCCTGCCCCGCAGCTGGATTCCTGTGGCTTCGAAAACTAAGCATCAGCCTCTTCTCTGTTCAGCTGATGTGTCCCATCAGCTGAACACCTCCACCCTCCCCCATCACAGCCATTCTCACACTGGTCCCAGGTCACACCTTCTGTGCTTCTGCTTCCAAAGAGCACCAACTCTGCATGAGGTCAGCAACTTCATCACCCATCCCCATAGCACTCACCTGAGTCAGCAGACCTGGCAGAACTTGCTGCTCCTTTCACACAGGTTGGCAAAAACTGACCCATTTTGGGCCAACATCCATCAGCTTGTCCCCAGACCTCTGCTCACAGAGATTCAGCAAGACCACAAGGCTGCTGCTGGCATACAGCCATTTATGTCAAGAGCCTCACCTGAGCCTCTTGGACCTTCATTTTACCACAGCTGTGAAAAATCAGCATGCTCCACCCATGCTGTCTGGCCACAAGCCTTTGCAGCAGGCCTTCCACACCTGGGGCTGGGTACAGCAACTGAGTGTGCCTTGGATGGCTTCTAGCATCTCTAATAGGGTGAAAACTACACTGGTTATTTTTTACCTCTGACCGTGGAACCACTTTAAAAGCAAAAGCGCACAGCTTACATTGCATGCTGCCTCCACGTGGCAAGCAGCGAGCTGCAGGAGATGATCGCATGGCAGACCACAGTCTCCAGCAGCATTGCTGGCTCCATCCCAAACCCACAGAACATGCAGTCCTAACGTGATTAGTGGCTTCTCATGTCACTGGCAGGGATGTACCGTGTCTTTAGGAGAAAGGGTGGGATGGGGGTGCAGGACAAACAGGCAGAGTTGTAAGAAGCACCTTGTAATAGATGGGGCCATATTAACAACATTGGAGATAAACAGGATTTTCATGGAAACAGATTACCAGAAAGTAACCAATGTTTCCAAAAATTCAAAGTACATTTCTCCATAGAGGAGCCAAAAGGCTTTGTGAGACTTTCTTGGGGTAGTCCAAATGTTTTGCAGCTGTGGCTTTGCTGTGATGCTGGTAGGAGTTCACTGGAAGGTGGCAGAAGGCAGGAGCTTGTTTTGTTTGATGCTAAAAAGGCCCAAACATGGTATTACAGGCTCCACTAGAGCACCAGGGCTAATGCAATGAAATTGTGTCACATCAGTGTATCTGCATCCAAATCAGCACTGGTAAACATTTACAGTGGTCAGCAAGAAGAGGAGTCTGAAGGTTGTTCCTACAAAATGCAGGGGACGGGGGATTCCACCCTCCACAGTGGCTTTGGTTGTGGTGTGAGGCTTTTGCTCGAACGAGGAAGCTGCTCGGATCCCGGGTTGCTGTTCCGTGACCAGCTCTGCACAGCCTGGTTTCCACACCCCTTACCCTGCCCCTGTGCATGTGCAGACGTTGGAGAGTGGTGGGCCAGGAGCAGCAAGAAGCTACAACAATGGCCGATGACACGCGAAACAGAGACAGTATGGACAGCAGTTGAACGTGTCGTGTCGGTCCTTCACTGGGGAGCCCAGCTGGATGTTTTTAAGACAAGTTGTAAGACCAGCAAAGGTGGCCTGACCAAAAGTGGGAAGAACCCCTGATGCTTCCAGATGGCAGTGTCCATCGCAGGGGCCCAGCACAGCTCAGGATGAGGCCATGGAATAAATAGCACACACTGAACTATGGCTCCTAATTCCTGCCCTTGTGGAGGAAACGGCACTGGATGGCTCAGTTGCCTCCCTCGTGTTGCAGAGCAGCGTACTACATGCTTCTGGAGCCCCTCAGCAAGGCAGTGAGGGAGCAGACCACCCAGCAATGAGCTGCCCTGCATAACCCTCAAGCCCGGAGCCTGTCGGACACACGCACCGGCTAGTGAACACAGCATGAGCCTGCCAGGGCCAGCGCCTCGAGACCTCTGCTGGCTGCTCACCAAGGGCCGAGAGCGCTAACTTCAGGGCCAGCCATGGCCAGTGCAGTCCTGGCTCTCACAGCAGCTCCCTAGAGCATTGAGACAAGAACCAGCGACTGGTTACAACCCTGAGCCAGGTGTGGAAATTCTACCCCCAGAAGGCAGTCCAGCGCTTTCTCACCCTGTTAAAATTCTTGTTGCTGTGTGGGTGGCTCACTACAAGTGAAACCAGCAGTGGCTGAGCTGGGGAGAAGCAGCCAACCTCAAACTCTTCAGCTTATGGCAAATTTCCCCATGTCTAAGAGCTGGGGAAACAGCAGCAAGTAGGAAAGTCCCAGAGTTAGTCACCGACTCAATAACCTTCAAGGAGAGGACAAACACCACGCTGCTGTGAATGCCCTGCTCTTACACAATGGAGCACAGACAGGACCATGGAAGCAGCTGATCCATCACTGAACTGGGACAGGAGCTCCTTAGGATGCCTGCCACACGCCATGGACTGGGGCAGGTCCAGCGCAGTCAGCCCTCCATCAAAGGCTGCAGGTCACAGGCTGGTACTGTACCAACCCTTGCCATTACAACTGCATATCTGCATTCAGAATACAGATTTTTTAGGTCTCCTGCACAGATGGTCGGAGTTTTATAGACAGTATTCTAGCTAAGAGAAAAAAAAAATAAAAAAAAACCCGCCGCTCTTGCCCCCATGCAGCTAAATGTGCCACAGCAGTCAGATCCCCACTCTGTGCATCTAGGGCTGCAGCCAGCTGTTCTCTTTCATCTTGTGTTCTTGCTGGAGGCGTAGAAGGTGGTTGTGTGGGAATTTCCACATTGTAGAAAGCCACAGAAGGGACAGGATGGAAGCAGGACAGCACGAGGGACAAACAGAGCAAAGCACCTTCAGCCAGAGAACAGCAGAGATATAAAGTTCCTCTCAACATTGCTTTCTTAGCTTGTCAAAGGAATGAGGATAGTCAGGATTTAGCAGTGCTGCTGATGGCTGTTATTAGGTTCTCTGAGAAAACACACCAAGGTACGGCAATTTAGTAAGCTTTAACTTCGGTTGAGTGTGTTAGTGAGGTACCTGGGAAGTGCCCTCTTCCTCACATGGCTTTTTTCCCTTTGCTTGGAAGCAATCTGCTTTGAGACACAATAGTCCTGCAGCTGAAAACTAGACCAGTTCATTGGTCTCATTGCTCTGACTGTCAGCAAGTTCATGCTGAGCTGCTGCTCGGCTTCTGACTCGTCACCGCAGTTTAGTCAGAGGGGCCTTGAGGGCTGTGCATCGTGGCTGCAACATCTGATGAAAAGCTGATGACGTGACATGGCTGCCTCAGTCACAGCAGCGTGGTGAAAAAAATTTAAATCCTGGGTAACGTGGAAGCCTGGGGAAGACCTTGTACTCAGCGGTCTGCAGAGGGGGGGAAACGATCTCTGTGCGAGTGTGTGCCTGTGCATTGCACGGGCACAGCTCCCCTGAGAATTAGTCAAAAACACCTATTCTTTGTGAAAGCAACTGAATGCAACACTGCACGCTTTGGAGGCACCTCTGTCAGAGCTGGAATACAAACTGCACCGATCATGCTGCCCAAGTTTTCTACAGAAAAGACATGGCTAGGAGCAGCAAACTGCCCTCTCAGTCTCTATTGACTAAGGAGTTTTGTCATGTAACTCCACAGCCAGAGTAAACGTTAGGGAGCGGGGTTTTGGAAGTCACAACCCCCTTGTTCGGTTCTCTCACCCCTTGTTCCTTTGGCCATGTCACTGCTAGAATGCAACACCTGGAAGAACTTGTTTTCTTAGAACTGGAAATACACCTGCTTTTCTTAGGAACCTATTTCACTCATGATGAGTCAGGTTCCTAATACTTGGTAGGCAGCCAGGTGAGAACGTGGAGGTGGAGTGATTGTGAGCAAGTAGTAAACGGCATAACTAGGATAAAACTTAACACAAGCCTCCACCTGCGCTGCAGTCTTACAAAACAAACCCAAACCCACTGAAAATATACTTACTACGATCAAGAAGTGTCTGCCCTAGTAGGAGACCGCCACTAGCTAAGTACATGCTTGGAGGGTCCCAGCCTTCAGGAATGACATTCCTCTCTCGGGAAGGTACGCTGCCTTTGCAAGCACAGGCTGGTTCTTGGGAGGCGCGGCTCAGGCCAGTACAGCTCGCTGGCAGTCCCGAGAGCCAGCCTAAAGCCAGAACTCCCACATGCTCCAGGCAGATCATCATTGTAGACCAGGAACCTGCCATTTGAAACCTACCTCTGTTTTGTAGCCCAGCAACAGCTCCAGATAGCAGAAGCGGAGGCACAGGAGAACAGGACATGAACTTAGCTCCCGCTGCTGTCATGTACCGTGCCTATCACAGGACAGGGTGTGAGCTGGCCAGCCCAGGTGTTTATCACCAGTTCTGGGTTATGCAAAGGCATAGGGGTCACCCTTCTTGACGAGTTACAGTTTGATTTCACCAAAGAAATAGTGATGGGAGGGAAGGGGAAGAATACCCCCACACAGAAAGCCATCCCATGGAAATGAGCAGACAGGAGGGCATAGCTACATAGAAGAAGAAAAGCCAGGGAAAGGCAGAATGAAGCCAGGGCTCAGCAGAGAAGTGCTGCAGCAAACAGCTTTCCAGTCCTGGCCTGAGCAGACCTCTTCTGGCTGCTCCAGCCAAGTGCAAGCCTTCCAGGAGGATTTCACATAAAGCACAGGGGACAGTGCAGGAGCAGATGTGGAAGAAAGAACCACTGGTGTCCCTGCCCCTCCCTGAACAGCCCTATGCTCCTAGAGTAAACAGTGAGTAACCATTCCCGGTAGCTGCAATAACTAGCTGTGGGCTTTTGCTTAAACTTGACCTTGCCTGGATTTAGGGAAGTGAGTCGCCTAACTCATGAGGCCAACCATGGCCTCTATGCATCTTCCTGTTCCACCATTTCAGTGCAGGTTTGGTTGATGGGTCCTAGAAAGCCTCTTCGCCTACCCACAGTCCTCCCACTTCACAGAATTTGTGCTGATGTTGATGTCAGCAGCGACTGCCATCATGCAAAGAAGGAGTACTTCTGGTGGAATTAAACCTCACCTGAGTGAAAATAAAATTCAACCTGATATTTTCAGTAAAAACAAATAACTAACGTGATCATCAGCACCTTAGCTATAAGCAGTAAGATCTTTCACTAACCACCGCCTTAGTGAAAGTGAGCTACAAACCAGTGCCTATACAAATATTAACTTCACACCTAAATACAGACAGTTCACTGTGAGTCTCCTTCCAGGATTTACATAACCTTTCTTACCACTGCAAAATTGGTATATAGATACCTCTACTACTTGGCCAACCTGAACTTTGAAGAGAGATTTGCAGTACAAAAATCTTACCTACAAAACACGTTAAACCAGTTTCTGTGCTTAACATTACGGTTTCCTTCCTTATGACTGGCAATGCAAATAGGCTTTTCTAAATAATGAGAATACACATATGTTTTAATACACATAAAATTACTTAACAGTTCTTAACTATTTTGCGCCACTGCCAGCACAATACCAAAAAAAATGCCACACTACCAAAATATATAATAATGCCCTAGAAAAGTTCAGTCTCATGAGTAAAACTTTTGGAACAATTATCCAACAAGAAGTCTATGTGGCCTTAAAGCTGCAGGCATCATTCCTATTCTGACTGGACAAGAAGCTGTAAAATGTTCCATCAATTTAGAGAGCCTGACCATAAACTGGATAAACTTACTGGGAAAACACTGCTTAGAAATATCTGATTCCATTTACAGCTGTAGAATTATGAAATAATTCTGCTTGCCTCTACAGTATAAGGAACTAATCATCAGTAATAGCATTGCTTAAGCCCAAATGACAGTAATCTTTTTTTCAGATCTTGACTGAGCAAGTAGGAACATATACTCCATGCTGGGGCTAGGCACACCGGACCTCCCTCCCCCCAGTAAATAATTTACGGAAGCTGTGCGATGCTGTCCGTGCAAGTCAGTCACATCCCCTTTGACCTGCACCTACAGCCCACTTCCAGGTGCGTCAGCACCTTCTGCATCACCTTTGTGTGCTTCCCAAGCAACATACGGAGCCAGGGCAATAACCACAGGAACTGTACTAAGAAATCATACTTTATGCAGCTGCTGCTCACTTTTTAGAGAACAATCATGGCTAGAGAAACTTTAGCTCCGGCTTCACCCCTGACAGAGTTGTAGCTGCAATTGTTAGGTGCTAACCCCTACTGTTCCCCGGGGGCCTGCATCACATACTGGTCGCCAGCCCTGCAGCAGGCACGAGTGTCACAACCCACTGAATCCAGGTCTGAACTGTAGCAGCCCTCACTTCAGGCGAGACTGGAAGAACAAGCAACAGTTCAATTTGCCATACAGTTCATTTCCAAAGACTGGTTTGGTTCAGTCTTGGCAAGTGTGGCTAGGCTACCTTCATGTAGCAGTTGTCCTCCTGTGCGAGGGCTTGTACAAGTTTCATTTTTTTCTCATTCTTCCTGTTGTTTTCCCTCAACAGTTCTACTGGTCGTTTTTTAACTGCAGGTGCTAGTCTGGAACCGTCACTGTGAATGGTGCAAGAATCAGAAGGACAGGAATCGTCCACAAAAAGAGAAGGTGACCACTTGTCTGAGACCAGGAGCTCCAGGGGCTCTGCAGTTTTTCTTTCTACGTTTAGCGCAGTGCTGTCCAGCGACTCCTCTGGTAAGCTAGCTGCCGAGCCACACCCGCCCACCACATGCCTTATCACCTCTTTATTTTCCCCCGCATTTCCAAGTTTCCTCAAGTGGTTGTGTGTGTGGCAGTGAAAGTCAGTATTTAGCTTGTTACTGCTGCTCTCTTGCATTCCTTTACCAGTAGAGTTAAAGCTATTAGGTTTTGTCCCCTTTATACTTCTTTCTCTGCTGTTAAAATATTGAGAGTTTAGCTCTAACAAATGTACCAGCTGTTCATCTCTGCTCATATTTTCATCTTTGCTATCACTAGACAGCTCATTAGGGTTGACGACCCAAAGGTTGCCATCACTGGTCTCTGTGACATTCTTGCTAGAGGCTAAACCTGGGACAATGCTGCAGTCAAAACCCCGTACAATCAAACACAGGTGGTCATCTGTCCTCTGGCCAGGTTCACAGATTATGGCATCTGGAGGGGTTTGACGCAGGTTGTTGTACAAAAGACAAATGAAGGGTTCATATAGCGACCTAGAAATAACCTCCCTGTCATTGTCACAGTATGTACCATTACATTTAACTGCGTTATCAAAAGGTTGATAACCAGATGGTTGAGGTCCAATGGGGCGAGAAATTATATTGGCTTTCTTTTGAACATTTTGATATGTTACTTGCTTATGTATTTCTTCCTCTGGTAGGAAAGCCGAAGCACTGTCATTTGCATGTGTGGAGAAAGATGGAAAATCAGTATGCTCTGAACAGGTGTTTGGAAAATCAGGCTCAGTGCAGGGTGATCTGCAGTTGGTGTAACATGCCTGATTGCTAGGGGATTGATACATTTGATCTCTGCAGAGAAGTTCTGGTATCTCTGAAAACTGTGTCAAAGCTGGTGAGGAGCATATGTTTTCAAAACACAGAGCCAGGCTACTGTTAGCCATAGACTGAGACATCAGGGTGTCAAAGCTCTTATACGCAGAGCTACTTGGTTCCTTTAATGCAGACACAAGAATATCAAAGCTCTTATAGGCAGAACCACAGGGCTGCATGGATGGAGACATCAGGGTGTCAAAGCTCTTGTAGCCAGAACCACAGGACTCCACAGATGGAGACAGCATGGCATCAAAGCTCTTGTAGCCAGAACCACAGGACTCCACGGATGGAGACATCAGGGTGTCACAGCTCTTGTAGCCGGAATCACAGGGCTCCACGGACGGAGAGAGAAGGGTGTCAAAGCTCTTATACGCAGAACTACATGGCCCCATGGATGGAGGCACAAGGGTATCAAAACTCTTGTGTGCAGGGTTGCTTATTCCGTCTTTTTTGGTCCCAAAGCATGGTTTATCTGGAGACTCCTGAATCAGGACACAGGAGTCATGCTGACCTTTAGAACTGCATGGAAAAAGGCTCTGATGAACCATATGTTGAAGATCTTTTGCGTCCAGAGAAGCAGAATTTATGCTGGAGCTCTGATAGCCAGATTCAAAGGATTCTTCTGATTGTTCTGACTTCTTGCTGGCTGTACTACAATTGTAGTCATCCTGAGAGGCTTTGGTGAAAAGGGAAGCTGCGTGAGAAATATCCCATGGCTGCTGGCTCTGTGCTGCACTTTCTTTTGGATTTTCCTGTGATGGATTTTCTGACTCAAGTTTCTCAAAGGTTTTACTCTCACCTGCGATGATGTCTGGGTCTTTATTGTCTTGCATGTTGTTTTCATCTGCCAGGAGCTCAATAAACATGCTAGCTAGTGCATCATTGTGTTCTGTGTGCTCTCTGAAAGCACTGACACTGCTCTCACAAGGCTCAAATGTGGTGAACTGGTCACTAGTGTCTTCTTGGCTCTCAGCCTCAATGTCTGTTAAACATTCACAGATTTCAATAGACTCTTCAACCAGAATTGTCTCAGGGGTTAAAACTGCACTGCTGCCTTTTGGAAACCACTCTGCAGACTTGCTGTGGCAACTGCAAGATTTCTCAACATTTCTGATGTTATCTTTTCCTTTGAAGTTTTGGCTTGATGAACTTTGAGCCAGACAGTTCTTGCAACTTCTGTTTTTGGAATTCAAAAGGAAAGGATAGTTAATGTTTATGTAACAGGAAACTATTCTATGCTGTAAAGCAGAGGTTTTTTTTTTTTTTCCTTTATCTTACTTACATTTGGTTTTCCATATGACTCTGCTTTAAGTCATGGAAAGGGAACTTAATATCATCAATGTAGCACAAAACTGAAAACTAATAAAGATACAAATGAGATTTAGGACACATGCAAATTGTATTTAGTATCCCCTGCACTAGTGAGACAATAGCACTCATATTCTACTTCTGGTGATCAGGGAAAGGTATTTTTTGCAAAGCCTTTAAATTACCTTGACATTTTTTACGACCAAATGGCTCTTGGCTGGATTTGGGATTTGATCCCACCATTCTTTCTTCACTCTGCAAGGGAAGAATTAAAATTGTTTGCTTTGACTGTATTTTGGCTTCATCAGTGTACACTTCCCTCTTCTGCTCTTCTCTCCCTCTTCGCCATCTGCATTGCAGCAACAGGAAGTGCTTGTTCTGTGCATCTCCAAATGCTGCTCTTCATTAAACTTGCGCAAAGATGTTTATAAGTTTGGTGCGTGACTGCTCTGCACAACCACAGTCACATGTTGTTCTAATCATGTTTGAAATGATCTGCGAAGAAGATAGGGTCCTACTTTCACATTACCACTAAAAAAAAGTCTGAAAAGAAATACAGGTATTTAATGATTGTTACTGAAACTTCAGCAAAGACTGGGGTCCAAAACTGACAAACGCCATAACTGCAGCCTGTTTTGGAGTCTGTAACAAGCCCATTCTAGTAAGATCAATATAGAATATTCAGTTATCTCTTCAGAAAATTACAGAGTGCAAGTGATTCTTGTTTATAAAACGTTCGTTCATAGGGAGATAAAGATGTTGAGAAAAACCAAAATGGTAGATTCCTGTACTACTAGACGTTCAGCTAATCAATAGCAATATTGATATCTGTGCAAAATGCTACTCTATAAAACTGGTGAACAGGAGGATGATACCTACTTGGTAAAACAGAAGTAACAAATTACAGATACTGCCATGATCAGTATGCAGGATATGGGAACAGCCATCTGCAGAATGTCTTCAGCTGTTACTTGGTAATCTGTTAAATAAACGTATTTATATGCAGACACACATGTAAATATATATAAAGTACTGGCAATACCAAATTCATTGCTCTTTTTTTGCACCTTATAAAACGCTCCTTTAGAGGATGTAAAATAAAGCCTCCGGCAGATAAACAACAGGAGATACACAGCTACCAGTGGCGATGGTGTGTGGCAAGTCTGAAAGGTCAGTGCAGGTACTGCAGTCAGTTGGTGTGAGCTCTAGGAGCTGGAGCCAACATGTACTGTGAGGCCATTTATCAGCTCTCGGGGACAAACCCGTCACACAGTCCCTAAAATAGCATCATCATCTCCACTGTAGTGCAGCTATACTTCTTGTCCTCTCTGTTGCCCTTCAGAGATTTTTAATAAACCCACAGCCCTCTGATGGTTAAAGTATTGCTTAATTTGCAGCCTAAATCTCTCTTGTTCATTTGTATCCACTTGCTCTTACGTCAATGTTGTTATTTAGTTTAAATAGCTCTTCTCCTTCCCTGGTGTCTACTTCACAAAATACTTATAGAGAATAAACACAGCCCCTTTCAGCTTTTTCACAAGACTAAATAATCCAACTTCCCTTGGTCTTCTCTTCCTTAGCGTCCCCAGGAGTTGCCTTTTTATGTTTAGTGTCTTTGGAAGCCTTCACAGATCTATCCACAATACATTCAAAAGGATGAAGATGATGATTCCATAACTGTCCTCTGAGAGGAGAGCAGCGGGGTATGTACGATATGGTTTATAAAACTATACCATGCTTTTATCAAGCTGCTGTTTGTTACGATACTTAACCATAGTGAAATTCGACTTCTTCACTCCATTCACTCCAGTAGGCTGGGTATTCTGTATAGTTACACCTTACACTTGCAATGTAATCGTAGCCTCTCCTCAAGGAGCTTGCAGGAATTTCAAAGCTTTTTGCCTGGTAGTTAATTGCTTTTACAGAAACCTGAAAAGAAAGTGAGAAGGTTCACTTAGATTTCTTTATGAGGTCAAGGGTTAGTGACAGCAATTAGATAAAATACTGTTAAGTGTTTCAGCGACTTTTCACAAATGAGCAAATGAATGACTGTACACCTAATCTGCTGTGTGTGGTACTGCATTTTGTTGTCACGAGTGGGCGGTATTTGTGACATGCCACCATGCGTGTTCTTCCCCTACCAGAAGAAGCCCAGTCCTAAAGAGCTGGATTGTTCAGGAGGGTGTCTGAAATGCCTCAAGTGTGCCGCAGAGTCACGAGCAGCCTCCAGCTCCCTCATGTCTAAGGAGCAAATGAAGTTCAGGGAACAGCAGCATTGTATTTTCAGTCTCTGCCCAGTCAGAAGAGTTTCAGCCCTTTAAAGCCCAGCTGAAGCACCTTGGGGCAAGTGTGTGATCAGGAACACTGTGGGACTTGCCCTTTCTGGCTCTTACACCAGTATTAATGAAATGGTTTCAAGGCCTTTCAGAGGACTTTTTAAACCTGAAAGCTCCAGAGAGACAGAAAATTAAGAGACTGGCTGTCTCTTACCTCTGTCGGGTGCTGCTTCCTCCAGTATTTCACTTCATAGATGACCGGCTGTCCAGAGAGCATGGATGGAGGAGAGTAGCTCTCCCGCCAGCTCAGATTGAAATTACCATTTTCAGCTTTCTCAACGGCAAGATTTTTCGGGGCCCTTGGCTTAACTGTATGTTAAAAAACACAATTAAGGAGAACATGGCAATTGGAAAGCACTGACGGAGAAGCAGAGAGACAAACATTCACCCCGGACCAGAATCTCACCACAGCCGATGCATTTAGCCCTTTTCACCATGCTGCAGCACAAGTATATACTTGTGAGGCCAAAACAGAGCAACAGCAAGGTACTCCGTGACAAGCACTGAATCCTCAAGCTGGCTGAACAAACTGCAGGTTCAACCTTTTGGTACACTGGACGCAGCTTTCAGCCTGGAAAAAGGGGAACCACCTGTGCCCTCACAACAGCACGCTGTGCCATGGGCTAGGCAAAGAGCTTCTGACAACTCTACAGCCAGGGTGTCCTGGCTACCTGCCTCTTCAGAAACTGATGCAGGCTCCTGCTTACTCTGCTGATAAGCAGCAGCAAAAATCAAGTATTCTGAAAAGAACCAGTTCATTGATGCAGATGATTGCCTGCCCAAGGTATGTGAATGACTTCTGAGTGTTTGAAGTGGCAAGTGCCTGTAGAGAGACATAAACTGTATTTACACTCTGTCCTGTGAAAGAGCAGAGTCATTAGTTTTTTATCACTGGTTGTTATAATCCAACAGCAATTACTGTAAAAATCTCTGTCAGGGGGATGATTCAACTAGCATGAAAAATCAGAGCATGACAGAGACAGGAATGGATAGCCT
Source organism: Phalacrocorax carbo (assembly GCF_963921805.1). Taxonomy (NCBI): domain Eukaryota; kingdom Metazoa; phylum Chordata; class Aves; order Suliformes; family Phalacrocoracidae; genus Phalacrocorax; species Phalacrocorax carbo. The sequence continues at coordinate 347,291 of NC_087522.1, forward strand.
AGTGTCCTTCTAGAAACTGGAAGGAGCACATTCCTCTTCATCCTTGAATTCTACAGCCACAAGTAAAATGCACTAAAGACATGTCTAGGCCTCCAAACTGCTGCTGGCTGGCTGCTGAAAGGGTACAGCTAGAGGAAGAATCATTCTCTGCTTGCCCCATTACTTACACTCTTTCCTTAAGAATCTACTCCAGGATCAGCTTTCTAAGCCAAATGGGTTTTGTATTTAACCCAACACGGCACTTTTCACTTCTGATAAGGAAAAACCGTTCCAGTGACATGCATGAGGAGTCAGCTAGGATTGCAAAGCCTGGAACCAGATGTCCTGGTGACAAAATAAAGAGGTTCTTACCAACCAGGGCTGGGGTAACATTGTAATTCCACGTATCAGTCCCATTGAACTGTAGAGCTAGAATATACGTGAGGCCTGACACAAAATAATCCCGACATATTGTGCAAGTGCACCTTAAACTGTCTTTTCCATTCTCAGGAACACACACATGATTTCTGAAAAACAGGCAGAAAATTCCGTGATGTTTAGAGTGTGGCACACTATTTTTTGAGAAGCTGAAATCAGGCTTCCCAATGTGTAGAACTGATCAAATCTGAGACAAAGCAGCTCAGTTCCTAGAAACATTCAGCCCAAACAAATCCAAACCAAAACTGAGCTCCCCCCAACGCCGAAATAACCCACCCTCCCCAAACACCCCTTGGATATCTGTATTGCACAAACAAAAAACTTGACAAAAAGGCTAAGAATTGGTCCCAAGAGGAAAAATGAACACCCTTTGTCACACTTCAACCTCTGAAGGAGTGGACTGATAGCTTGCTAGAATAGGAACAGGTTTACTATGGTGTACAAAGAGAGGTTATTTGGATGTCTGTATGGTGAAATCATATGGAGAGGAACAGGAGAGCTCGGATGCATCGTCGTTTGTAGGAGATGATGATTGGCCTTGCTGCAGAACTGGGACACAGTCTGTGCTTGAACACACAGACTCTATGCAGAGATAATCACCTGAGCTCCAGGGAAGAGTACCTTTCACACAGGCTAGACTGGTAAATTAGGTTAGATTTCTCCTGAAGGAGGTAAAATTTCGCATGAAATGAAGGTTGAGTAAACTCAGGAGCGCCCTACCACTCCTACAAGTAAGACCTGATCACTCCTCTGTACTGAGAGTACAGAGGTGTCTGCAGAAGAGTAGACCACTGACCAGACCGTGCTGTTAATTGCAGCAACCCATTTTCTTCCTGCCAGGAAGAATAATCTGGATAATATTTTGTCCCAGACACCCATGGTAGGGGAAGGGAATCAAAGCTGATAATGGCTATAGGATATATGAAGTTTCAACAATGATAATGTAATACTTACTGCATAGGAAGAAATGCCGTCCTGTAGTGAAGCAGGAATTCTTTGGAGCAATTTGTTTGTGCAGGCACCTTCCAGTGACAAACCAGCTCTTTGTCATAGTCAGTGAAGCATGCAAATTCCTGTACACGTTCTCCAGCCATAACTAGGGAGAAGCAGCACACAATGAGAAGAAAAAGAATCAAAATAATAAATTGGACTAAGCAGAAACATTCATTTCTCTATCAAAACATAACTACCAACCCCCTGTAAATTAAGTGAAAGCATTGTTATTTTTTATGTTCTGGGTAAATGGAAAGAGATGCTTGTCACCAAATGTCTCCACCTTTCTGGGGACAACATCTACGGTCTTGGAGAGGAAGAAGGTCTGCAGTAGTAATATTGAAATATAAAGGCACAGCTCATCCAACACAGTCTTCCAAGCATAGAAAATCTGATTCTGATAGCTCTATCTAGATGACATCAACATTTAATTATAAAACACCATCATCCTGTGTGTTAAATACAAAAGGTTCAAAAGCCAAACAGCAGATAATTAACAGAGTCAGACCAAGATCACTGCCTACAGGCATGTACTCGTGCTTTCTCTTCAGTGGTTCTACGCTTCCCAGATGCATGACCTCTGCCTCCCCAGAGCAGTTCCCCACTGCCTACAAGATCTTCCTGTCACAGGCTTTCTTCTAGTTACACCTTGTCTTAATTTCACTCAGTATTTCCTGTTGTCTTCCACTTTTTGTTGGTATGATAGTGTTCGGAGACCCGGAGAGATTGAGAGTCACATTGTTCCAGGCACTGAGAAGGTACGGAAAAGCCCAAAGTCTCTGCACTCCCAATGTTCATGTTTACAATCTCTTTCACTGGCAGTATTTAAGAAAAAATAGAAAAAATTGGCCAAAATATCTTTGTTAGAACTGGAAAAAGAAATGGAATACACAATCCTCAGTATCCCTTTCAGCCTCATCCTCCATTATTTCAATGCACTCCACATGAGCAAAACAAGGAACTGAAGAGGAGGAGCTATGTGACGGTAAGGCCATGCCGCTATTAGGACTAACAGTGTGTCGAATGTGGTACTGGAATGTGATCATTTCTAAATGAAGCAGTCGGAAATAGCTAATACTTTTATCATCCCAGACAGTTCTTTGCCCTCTTTGATGTTTAACTTCTCTGTTGTTGGTAAATATTAAAAATATCTCCCTTTTCTTTCACAAGTTGTACAGATCTAAATCCTCCTCTTCTGCTCCACAGCTCTATCCCCGTAAAAGTTTAGAATAGCTTTGGCTGGTTTTCAGAATCTTATTAACTGATATTTTTCTGAGAGTTTCCTAAGAGATTCTGCTAGAAAGTTTCCTGTGGCACTTATACAAGGGCCACATAAAGACATGATTCCATCTCCCTATAATATGTAAATAAATTTGTTTACACGGCCCAGAACATTACTATCTCTCCATTCTTGTCATTTACATTGCAAATTCAAGATTAAGTTGCCAACAGTTCACATCCTGTAAGGCCCTTGTCCTTCAGCCACTGCTGCTTCACGGGCTTATTCTTTCCAATGGGTCCCTAAGTTTCAGATTATTTCTCCCAAGCAAAAACTTTCGTTGTCAAAAATGCCTAATTTCATTTGATCCTTCTTACATCTCTACTTTTATGTAGTCCACTTGTGTCATTTATTCTGACATCACTTCTGCATACTCTGATACAGTACAGTATCTGCAAAAGTAATAAACGTGATGGTCAAATACCTTTTGGTGGACGTGATACATTACACACAACAGGACCTACCACCAGACCCGCTGGTACTTCAGTAAAAACCTGACTCAAATAAACACTTAATTGTTTACTACCGTCAGTGCGTATGGTCTTTCACCCTCATTAAAATCCACACATCACTTTCACTTGTCTTTCTAAAAGGCCTCCCACAAAACTTGACGACCAAGCAGTCCTGGATCACTTAAGTTCAACAACCTTAGTGAGTCTCACTTAGGCAAATGAGGATGTATGGCAATGTCAAGGAACCACTGAAAAGTTCTATAAAAACCATCATCTAAATTGTCTGGTATATTGACTGGTCATAAACCTAGAACTGACTGCAGCTCACGGTTTCATTAGTGTTCAAATATTTAGAAAATGTTTTGGTTTTTTTTTTTTTAGTTACCAAGGCTAGATATTTATCTTGTAGATAAGAACTATCACTCTTATATCCTTTCTGGATTGCAGCACCACATGTAGTTCCCTTTTGTTCTGCAAGGTCTCTGATTCTTCAAAAAAACCCAAGAATCATCAGAAAAGCAGCAAGTTCAAGATTAAAATTCTGCAATACTCTAACAGTCACACTGCTCGTTTGTTTTAAAAGAACCATTATCTATTTATCCTGTTGCTGTTGTTTATATTGGGTTGCCCTTTGTGGTTTTATTGTTAGTTTCTTCTTTTTTCCCACACTTTAAGATGCACTTTTAAAAGAAGTACTAACATTTTAAGCCCTTTAAAGGTGAACATCATTATTTTTCAATGTGTTAACGGTCTTCACTTTCAAGAATACTTCAATTAAACAAAGCTCACTCTGCTGCGTTATGCTATGACGATTAGCAGCTTTGCTTTATCCTTCCTTTCAGTGTCCTCATGCCTTTCCAGAACTCTAAATTATCTTCTGTATTCTTTTCCTGTGACCTTCTCCCTTTTCCATCTCTGTACGCCATATTTTTTTAAACCTCAGATATTTGAGAATTTCCTTCTGAAACCACATGTAGTACAGAGTTTGTTTTCAGTTCGTGTAGTTAAAAAAGGGAACTGAAATACTGGATTTCTTTTTTAATCCTCAACTAGAATACCACACTGAAGAAACTTAAAACATGTAGTTGACTAGGTGGGTGGGGGGGAAGGAAATCTGTGAAATTAAACCTTGATAAAGATCATTGACAGAAAACGTGGGATTACCTAGATCAGATGACGCAGCCACTGCACTCTTGCAAACCTTGATCCTTCTCATTAATTCAAATTCAAATTGTACTATTTCATAGTACATAAGAAAGTAGCTAATAAACCTTTTTTTAGAGACAGGCTATTTTTAATTTTTGTTTAACTATTTTTGTTTGCTTTAAAAAAATGCCCACAAGACAACCAACAACCTGTAGAACACTACAAAACTACTTAAAAACTACAGAAAGTAAAATAAAAAGTTCATTTTCCAGAAAATAAAAATGAATTGTTGGAAAACGTGATTTTTATATATCTAACTTGTCTTTATAATTAAATATCATAAAAGATACAAGGAAAAAAAACATTTTCGTATTCAGCCCCTGCCAGCTGAACTTTGGAAAATAACCATTAACTAACCATCAGCATTAAGACTTAAAGCAGCTAGACATCCTGCCGGACCACAAGAACGGTGCACTGAAGAACACCTAGGACACCACACGTCAATCACCTGCCCCCGCACAGGCACAGGTCAGAGCACGTCACGTCTCGCAGCAAGCGCCTCCAAAACGCCTTCCATATCAACTAAGTTTTACAACTTAATAACTCCGCACAGCTGGGGAACGCAAGCTGACAGATGCCCTTTAACAGCAGATCTACAGGCTGCGTTCAACGAGCATAGCTCCCGCGAGGTCCCACACAGCGAGCAGTGGCCGTTGTGAAAATAAGCAAATGAGAGTGAGCGCTGCCTGCTCTCGTGGGATTTCCGGAGAGATGTCCCTGCGTTATTGCTGAGCACCCTGTCTGCAGCAAGCTGTCCAACAGAGACTCGGTAACAGGGGCGCAGGGAGATGACTTGCCAAACCTCAGTTTCTTCTTCCTGTAAATTCCTATTTTTTCTTGCCCATAAGGAAAAGGTCAATAAAAAGAAAAAAATCTAAGAATTTATTCTAGTATCTGTATATTTCTGAAATTTGAAGTTACACATTTTATATTAGTTAATTAATGATAATAGTGTTGCCTACTAGTCAAGGGAAAATGCCATCGATGAAAATTTCAGTATAATAATTTAAAACATTGACAAACATACCTTTGTTTCTCATATATGAAAAGAAAAGGATCCACAGGGTATGCAGTGCAGCACTTGGGAGTCTTGCCATCACTGACACTAGCCAGGTTCAGTAGGACAAGCTGTGCTAAAATTCTGCCAACAGAAAACATTATAATAAGCTTACAACAGTGTCCCAGTTAAAGGTGTAGTTCTTCCTACCACTCTGCTAGATGTTAGGATTCAGATCTCCTGCAGTGCCTGATCCCCCTAAAGTTAGCTCATGGAACAATGAGAAATGGAGAAGAGTAAGGGCAATACAAATGAGCAAGAAGACTTTTCTGCCAAGTTTTAATACAGAGGATACTAGACTGACACTGGCAGCGGACCTCTCTTTTCAGCTACTAGAAGAGCAAAGCTGCTAGCATGTGAGGTACTAAAAGGGTAAGCACTAGACCAGAATCATTGGCAGTCAGCATGTCCCCAAAGCCCTATGATTCTGCTGAGACTGAAAGAATTTAGGAGTGAAGTGTCTGATCTATTGACTAAAACGTTTTCACCGAGTCCTGTCACCAGCACCCTAAATAATAAGGATATCATCCTCCTGAAAACGGTTTTAGCAAAGAGCTCTAGCCTTGCTTCAACAGAATGCAGATTCATTAAACCAGTAAATAATTAGAAAGATGCTGTAAAACACATACGTAATCATGACAGAACCAGCAAAACTTCAGAGAAGGAAAATTATGCAGCTTTTACATTTGTGAATTCTTTAAGCACATCGAAGCTGCTTAAGTAAACTGAAAACAGGTTTAAAAATTAATTTAAGACTTTAAAAAAATTTATTTCCCCAAGATTCTTTTGCTGATGCAATGTAGCCATTTAGTGGATGATCATATTCCTGGTTAGATATGGCCACCAGCTTTCATATCACTAGAAGTGTATGTGATGCATTTAAAATTTGGGTAGATTTGTAGCTAAAGTAATGCTAATATGGAATAACCATGACTTTGCATTCAGTATAAAGAGGGATAAAACTTGTTCAGCAGCACATTGTCTGTTAATACACCACCCTTTCGTCCCTTCCTCTCATGCTCTCGGTATTTCCTATCTCAGGCTGGATGCAGTGTTCTTACTACTTGCATGCTACAGTTTCCCTGCTGACATCTGCAAAGCTCCTAAGTGGCACGTTATTTTTGTCTTCAAACCCTCATGATTCTGTGTGATTGAATAAAGCGGGGAGAACTTCACATAAGATCTCCTTTAGCAGGAGAGTGGTGCTGGGCTTTCTGCAGAAGTTTGGTTAGATTCCGAAGCAGAAAAGACCCTTGGAACTTAGTTGCTGGTGGTGCTTCAACACCCCCTGCTCCAACTAAAGTAGCAGAACAACCTCTGACGCCTCTGACGGGTTCAAGTTTCATCAGCACACGAGGCAGAAGGAATTCGCAAGAGATCAGCAACTCTGCCACGGTATAAACTTGTTAAGCTTTGGAAAAATGTAATGACCTTTTGGAAGTATGCATGTGGGCACTGTATATGTGTAAGGATGTGCAGCCTCAAAGGCATGCTACCAAAGCCATATCCCCTCAAATAACCTCTCTCCAGAACGGGGAACATTCTCTGGCTCAGCTGCTGAATACTTGTTTTCAAATATTCAAATTGAATAAACACAAGGTAGGCTGCAGCCAGACTTTCTCAGCTGAGTAAGGGACAGAAAAATCACTTTTTTATAAAGACCACACCTTTTATTGACAACTATATCTACATAAACTATTGTGAAATGTAGCAATGTAATCTTTTTTTTTTTTTCTTTCAGTATATTTAGAAGTACTAGTACTTCACTTAGGATCAGTCTTTACTTCAGTATGTCGGATTCAGCTCCAAAGCTTTTTACCTCATAACCAAGTTTCTGTGCTTGTCAGAAAAGTCACATTTACTGATACTATATTTCTTCCTTCTCACATGCATGATTGACCACTCTTTAAAACAAGCTTCTAAAAATTAAAGATGGAAAATGTCAGTCTCAGAGGTTAAGGGATAAGAGCGCTGTCAGTGAAAACAGAAGATTAGAATGGAAACTCTTTTTTAGACCTTTTCTGAGGCAGTTACTACTCATCCAGTAATTAAAGGACATACTTGAAAGACAAATCTCTCATAAATGCTCAAGAAAATTATTACTCAAGAGCTGAGCTTTTCACATTTTGGGAACAGACAGAACGTGACCATGCGTAGCAATAAATTTTTTGAAAAGAACACAAGTGTCTGCTGCTGCTCAGGAAAAAAGAGCAAACTGCTCCAGCATAAAAAAAACCCTGAAACACCTTTTTCTTTTCCTCCTTTTTCCCGGAATTCTCAAGAGAGGAAGTGTTTGCTTTCCAGTCCATTGTTAAGTAATACTGTCGCATGACTGGAGTTCCAAGAAACTCTTAAAACTTTGGCAGAGAATCCTGTAGCACATAAGCATGTATGAATCAGCAGATGGCAGAGCAAAAATATCTCCCCCACAGGAGAAAAGATCTGCATATGTTGATGAAAATGGAGTTAACCCGTAGCTCTAATGACACTGCAAACTTTTTTTTTTTTTAATAAGAGTAGTAATAAGAGTAAATCCAATGCAAAAGGATATAATTTTAAAATTGCAGTAGCTTTCCTGTCTGTCACGTCTTACGTTTTTCTTTACATCAAACAATGAAATACCAATCTTAAAAAAGTATATAACAGATATAGAGAACACTAAAATCACAGCAAACCCAGTAATACCAATATATTTGAGGAAAGTAAGGTGTAAAAGACATAAATTACTTCCCCAAAACTATGAAAGAAATCTCTACAGGGGCTGGAAGCGGGTCTACGTGATTACTGGCACAAGCTACGTGCTTTTATCATTTATCATTTTTGTCTCTTAAAAAAAAATACGAAATGATTGAAATCTATCAAGAAAAACAATAGTAACTTCTGGTCTGGGCTTCTAAATAAATTAGGGTCACATTTAATCAACAGGCACAATATGCAAAATTGTTATGCTCAAAGAGTAACTCACAGCCAAAAGACAGGCAATAGTGATTTCTACATAAGACTGCTTAATTTACCTTTGCTGCAGTTGTACAGGCAAAGGACCGCTCCGTATTTTAAAACTCTCTTTTTAAAACTAAAGTGCATCTTATATTATTCTTTCTGGTTTAAAACATTGGCTGTAACTGCAGACTAAAGCAAGATAAGCAGTATATAGCAAAGCCACACAAAAGTTCTGGTTTTGTATCAAAATTTGAAAAGAAGAAAGGGAGTAATTTCCGTCTTTCTTAATTACTGCTTTTAATGGATTTTTTCCCCTAAGTACTTATACAAAATGGCAGACCCACAGGAACACAAATCATAATACCTACCCTTTGACATGCAGTGTGACTGCCAGAGGCAACCACATGAAGTATGTGTATGGTGAAAAGTGTAGGCGTCTCAGACAAAGTGGGTTTTCACAAGAATTTGGAAGCTGAGGAGGGAGTCCTGTACACTACAGTAAGGAGGAGATTTAGATGAAAGGGCAGACTGGGAGACAGTTAGAAGTTCCAATAACTAAGGATGGCAACTTTGCTCAGCGAAGGGCCAATAGATAAAATTCCACAGCTCGCCCTTTGCGTTACCTAAAGTGAACAGTAAACCGTTCCCACATGCTTCTTTGCTATTTGATTCATACACCACTGCGCTACCGCTACCTCTTCTTGCTGAGACCACTGCCGCGGGAAGCACTGGGTAAGCAGAAACTCAAATCCATGACCAGGTCCTTAGATTACGGATTCTTTAGTGGGAAGGCTTTAGCCCAATTTTTATGTTAAAGGGTGTAACACACATATTATTGCTTATCTAATGCAGTATTGCCTGCAACATTATATGATAACTAAAGAAGGAATTTAACTTCAGAATGGTGGATTTTAAAGGAACAAGACATTCCATTTTGTCCTTTTTAATTAATTAATTTTAATAATATGTCAATGGCATCCTCATTCCACAAAATCCTTCATGCAGTTTCGGACACTTACAATTAATGCCATTTTATGCAGCAACCTACAAATGATATCTGCGTTTCTAGAGTGGGACAGGGCACATCTGGATAAACTCTCCTCATAAATATGAGAACCTCTCAAAATAAGCAGATGGGTTCTCTTTAAAAAAAACTTGAACTGGTCAATTTTTATTTATGACTTAAGCTGAAGCTTCTTCATTCCAGTGTATTTTCACGCTGAGATGACAGAATTCAGCAAAGCGCATAACAACATGTCATTTGGGCCTTTAAGGAATACCGTACCGTCACCTAGTCTGACAAACTGCAAATCGTAGTCTGCAAACAGCAAGATAACTCTGGATATTTTCTGATTTAGAACTGACAGGAACTACGGAAGCTGCTGAATTCGGACGCGTTGAAAAAAAAATACCAAAACCACAAAACGTCTGGACTAAAGAGACTAGAACAGCTCACTCCTGACCCTACGTTTCCGAACCCCCCGTTCTGAGAGTTTAGCATAAATGGGTCTTAAATTCTGTTACAATCCGTACCCGCAGGGAGCGGTTTTTAAAGACCGAAACCTGAGGCTGGGAGCGGCCCGGCCGAGCCGTCTCCCACGGGCGCGGCGCAGCAGCACTCGCGCCTCCAGCCCCCGGGGAGCCCCCGGCGAGCCCCCGCGCCCCGCACCGGCGCGGTCCGACGGCGTCCCCAGAGCAGCGCCTCGGCCAAACCACCGCAGGGAAGGGAACATGCTTCGGCCAACGGCAACGTCCGCCGACTCGCGGGCTCCGGCAGCGCCCGGCGCCCCTCCGCCCCCGGCACCTGCCGGCACCCCCGCACCCCCCGCCCGCGCCCGGGGTCCCGACAAGACCGAGGGACGCTTCGCGGCAGCGACGGGAAGCCTACCCGAGTCACCGCCAGCCCCGCGCCCTCCCGGCCGCCCCCGCCCCACCGGGCCCGCCACCCCACCGGGCCCCCCAGCGTGGGCCGGAGAACGGCAGCGCCGCCGCAGCCGCGGACAGCACGAACGCGGCTCCGGCCGCAGTTGGTAAAGGGGAGGCTCTCCTTCCGCCGGGCGGGGGGAAGGGGCAGCCGCCACAGGTACCTTGCCTGGTCCGGCTCCCGGTCGGAGCGGCGCGGCGGGCTCCGGCGCCCGGGCTTCGATCCGGACCGGTGCGGTCCCTGCGCCGCGGCACCCGCGGGTCTGCCCCGACACGGGCACGGCGCTCCTCAGTGCGCCTTCTCCGCCCCGCCGCGGAGCGCTCCCCGCGGCGCGGCCCGGCGGAAGCGGCTGTCGGCGGCGCGGGCACGCCCCGGCCCGCCGCTGCCAGCGCGGCGCCGCCCACGGACCCCGGAGGCGGCCGGGTCCGCGCGAGGGCCCCGCACGGGACCGCGGGCAGACGGGACGGGGCGGGACGGGACGGGGCGGGTCCCGGCCACCGGCTGCCCGCGAAGCCTGGCCCGCTCCCGGGGCGGTGAGGAGCCACCGCACCGCCGAGCTCTCGGGAGGACGATGGGGGCGCGAACCCCGCGGCTCCCGGCTGGGGCCGCCCCGCCCCGCCAGCGCCCTTCCGCGGCGGCGGGAGCGCGCCTCAGCCAGGCCCACCTCCGCCCGAGCCGCGGGGAGCGTCCGCCGCTGCCGCCACCCCGGCCCCGCGCGAGACCGGGAACCGACCGGCACCGGGGCCCCTCGAGACAGCGCGAAACACGCGGGGAGCGTGGGCGCCCCACAACCCCCCCGCGGCGGGGCGGGGCCGCCCCACACCTGCCCCCGGACCCTCTGGGGCGGGGCGCGGGCACTGCCGGGCCCCGGCCCCGCCTGCTGCCGAGCCGATCGATGGTAGGCGGTTGTGTTGATCACCGAGCTGTCGAGCGCGGCGGGTAGCAGCGCCAGAGGCCGGCGGGTGAGGGCGGCGGCGGCGGCGGGGCCCGGGGGGGGAGGTGGGCTTCGGCGCGGGGGCGAAGGTCGGGGCGGCAGAGGCGGGGCGGGGCAATTTCTCGGGCGGATGCCCGTGGCTTCATCAGCGGGTTGCGGCGGGCCCCGGGCCCGAGGCCGAGCGGGCGGTGAAGCAGCGGCGGCCGGGGCAGGCCGGGGCTCGGCCAGAGGCTGCCCGTCGCTTTGTGAGCTTGAGGGGGGAAGCTGCGAGCGAAGAACGGTGATGAGGAAGCTTCGTCACGGGGTCTCTGAGCCGCTTCCAGCGCGGCCGCCTCGGAGCCCCCCGCGCAGCGGCAGCCCCGGGGGCGCGGGCTGCGCTGGCCCTGGCGCCTGGCCGGCGGAGGGCCGCGGCCCGCCGGGTTCCGCTCCCCGGGGCTGCTGGTCGGGGGCCCCTGCGTGCCGGGGTGGAAGGGAAGCAAGCGCGAGGCCTGACAGTCCCCGCACGCACCGGCGCGTTGCGGTCGGCCGTGTGGTCCTGTCTTGGAGGAGTCGGGAAGCTGGGAGCTTCTTTTTTTTGTTGAGAATTATTAACGATTTGGCTGCAGTGATCAGTTTGTTTCCTGGGATGCTTTTATTTAGTTCTGACGTTCTTCTGAACATTCAGAGGAGGCTTTTCTGTCTGAAGTAAGTTACACCCTAACTGGACCAGTTATTAGGGTACGTAGAAAGCAGAAGCGTCTAACACAAAACTATGCAAGGTGTTCTGCTGATTGTTACACATGCAACACTACTATTTTCGGCTTGGGCATGACAGCAGAATGCCTGTGTTGTTTTATTTTGTAGTTAAAATTAGTTGGATTTTGCCCTTTGCATCATTCCCCTAGAACCTTGCAGTCAGTTACCATCTGTATTCTGGGAACAATCTGGGAGATCTGCTTTTTTGCCCTGATTCAATGTTAGAGAGTTTAATTAAAATCTTACATATGCTTGGACTGTGTATTTTCATTTTGCGTGAACGTGTGCATTAATTCCAGCTTACACTTCTTGCAGCAATTGAAGCCTGGTGGAGTATTGCGATGGCAGCTCAGATGACTGATGCTCATCGGCGGTTCTTGCAGGTCCTCATGTCTCATGGGATAATGGAAGGATCAGAGGCTAGGAAACTACACAGGCGCTGCTGCGAGGTCCATAAAGGTTTGTCTGTCTTGGAGAAAAAGTAGGGAAATGGAAGAGCTATTTTTTTTTCCTGGTGCAGCTTACAAATAATTAGATTTCTGAAAAGCATACACCATCTAAAAAAAGTTTAAAAACTTTAATGATGTGAGTGTTCTCTCTCTTTCCTAAAGGATAAAATAACACAGCAATGAGGAAACTAAGTTTTAATCAGGTCATGCTCATACGGGGCACTTATCTTAGCAAAGAAGTTTTTTATAGGTTATAAATTTAAAAAAAAATTTCATTTTTCACACTGATAGTGCTGAAGTTTCCAGAATGTTTTCCTTATGAAGTGTATGCTGTTATCCATCTTGAGCAAATCTGTCACATCTGACTGATTATGTGGTCTGTTGGTTAGTTTTAATAAATGCTATACCCAGCTGAGTTTTGTGGCATGTGTAACAAAAATTTGGTTGTACACTATCAAATCTGTTTCAAGTTCATGTTCAAACTTAAATAGTACAGAAATGTATAATCAACTCGATCTGGATTTTTTTCAGAGATCTGCTTACAGATCAGAGATCTGTATTTCATTTTCTCTAATTTTGAAAATGTGGTGAGCACAAACTGAAATAAAGCTGTAATGATTAATAATTTTAACACTAGTTGATCGGTAGGTATTAGATGTGTCAGTTGCTGGTTCCCAGAAAATAGTGAAAGAATACAAAGCCTCTGTTTTCATCTTTTCCTTATTTTTGAACAAAATTGAAAAGGACAAGGAATGTGTAAGAACAAAAAGTGCCATTTAGAAGAAAACACCCGAATGGTGTTCAAATTAGTGATTTTTAAACCATTACCGTTGAAGGGCAGATAACTCCAGCAAATGTTGTCTGAATTACACAGTCTGAGATCTAATACACACTGAATATATATCCCAAGTTATTTTCTAGTTCTCTAGTATTTACAACTTTCAAAATAAAAGCCTTAACAGTTACTTGAGGGGTTTAGTCAGCTCAGGGTATGTTTGAGTATGTTGAGAGCTGAGCCAATAACTACAGGAGAGCTGAGCCGTGCAGTTGCTGATGGCTAACTGGGATGATAACTTTTAACATCACCATTGCTAACTGTTCTTTCTCTCTGTTAAGAGAGAAGAGTCTGTAGCCACTGAGGCACACAACCTGTTGTGAGCTCCGCTTGCTCTGTTGCCACAAGTGGAGTCCTTTCTGGGTGATGGCACTGTTTATGTATCTTCCTTAGTTAAAAGGAGTCAAACAGACTCCACAGGTTTTCAGACTCTCCTGAGCCAAAAGAGCTTATTTCAGCACCTGCCCAAATTTCTGACTGAAAAAATGGAAGTGTGGAAAAATAACATTGTTTTTTACAGGTTTATTCCTGTATTTGTGAGAACCAAGCCATAAATGCTAGAGATGGCCCAAGCCGATAGCAGGGCTATGAGTTTATTGTGTGTTAAGAACAAAGAACCTTAAGAAAAAAAACTTCACGTCTAGGTCATGTTTCCAGTGTGCAGGATCAGTGAGCTGTACTGCAGCAAGAGCTGACGGAGTTATTCATTAGGAAGTTTTATTTAATAGAAGGATTTTTTTTAAATACGTCCATTGCAGCCACTGCCTACCAATTACCTGACGTTTCTTCTGCATAGTGACAGTTGATGTGTAATGGAAAAGTTTATGAAATTACACAGGTACAGTGTGGGAGTTTTAACAGTAACTGTTTTATTAAATGCTCCACCTAGGAAAGCTTTTTGTCATGGTGGGAGGTCAAAAGATATTGAACTTGACTCACTGAATGGAACGCTTCCCTCCACATTTGTTTTATCAACAAAAGAAGCAGCAATTTGACAAACCCATCCTTGCTAGGAGCAAAGTTATCAGTATCACAATTTATGAGATCACGGTACTAGCCCTTTTATGAGGAAACAGCCTGCCTGGACTGTTTCTAGATGAAGTTCTGATTTTGGTATCGTTTCTTCAAATATATCTTAATACTGCTTGGTGCAATCTGAACCATAATTTTCAAATCAGATCAAAACTAATGTTGCTAAAACTAGCTTATTTGAATTAATCTGTTCCTCCTGCAAGTTGTAAGCATTATATGTCAAGGCTGTCTCCTATCTATGACATTGGTTTCCTTAAATACAAAAGGATAAAAAGGCTGTGTCAAATGAAGTCAAGTCATACAGTAACTATCCTGTGCAGCCTCTGAGCAAAGTGACCTGAAAACTTTCCTTTCTGGTGTTTGGCACATTTTCTTGTTCTGGTTTATTTCAAAATCCTAAGCCTTTTTGGCCAGGAGACACCTTCCTGTTTTGTGTATCACCTGCAGGCTTCCTGTTAGCAGACCCGTGTCTGGGCTAAAATCTGCACACAGCTTTGAAGGAAAAGCTCCAAACATCTGTCACAGCGCTGCATAAGACCACTACACTGTTCAATTCAGTCAGGATGCAAATTGCGGGCTTGTTGAGGAAGGTTATTATAATTGCTAATACTTTTCTAACGGAATCCCTTAATGCATGCTGTTTCTGTCTGCATTGTGTTACGGCTTCTCCAGTTATGAAATATGTTATAGTAAAAACTTAAGTGGAAAGTTAAAGACATCTTGCGGATCTCTAGCATTATATAATAGCTAAGGTACCACAACATTCTCTGCATCCTTTCTGGGGTGTCTTTGTGTGTTGTCCGTGGCTGTTGGAAGCTGGTTTTCCTTTGCTCGTGTAGGGAAATGGTAGGATCAGAGTTGGCGATTGTTGGATCCCTTTGCAAGACACCATCTGTGGGAGGAGTATACGCAGACTATTATTCTGACCCTAACCCAGCCTGCAACCAAGAAACAGTAAAAATAGAGGAGAGTTTGTAGTTATTTTTCCTGCTGCTTTCCAAACCAGCTGAAGTTCTTCAATAACTGAAGCTCTGGTTTACACTACTCTTAAGTAGTACAGCTGGGAAGATGGTGCCTCTCCCCGGGAAAACACATTTCTCTGTGTAATAGCAGGATTTTTTTTCTTTTTTTATCAATCATGGAATAAATATTGAGATTCATGTGCACTCTATCCTTTTCCAAGTTTATTCATTTCCAAGATTTCCAAGTTTATTCATGTTTTCTTGGATTCAGCACATCTTCATTTAACAAGTATTTAAATGTAACAATTTTAGGCATTTTTGTGGCCAGCATTTTATTTTCCAAAGACATGGTCATTCACAAAGGTTTTCTTTGCCACATTTTCATGGCCAGAAGGTTAACAGAAAACACAGATGTATTTTATTTTGCTGTGTTTTTGATAAACCTAAGGATAGTGTAGAGGGACAAAATCAGGTTGCCTTTCAAACCAATGGCCATATTTACTGAAGGACAATATTAGGTAATATTTATACAATTAATTATAAAATGTAACTGTGTATTAAGTTACAGCAAAGTTCATTAGGAAAATGGCCGATACAGCCCATTTATGAAAGGATGTTTAGAAAAACAGAAGAATGGGAGAAAACTGCTTTTTCCTGCCTATTTGGATGTACAGGAATGTACTGATTAACGATTCATTAAAGTGGATTGTATCAGACTGGCTTTTGTCTAACTATGTTTTGTATTTTATTTAACTGGCTTGGTAGCTGAACTCAGAAGAAAATAACTGTTAGTGTCAACTTTAGTGTACAGTCATACCAATTTCTTAAGCATAATATATTTCATGCTTGGCCATTGAAAGACCCACTAAATAAATTATATATGAGAGAGGGATTGATAGAACAGACAAGCATTTTTTTTTCTTTACATGTTGTATATCTTTTAGTATTTAGTATTCTAGGAAAAGCCCCAGCAGCTGCTCCTCTGTGTGACCCAGTGTTCTCATGATGCTTATATATTGTCTGCAAAGTTCAGCTAGAGCTTAGGGGAATTTTTGTTATCTGTGGTGGAATTTGCAGATAACCATCTGTTTGAAGTCTGAAGTTTTATGTTACCAGAGAAGCGTTTGCATTGCTAAACAACAGAAAAATCCACTGTACTGTTGTTTTGGTATTTTGCTCTATAGTGCATCAAATATGTCAAAAATAGAAAACATGGCTCTTGGCTCCTCAAACTAGGCATTTCTGCATAGACAGAATATCACAGAAAAAGGACTGGGGAAGATCAGTGGGAGCACGGACAGTGAAATCGCACAACTCCTCAGCAGTACTTTCCTATTGTGTAGTGAATGCTTTTAAGTAAATGCACTTCAGTTATTTCTCTTACACGCTGAGGGAGAAGGGAATGGTGAGGAAACGTTTTGGTGAGAATGAGATGAGGTTTTCTGGTCAATGGCTGTAACTGTCTCCCATCTCACCTGCATCACATTGCCCATTACTAGTCCTGTAAGCTCCTGCCAGGCTTAGTGGTGTTCTGGTATCTCCTCACAATGCTACCCACTCTGCAGGGAGTCTTCTGTTCTTACTGTGGATTTGCATCTACTAGCCACAGAATTTAAGGTTAGAACGACGTAAGCTATTTTTGTGTCCCATGTAACACAGGCCATATTTTCTGCTAAATATTTTTTTCTGCATATCAGGTGCCTTGTAGCTGGACTGAAACATAAAATGTAGAGAAGCTTATCAAGTACTCATATATTCTGGTAATGAAGACTGACTATAGCCCTTGGGTCAAAATTCAGTAATCCCTGTGTGAAGACGACTGAAAAAAGATTGGATGTGTCAGTCTCAGGTTGTACTGAACCAGCATTGTAGCAGGGTGTAGGTGTTAGTCATCGCTCCGGTAGTGGGTTAGTGGTTACACTTTAGAACTGAAGTTGTAGCTATGAGTCTTTACTGAAGTTCATTAGAACTTCAAGTGTATCAACATTGCAGTGCTGGTGAAAATCCTGCTGTGCTGTTTGAATAACTGAGTACTTTCCCTCCCTAAACTCCTCCGCAGTCTGATTGTTTTTGCTCTAGACCACTGTGTTGCAGTATGCGACTAGAAGCTGCAACTTGTTCTTCCTGGTGATTCTGGTTTTTATTTTATGGGAAGGCTGAAAGACGTATCGTAGGTGTATCTGTAGAAAGAGGTTTAATGTGAATGGTTTCATATGAGTTTAAAATAATATAAAGCAGGACACATAAATAACAGTGAGTGATGTAGTCTAGTCCATAGTTCACATGTCATTAAGTTCTTCGAGGCAGGGATTGCCCGGTTTTATGTACTTATGTGTAATATGTTGTGCTATTACAGGGAAGTGTTCTGGCTTGGTTTTGATGTTAAGCAGAAGGAAAAAAAAAAGCTATTGTACAACATGTTACTGCAAAGTGCAACTAAGAATGTTTTGTTTTTAAAGAATTTTGTAAACAAGCTTTTATTACTGGTAGGGGCCCTGTTGCTTCTGTTTTTTCTAGCGATAATAAAGGTAGATGGCAGCATTTTCAAATCCTGATAGGGAGCTTCTTATTATATTAATCATCTTAGTTAAGAGAGTAACTGAAGAAAATGGGGAAAAAAAACCCCAAATCCCACCATGTTTTTTTCCCTCAAAGAAATTAACTTTTCTCAATGTTTTATTATTCTTTTATTCCTTTGTGAAATGAAAACTGAGCATCAGTGACTCAAAATCCAAAGTCATTTGTCACCTTATTCTTCATGATTTGTTCTAGTTTTTTTGTTTAATTCTAAAGTTTGCAAACTGATTAACTCTCTGCCAAAAGCAATTGTGTAGTTATTAGTTTTTTGAATACGATTTGATCTTGAAAATTAGTCGTAAATATCAACACTGGTTGTCAGTGGCTTCTATTACATCTGCTCAGTGTCATTAAAGTAGAAGAAAAACACGACACTTTTGTAATGCTACTTTGCAGGCTAGAATTATACATAATCTTCGCTTAATCTTCTGGTTACAGAGAACATGGAAGCTGAAGTACACAGATATGCTAACTATGTGTTTATGATTTAGATGAGTAAAGGTCCCATCTGTTTTCTTTCAGACCACTCACTCAGCTATTTGTAGTCTTTTGCTGTAAACACGGGAGCTCAAATTTTATAATAGCACCAGCCTATTTTTAAATTTATCATGAAGCTGTGGCGTTTCAGACTAATCTAAGCAATAAACATTCCTGTTGTTTGCTCGTCTTTAAGCAAGAAAGTTTAAAAACAGTACCTGTTGAAAAGTGATAATTAGCCAAGAGTGTTTGTTTGTGCTACCTGCTGTTTATAGTTTGCATACAGACACATTCAGAAAAGGTTCTGGTTTCTCTGAGCACCTCTGCTTTGTCTTCAGTGAGGGATCTGTTCAGGCTTTCTGTGGAAAATATCTGAGTTTATTCAAACTGAGTTTGTTCAAATTTAGGGAAAAAAAACCCAACCCAACCCAGAATATTTGTGTTCCATTTATTTACTGTTTGCTGTTTTCTCTTCGCTCACCTGCTGTCACTGAACTGAAATAATTTCTTCTAAAGAAAGTGCTCCCAAGCAGTGTTCCAGGGTAACACTTAATGAGCTCTGTTTCTAATGCTGTCACGTGTCAAGTGTTCAGGGCTGAGAGTTGTTTATTGACCGAAAGAATAATACCTGGTTCCTGCATATACTTGGTTTTAAATGCTATGAACGACTTTGTTGTGTTCATAATTGGGTACTGGAATAGCAATTTGATTTGATTTTATTTGACTGTAAACAGGTTACAATAAGTACAGCTGTGATACAGTATTAGTTGAAATTGCATACTGTGCCCTAGAGAAGGAAATAACTTATTTCTGATACAAAAAATAATTTACAGCAATTGTAACTAAGTCTTAGGGTTGGGTGTTCCCCCCCCTAGTATTACATTTTACAGGGGAAGTTATTGGAAGGTAGGACTTTTCAAACAATTTAATCCAGTATTTTGGAAGTAGTATTTTGGGTAGTCCTGGCTCTACTATGCATCTAACATGCTCATGTTACAAGGCTTTCTTAAATAGTCTTTTGAAGTAGCACTGATACCTGTAAGATATTTTACCAGAAGAAAGGAAAAGGAGATTCCTGAACATACATAGAACACAAAGATTGTGGATACTTACTGAATGAAGATCACATTAGTTTGTCTAAATTCTCATTAAACCTTTTGACAGTAAATAGCTTGTAAAGTATTTGAAAAAACCAGTTTCTATCCAATCAGTTGTTATGGCTGCCTGTCCAAGGATGGTTTCATAGAGGTAAGTTACAAGCTTTCGCAAATAGTAAAGGGCATTTATCGTTTCTCTTGAGTCTGGAATTGTAAATTGACCAACTTTTTAGATGTTAAAATTGTTAATTTCAGTTTTTTGGTATGGTCTGTCCCCCGTTCATTTTTTTTGTTATGGAGAGTTTATATCCCTTTTTTTCACAGATCTACTAGAGCAGCCATTCATCTCGCATTAAAATGTTGCAGCTGTTGTACAAAAGAATGTTCTTCTGTTATCCTTCATCTTACCCTCTTCTAGATCTGTCACTACCGCTCCCTGGCTTTGATGTATGCAGAGTGTTTCCTCCTGACAGGTGCCAGGCAGGTGGCATGAAAATTTGACAAAACTGTACTTTATTATTGTTTCTGCTGTTTGTTGGTTTTGGTCACTTAAGGAGCCTTATGTATCAGAATCATGAGCTTTCTGGGCAGGAGCATCCTGTGACTGATGTTTCTGCATTGTACTACACTATAAAGTATAGTGGGGTTTTGAGAGTGGGACCTCTGATGCTCTTACACAAGTGACTGAGTCTTATAACTGAGAGTACTATTAAGGTAGTGATAACTGGTAGTATTTTTGAGACATCAGTGATTTTTCTAAAGTTATGAGCTGTTTCTTTGCTTTTGAACCCTAGCCTGCTGAAGTCAACAGGAGTTTTGCCACTGATATGAGTTTGTTTTGGATGGAAACTCTTGAGGGTGTACGTGTTGCTTGGCAAGCAAAAGCCATAGCACATGCTTCTACAGAATGACTCCAAAGTCCATTTTATTAGGTTGTGGTAGAACTTCCGCTAGTATTTGTTTGTAGAACATGATGCAAGATATTACCTGTATCTCTACAACACTAGAATTTTAAGTTTTCTGGTATGTAACGTGATCATTTACATGCCATTAATTTGTGGAACAGAACACAAAGAAACAAGGAATCCCGTGTATGCAAATGAAAGAAAGTAAGGATATTTTTGAATTGTGCAGGATAATTTTTCCTAGTCATGTTTTGTTTTCAGTGCAGCTTAGTTCAAATCAGTGTAATTAATGGATTAATGCAGTGGGTTCCATATAGTGAGGAAGAATGTTTGGACTCTCTCTCTCCAAACTTGGACTTTCAAGGAGCTGAGCTTCTGTGAGGGCTAGTATTGAGGAGCACAAGAAAACGATATGCCTGCTGAATATAACTGACCTGTTTGAATTCTGCCTCGCTAACTTTTAGCTCTTTTACCCAAGAAAAAAATGTTTCGTCAGATAAAATATAAAAACATATGCCTGATATGTGGTTGTTTGCGTTTTTTGTGTATATGCTTTTTCTTATTTATTTTCAGTCTACTACGCACATGATAAACTGGATGATTTCATCAGTACTATTAACAGCCATCTACAGCCTTTGTTTATGCAGATCCGGAAAGGAATGTCAGAAGGCGATGGGAGAGCACATTATGCTTTAGTAAGTACGGGATGTGCTGCCATCGCGTGGTTTGGCTTCTCATGACTAGTGCATGGTTAGAGGGAGCCTCCCGTGTCTCCAACTTAAAATTAACCTTTGAGTAACGTGCCAGTAAAAGGTCTGCACACCTTCCCATTGTAAATGGTCAAAAAAAATCTAGCTGTGTCTGTGCCTCATAAACGTGAAGGCTGCCCTCAGTGCAGCCTTTCGATGTTAAAAACATTGACTTAGCTAGGGTTGTTTTCCTACACTGTATCTATACTAGAACTGCTGTTTAGAGAAAACAGAAAATTTAGAACTGAAGGCTGCATGTGCTAGCAGGCTTCCTGCTCTTAGCAGTGCCTTGTGTGGTTCATGCGGGGCTGTTCCTCTGTTATGCGGGCAGCTGCTGTAGAAATTCCTTGTAGAACAGTGAAGTGGGAGGATAAACTGCCAACAGCCTAGGTGCGTGGAAATGGAATGTGGCAGCGAGGACTACAGCAGTGTCTGATTTACTTGGCATAAACATTGCTTAAGTGCTGAAGTGTTTCAGACTTTCTTCCTCAAGAGGAATTTTAAAGCTAGAAAACACAGGGAGCCCTCCAACTTTAGTTTCCTTTTTCTCTTAGCATAGCATAATACCTAGCATAAAAGGGTTGCTAATGAATGGCCTATAAAGTTTCCCTAGATGCTCCAAAATGTGCATGTTGGGGAGGGAAGGTCATATAGTAATTTCAAAAGACCGTACAGGAGGTATTCTAACATTAGCTGCTGCTTTTAACCTTTCTGGGTCATTTTGCCAATTAAGTTGATCTAATAATACAGAGCAGTAGCATGTGCAATAAGAATATGAAATATCAGTGGCTGTTTTCACGGTGAAACAAAAATGTGTATAACACAGTTACTGCTTCTTCCAGCACAGTATACTCGTGTAATATATTAGTTCTACTATACAGAATTACAGTCCTATATTAGTTCTACTATGTTCTGTATTGGTTCTATGGGGGCAGGTGGGATTGTCTAGGAGCTTGGACTGGGCAGAGGCAGCTGTGGGGAACATGTGGCTGGAAGATAAGGGGGTGTAAAGAAAGGACTCGAGTACCACTGAGTGCCATCCTAAAGATGCACTTTAAGAAATGACATTTCTGTTAATTGTAAAATGATGTATTCTTCTCCCCAGAGGATCTTTTACAATTTATGGTGTAGAAGTACCAAGGCACTTTGATAGCAGTTTAAGGTGTTTTTTTTTTGTAGGTGAATTTGGCAGAAACTGAAATAACTAAAATGGCATCTGACTATACAGAAAATGAATTAGAATTGTTCAGAAAAACAGTAAGTATGTAAGTTATTAGTTGGTAAGTCACATTATTTGTGAAGGTACCATCTTAAAATGAATGGAGATGGAAACGAATGGAGATGTGGTTCAGGAACTAGTTGCCATCTTACCTAACTTTATCCCAAATCGAATGGGGGGGCAGGGGTGGGAGTATATGCAAGTAATGATTCCCTGTTGAAAGTCAGTTATCGGTAAACTGAAATCAGCAATAGTGGAGTGCTTCTTGGAGTTAGTGACTTGACATATCTGCTTTTAGTTAAACAACTTTCTTCAGGATTTTCAGTTGTGATTCCTGAATTTTTCATTGGCTTCAGTAATAGTAATATACAGTAGATTTTAATGTAAATAACATATAAGTTGGATTTGCTGATTTGAATAGAAACATTTGTCGTTACTGCTTAGCCAATTAATTCTGTGTTTAATAAACTAGTCAGAATGCTGCTTTTTAAATAAGAAAACATACACTTGAGAAATTTTTAAAGTTCCAAATAGAGCTATTGGGCTGAGATTCCAGGACGTTTGATGTCTAATTTCTTACCATTAATGTGAGTTGTGATCATAACTACGTATCTCGTATATTTTAGTGCATTCCTCTCATAGTGTCTTGAGCTTTGAGGACTTAGTTTCTCCAGCCACCAGACTTTTTTTTTTTCTGCACACACATTAGAATAAAATTTTCTGTATGAACTGGAAAGAGAGGTGTATTGACTATTCTGTGATAGCTGCAAAAGACTAATCTACACGGCTAGTACCCCGAGAATTCCCTGCCCTCCCCATTATTGGTGAAGCACCTACACAGCCGTGCCAGCACTGCAGAGATGGCATTGTCATGGCACATATTACTAGTGGCAAAAAACCCCTGCGTGCTGCTCTGTGATAATGAGCAGCAGGAATGTTTCCAATTAGAGGTTCTCTGAAGGCTGGCAATACTGCTACAATCTTCAAGCGCCAGGTAGGTTCAGCAGTACTAGTGACTCCAGAGTGGACAAACTTCCTTTAGTAGCGAGAGATTTTTCCTCAAAAGAAGCTTGACAAAGAGCAGATAAAAAGAAACAGATCTGTCACCCCCGAGTATGCTGAAGGGTCCCTGAATGCAGCTTCACATACGCAGCACTGTAGAGCCCTATCTGTGAAAATGTTTTCGTGGCAAAGATTAAAACTGTCCTGGTAACAATGACTGTTTCAGCTTTTGGCCTTTGTTTCACAGTTCTGGTTCAAGTCATATACTGTAGTATATCTCACATGTATGGATTTCAAAAAAAATGCACATTACTATGAGGTGTGTCTATCTAATTGCATGGCTTTTTTAATAGTTGAAAATGTTTCTCTCTGTAGATGGACCTAATCATTTTATCAGAAAATGGCTTTGCCTCTTCTACAGATATTTTAAACTTGGCTGACCAACTTAAGACCAAGAAAATGAAGAAAAAGGAAGCGGAACAAGTGCTGAAAGCTTTTGTGGAAGATAAGTGGCTCTCTGAGGTAGCTGCTGCATCTTTTCACGTGTTCACATATTTATAGTTTTCTTATGGATGTGATGGCTGAAACTGGAGCCTGATCTTTAATGAACGACAGTAAAAATTGTTTTGTAGGGCCTGTGTTTACTGCTGTTCCATTGACTTTTGCAGAAAAGGTAGTACATTTAGAAGGAAAAAGCCCTTGGGTAGGTCTATGCAGGACAACATGGTTTCAGTCTCCTGTACCTGAGCTAGGTGGCATGCGTGCACGGCCCTGCACTGCGATGTACAGAGATCCTTTGTGCACCACAGCATGGCACGCTTAAACCTGGAACAAGAGCTGGGGAAAGCTCTTCGGGTGATCAGTGCTGAACACCCTGAAAAGCAGTGAGGCTGGACATGTTGAACGCTTCTGTACCAGAAATGCATGGGCCACTGTGCACATTTTTAATTCTCCCCTCCTTCACGAGGGGGAGACTGAGATTAGCTTACCATGTGGACACAGCAGTTGCTTGCCAAGACAAGCGAGACCTCAATCCCGTTCTCCTGGATTCATTGCATTGTAGATCTCCAAGTTGCTGCCGCCCACTTACTTATGTTAGAGTGATTTAGCAGAGATTCTCAAAGATACCTCAAGCAGTAAATGCCTAGATTTTGGTGAAAGCCAGTAGAATTTCCACTAATGCGCAAATAGAGGGTCCCAAAACTGCATGTCTTTGTTAAGGAGAGCATGCTTGCTCATCTGTACCAAGGACTAGATCTCTGTTAAAGGTGTGAGGTCTTTCTTCTGATCCTCTAAACAAATTAATACTGCTACTTCAGAAGTATTTTGGCATTATAGTAGTGACAGCATGTTGGTTTCATGATGGCAGAAAAAAGTGGATGTCAAATGCTTGCTAGCACGTGGTTAGAAAAGTCAAAAAAGGTAAAAGCAATTGAAAGAAATTCGTCTCGTCACTTGTTTCCTTAGAGAAATGGAGAATATACTCTGCATACTCGCTGCATAATTGAGATGGAACAATATATTCTCAGCAACTACCAAGATGTGGCGAGGAAGTGTAACATCTGTCACAGCCTTGCCATCCAGGTAACATTTGTTTCATTACCTCAGTGGGCATCTGCCAACGTACTTATGGGGTCATAGCTGAAGTTTGTGATACTTCCCTTTGCGTATCAGGCAGGCACTGAAAAATTCTGGTCTTGTAATCTGATAATGACGGCCATATAAGTAAAGAAAATCCACACCACACCACACCACACACCCCCCTTCCCCCCCCCCCCCAGTGTAGGTTATTTTATCTTCTGTCTTAGGAAAAAAACTTGTCTTGGAGCAGTATGTCCAAGCATAAACTTGGAGAAAGTCAACTCCCCCAGTGAGGAACATTATTGGGCTGTCTTGCTTTCCAAAGCCAGCAGGCAAGAGATGAAGCCTTTATACTTAAATAGGCAGAACAGTTAAGTGTCGCCTATCTTATCTTTGGACCTTACACATAGCAGTCTTCAGGTGACTCACGTTCCTCTTTGGTCCTGGGATTTTGGTTCACGAGTTGCTTGTCTTGGACTTCAGAATGAACATGCATGCCTACATGTAGCATGGTAAAGCACTGCATTTTGGTAACTGGTAAGTTACCGGTTTAGTCTTGTGCAAGTGGTTACAGCCCGAGCTCCTATTCCAAAATTACTGCATCCTCTTTCTCCTTGACCTTGCATCTTCTCATCTGCCTAGCTAACATGCTTCCTTGTTACTTCTGCCATCCCAGTTTTTCCTCCTTTATTGCACCCAAATAGCTCAGTGTTGTCTTTCAAGCTCATTTTTGTCCATATAGGAGAATGGTATTTCCTAGTTTCCAGGAAGACAACTCCTTTTATCATTTACCAGCCTTGACTTTTGAGTGTCCATCAACTGTACTGCGTGAACCATTCTTTGGAATAAAGCACTGCCTATCTGCCACCTTCTGTAATGATTTTATGTTAAACTGAATGACAGGTTAGATAGATTTGGTTTTTAATTTTTTTTAAAATCGACTCTTCTGATTTCAGAGCCAAGTATGTGAATCCTGTGGAATTGGAATACATTTACCTTGTGTCAGAAAGTACTTTAAAGCTCAGACTGAACCACGCTGTCCACAGTGTAATGACTTCTGGATGTGCGACATTCCAGGTACAAAGCAACCTGTTTTAAAAAAAGAGTGTAATAATACTAGAGAATGGACTGTGATATTCACTGGCACTGCCTGTGTTATTTGTAACTGTAGTTGAGTACCAATTATTCCTGACTTCAGCTGTATGTTTCAGACAGTAAACCATACATGGGCAACTCCGAGCCCTGGAAGAGCTAGGATTATGCCTTACAGCCTCTAGCAGATCCTGTGCATATAGTTTCTAACAACATTAAAGTGTGGAGGGAGCGGGGTGGGTACTAGGGGCAGACACAATGCATGACACTAAAACTTCTGGAAATACTGAGCTTCTAAGAACAGCACAGTCTCTTTGGAATTTCTCCACTTAGCCAGGGAAATTGGACATTCTGAACAGGAACACAGGAATATATAAAGCATTTTAAAAATGTGGAGGTTATATAGTATCATCCTTTTTTTGTGTGTGTCATTCATTAACCTTCCTTTTGGTTTTTTTTACAGGTATGAGTCAGGCAGACTCCCAGTCAGCATCAAAAACAGGGAGAGCAGAGAAGAGCTTCGTTGTCAGCACTAGACGATGCTAGTGAAACTTGCTTTCAGTGAAATCTCTTTCCCCACTTCTGCAGAATTGTATTCGCAGACTGTATTGTATTCACTGGTAACAGCGCATTGTTCAGTGTACTTATATTTTCCTGAAGTTTTAAGAATCTTACAATAAAATTATCATGGACCTTCCCTTCTTCAGAGTTCTGCCTGTACAGCTTTCTTGGAGGCTGTTCTGTGTATGTTGTTCCCCATATTCTTGGGTTGAGACTCTCAGTGCATGCTTGGGAATGAAAGATGCAAATGGTTTTAGTCAGTTCTGCAAGCTGATCTATACAGGTGAACTATTAAGAGAAGCTTCTCTTAGCAAGAGTGTTCTCTATTTGTAACAGTTTCAGTTGCACAACTGAAAATGAAACCTATTACTAGCACTGCAGGGCTTTAAGAGGTGAAAAATCAATGCAATGCTTGCTTGTGGTTTCCTTGCTGAGAAGGCTGGCTGAATACCTGATCTAGGCCTAGAGTTTGAAGACTTAAAGCTGGCACTGTTGCTTGGGTTTTGTCCCTTCTTTAGACACAGAAGAGTTCATCCGACATAAGGCCAGGTCACAAGCAGCTCTGCTCAGTAAGAGGCAATATTCCCACAGTCAAAACAACTGGAAGGAGTAGGACAGGGCTTTTGGGGCAATGCCAGCTTATATCTGCAAAGTGTTGAAAAAATGACCATCTTAAGATTCTTTTTGGTTTTAGTATTAGTACTTCACTCTCCAGTTTTATGTAAGGATGCTTTTTCCTTTAAGAGCGACTGGAAAAAAAGACAAGGTGCCAGAAAGGATTGGCAATGTCTTTCCTTGGCGGCAATGTGTGACGTGGCAGCAGTTCAGCTGATGGTTAATCACAGTGTGATTGAGCTTGAGTTTATTTAACTACAATTAATTATGCTCCTAGGCCTAACACTAGTAACTTTTATTCTGTATAGGAGATTGCTAGCTTGCTTTGTGTTAGGTTTTTTCTTTTTAACGTAGTGAAGCTTTGGGTAGTACCATCCCTCGTTGTTTATGTAACTCTGATTTTTGCTGTTATTAAATCCTAGAAGAAGATAACACTAACCTGGTGTTCCAAACACAGTTTGAAGCAGAGTCCTGGCAGTGCCCATATATAGAGCTGTTTCAGATGTACATGTGTATACAAGATGATGACCTAATAGATGCTCTTTATGAGGAGTTCCTATTGGAAACATCCACAAAAAATAAAGTGGCTGTAGCACCTCCTTTCCATTTACCCATCCAGATTCTCTCACCACACTGAAGCAGGAGCGTGTTGTGTAGAGTGTTTTTTTTGTTAGTTTTTTTTTTTAATAATCCACCTGTAACCTCTGGATGGGGAAGAACATTCTCATGCTTAAAAACAATTCTTTTGTAAGAAGCTGCCAGATACTACTTTTTCTGATTTTTTAATTCCTGTTACAATGCTAACAGACTTCTTGCAAGCTCCGGAGCTATGACCACCAGAAACTGACAGAGAAGCTGATATCAAGCGATCGTACATAGTGCCAGTACTTAACGGGAATAAACAGAACCTGTCCAGGCATCAGAATACAGGACTGAAACGCAGCCTTTCTGAAATTGGGAAACTTAACAAAGTCAGGATCTTCCACATCAACCTATAAAAAAAAACCCCAAAACAATAATCAGTAGAATGTCTTTACTCAAATACGATTTGATGAAGTAACATTACTGGTATTAAAGTTTCAGGCAACTGTTTACCTGGCTGGTGTTGTGAAGAATTTGGCTTTCGTGTGGGTACAGGTTTTCTGAATCTTGTGGTGAATACAGACGGATATACTTTCTTCCAAATACCTGAATATATTTATTTATATTTTTTATATATTTATATATTTATATATTTATATTTACATATATTTATGGCATTTAACAGTAAAATACACCTGATTACAAGAAACATTATTATCCGTTAGTAATACACAGACACTGCTGTAATAAAAACCTAAATCAGACTACTGGAATTCAAGTACCTGTTCCCTTGGAGCAGATAAGAATTTAAAACACCAGGAAATGCCTTGAACCAAATTATTTTAAATACAAAGTTTAAGGCATCCAATTTGTACAATGTTATTTGGGCTCTACATAGCTGGAAAGTAATTAGAAGAACTGAGAATAAGGTAGAGTCTTCAGTGCAGTTCACATCAGCAGGCAGAGGTACCCGCACAGAGGGACTGCTAAGCTTCCATACACCCCTTTAGCTCTTATTTCTGTGCTGTCACTAAATCAGTTCCTTCGCTGGAGTGCTCAACTGGAAGACCAGAATTCATAAGACAAGTGGCCTGAGTGACCTGAATGCTACACTGAACTGCAAGTCGTCGGTGCCTAGAATGAAGTGGCAGAGCAAACAAGTGTCAAGGCTGATTCCTGCAGATACCCATGGAATGCCCGCAGAAAGCACGGGTGAATGTTCATGCTGCTTGTGCCAGGACTTACAATTTCTTCAAGGGCAGGGCATGATCGTATTTGTTTCCAACTATCACATTAAAGGGTAAGTCAGTACTTGGACTAACCGCAGTATCCTGGACTGGCATGCTACCGAACTATTCCTAACCAAGCTGCTTTTCCTCTGACATCCCTTCCTATATAATAGAATAGGATTTCCTGAAATCTTCCCAACACCCAAATTGTAATGCTGCATGTTTCTTCAAGGACAGCACATTAACATAGTCTAAAGGCTGGACAAGCATCAGTGTATTCCTGCCCTGTCCTACTCTTCACTATTACTGGTTTAACTACTAGAGCGTTGATCTCAGTAACCATCGCTGTCCAGCTGTCCACGTTTTTAGGATGCCTTTCATACGCCAAAGGGATTATAGATATTAATTAGCTGTCTAAAGAACCAAGTGCTGAGTGATATTTTTGGTGATTTATGGGAGTAAAGAAAACGTTCGTTATTGCTCCAACAGCACGTTTTCTGAATCCTTGAATTGTTTTGGGGTGGGTGTTACCTGGAATGCCAGGAACTATTAACAGCTCCTTCCTCCACTTGCCTTGCTGGGTTACGGCCTCGCCTATTGGAAGGCTGAACACACGAGTTCGTGGGCAGGAGCCCGCATCTCCAGATACCGGTTTCCTCATTAATGGAAACACTGTGATCTCCGCAGCAGCTGCCGCCCAGCCAGTAGGGCCCATTCCACGTTGTTACTTGTACTTGTGCCTTCCTGTACTCCACAGCCACAGCTTAAATGGCATCAAGAGGCAGGGCAGTTTTAACTGAAATTGAAAACTGCCAGATCGCCTGCTGCTCAAATTACAAAGACTCTTTTACAGAACTGGCAGATAATCTCCCATTCTTCAGGCAGAACAACAGTTCTGAAGTTTGTAAGGGAAGTATCTTTCTCTTCCCAGTCCAACAACTCCTATAATGGACTTGCACCCCAAAAAATTCCCCTCAAGCTTTACATAGCATCTATAGTAGGATATTTCACCTTCAGAATGCAGGGGGTGTGTGTATATCTTTATCTCAGGTGGGTCAGTGGAGAGAAGAAATACAATACATGGATAATTGCACAGCAGTTGTAAAAAACCCCTTTAGGAATGCCAGAATTACACCTCAGTTCCCAGTGAAAATACAGGTTAGCAAGATGGAACTGTTTGGGACAGGGGAACTAAGGTTCAACCCATAAACAAGTGCAAGTAGAAAGTATTCAGTGTCATGAACCTGCTGGAAGATGTTTCAAAGTGTAAGGCATATTTTCTTTAAAGAGCCTGATGGGATGGAGGAAGAAACAGCAATCTCCTTCCAGTAAGCAAAAAAAACCCTTGATGTTTGAAGAAGTACAGTTGTCAACTGCTTGGACCAGGAATACATCTTTGGCCTTGCATAGTGCTTACCACAAAGGGCCCCAGTACTTTACTGTGTTACTCTGCACTAAAAGTAGTCATCAAGAAGCCTACCAACAGTAACTCACTTAACAATGAGGGCACAGTACAAATATTACTTCATCTGACCCTCAATGCATGCACAAATAGACACTTCACTGGGTAACCTGAAGTGGATTAAAGTATGCACCTAAGTCTACCCCAAAATCTTATTGTTCCAGAAAAGAAAGTTCTTGGTACACTACAACAGGATCCAGGTTCTTCCTAACTCTGGTACAAATCCTTTGTGTGACCTTGGAGCACCTGCTTCTTGTGATTTCCATTTATCATCTGTAAAATGAGGGTAAGTAATGGTCTATTTCAATGAGGAATACTTGGGGCCTACAAGATTATGTTGAGTACTAACTTGCAGCAACAGAACAGCAAAATAATACCTGCATATTCTCTGTCCTTCGATCTTTCATCACGTTGTCTGCTACCCTTGTATCTACCACTTACATACCATAAGCACTTTTTCTAGCTATAGCATTAACGGCATGTGTAGAGTAAACGGAGTACAGACCTGGGCTAAAAAATTTTGCTGGGGATCCTGATGAAGAGGTGAGATGGTGCCTTCTGGACCAAACCAAGCATTGACGGTGATCTCATCTTCTTCCCCTTCCCCCAGGCAGCAGTAGTCAGGGATACTGATATCCTCTTTCAATTCTGGGATCTACTCCCATAAAGAAATAAACATTAAAAAGGGCATGTGCTGACTTGGCAAAGGCATGTAATTCACAGAACAGAGGCAGGAGAGAAGCAGCTGAACTGCTAGGAATTTGCAGGAAATGTCCTCACACTTTCCATCCTAGCAAGCAGATTCTGATCGAAGGAGAGGCAGGAGAAAGAAAGGGGTTTCTCGTTCTTCAGGGACCCTTTGCTTTACTAGAATCCAGAGAAGCCCACAAGAATAAGTAGGTTTGCTGTTCATGGAAAAAGAGCAGCTGATCTTTTAAAAACTAAGCTTGCTTCTCTGTGAGATTCCTTTTCACAACTCCCACCAACCTTATCTCTGGTTAACTGGAATGACGTTTCAGAATATGGCGAACGTATCACCACTGAAGACTGCTTCCTGTCCAAATCTCTTCCCTGACTTACCTATTCTTTGGGTAAATGCTGCTTTCCAGGTGATATCCCTGTAAGTATATGCTACGTTGTACCGAAACAGCACCAAGGTTGACTGCCTTCACCCCTGAAATGGTTCTGTTTCCGTGCCTTTCAGCCAAATGGAACAAACCCCTCCCTCTGTTCCTTCAAATGGTGGGAACAGAAACTTAAGAAATACTGTGAATTTTCCATATGCCCTTCCATCTAGGAGAGTTGACATCCTCAGGGCTGACTTCTGCTACAAAGGGAACACTTGACAGCAGAGAGACAAAAACATTCACTCAGTTTTACCTGATCAAAAAGCTGGTGCTGGGCAAGGTATCCTACACTGTTCTGAAATTACAGCAGAGAGAGAGAAAAAATGCATAGTGAAATACAGGGTAAGACTTCTCAGTCAGTTAATTTACTTATAGGTGAGTAGAATTTACTTTTGGTAACATCCATTTCCAATGTCCTATTTCAGACTACTAGAATTGTTTCAACAGTTGACTAGTACAAGGGGTCTTCTGAAATAGTAACCTACAGCTACAGTGAAATTGTAAGAGTTTAGCTATATCCCCACAATCAGCAAATTCTCTAGCTTCAGTTACTGGAAGAAGCCTAGCTATAATCCTACAGAGTCTCAACAGTTCGGTTGTCAATCCTGTGACAATGCTCTGCGCCTCTACAGCCAGACAGTGCTGGTACACAGACGAGTTCACTGTCACTCCCTGTAGCAGCCCAATATCCTATTCCAGGCTGTACCACAGACCAATTTGCAACGGCACGTGGTCCTTCCTGCCAGACTGGGAAACAGAAATGAGGGCTTCAGAGCCTCAGCTGTGAAAGTAAATGGACATTCAACTGCTAATCAACTTTTTATTTTTTTACCTGGTGGCACGTGAATTTGGATCTTGATCCTAGATCTCACTAGGCAGTTTAATAACCGAGAAGAACAAAACTGCTGGCTGAGGATCCCTTATCCTTAGACTCCACCATTCAGGCCTGTGCTGCAGAAGGTACCCACCTATTCATCAACTGCTGTAGATTTGATTATATATAAAAATCAAACGTAGCTATTGTTGCAACAACTATTTGTAGCTTCAGATCTTGAAAATATGTCAAACCTTTTAATAGAGTTGAGCTTATAGCGTACCTCGAGTGCTGTGGGCAGTGTTGGGCGCCGCAGGACATTGAGGGTATAAAGCTACTGGAGAGCGTCCCGAGGGGGCCACGGAGCTGGGGAAGGGTTTAGAGGGGAAACCGTACGAGGGGCGGCTGGAGTCCCTGGGTTTGTTCAGCTGGAGCAGAGGAGGCCGAGGGCAGCCTCATGGCGCTCTGCAGCCCCCTCCCGAGGGGAGGAGGAGGGGCAGGGCTGGTCTCTGCTCTCTGGTGACCAACGCCAGGCCCCGAGGGAACGGCAGGGAGATGTGCCGGGGGGGGTTAGGCTGGGCATTAGGAGAAGGTCCTTCCCCCCGAGGGTGGTGGAGCCCTGGCACAGGCTCCCCAGGGAGGCATCACGGCACCAGCCCGGCGATGTTCCAGAAGCACTTGGACAAGGCCCTCAGAGACATGGTGTGAATTTGGGGTGTCCTGGGCAGGGACGGGAGCTGGACTCGATGGTCCCTGTGGGTCGCTCCCAGCTCAGGGCATTCTGTGATTCTATGATACAACCTCTAGGCATGTTAGTTCTAAGCAGAAATTCTGTACCAATAACACACTGCTGTATTTGGAGATTAAACAGAATGAAAGTAACAGACCTCATTCACAATATACTGGTTGATGAAGTCACTGACAGTCATGAGCTTCTGAGACCACTCCTCATCTGTGTATCGGGTACCCAATTCCACGGGGACTGTGCGGCACCCTGCGACTTGACAAAAATAGTCCACACTGAAATAAAGAAAGTTCCATTACCCTTTTATACTGCTCTTCTTACTAACTTTGAATGTAAGGCAATCAATCAAAACAAATATTTTCTCTACTACCTTGAGTTTCTTCTCTCTAAAACCAACCAAACATAGACAAAAGGCAGCAGAAAAGGATCCACGCAGCAAGGAAACAAGCAGTCAAGTTTGTGTGTACATCATGCCACAATTGTCTGGTTTGTTTTGTTTTAAAACCTTGTTTACCTCAGTTAACTATTGCTTCCTTACCAGCTAAGATTTAAGCTGTTGGCCTCTCTTGACTAGGGAAGGCTAATCCCTTTGCTGCCTGCTGCCATGTTTGCTAAATAAAACGGTCTATCTTTTTATCATTAATGCTAGATCAACTGTCAGTGCCGAACTCTGTACGCAGGTGCCGGTAACATCCATCCTGGCTAAAGTCAGACGAAGTAATTTGATGGGCTGCGTACATCTCTCCATTGACAATGACATTAACTACATGGAGAAGTTCATCTATTTAAATGTCTGAAGCTAAGCAGTGGAGTACTTTCCCTCAAAAAAGAATAAAACCCATATGAAGTAACAAGTGTATTCACTCAATTTTAGCCTTGGCTGTGGAACAGAAGCAATTGCTCAAACTAGGTATGAGTGTTTTTTCCCCTTTTCTAAGGAATGATGAGCTTTATCTCACAAATCCTTGATTCTCAGTGTTGGAAACGTTGGCTCTGTTGCTTACGTTACACAAGCAGCACAATGTTATTTCTCCTGAATGGCAGGGTCTGAAACCCAACACTCAAACTCGACACTGAACAAACATCAGTGCTTGTACCTGTGAATGCAAGAGCCGATCATGCTCACTCACACATCTCTGAAATTCACTTTCCATTGCAATAATTATCAGCAAGTTCCGAGATGTGACCGTCACTGATCTGTGTTGATACAGACACGCTTGACGTGAGCAGCTCCCTGGAACAGTCCACAACGCACGCCCATTGCTCCTTTCCAGCTGAGCAACACACGGTGTCAGCAATTTGCCAGAGCGCTCCCCGGCGCGGCCCCGGGAGGCAGGGCTGAGGGCAGCCTCCCAGCGCGTCGGCCTTCCCAGAGCGCTCGCTGTGCACGGCTCTGCACGGCTTGATGCGCTTCCCTCATCTGTGGGGCGTCTGCAGAGCCAAGGCAACAGCACAGCAGGAAGGTGCTGCCAGCAATCCCTCCCAATGGTGCTTGTCTCTGTGAAGGTCTCTACTGCTCTAGCGAGCATCAAGAGCCCAACACAGAGAAGGATCCTCGCCCACTAGGACTGGGAATAAACTCTTTATTTCTCACCTCCACTTCTTCATACACGGCCAGTGGTCAATAATCCCCTCTAAGACCACAGGCTTCTGTGGAATTAGGTAGTTGTCTCTGAAATGCTCCAACGACGGGCAGCGAAGGTGCGGAAGCGCATCCTCCGGCTGGACACGAGGGGCTGGAGGGGGGTCAGTCCGCGCCCGCTGGAACAGAGACGCCGTCCTTCAGCAGCTGCCGGCGACGGCCTCCGCGGCCCGCGCCGGGCGGCTGCCGGAGGGGCCCCGGGCCGGCGGGTGCGGGACCGGACAGGGCGGAGGGAACCCGAGGGACGCCGGCCTCGCCCCGGCGGCGGGAGAACGGGGGAAGGCGGCGGGGCCGCGGGGTGCCGAGGGCGGGAGCGGGGCGGCGGGCCGTACCTTGGCGCTCCCCGCGGCGGCGGCGCGGCGCTTCCCGCGGGGCAGGTGCGCCTGCAGGACGCGGACGAGGCGGGCCAGGACGTCGTCCAGGACGGAGGCGCCCATGAGCAGCCCCATGTCGCAGAGGCGGACGGCGGGCGCCAGCGGGCCGCCGCCGGCGACCTCGGCCAGCGCCGCGAAGAGGCAGCCGTAGGCGTAGACCTGCCGCCAGGCCTTGCTGACCTCCCGCCACGGCCCCGCGTTCAGCCTCTCCCAGGAGTAGTCGCGCAGGACGTCGCCCAGGCGCCGCAGCGCCGCCGCCGCCGCCCCGGAAGGCCGGCCCGCCGCGCCGTAGAGCAGCCCGCGGGCCCGCCGCAGCAGCGGCAGCACGCAGTCCTCCACCTCGCCGCTCAGCGCCAAGGTCAGCCCCTCCTCGGTGCCGGGCAGCAGCGCCCGCACCTCTGCCCAGAGCGTGCCGTTCTCCGCGGGGCCGGCGGCCGGGCCCCCCGCACCGCCGGGCGCCGCCATAGCGGCGCGCCTCCGCCGGCTGCCGGCCTCCGCGGCGCGGCGCGGCGGCTCTCGGGGGCGGGCCTCGGGGGCGGAGCGGGCCGGGGCGGGCCTGCGCCGCGGGAGCGGAGCGCGGCGCCGCGCCGCGCCGCCTGTGCGCCTGCGGGGCCGGCGGGCTGCGGGGCCGGCGGCCTGCGGCCAGCCCCGCGCCCGCCCACGCGCGCCCCGCCCCTGCCCTCCCGTCCCCTCGCCGCCGCGGGCGGCCCTGCGGGGCAGCCGCTGGCTTCGGTCCCGGCTGCCCGGCGGAGGGGCGCGGGGCGCCCGTACCTCCTTCTCTGGCGCTGCCCCGCGGCTGCCGCCGGCAGCTGGTGCGGTGGCGGACCTGGGCTCTCTTTGCGCCGCTCCTCATGGCATTGTTCGGACACATCTGGGCGGTCGCGGGTTTCTTGGCTGTGAGCCGGGGCTCCGGGGGCCGCTGATGGAAGGAGCCGCCCCGCCCGCCCGGGCCGTTCTTTCTCGAGTCGGTGCCGTTATGCTGCCAGGAGCCTTCGTGCAGCTGCGTGACGAACTGGAATGGCAACCCCGACTGCGTGAATACTCATTTTCTTAGGGTAGTTTTAGCCTAGATCAGTCTCGTCACCTGGTTCAGTCGCGTAACTGTGTGTGCTTTTACAGATGTAAAGAAGGGGGCGATGGGGGCTTTGAGTGGGTGAAGAAAGTGGAGCGATTCCTTCCGGTGGCGTTGCTGGTGTTTTTCTGGGTTAAAGACTCTGTGAGACTAGCCCAGGTCTCCGTGAGCAGTGAATTATCACCAAAACTCAGTCTAGATACTGTCATCTGCGCCCTTGACTAGCAAGTTTACTGAATTTAGTAATTGTATGGTTGACTCAGCAGTTTGCATTGACGGGCAATGCAGAAATCCAGTCCAGTTGTCTTTCTGCTGTAGCTTACGTGCTAACCATACCGTGACAGTACAAGGAGGATAGCTGTCTCACTTCAGAAATCATTCTGTTCCGAAAGTGGGACAGCTATTAACAGGTAGATGGCTCTTGGAAGGCTGGGAGATACTCTAATCAGTGTTGATCTTAAGTATTAGCCTATCTGGGACCTTGCATGCTGCCTGAGTAACGTGAGAGGAACCGAGACACGTCAGGGATGAACGCTGCTGTGAGGCAATGTCCTTTTGGTGGTTTTAGTCTGGGCTTAAGATGTGCTGCCCATATGGAATATGCACCTCGATATTTGGACACGTTTTGCATGGCATCTTTCAGCCCCAGCTTGCTTGGGTAATGTGCCCTGAACCTGTTCTCAGTACTTAATATTTGACTGCAAAGAAGATATTATTTTACTTAAAATTCAGCAACTCTCAGGAATGTCTTAACATCACGAACCAAAACCTAAAGCAACATAACAAGAAATGAGGAGTTTGTAACTCGTGAAGAGTTTTAAGTATCACTTGTTTGGGGTTAAAATCTTCAGACTTCATGCAAAAATCTTGCATTTACAGTTAAAAGCATCACCTTTCATACTGAGGGAACGCTCATTCTTCTTTGTCCCACACTCAGTCACTAGTGCTTTTGGGGAAAAAAAGAGTTGATCTGAGTCCTCCGATTGCTGCTGCTGCTGCTTGTGACTCTCCTCTACCCCATTCCCCAGCTGTCTTGTTTGAATGACTTCCTCTTCTGTCACACTTCAGACTTGCTGCATTGGCTTATCGTGCTGGCCCATCTCTCCTCTGTCTGTCTTTCTCTTGGCACCTTAAATTCATCCTGTGACTGTGTGATTTTAGCACCTTCATCTAGAATTTTTTCCTCCTTGATTGCTAAATGTTAATATATGCTGATATGGGAGAAAGTATTTAACTGGCAAGGAAAGCTTCTTGTTAGACCTTGTGTTCAGTATTTGTAATTTGTGATGCTAGCATTGCTGGTCTTGTGCTTATGGACTGTCCAATTTTTATTGCCATTTATATTAACTTATTCCTCCTTAAGCTGATTAATACAACTCTTGCTAAATCACAGTTTTCCCAGTTTGAATATTAGGAATATTTTCACAAATCACATTTTGAAAATTTGGGTTTTCTTTCTGGTATTTTAGGTAACACCAAGTTCTGAACACGTAATCTCTCGCACAGTGGTGGGTCATTAAGGCCATGATAGGCTTTGTCAGTTTTACTGTAGGTGAAGAATCAATTGGGATTAAATTTTAGGTTTTGGGTATTCAGGGAGGTTCAGCATTCCTCTTTGAGCATACACCAGAAGACAGTTATTTCTGGTGTCGTGTTTTGGTGCGACGGTTTGAATGCTGATGTAGTAACAATAGTCTTGAAAGGGCTGAGCTGTATATCTGCTAAGCTAATAAAGATGGGTTTTCAGGTGTGTATTAAGTCTTGTGTGTTTGGCCTTTAGTCTAGGAGGAAAATCCACTAACATATCATAACATTGTACCACATCTTAGCAATTGGATTGAAATTGTCTTTATTGGAAAAAAAAATTCCAACAAATTTGCCAAAGCTGAATTGGGAAGTTTTGTTATCAGAGCAATTATCCTTGCAGTACACGCGTACTAGCTTTGAAATGTCTGTAGACTAATGCAGATATTTTCCTGTTGTGAGCTGCCTGACCAAGGAAGTGGGTGACTTCAGTGCTGGCCATTTTCATTCTGAGTCCTCAAGGCATAATTTAATTCCTGCTGCCAACAAAGATTGTTGTTGTCTATGTAACCTGCAGAAATTGATGTGAAAAAGAGTCCCATTTACCTGTGGATTAT
Source organism: Phalacrocorax carbo (assembly GCF_963921805.1). Classification (NCBI taxonomy): domain Eukaryota; kingdom Metazoa; phylum Chordata; class Aves; order Suliformes; family Phalacrocoracidae; genus Phalacrocorax; species Phalacrocorax carbo. The sequence goes on from NC_087522.1 coordinate 385,569, forward strand.
GCCACCATCACTAAAACTCATGCTGCTTTATCAGAAGTAATTTTTTTAAAGATTTTGGCAGCCAAACTGCCTAACGTTGCAGAAAGAAGCCCCTTTTAAATCATGGAGGAAAAGTTGCTACCGGGATTTTTTTCCTTGCTGCTTCCTGTGATATAGTCTGCAAAGCACTTTTTGTTCTCTTTTCTATTCTGTGTATTTTTTAAATATGCTCCATCCAGGCAGCTCACTTCCTTGTACCACTGACATTCAGAAAGAAACTACCTATTTAAAAAAACCCAAATAAACAGACACATAATTAAGAGAGATAATAAAGACTGGTAAACCATACATATTTCTCTCTTCTGTTTAGAGCCATAGATTCCGGGATCCTTGGTTACCTGATGTTACCTTGTCTGCTGCTGGTGGAAAAGTGATTAGTTACACCAAATATTAAAAAAAAATGCTCTCTATCTTACCTTTGTCTTCACTGGAAAGAGCAGGTGTTTGTCCTGTTCAGAATTTAATGATTTATTTGTATTAATAGTCTCTTTTATAACACTCTTTCCTCATTGACTAATCTGAATTAATGAAAAAAGTCCTGCAATTGTTTTTGGATTTGATTAAAATGACATCAAGAGACATGCTCAGTGATTCACCACTTGAGTCCCAGGCAGGACATTTTTACTAGGTGGATCAATTTTTAAAATGACAGAATCTGCTTGCTTGTACACATTTATTTATGATTCTTCCCCAGGCGAGTGTAGCAGGAGTCTGGTGAGTAATAACCAGCTGTTGGAATTAGCAAATAGGGAAAGCAGTTGTTTGATCTGTGGAGGAGTGTGGGAGCCAAGGCCAGAAGTAATAAAAACTAAACAGATACCCCAAGTATATAAACCTAAGTAGGAACTTGTAAATTACTTGCACTGCTGATGGGCAAAATAGTGTCAGATGAGTTGACTTTGTCTGTAGTTTTTATTAAAGATGAAAGCCTCTCCACTACCCCATCGCATACAGCCATGCCAGGGAGTTTCTGCAAAGTGAGAGAAAGCTGTTTAGTTTGATGTTGGTGCTCTGAGGGCCTCCCTGCAGGACTTTTGTCCAGCTGGTGTGCTGCTGAGGGCACGTGAAGCTCTGCCACATCAGGGTTACTGTCTCCATGCTGGTAATGACTGCTGCTTACGATTGTGGTGCTCCCCTGAGATGACAGCAATCAGTTCCCCTCCTGCCGTCTGCATCAGGAAGATGCTCCCATGGTTGACCTGGGTGGTGCGTGCTGTTACTGGCCATCGCAGCAGAGAAGTGCTGGTGAGCCTTAGCGGTGGCCCTCTCTGCCTGGGGCAGGGATGAGGGAAGGGGGAAGGCTGGTATGGTTGCTGCCCTGCCATGCATGCCTTAGGGTAAGAAGGCTGCTTCTGCTTCCAGGAGTGGGTGGCTGGTACCTTCCATGAGCATTATACTCATTTAACACCCACCTCCACCTCCCCACAAAGGAAAAATAAGGGGGGGGGGGGGGAGTGAAAATGGGAGGTAATAAGCCGTCTGGTCCTTAGATGGGTGTGTAAATTGATGATTGCCATGACAGTGTGTGTTATCATGGCTGACTCTGTTTTTGAGTTACAGGGGATGAATGGTTGTCTCTTCCTCTGCAAGAACAAAAGTCTGAGCACATAAGACTTTAAAGACTGTGGATGTCTTTCCTGGCTGCTTTTCCTGCTCCTGTGGACAGGAGATGAATGATTCTGATTAATAAACGTACAGAATTAATTGTTATCCAAGAGTTATTTTCCTTGAATAATCAAGGTCTTCCTGCTCGAGAGTGACACAGCCATGCATTTTGATTGTATCTTGGAGTCGAGTGTAATTGTACAGCAAGAGTGTAATGACGGATATGTCTTTATCAACCTGTTCCCTGCATTGTGTTTTTATCACTGCCATCTGCTCTGCCGAGAGTGGCAGCTGCCAGGTCTCACAAATAGCGCTGTCATGTACTTTCATGTAGAACAACATATTGTCATAATTTCTCTGATATTACTAGATGGAATAACTTTAAGTGAGTTAAGGTGACATTTTGCATGGCACTTTGGAATGCATTTCATTGCAGTGTGTGTAGGACACACAGTGTTCTTTCGGGAGCAGGCTATAACAGCACACCCAGTTCTACTTTCAGAAATCACTGGAAAACGCTTATTTTTCCAAAAATATTATGTAACATCCATCTGGGACATATGTGTCAGTGCTGAGATGCAACTGAAACATAGTCAGTATTAGCATTGCTTACATATGTAGCCTTAGTTACCTTTGCTGGATGGAAATTATGTAAGTTAGACTATTTTTAAAATTTAGTTATTTCTTTTTTTTTGCTTATATCAACTTGAATCTCCTTCATATTTGCAAACATGTTCAGACAGCTCCTTCAACATTAAAAGAAACAAAAAATCTTTACAACAAATCTTTAAAAAAATCTTTATAGCAGTTGGTATTCTTCCTGTTGTGTCAGCTGGACCCTAGGTAGGAGATTTAATTTTAAACTAGGCCAGATTCCACTAGGTGTCCAGCCTAAGACGATCCTTTGGGCTCTCTTGAGTTGTTTTGAGAGAGAGGGGTCCATCCCAGCCTGAGATGGGATACTTAGGGTAGGCAAGCAAGTGGAATAAATTGCTCTCTGGGGATGCCTGTTTCTGTCCTCAGGCTGCAGAAGGAAGCTAAAGGACTAGCTTAGATGACCTTCTTGCCTTTTCGGCAGACAAGTGTAGGTGAGGTGAACCACATACTGAACGTATGCCAACATGTCCTCTTGTTCCGAGTGCCTGCCAAAATCTTGCTTGTGCACCAAGTCTAGGAAGATATTTGGTGTAATCCGCCTTCATGGAGATGCCTCTCCTTGAAGGAAATGAGGCGCATCCTCTTTTATATATCCAGCTCATTCTTTTGGGTGTGTACTTGGAGCAGGTGTACAGGTAGTCCCAGTGATTTCTAGAGCAAGTGGCTGGCTGGAAATACTTAGAAGGAAAACGGATTTGGGATTTTTCTTCTTGCTAATGAGCATGATGAGAAACAGCCTTTCTGATATGGCAAAAAACCCTTCTGTGATAAAGAAGGTGGAATATTTATTCTTGATTCTTGTGTCATTTTCAAGTGCAGTAGGATGTAAAATGCTGGACTGCTGATCAGCAATATAAAGGATGGAGGCAAAGCGACAGCTTGCTTGCTAGCGGCCTGTTGGGAATGGTGTGTTGGGTGGAAAGCTTTTCTGACAGAAGCGTGGAAGAAAGCCGTGGCATGGCTCCTTTACTTTTCTCTGCGTCATCCGAATGGATGTGTAGCTTTGGCACTCCATTGCTAGCCGAGCAGAGGCCATTTGAGTTGTGCATGGTGTTCTCCCAGTGGCGACCAGAAGATCGGGCCAGAGAAAAGTCTCTTGGCATTTCAATGAAGTCGTACACTCTAGAGATGTTAAGTCAAGCCTGTCGTGCCAGTAGTACATTTCAAGACCTGATAAAGGCTCCTGGCACTGTGCTGATCTTGAGGACACACCAGATCACCTCTTTATCCTAAGGGTAGGGAAGTGGCATTTTCATTCACCACACTTTATATATATCTACGTACTTCAAGAGGAAGCATATATATATATATATGTATATATTTAAACTTTTTTTCCTCCTCCCAAGATTTACAAATCTCATTTAAAACTTCTGTTTGATTTATCTCCCCTGAATAGGGCTGTAAATGCTGCATGAATTTGTTTTTGTGCTCTGTTTTAAGTGTATTTAGAAGTATACACAGTTATTTGTGTTCATACATCACATTCTTATTAATGAGCACACTATAATTGTTGGTTGTATTGACTTTTGTTTCTGTGGTTGTTTTTAAAAGGTATTTTAAAGGCTTTGCTGTAGTTTGCATGTGCTTCAGAAATTAAATTTAGTCTGTGATTTTATTACCCTTTTTATTTAATTTATCTTAACTGTTGCTTTCATGCTGTGAACCAGCTGTTGACTTTGAAAAAACATTGTTCAATTTGAAAGGAGCATTTTAAAGCTTAATGTAATGGCTGTAAGTAATCACTACAGCAATTATATTCTCTGGTGTTGTGTGTCACTATAATAATATTGGAGGTTGTGAGAAAATGCTGGAGAGAAACACGTCAAGCTCAGACTTCTCCGTTTTGCCCATGATGCCCAGCATCTCTCTGTTTCCTATGTAGCTCAGCGTCACTGCTTGAATTGTGGCAGAAAAAAAGAAGCTCCCCTCTGCTGTGGCTCTGTGTGCCCAGCAGGAATTGGGGGCTGCTTCTGAGCATTGCTCTCTGTCATTCTTCTCACACTGGACAGTTTTTGTCTTTTCCCATACGGGCAGGTTGTAGATGGATGCTTGCTGCAGTGGCAGAAGCCGTGGCTGCTCTGCTGCCTCCTCCTGACTAGTTCCAAGATGTCACACTTGATATAGAGTGGCATTTTGGTTTTGACTCTTCTTGAGCAGCTGTGTACCCACCTTGTACGGTGCTGGTGGTAGCAAAGCTCCTTACAGAGCATTCGGAGAGGCTGGGCGTCCTGCACAGTCAGGTCATGCTCCTGTTGTGCTCCGGATATGAGCAGCTACTTGCCGTGGTGAGGAGAATTAATAGAAAGTTAAGGTTGTGCTTTTATCCACATTCTGTGAATGAAAATCCTCTGTTTATCTGTGAGCAACTCTAGTTCAAGCAGGCTGGAGCTCTTGGGGAAGAGAACTTTCTGGGTCACTGCAGTGAGGATAAGAGAAGCAGCATGCACTCTGGATCCCTTCATGTTATAACAAACCATGAAAATGCTGTGCAGCTTCCTCTGCCCTGGAAATTCTCTCCATAATGATTTTACAATGAATGTGATATGCATTATTGTGGGAGTGGGTTAAGTTTCACGAGTCACCCAGCTACACTTTACACACATCTTGTGTGTGGAAACTGCGGGCTATGATGGTGCTCTAAAAAAGGAGTCCACCAGATTGCACAACTGTGCAGCCCCTTCTCTGTTTTTGCCAGTGTGTGTTGCACGGGAGGTTCAAACCACGTACCAAGCTAAACCATCAGTTCCCGTTAACAGCTTTATGAAGCAATAATGCAGCTGGGGAAGACCCAGTAGGAAGCTCAGATTCAGCAATACACTAAGCCTTCCCCAAGTTTACTTCATAGCAAGATCCTTCAGAATAAGGATCTAATGACAGCAAGATCTGAGCCAATGCAGTGTAGTGACAATGACAGGAAGGGCAAACGTGCAGGGAGCTAGAGGCATTGAGAGCTTGGGACAAACGGGAGACCAGGCTAACTGCTAAGGCAGAACTGCTGGTGTTTGGTTGCTGTTGTTTGAAAGGAAGGATAGATGATGCATTTGGGAGTGTGTTTTGTGATGGCACTTGTAATGGATGGTAGTCATGGTGACACAATCAGGATGATCCTCTCCTAAGAGGTAGTCCTGCTTTGGCATGGTAACACTCAGCTAGAATGACCGGTACTTTACCTTAAAAGAAAAAAGCAAGACTAACATGAGAGTGAAAGCATACCCACGTGTATCTGTGTGTGCAGTATGCAGCTGTATGATATCTCCAGCAAAATGAACTTTGATGTAGTTTCCCATTTCTCCACCTGTGTATAGTGCACAGGAAATCAAAAGCACTTACACCGATCGAAGTGTGCTTCAGAGATCAGGTGTATCCCTTCCAGACCACTGTGGTAGAAGCTGGCTGCTGCCCATGGATTTGGCACAACGGGACAGAGACAGAGTCCTCGTTGTGACAAAGGCAATATGGCATGTGAATTACGTTATATACTTATATGTATGTATAAATTAGACGTTCAAAGAAGGTAACTGCTGGGATGGAGGCAGACATGGAACAGCATGTTCTGGAAAGTTAAAAGCTTAGCCAGCATCCCAAGGTATTTTTTAATGTAGCAGGATGAAATTCCTTTGGGTGCAGCAAATGAGATACATAAAGTGTAATGCCCTGTGAAATCACAAAGAGCCACTTTCAACAGATGGAAAAAACAACTTTAATACAAAACCAAAAATTGATAGACTCTGCCTTAGATAATCCAAATATCGGGTTACACTTTAACAGTATCCATTACTGTCTATGAAGTATATTTCAGTTGTTAAATGCAGTTGCTGGTTTGTCACTATATAGAATTTAAAGTGATTAATCCTATATTCTTCTGTCGTCTTCACTCTAAGAAATTAAACAAAGTCTGTGACAAATGGCTCCCAAGTTACACATGCTCTTTCGGCCCGCTGCCTGCTGCATCCGTGCCGCTATTCTGAGTGTGGAACTGAACCCCTTGTTCTGAGGCTGGTTGTAGCAGTCCCTGTGACAGGGCGTGTTAAGAGCTGTGAGTGGACACAGATGAACAGCCCATTGCCAATGGCAGAGCTGCGGACCGGCAACCAAGAGCCGGGGAGCTTTCCTGTGCCCATGGAGAAGGAGCACCATCATGCAAATGGGATGAGAGTGCTCACCTTCTCCACATTGCACCACCTCTGACCTTTCTGATGTACACCTCTGCAGTGGGGACACCTCTCCCAGCTGCCCTGTCTGCTCAGTGCAGCTTCAGGCAGGATTTCATGGGAATGTTTGGTTGAATATTCCCAGGGTATGTCAGCACTACCACTTGGGAAAACTCCCTGTGCACCAGTCATCGTAACCGAATCAGGGAAAACCTGGGGACAGCATGGGGTGCAGGAGGAATCGGTGCCTTGTTCTTTTAGGAATGCATGAAGTCAGTAGCACGTGAGTAAATGTGACACACTGAAGAGACCTAGGACTCCTGTGGAGAAAGGCATGTCTCTCAAATCTCTTGGAGTTCTGTGGAGGAGGGAGCAAACATGGGGCAGAAGAACTAGATTTATATATTCCACTTGGATTTCCAAAAAGAATTCAGCAAGGTCTCTTGTGAAGGACTTCTAAATAAAGCAAGCAGCTAGGGGATGAGAGGACAGGTCCCCAGATGGACACATAACTTAAAAAGTGTATAGGAGTAAAATGGCCAGTTTTCACGGTGAAGGGAGGTCACCCAAGGAACCCTGTGGGGATCCGTGCTTCAGCTGATCAACATACACACAGTCTGGAGAAAAAGATGAATGATGACTATTTTTTCTGGGAATTCTCAGCTATTCAAGGTAGTAAAAATAGGGAGTTCACTACAGAGCGCTGTGGAAACTCTTCTGTGTAGTGAGTGAGTGACCTGATGTAACTCAGTGTACAGAAATAGAAAGTGATGAGCTGAAGGAAGAGCAATCCTAATGTTGTGTATACAGTGATGAGTACAGAGGTGATTGTTAAGTCATGAATGAGACCTGGGGTTGTAATAATTACTTACAGGGAAATGCTGGCGTAGAACTCAGACATAAGAATGAGTAAACTGTTAGAAGTTTTTGGAGAAGGAACAAAGCAGGTAACAGGATTATGTCCTTGCATAAATTCCTGGTGTTGCACACCTTGAATACGCTATGCAGCGCTGTTCCCCCATTTCAGAAAGCAAAAAATTGAACTAAAAATGTTAGACAAGAGAGACGAAGATGATCAGAGATCCGGAATGGCTTCTTTATGAGGAGAGCCTTGCCTTGGGAAAGAGACAATTAAATGGAATATATGTGTATAGAATCACATGGGATAGGGAGGATGAGAAAGGTATGATTGTTCACTGCCTCTGATCATGAAGGAGCTGAGGGTGGAAGGAAGGACATGACAATACATATGTGAAACTGAAAGAAAAAAAGAAGGGGACATACTTATTCACACTGTGTGTGCTGGAGCTGTGGAACTCGTTGTGCCCAGGTGTTGTAGGTGGTAAAAGTTTCAAAAAGTGAAAGCATAAAATTGTGGAAGAAAAATCCATCTGTGAATATTAAATACCAAAGAGCCACCCCACTCTGACTGGGAGAGTTTCCAAACTGTATGCACATCACCAGATGTTGCGGATGTGCTGCTATGCGCTTTTCCTAATTCTTATATTCTTCTCTAGACATTCTTCTCCTGTCTGCTGCCAAAAGCAGGATCTTGGGCTGAAGGGACTTTAGGTTTGAACTCGTGGCCACTTTTACATGTCTATATTATCCTAATTTTGACACATTTTAGGTAAGAAATTACGTACGATGTAGGTTTACACCTAGAGCCAAATTTTTTTTACTGTTGTTTTATTTACCTCTAAAATTTGCCTCTGGCTCATCAGAGATAACTGCAACCTTAGGCTGCGATGTGTTTGGTTCTTGCAGTGAAAGTTGTATTGCCAGCAGTGGAACCCAGATCTAAAGACAGAAGAGAAGTGCCTGTTGTGTGGATGTCAGCTTCCACTGGAGATGGGCGAACCCCTGATCTGGTGGTGTTTTGCTGATTGATTGGGGTGGAGGAAGAAAGAGGACAAAGAGGTTCAGTCAGCATCTAGGATCCATTCTTGGTTCTCTGCGAGGCAGTCAGTGAGGCCCTGGGAATGTTTATGGAGGCTTCTGCACAGTGGGTGGTGATCTGAGTGTGTGCACTTTTTGGTGAGCATTCTTAATGCTTGTGCAAGGGGATAGCAGCCTGCTAGTACTGAGGAACCCAGATGATCAGGAGGTTGTGGCCTTTCTAGATGGAAATTTTGAACAGGTTAAAGCAGACACTGACTCCAGTCTCCACCATTCCCATTCTTCTGTACACATTCTTGCTCACCATGTAGCACAGGTGTCATGGGGGTAAGTACAGGGCTTCCTCTCACGCCATGGCTGTGTTGCTGTCAGGATGGAGCCAGCTCCCCAGCTTTTCTTCTGCAGGAGTCTTCCCGTTTACACGCCTGAAAAATAATTCCTGTGAATTTCATTAATCACAGTTTACATGGTAATAACCCTTGGAATATTTTTTATGGGTAAATAATGTGCATCCCCTGCTGGGAGGGGTTTCCAACATTCAGTTATTGCATAATCTACTTCCCATTAAATGATCAGAGAGTGAGACCAAAGGAAACTAACATCAGCGGGAATAATTAGCAGCTCATTTGTGCCTGGGGTGTTGATGTACCTTCTTAATGCTTGTTCAGAAGCCCCTGCAGTTAAGAATGGTGCAGTTTTTTGGTGCTGCCAAGCAAGTGCCACAGCAGGAGTGTCCGGTTGGCGGTGTGGTGCTGAGCGTGGGGACCTGGCTAGTTCTCTGTACAAGGAGCCTTATTCCCAGAGAAGTTCCATGTGAATGAGGCTGCTCAGCCCCTGGTACCTGACTGAGTCCAGTCCCTTTCCTCACTGCATGTCTAGCTGCGAGCTGTATTGCGAGGGTCCTGGGAATGCCTGGCTGCAAGATTTTGTTCAGTCCCTCTTCTCCTATCAATCAGGCAGGCTCAAAGCAGCTCCAGACAGTCACAAGTATATCACTTTCTTGTGAGACAGTGAGAAGGGGACTGTGATTGTCACCCAATACTTTTGACAGAAGAGGAGGTGAAATAGGCTTGCCTAGGGCTGCACAGTATGTGTGCAACAGAGTGGAGTCAGTCTGGAGTTCATGGGTCTGTTGCTGGGAGTTACTAGCCCCATGCTCCACTGCAGCCAGGCAAGCCCTTCGGCTGAACGGTGGTCCAGGAGCCCTCCCGTCAGCGCAGGCCTGGCTGAATGCCGCTGGAAAGGTGACATGCCAGCCTGGCTAGCAGCCACGTACATACGGACACAACATGCCCAGGGAGAGCTGCTCTGAAGTGAGGTGATGTCTGGCCGGGAAGTGCTTGCTCAGGAACACACTCCAGTCCCTGCACTGTGATTATCCTAAGCACCAGTGTATTTTTCCCAATTTACGTTTCTTTTTCCTCCCTTGTCTTTGCTATTTTTGCTTTTATTTAATGTTGTATTCTCTGTTGTAATTACTTCTTTAATCTGTAATGTTGCTGCCTGCCCAACTCCCCCAGCTCCTGGCCGCCTTCAGGACCAGCGCTGTAAACAAGTCATGGTGTCTCTCAACAGCAAGGTTCCTGCTGAAATAGCTCCCTAAATAAATAAAAGGCAAATTGGATATTGGAAAAGAACTTTAAATAACATCTGAATTCCTAGGGAACTATATCTTACGTCTCGGTTAGGGACAAATGGGTTCAACGTAAGTAATAATCCTCTGGAATGAAAAAATAAAGAAACACTGTTCACTGGCCTCTGTGGACTGGAATGAGAATAGACTTTGGTGATAAATAAAAGCAAAATGCAAAGATGTCCCTGGGTGGCAGATGGGAGCAAAAGATTTAAACATCATTGGACTATAAACACACGATCTCTGAAATGTGCTGTAGTTTGCCTTCAGATAGCTTTTTTGGATATGGTAGGTCTAGCTTTTTCCTCCTGTGTAATGGGAAGAAGCTGAAAGCCCTTTACCGAGACAGCATTACTGGCAGGCCTTTGCAGCACGTGCTAGACCATGACCCCCCTCAATGGAGTTGCACCTTTCAAACACAGCCTCATTGTGCTGAATTCTAGCTCTCAATGAAACGTAACTCTCTCAAGGACTTTCTGGTCTTTCCCCATACTGATGTAATGCTAAAATCCTCCCTGTTCCCACTTCATGTGATCTATTAATGTTTGCATTTTGGTTGCTGTATCCTTGTTGTTTGATACTCGCCCCTTGTCCACACCTACTTCGGGAGTTTATGACAGGACAAGCCCCAGAAAAGTGTGCGCATCTGCTCCTGGCAATCTTCCTCTCCCATGCGTGACATGCCCATCCTTTTTGTTCTGGGGCAACATATTCCTGTCACTGGGTGGACCAACTGCTTTGTCACGGGAAGCTTTGCTTCCTGAGCTATAAAGTCCTCTGTCGAAGTAGAATGCTGCCAGTGTTTCCAGACTCTGACTGTGATTTAGCAGCTGAGCTCACTGTGCTGTGGGTGTGATGGTATGTGCCGTCAGGGAATCCCGTGTGTGTTGTATCCACTGCATCAGAATGTGAAGCAGGGAGTATGAGTTCTGCTACCCTTCGTCTCCTTCTGTCTATTGACTCCCCCAGTTACTGGCAATGGGTATAGCTACTGCCACTACTGCCCTACTCTTCATCTTCCTTTGCATGTCCTGGGTACATCATCTTCCTGAAGAAAAGCTGATTGTTGCTCCTATAAGCCTGAGCTGAAGATGAATGTGTTTAGTGCTATAGAAAAAGCCAGTCCTTTTGAGAAGCACTTTATCTTTGCTAAAATGAAGTTCTTGGTGTGCCTGTTATGAAAACCAGTCCAAATTATTACCTGCCCAGCAGGGTTGTGCTGCACCCTGGTAATGATAATAGCTCCTGAAGAGGGCAGCATGGGTTAGCTGATGCTCCTTCATGTGGAATTATACTTTATATTCCAGACATGTCTAAGGCATAGCTAGTGAAATGTAAAAGAGCATTGAAGGAATTGGTAGTAAAACTCTTGGCTCTGTGATAAGATGCCTGGGCTGAGCAGACAGAGTTATCCCCATTCCTGTTACTACAGGAGAATATGCCTCTCACTAGCAGTCATGCTACCTGCCACAGGCTGCTATGAAATGCCTGGTGCCTGTGGGACCTGCTGGCAGGCTGGTCCGGCTCTGCTGTCCAGGGGACAGTGCAGGCACAGAGAGCACATGTAGGAAACCCCAGCTGCTCCTACATATTGGATGGATTTTGAGACTCCACAGTTGTGGACACGTTGTTGTTAATTGTTGAGCACTGATGTTGTACTCAGCTTTGTGGAATGTACGCGAAATAACAAAGTGAAAACACAAATCCCCTACACCAAGGAGCTTGTGCAATGGCAGGATATGAAGTACTTTTCCACTAAGAGGAAGACGCTGGGAGACCTAATGGAAGGGATCAGCTTAGTTAATGAATCCTGGGACTTCAGTGCCTGACTGTTTCACAGGTGATGAATGAACAGCTTTTCTCCTCGAAGCAGAAACTAGGATGGTCTTAAGCACACAACAAGCCTGGAAAATCACATGGAAGTACTTGTGACATCCACATTAATACCAGATGAAGTAATCGAGATTAATGTTCGTGGGAGTAATACCAGTGGGTATCACAATGATTAGACTATTACAATAATGAGTTTTCCAGGGAGGATGATGGCAGGTGATTTATATACTGTACAGGTATTTCTTCTGTGTATCGAGATGATAAGTGACACTGGCACTTCGCTGCAAGAAGCTGGGACTTTTCCTTATTCCTTATTTCCTTATTTTCCTTTTCCTGAAGTTGCCCAGAATGTGGCTCTCTTCTAACTAGTTGGTTGGCCCAAAAGATCCTGGACAGGAAGGGAGGGAGGGAGGGAGGGCTGAGCAGAGGAAAATGATGCTGGTGTTTCATTCCTTAACTGCTTGGAGAGAGCTGTTGTGAACCTAGCCCTGCGACATTTCCTGGCCCCGCTGGGAAGAATGAGGAGGACTCTGTCTGGAGATGTGAGGCAGGGACAGTTTTACAAGCACCAAAAGTACTCATAGGCAGTAAAGTGATGAAGGTCTAACTGCTGATTTATCACCAAGCTCTACCTTTCTGCTCTACAGGCATCAGCTGCTGTTTTCTGTTCTGGTATTCAGAGGAAATATATCCAGTGGAATATAAACCTCAGTGGTAAAGGCAGTTTCACATGGCATATATGTGCACGGTGTTTGGCCACAGAAGGCCATGATCTAACTGTGCTATGAGTCACTGTCATGCAATAGTGATTGAGCAGAAAAAATGAGGAACCTCAGGTAGTAAGAAAAGGTCGTTGCAGTTTTCCATGTACGGCATTTCATCCTTTGCCATTGTTTCTGTGTCTTCGCTCAGCACTGACTAATTGTTGCAGTTGAGGATACACAGTCACTTCTCCATAGTCTTTCCACCATCTCTGTAGGCTGGCACGAGATAAGGAGTTATGGTATCCTTGTGCAAAGCCTATTCTGCCAACATGTCAAATTGTTTGGATGAAATTTCTTCTTCCCTGGAACTGAAATCAGAGGGCAGGGAAGCTACGCAGTAGATTGTTGAGGATGTGAAAATGATGCAGTATTTGAAGCTCTCATGGTAGATACTGAAGCTCTTTTATTGATTTGTTGACAGAGTGACCAGGGCAGCAACAGCTGACATTCTTTTTTTCTCCTCTCTCCTCTCGAGTTGAGGCATACCCAGATCCTTTCTGGAGTCCCATTTTGGACTTTAGAAGCTATGTGGGTATCTGCGTGCCATCTGCAGCCTCGGTAGTTAAATACACAACTTTCTACATTTGATGCCCACTATGGGGAAGGTAACACAATATCACCAATATTCTCAGTTTTATAATCAATTTTAAAAAGTAAGTTAAACATTTGAATAATAATAATGATTTTCAGTGTAAGCCTGAAAAACTGAAAATAAGTTCAGAGCATTTTCAACATTGAATTTTCATTATGAGTATTTCAGCTGCTTCCATCACAGTGAGGATTGTTCATTTGTTCCTACTGCTCTGTGCTTTGCACACTAAGATCTGGGCAGCTAGTAAGTGGGAGAGTGCCATAGATGCTGAGCAAGCCGTGTTCGTTCTGATTCCTGCAGCAGGTTAAGGTTGAATAGTGAGTTAAAAAGCCAAGGCTGACACTGCTGCCTAAAAATTATGTGTAGTATGTTTAAGCTGTACTTGTTTTGGGGCAGAACGAGATCCGAGGCAGCATCGTTCAGGTGATAAAGTCCTGTGTGTCCTGTTGGTTTCACATTAAGAAATGACTTTGGGACAAGTTTCCAGATGAAAACAGTCAAAAAATTCCTGGGATTTTCCCATCAGTTTTTGTGATTCCTAAGCAGAGACAGCATCTTCTGCTACAGGAAAGAGCTCTGTGCTCTGCAGCGGGTTAATAGGCTCTTTTTTCTCTGGAAATGCTGTAAATCCTTTCCTGTCACCATAATCCTCAACCCTCAAGTGACAATGTGAGCTTGTTCGAGCCCTGCCCAGAAGAGAGGCTGAGGTTGTAATCTGGCAGAGAGACAGTGTCCTGAGCTAGAGCTGCTTGCCTACTCGCCCCTCCATCCGGGAACTGATACATGCACGAGGACTGAGCATGAGGTGATGGGACAGGTACGACCTCGTGATGGTTGTGCTTCTTACTTCAGTGAATTCAAAGCAATCTACATGAACTGTTGGTTTGGAAGTGTTAGTTTGGAAATGTTTGTAACCCTAGGCACGTACACCTACGGTTAATGTGTTATCAGTGTTATACCAGAGAACTTTATAACGTGCCGCTTAGATACACAAACATATTTTTATGAAAAGTGCTCCCCATTGGTACTTCTGTTTTATTCTACAATTAAAACTTGGTAATATACATTAAAGCAAGCCTGTGCTGTGCTACGTTGCCACTTGAATGCTTAAATACCCCAGAGGTTCTTTTGCAGATTTGCTCAGGTGACCATGTCATCTTTATATGCAGCTCTGAGGCTCTCCTGGCCAGGTCCAGAATGGGAGGGAACGCAGACCAGACTTGATTACTAATTACCTGCATTCTGAACTTACTCTATCTGATGCTTGAATTCATCTGTTTTAAAAATTGTGATTAGAATTTGCAGATATCTCACTGATATGCAAATGCCAGGCTGGGAAGTAGCCTCACGCCCAAGGAGAGCTTCTGTGAGGTGGTTGTTCCCAGCAGAAGCAGGCCTCCTGTGACCACAGTGCGTTCTGAATATGTGACACTCGGTCTTGGCAGGCCTGGGGCTTGATACTGCCTTTTCGGAGAGATCTGTCTTTGCTTAACCTCCTTCCTAGTGCCTTCTGATCTGTGTTGCTGTATTGCAAAATGAATTGCCTGATTCAGTTCTAGATTAACTTGGTCTCTCCTTCACGATGTAGATTTACTAAGGATCTCTGCTGGGGAAATCAAATGGAGTGCTCTGGCGGGTGATAAAGACATCTGGGAATTTTTTGTGTCATCCTGCTGAAGCATGCTAGTTCTCTTGTCACCAGCTAAAGATCAAGATGCTGCATTCAGCTCATTTGTTTTGGAAGTAAAATAGGAATACCTGAACATTGCCAAGGCCTTTTTGTGGTGCTGGGCTAGCTCCACAGTGAGCAACCCCACAGACAAGAACGGAGTTGGTATGATTTACACCAGCTGTGAATCTAGTTCCCTGCACTCACTTTTTTTGTGCTCAGCACACTGGTAAGATGAGCGGTTGAGCTTTTGCTAGACAGTATGTCAAACTTGCTAATTTTGCTCAGTCTTGGATCAAAAGAGCAGCAGTACTGCCTAGAATCTGGAAATGGACAGTTCAATAATTTTGCCACTAGAACCCCATTAAGTAGAAAGGGAATTAAGTGATCTGTAAAGCAAGCTCCTGTTATGTCTGCCTTCTGTGCTGCTAGTTTGTCAGGCATGGACATTAGACAGCATTCATACAGGAATAAGTTATGCTCGCCTGCCCCTGGTTTGTGCCCCTGGGGTGAAATGACACTCCAGCACAGCTGGACTAACCGTGACACTCACAGTTTTTCTAGTTCAGCAGATTAAAGAAGAGTAAAGGAAGGGCATGTACAGTGATCATCTTAAAAGCAGCTGAGAAGGAGGTGATGGATACTGGGAGCACCAGGGTGTCCACTGGGGTCTCCACGAGCTCTGCCTTTGGAGGCCAACAAAGGAATTTCTGCCTGCCAGGGAAGAGGTTTGCCTCGGTCAGGACCTGCAGAGTTCTGGTTCCACTTCCCTATGTGAATTCACATTTTCTTCCAGGTAGTTAACTACATCCAGTGTCTTTGGGAGCGATTTTTGTAGCCTGTTTGTGTAGCAGAGCTCAGCTCCTGAATTACTGGCAGCTGCCTAAGTCACCGGCGCCAAGGGAGGAGAGGTTCTGCAGCCAGCAGAGCGGGTCAGGACCACGTGGGCAGGGCAACTACACGCTCCTCCTAAGAGGCAGAGGTAGTAAAGGCCGTGGCTCTGATCATAATGGCTGAGTAAGGCCGGGAGGCAAGATGAGGTCATCCAGCCAGTGAATGGTGAATGTCTTTGCTATATGTAATTGGCTTGTGGCTCCAAAGTGCCTCTTCTCTTCCATAAGCGCTGATGCTCTCATCTGCCCTCGACTCCTGATCCTTGCATCTTGCCCTTGCTGGCCTTCTGCTTTTGTTCTCTTTTTCAGCTAATCACTCTCTGTCTTCTGCCTCTTGATCCTGCTATGTAAAACACTGGCTGTACGTAATAAAATCAATGACATTTCTACTCAGATATGACATGTCAGACCAACCAGTGGAGCCTGAGCGAGGCAAAGGCAGCCTATAATTAACACCTCTTATGGAAGTGCAGCAAGGTTGTCTCACTGCAGAGGCACAAGGGCACGCCCTGTCCAGACAGGCTCTCTCCCTGGCACTTGGCTTGGCTTGCAGGGGCCAGAGTTTTGTTGCTGCACATCTTTCTTCGTAAGGAGATGCAGGGTAACAACTTCAGCTTGGTGTCAGCTGGCTGTTCTAAGGCAAACTACGGGGCAGGCGGCTTCCAGGTGTCCTCGGGAAGAGGTTGAGCGTAGCAGCTTAAGCCATCCACTTTTCAGAGTCAAACTAATCTTGTCCTATATGCTCCAAGCAGATTCTTCCCAGAGTGTTCAGACCCATGCAACCTTTTCAGCTGAAGACCTTGTCTATTTTCTGTCTGTTGTTATTTTCTAATAAGTTTTTCTGTAGATACAACATTATGCTAAGATAATTAAAGCAAATATTGGTTCTCGATACACAAATGAGTCTTTGCACGCAATAATTCTGATACAGAAGCTTTGAGATTTTATTAACCGTTAACATTAATGTGCAATCAAACATAACTTTTTTCCTACTAGTTAGATGTTCAGAGTTGTTAAATTTGGCTTTCCAGAGACGGTTGCCAGTATCATAATTGAACAGTTAACTAAATATATTAACGCAGTTTGCTTTGGTGTAATTAGAGACCTATGAAGTACATTTTAGCAAGTTGAAGGTGTTAGTACAGGCCCACACATTTGCACATTTTCAGCGTTGTAACGTTACCTAGGGGGCTGGCGTGGGGAAACCAGGGCCAACCCTTCCGGTATTCTTAGAACAAACCAAGGAATCACACCTGTTTTGCAGGGGTTGGTGGTGCAAGTTGTGCTTTAACTGCAAATAAAGTACTGAATGACTTAACCTGTGCAGGTTCCAACCACTTTGTAATCCATGTTGGAGAACTGTTGATTGGTTTAGAAGATGAACCCACCCGTGGGCCAAACTCATGGCTGGTGCAGTCCCTGCGTGCTCCCAGAGCGCAGAGCTGGCTGAAGCTGTGCCTGGCCGTGGCAGTGATGCAGAGCCAGTTTTGCATTGGAAGTAATTAGGCAGCAAGCTGCACGGCTGCCTTACGTGTTCCCCCAGCAGGGACTCACCTTCCCCAGTCTGGAGTAGTGCCACGTAACCCATGCTGTTTTCCTGCAGCCGGTTAAATGTGTTTGCTTTACATTGCATTTCCTCGGCAAGAACAGAAGAGCTCTAGATACATTTTAACGATAAACATAGGTTCAGGCTACTGCAGCAAATAAGACCACAGGAACTGTGAGCATTGTTAGTCTTCCTTATCTTGTAATTCAGTGGAAACTTGAAAAAAGTGTTAGTGTTAATTATAGGGCTGGGTCTGACTGCACAGTCAGCGCTCTGTGGAACCTCAGACATGGCACATCCACTCTGTGGGATGCAAAGGCTGATTAATTTGTGGGCCAGCTAGTTAGCTGGTTGGCCCTGACTGGTTGTTACCATCTCAGGGGTAAGAAATACTCCCAGACTTGTGAGCAGACCAGCACCAGTATGGTGAGATTGTGTCGGAGAGACAGAGGATAACAGGGCATAGGCTGAAGAGGTGACTGCAATTCTGCTTTTCAGACTCGGCCTGCTAAAGCTGGCCAACTTTTACATGAGGTGCTTTTACATGAGCAGCAGCTCTCCCTGAGATACCAGGCTGAGAAATGTGGTGTGGTTCAGCAGCGTCTGCCTGGAAGAGCTGGAGGTCCTCTCCAGAAGATGTTGCAGCACAGCCAGGGGCTCTAGGCTATGCACAGGAGTCTGGCAGGGGAGGCTCTCTGGTTTTTCCTCTTCAGATGTGTCACAGTAACTGCTTCCCAAAGTGTAGTTTTATCTTCGTCTCCATGAAGAACATCCACTCCTGTCACAGCTTGCACGGAAGAGCAAACCAGCCCCAGGGGATCAGTGGGAGATTGGCCACGCAGCCACAACTGCACCATAGGTGCCCAGGCTGCCAGTGTACCCTGCCCATGCCTGCTGGAGTAGCGGTACATGTCTCTCTGCGGGCCATAGTTCTGCCCAGTCTAATCAAGATACTCGAGAAGGTGTCCATTAAAGCGTCTCTTTCTCAGTGACTTCCACAATGTGAATCTGTCAGACTGTTCTTTGCCTAGAGATGTTCATGCTCGGAAACACAGGTTTCCATGCTGTGTGGTGCTGGCCTGACAAACTGTCGTGAACTCCTCTGCTACTGGTGCATCACGGTATTTTGGGACTCCAACTTTCTCTCTCTTCCTCCTACACCAGAAAGATTCTCCAGGGTCTCTTTCCTCTGTTGTCATCCAGTGGCTGCTTCTTTCTCTCCACGGGTCCCCAGGTCATCACAGGCTGCTGCCATTGACCATTTTGGCTTTCGTTGTTGTAAAGATGGTCCCCCAAAAGCTGAAGAAGCAGACGAAGAGTAAGAAGAGTTTCCAAGAGAACAGAAGTGAACTTTTTGATGAAATTAATGAGAAACCTTGACTCCACTACAGCATATCAAAGGCAGGTCAAGGCATCTTTTAAACTTTACAAACATGACATTTGTTCCTCCAAGGCTAAAGCCACACCCAAAATTTATGCACAAGTTGTAAACCGCTCTGGGGATTTCCACTTTCTCCCCATGCCCATGTTGCTGTGCATCTGTGCAGGACAGGCAGTTCTGGTTAAATGTTCATGGGTGAAAGCAGCTAGACCAAGAGAGATGCTGTTTGACTCACACTGCTTTGCATCCCTCATGAGAAACCCTCATGACAATGCCCCAGTTACAATCTCTCCAGCCCCAGGTTTCATGACAGGGTAGTGGAGAGCTCTGGGGAACTTCCAGCTGTTCTGCTTAGCTGGGTCTGAAAACCATGGTTTGGATGAATACCAGGCTCTTGAATGCCAGTGACACACTGCACAGGTGAAATTACTCAGAGCCCTAGGTGCAGGTGTTGCCTGAAACATGCCATATGGCTGAGCTCAGGGTCAAGCATCAAGAGCAGATTGTCAGAAGGTGGCATCTGGAGATCCAAGGGCTCAATTTCCTAGGGCTGTTCTCTGTGCACAGAGACCAGAGCACACATTGCATCGCCTTCCTGCTCTCTGAGCCTTTGCATTCATCATAGTGCCTCACTGAAGGTTATAGGATGTCATCTTACACTGTTTCAGAGGTGTACCCTTTACCAACAGGAAATTTCCAGCCTTAGTGTTGACTGGTTGCTCTTCTGTTAGCTGTAGGCTTACAAAGAGATGTTCGTATTTTAAATATGGTGCAATGACATCAATAGTAATAATTATTGCATGCATCAAAGCTTTGGAGATTAGCCACGGATCATGCATCTAAATGGCAAATAGTTATAATAGCTCCATACGTGGAACATCAAAGTCTGAGGAGAAGTTGCTCTGTTATAAAAAATACATCAGAATGATCATTCCACTCCAAGCGAAGTGCAGAACTGTAGACGTGCATGGAACAAATGCAACACATTTCATACTCATTTGGGTGTTTCAAGTATGGGAAAAATTGATTCCACAGCTCCAATTACCAGTCCACATCAAGGGAAGACTGTATTGAAATTATGAGATTTCACACAATATTAGGCTTAAGTTGACTCCTCCTTGTGAAAATGTATTTATAATTAGGGGCTAGGAAAGCAAGAAGCGGTATTTGGGGTTTTAATTTTTTATATCCTCCCTGGCAGCGAGAGAAGTGGCCAAGATTGAATAAAATTCTTAAAACCATGATGTTTCAAGTATCCTTTTGCTGAATTGAAATGGATTTCTCATAGATTAAAGGAACTGCATTGTTGTTTTCTTCATTGTTGTCTTTCTTCTCTCTACTGAGCCTGGGGACAGCTGCTGGAATAAGAAAATGCAAAACAGTCACTAGAACGATGGAACCTCTGAACTCAGCAACTGAAATTCCCGATTACAGATGTGCTGCTGTTTCTCCTCCCTCATCACAGCTGTTTAGCTTGATCACTCCCCCAGCCCCGGTGGGACAAACAGGGTGAAGGATGCGGTGCCATGCATGCCCCAACAGCCAAATGAAAGGCCCAGCCAAGGCTGCGCCTCAGCTATGAGTCTGGAGGAAATCAGAGCCCCTCATTAAAGTTTCAGAAAAACCTAACTGGTATGAGGACAGCATTCAAAAAAGTATTTGGGGAAAACAAATATTGTTTTAACTCTATTAATAATTGATGTGTTGCCAGCAGAGATCCTCATAGCATTAAGGGAATTGAAAATTAAAGGCACAAAGACACTACTTTAAGAAAACATCTTGATAAATAATTAATAATAGGTCTGCTGGAATCTGAAGAGTGTAGGTTTTAGCTTGTCTTGTCAAACCTATGCTTTCTAATACCACACTTTCTTCCAGAATGAGAGCATGGTCGTTTTCATTTTCTACCGACAAAAGCTCTAGTTGTTCACGCTGCTCATCTGGAATCACTTACTGGTTTCTCTGTCAGTTGCTTGTGCTGTGCCCCTAGGATCCTAAGTAACACATACCCAAGGATCATGGCTTTCTTAAATCAAGCAGGAAAAGAGATTGGTGATTATTTAGAAAACAGAAGAGAACATGTCTGTTTCAGGGAAACTACTGCTAGTCAGGGTCAAACTGGATGAGAAGAAGAAACCCTGGCACTGCCTGTTTAGCAATACGATGTATAAATAGCTGGGAGAGATGTCCTGGGATGTGTAACACCCAGGCAGACTACTGCTTTAATTTGCATGACTCTAGAGAGATGCATTTTCAATGATGAGGCCAATCTTGGGGACTACACTGAGTAATTCAGCAGCTGGTACTTCGCCTGTACATTCTATCTGGTGGGGATCTTATGGACAAGAAAAGAGCAACCCAGCATTCCACAGAATACAAGCCCATCAGTATGACTAAAGAAAGGCTGGTCGTAGAATGTGCTAAAGGAAGTAAACATGGAATTTCTGCATTTGCCTCCAAAGCAGCTCTCTACCACCTCTGTGAGCAGAGCCTTTGAGAAGCAGTGTTCGGAGTCATGGCTAAAGAGTTCCTGATATGGACAGACACCGTAGTTTCAAAGCAGAATACTGAGTACTGTGTTAACTAACAGAGCTTCTGCAACCTCTGAAAACCTGTGTGTTGCTAAAGGGCGTTGTTGCTAAAGAGCTTCTTTAAAATCCCAATTTATTCTGGTCCACTCCTATCTTTTAGGTTGTTATGATGAACCAGCAGCTAGTAAGCCAGGCATAATCGCTGGCAAGCATTCGAGTTTAAGAAACTGCACAAGAGCATCCACAGAACTGTATTTATCATTTCATTCCTTTAAATAAAGCAAAAGTGAATGCTGCTTCTTTATTACAAATGTCTCAGTGCTTTACATGCAAAAGGTTTGTTGAGATTGGTGGAATTCATAAACACCCTTTATTTACTAGAACAAAGTTAATAATTAAGCAGAAGAGAGAATATCTATGAATGCTGTTATGAAAATAATTCTTGCCCTAGTTCCAAGCAAAAAGCTCATGTAAATTAGTGATTGAGAACATAAGGGAGATACACTAGAACTATAAAGGGGGGGTTCATATTTTCCATTCTGGATAAAGTAAATACAGTGGTCAGCCATTGGTGAGTGCAAAATTATCCAGATTGCAGCTGAATGTGTTCTGTCTCAGGTAGATGCCCCGGTACATGGACCGTGCTCGTTGCACCTGTCCCATGCTGAGCGAGAGCATTCCTGTGACCACCGGCAGCAAAGTCAGGCCCTTGTTGAAACTGGAATATAAAGCACGTGGGCTGGCACCCAATGGGAAGGTCGGGCCAGACGTGCCAGAGAAAGGGTTGTGAAAAATCACCTCTTGCCCACAGTCCAAAGAATCGGATTCGTTTGAAGGAGAACCCTTTGGTTTCAGTGCCATTATTTCCTCTTGACTGCACTGCTGTTCCCCTCTCCAGTAGGGCTCCCCCAGCCCCCGGTGGGGCTCAGCTGGGAAAACAGGCAGCGCAATGGTTAGAGCGCAGCAACAGGGAGGCCACCGGGAAGAGCCGTGAGTGCCGTGCGGGAGGGATGCTACAGGGGCAGCCTTGGGAGCTCTTCTGTCTGAGCACCGTGAAGGCCGGAGCTGCTGTGCTGCAGGAGAGGCTGGCTGCAAGACTGCCTTCCCCTAGCTGTTCCTCCCCATCCTGCTACGGCAGCTGCAGCTGTCCCGCAGTTCTTCGGTGTGTCCTTGCCTATGGCCCTCTACTTCTGCTCCCACTCCTACCCTGCTCTGTACCCCCTGCCCTGCATTCCTCCACCTCTCTCCCTGCTCTTGCCTGGTGCTGCCTGCCCTACCTGCCAGCCTTGCTTCTGCCGTGTCCCTCCCTCTGGCTGCTTTGCTTTCCTGGTGCACAGAGGCCTTTCTATCCATCTCGCTGCTGGCTGGCAGGATGAGCTTCCATGCCTGCCAGACAGCCCTGTTGTTATTTAAAGACGCTGACTCTGGGATCCTCATGCCCATCAGGCAAAGCTGAGAGTCTGTCTGATTTAACAAAACAGGGAAACAAGCCAGTCAGAGTTATCTCGATCTGAAGCATATTCTAGGAGTGATTAGCTGCCTAAACGTACACTGTAATTATCTGTGCTGAGTGGCTTCTGCACATCATTGCCCATTTTTCTGAGTGTTTTTATTTAAGTTGATAATGGAAAATGAATAAAGCCTTAGTTCCACTCTGATTTTGACACTTGTGCCAGAAAATATCTGAAGATTAACATTTTTGTGTTCACAATAGTTAGATTAATATTTAATTTGCTGGCATCCAGCAAGATGATTAGTTTTCCTCTGATATGGCTCAACTTTGTAATTACAGGAACTGGCTCCTCCTGGTTTGTGCCTGGGGTAAGAGGCTCAGAGACCATCCTGACATCACTGTGACTGTGACTTCTCCAGGCTCATGCGCTGTGAAGTTATCGTCATCTCTGCTCCTGCAAAGAGGTACAGGCTGGAACCTGCTCCATATCTTCTGAGGACAGAGAAGATCTGTCTTTGATTGCATTTAAACTGAAGGGAAAGAGAGTGGAAACAAGATGCAGCCATGTCAAGTCTCAAGGAACGTGTGATGTTTGCCTGCTGCTGCTGCAAGCACCTTGCTTGGTGACGCAGCCCATCTGGTGCTGCAGGCGTAGGAGAGATCCCGCAGCACTACAGTTTGTCTTACACTGGGGATGGGCAGAGCTAACTGAGACACAGGAGATCCCCCCCTTGACAGCGATCCTCTGCTAAGCCTGGGGAACACTGCAGGTGGGTGCTGCCGGTGACAAGCCATTGAGAAACCTCAAGGACTACCAGTGGAGACAATCTGAGAGAAAGCTCAGTGTGGCATGGAGGGTTGGCTAGCTTGGGGCCTCTCTTTGGCCACAGCCATTAGCAGGTGCTTGTGAAAAGCCTATAGCAAATAGGGCGTGGATTACATGATTATACGCCTGCAGTCCTCAGAGAGCCTGCTCACAGTCCTTCTGGAGCAGTGGTTGTGTCTGACCATCGTGCTGAACTAGCAGGTGGCACTGTGCTCCAGGGGGGTCTCTGAAGCGTCTTGAAACCCCTGAATACCTCTGGGCTCCATGGCATTCTGGGCAGAGAGCCACATTCAGTTCTGGGGTCATATTGCCTTTCAGCTTGATACCGAATAATTTCACTGGCACCTCGTGATTCCTGCATTATTAAAACAGGGGCCAGGGCACATTTGGTGTGCTCTGGTGATCCCTCCTGCTAGCGACAGTCCCACCTTCCTGACTGCATTTGTGGGCGAGTTGCCTGCCTGAGTTTTGCTGGACCCTCCCTCTGCCTGCTCTCGGGGAGGCAGAGGCAACAGGCAAACTTGCCTTTGTTCCCAGGACCATGCTCCCAGTGCATCCTTCGCAAATGGGAGTACCACCTGCGACTCAGTCGTCCGGTGATTAAGCCTTCCCTGTTTGCTCAGAGAGCAGCTATGGCTCAGAATCAAATTCAGCCTTTAGAATTAACCCATCTGTAATGTCCATTAAGTCTGGATTCCCCTGACCAGTCATGCAAAGTAACATCTCATCTAAGGGCCATATTCATCTTGCACTGTCAGTTTTATCCAACTCCTAAGCACTCAGTAATAGCAAGACTGTCAGGGTGTTAGTTATTCATTAGTTTTCACTCACTTGAAGAATATATCGTTGTCATAATATGGCACATTGCACTGGGAACAAACTCCCCATGCAGACAGGGATTAGGGCCATTTTTCAAATGCTGCTGACTGTTAATGTGTACATTGTTTGAAGGGAAAAAGTCTTGTTAGAACTCCATTTTGAACATTACTTTGACAGAGCATAGTGGGCAGCCTTTGCATGCTCTCTGATAGCTAGGGGACAAATGGGTGCCGGTGACAGGGATGCGGAGCACTAGCCCCTGTGGCAGTATGTGCCCAGCGCCACGTGCGCAGTTCTCATGCGTGCACCCAGAGCTAATCAGGTGAACCTCAACAAAATCCACTTGTTCAGCAGCTGACTGTACAATAGCTGCTGGCTGCTCAGCCTCCATCCCTCATTACTGCCCTCCAGAGCTGTCTGCCAAAATTGATCAATGAGAAGTTCAGATATTTTGTTTAGCTGCGGTACAGTCCTGGCCGGGCGAGAAAAGCACCAGGCTAGTGCCACAATGAACCGAGCGCTGTGGTAGCCAGTCTGTGGGCAGCTGGTCTGGTCAGGAGAGGGATGGGAGATAAGAGGGATAAGTCTGGTAAAACTGGGATGGAAAAGTTGATCTTCTTATATGGAAAAGGTGAAGAAAGCCACAAGCCTGCAGGCTGGTGTGGAGGGAACATGCTGTGGTGAGAAGGGGAGGCCATTTCATGCCAGCTATAAGGTTCCTGTTGTGTGCCCACCACTGAGGAGTACTGGGACAAGGAACTTCTGCAGTAATATTGTTGCTGAGATGCAGTGCACCTCAGTTCCGTGGGCATGAGGGGTAACGTGGGAGGTGTGCTGTGCCTGTGCAGAGCTGGCTTCTTGTGGAGCTCGGGGAAAGCAGGCCAGGCAGCACCCTCAGATCTGTCTCCTCCAGCCTCCTCAGGCCTGAGGACTGCTGGGTTCAAGGGCAGCTCAATGATGGAAAGGAGAATTGATTAACATTCAGAACTGCTCCATTATTGAACAAGTAGAGCAGATCTTCTTTGTATTAAGGCTGGATAATCTGGAGAGAGGAGAAGGAGTAGGGCTGTATGTCTGGGCCAAGGTACTTGCTCTTCTCAGCTCTTCTGAGTTACTCTTCATCGTCTGAACAGCTGCCCCCAGAGAGCTCTGGGAAGGAGGGATGGCAAATACTGCAGAGCTCACAGTTCAGCCACCAGCTCCCACATGCTGTGTCCTGTTTCCTTCTAGACCAAAGCAGCAAGTGGAACACCTGTGCTGATGGGGTGTTCTGAGCTGCAGCATCTCTCTGGGCTTCCTTCACAAAAGGCAGAAGAATAAAAAAGGAAAATTAATCTCTCAGGGGCAAACAAATCAAACCAGCAACCTCTGCTGCAGCTCGTAGCCTGCTTAAACATAGGTCTGGACTAGAACATTTGTTGCAACCGTTCAGTGACCCGTGCTCTTCCCAGATTCACCTTATGAACTGGAAAAAGCAATTTGTCTGCCCATGGGCCCTGAAGTACTGATATTTGTTAAATCCACATGCTTTGAAAGCCCTAGAATTGAACTACTGGATATGTAGAGAGAAAAGCAAATAAAGCCAGCTGTGATATGTCCATTTCATCTAGATAATATTCTGATAGGGCCTGATTTATTACCTTTATGTCTTAACGCCAGGCTAACCTCACAGGGTCTCACCTCATCCCAGTCATATGAGGCAGGAGAAGGAGAGTTTGAGAAAGGAGAGCCAGAAATCCTGTTTGCCTGTGGAGGTGTCCGAATGCTTCCTTTCCAAGCTTTCCCATTCACACGGGGCTGTCCAGTTCATCACTTAGCAGTCCCTCTCTGGTGCCAGGCTCTTGCAGACTGCCTTCGTCTCTGGGGTGCCAGCGTCTCCAGGGCATGGTGCCCATGGCTGCCCGCGCTGGCTGTAGCAATCACCCTTGTGCTCTGTTCTCCTTTGCAGGATCTGACCTTCCTTCTTTGAAAAATGATTACGGTAAGAAAACCCAGGCTGAAACAAAGTTATCAATGACAAGAACAATATGAATATCACCTGTGAACTGGGGATAAATAATAAGGCAAGACAAACACAAGGCGCACAGAGGGTAATTAAAACCACAATACCTAGGGATATTTCTAAATGAAAAAAATAATCTTCACCCTGAAACTGCAAAATGATGCGTCTCAGTATATTAATTCTGCCCAAATTAGCAGGTCCTAAAGAACAGCTGACATTTTCTGCTAGCTTCTGGGAGCCCGATGAGGTGAGCAGAGCAACAGAACTTTGGTCTCCCCATTCAGTGTGGCTTGGTCTTTGGGACCATGGGTGGGGAGAAGGCGCTGCGTTTCTGCGTCTGGCTTCCCTGTTGGCCTGCAGCTCCCTGCATCAGGTCCTGAGAGACTGCACATGGCCTGAGCGCTCTCTGCAGGTAGGAAGGGAGCCGGTGGGCGCGGTGTTTCCAGCACAAAGTACCTGCTCTTTCAGCCAGCTGCTGCCACTGTGGCTGCCATTTTGTCATATTATTCCTTCATGCTTTGAAGTAGGGGAAAAAACTGGAGCAGGCAAGGATCAAAGTCTTTGCGGTGTCCAGCACTTTTCGTGGAGAACTTGGAGCAAAATCACTGAAATCTTCCAGGAGATTGGTTCATTTTTAATGATACAGGATTATAGTTTGTCTGTTTAATTCAACCTCAGTGACATAATATCTTTCATTTGGACTTATTACCAGCCGAGCAGTTAGTCAGTTGGAAGCAGACATAGGGCAGGGCATTTTGTCATTATTTTAAATTTTCTCTATCTGACAAACTTGAAGGCCTTGAAAAGACTAGAGC
This sequence comes from Phalacrocorax carbo, assembly GCF_963921805.1. Classification (NCBI taxonomy): domain Eukaryota; kingdom Metazoa; phylum Chordata; class Aves; order Suliformes; family Phalacrocoracidae; genus Phalacrocorax; species Phalacrocorax carbo. The sequence goes on from NC_087522.1 coordinate 412,677, forward strand.
CATTGTAAAGGATAGAGCATCAGAGAATAGGTCACACAGTATATTAAAGAATGAAAATTGATTCATTCTTTCCTCTGTTGAATAAGCAGCTGTACTTTGGTCCCTGTGATCCATGAAATAAGCTGTCAGGGAAATAGGAAATGTGCCACATTTGAACTTCACTCATTGATTTCGTTGTGATCCGAGGTGCAGTATTAAAATGCATTACAGTGGGTGCAGAATATGCAGCAGTGACAGCTGCTAGGCCTAGCTTGCTAGTCAGTTGTCTGGGCTATTTGTTATTAAATTAATCAGTGCTTTACAATGCTGGGACTCATTTACTTAGGTCATCTGGTCAGAGCCAGCTAACAGGAGGAATTTCACAAAAGCAACGTTTGTTAGTTTTAAATAAAATCAAAGGCTACAGAGGAGGCTCAGGAGTAGTTCTAACAAGATCTATTGGCCCTTTTATCTGGAGAAGCAATTTTCAGGCAATTGAGAGATTCTGACAGTAATCAATGTAAGAAGGGGTAGCAGAGACTTCTAGAATATGTGATGACTAGCTGGAGCATGTTAGGCCAATTAATGCCTGCAACTCTAATAGACTGGTTAGCTGCAAAATTAAATGGAGGACGTTCCCATTATTGCAGAAAAACTATACCCGATTTCATGTTTTATAACAGAACACACCTTCTTCCTTTACACACCTTTTCCCAAGGAAAAAATTAACCTTGTTGTGCTGTCCTTAAGTAGTGTACAGAGGACTGTCTGCAACTATTATTTGCTATAGTATTTTATCCATACTGAAGTCTTTTGCTTCTTTTGTGAGTTCTTATAAGTTTTATTAAATAAAACATCATTTTTGCTGCCTTTACTTTATTTTCCTCAAAATTGTGATTCATAAAGATGGATTTTTATAATTAAGGTAGAAATGAGAAATAGCCCCCTATATATAATTTAAAATGTTGAAATTATAGACACTATCTAAGTTCTGCTTTAAATCATGGGAACAAACTGTTCCCCATTAGCAGCCCTAATTAAATCCATTTTTCTATGAGTCTTTGGCAAATTCCATTTTAGTAAAGCTGTATTAAACTGTCTTTTATTTCTTCTTGCTTTGCAGAATTCTCTGTCTGAGATGAATAATAGGTCAAATATGGTATGTGACGGCTCTGTAGACTCCGAAGATATAATATGAAGAAATGTATTGTTCTGGAAAGCTGGCATAAGAACGCTACTGAGGATTTAGAAGCACCTCGACTATCAGACAGGTAGGAGCACTACCATTCTGGCCTGGGGAGTTTATATGTGGTGTGGGAATTGGCAAACATCATGCAGCAAAGAAGCTGTGAAAAGGTGGAGGAGGCCTGGAGAAGGGGAAGAGAGGGAAAGTACTGAAGCACGTAGCGTGCTGTTCCCCCTTGATGCAGCGCATTCAGGTGTTGCACTCCTGAGCTCCGGTCTACCACCTGCTGTGCCCTGCTGGTGTTGTCCTAGGCCTTTTATGAGGAATGAGCTGTTGCAGAGGAGTGGAGAGGAGAAAACTTTCTGAGGATAGCCAGCTCTGCTTTTCCCCAGTACGTGCAGTCATGTGGAGATGTGTTTTCTGCAGGGCTGTGCTGAGCTGCCTGTAGCATCTGTTTGAGGCTTTGTGTTGAACCCACCTAGCAGGCGTTGTGCTCCTGCTTCTGCATGTAGATCAAAACCTAGCCTGGGTAACTGGTCCTGCGCACAGACGGCTTTGTTAGGGTGATGCTCACTGATGACTTGACTGAGGACGCAGTGCACAGACCAGAGAACCCACCTGAAACAGCCTGTCATTTTGCAGTCCTTGTGTGTGAAGATTAACTTACTCCCAGTAACCTGCAACAGTCCCAGAGCAGCAGGCTTACTCCTTTCCTCAAGCGGCTCCATCATTCATTTACTGTAACGATCGGCTTCAGCCTTCGATTTCCTCTCTGGAGCATATTGGAAAGAGAGAGGCTGAACTGTGAACATTAATAACAATGAATAATAACAGTAAGAGTTCCACAAGCTTTAACAATCAAATGAATCAACAATCAGGAGAGTTTCATTAATAAATACTTGCTGGGGATAGATGACAAGGGAGCTAGAGCCAGAGGTGTGTGTATCAGTTAAAGGCACTTATCCTGCATGATCCACCCCTCAGCCCCTTTGCTTTCCTGGTGCGTCCCATATGCTCCATGATCTGCCATGGAGGGCACAGCGGCCGCAAGGAGCAAAGGAACAGACGGCTTGCGCTGAGTTGCTCTGTTGGTATCTGTGTTGGGTTTAAGTGGCAAGGTTTTGGTAGCAGGGGGGCTGTGAGGGTGGCTTCTGTGAGAAGCTGCCAGAAGCTGCCCCTGTGTTGGAAAGAGATAGTTCCAGATGGCTCCAAGACAGACCCGTTGCTGCCCGAAGCTGAGCCCATCAGTGACGGTGGTAGTGCCTCTGTGATAAAATATTTAAGAAGGAGTGAAAACTGCTGCACAACAGCAGCCAGGAGAGAGGAGTGAGAAAATGTGAGAGAAACAACTCAGCAGACACCCAGGTCGGTGAAGAAGGAGGGGGAGGAGGTGTTCCAGGTTCTGGAGCAGAGATTCCTCTGCAGCCGTGATGAAGAGCATGGTGAGGCAGGCTGTCCCCTGCAGCCCATGGAGGTTCACAGTGGACCAGATTCCACCCTGCAGCCTGTGGAGGACCCCACACTGCAGCAAGTGGATGCTCGAAGGAGGGTGGGACCCCGTGGGAAGCCTGTGCTGGAGCAGGCTCCTGCAGGACCTGTGGTCCTGTGGGGAACCCATGCTCCTGAAGGACTGCACCCCATGGAAAGGACATGTGGAACAGAACTGCACTGGAGCAGTTCATGAAGAACTGCAGCCTATGGGAAGGACCCACACTGGAGAAGTTCATGGAGAACCCAGGGAGGTGGGTGCTGCTTCCTCTTGGCCTCTGGCTCACACAGAAATCCCTGCTGGGTGCAGAAACTCCACGTGCCACCCCTGATTCATTGCCCTCATCTTCACATGGTAGTGTAGGGAGATTGTTACACTGCAAAAGCACTGGTGCAGAGTCTGGGTGACTTGTACTCCCCTAAAACACAGGCAGGAGTGGGTAAACAGAAGTCGGTATAGTGTTCTGCCATTTTGCTTGTAGAAATGAAGTAGCTTCCTCATGACTCAGGGTACAATACTCTCTTTCCAAAGCCACCAAAGTAAAAGCCAGAAAGACCTCTTAGGTTACCGTATATTGCCGTCAGGACAGAGTGAGAGGTGCAGGGTAGAGCTGTCAAGCTCATCTTTTGCTGCTTTCTCTTTGTTTGAGCTGAACCCGGGCTGGTTTATAACCTTTTATACAGAGCAAATCCTAGTGCCAAGAGGAGCAGCCCTGGTCATTAGGCTTTTACTATAGCAACAACAAAAGCAAATGCAGGCTTTGTTCAGTCTGGTTTGAAATCCAGTATAGAGTAATTCTAATTCCGCTAAGGAGGGTTTGAGGGCCAACTACCAGTATGTTCATTCATTTCAGGAAAAGAGGATGACATCTTCTGTAATCATGATTAAAGGAGCTGTTAATGTCTCTTTCAGGTTTTCCTGTTACCATAAAAGCAAGAGATGTAGTTTTCTCTCTTTGGAATTTGTAGCAAATATGTCATCTGCCTTTTTTGTCTGGGCTGTTTGAAGTAAATATTGTGAATTTCCATGTTTTAAATAACACAAACTATTTTCTACTAGGAGCCCTGCCCCGAGGCACATGATGCTAACAGAAAGGACAACTGGTTTCAAGAGAAATCGCAGAGTTCAGGGGTAACACAAAGCTCAGGCATGGGGTTTCACCTCAAAGACAGGGACTGTGAACCTCATTCCAACGTGTCATCCCACTGTTTCCTGCTGCTTTTATGTGTTCAAGTGACTTTGCTCCAGTCTCTGAACCTCCTGCACCCTGCCATGCCTGGCATGTAGGAGCTTTCATCAGGCTCCACATCATAGGCTAATTATACAGCACAGCACACTGCAGATGCTTGTGGTATGCAGGCTTTAGCATGGCTTTTTTGGCCAGGGCAAGCGTGTTACGCTGCTGGGCTAGCAGACCTGGGCTGCCTCTAGATGAGTGTGGAGAATATGTCACAGCCCTAGTAGCATACCTAAACCCTTTGCATACCTGTGCCCATGATGAATTGTGTGCACATCTGGCCCCTGCATGGCAGTAATGGAAGTGGTGCTGGCTCAGATGAATCTTCACGGGGAAGGAGGAGTGCAGATTGGCACTTGATTTCTGAGAGATTGGTGCCCTCTTTTCCTGCTCACAGGCCTAACAGGGCTTGTAGTGGTAACATACAAAAACACAAGACTGGCTTGCAAAATGAACAAATAGATCACAAAAGCACTCTGGGCTCTGGTGGCTTCTTGTGCTATTGATGCGTGCATGAAACGTGGCCAGAATTGTCGCTGGGGAAGCCCCTAAAGCCAGTGGAGTGAGTGACCCCACAGATATGTATTGAGCCCTGTGGCCTTCTGTAGTTTTTGCTTTTGAATTAATTAGTGCTGTGCAGCTGTTGAAACTATTTTCTCTCAGTGCTGTTGCTTTTCATCTCGTATCTGTGTCTCGGTATGCTTGTTGCCTAATTCCACTGAATCCTCCTCTTGGCATCAGGAATCTCTTTGTCAAGTGGATAGGGTGCTCGGCAGCCTCAGAGCTCTCCGTCGTGTTCCTCTGTAGCCTTTGGGCCTCTTTGCCTTTACGGGTTGCAGAGGTGCTGAAGAACCACTTGTATAGTACCATGTGATGTCTTTGTGGAAATGCTATTCCTGAGATGCAAACGACACCCAGTGCTTTTGTTTTTGTCCTTGATCATACATGGGTGTCCTTATTTCTTGAGGACCACTGGGACCCCTTTGAATTGCTCCTTTAAGTCAAGTCCACCTGACAGTTGATACCCAAACTTCTACAAGATGAAAGTGGCTCTCCTTCCGTGATAAAGCACTGGCCATTGCTATTTGAGTGCCATGCTGGCACGTGCTCTTAGCATGGGCAAGGGCACTGCTTCTACAGCGCTGGCAGCCTGGGGCTTTGTTGCCTTAACTCCACAATTGCTCTGACCTCGCGAGCTGGACAGCTGGGTCCACTTACCCAGTGGAAATCTGTGATTGGAAACCCCGTGAGTGCTTCTTATGTGTGCATTGCAGCAGCAGAAGCTCCAGGCTCTGGATAGAGCCGATGTGCAAAATGCTGACCAGTCACAGGCATTATGGTTTCTCTGTCCGCTTCCTAGATGAGTCAGGCTGTGAGGTGCGGTATCCAGGCTGGGTGCCAAGACAGTGCTTTCCATTCTGTCTGAAGCTCTGCTCTCTTTTGATGGATAGGCTATCCCTTCTCCGTGCTTCTGTAATCTACTAGCTGCATACAGCTGCTTTGTCCTGTTTCAGATGTGGGTAAAGTGATCCCGCACCAACAGTAATGCTGTAAAGGTCGTCAGACTTGCAGAAAATGTTATATAAATTAAATAATAGTAATGATTTAATAAATATGCTGTTAGTGATTATGAACTCAGCCAGAGATACAGGCTGTTCAGTCTCTTCTGAAGGTGGGACTTGCATTTGCCTCTTCTCTTGCTGTGACTAGCTACTCTCAGGATTACCCTTGTTTTTTCAGTAGAAGGCCCCGCAGTGTGCCATGCTGGACATTCCTAAGGACTCAGTAGATGTGTCATAGTCGTGCTGCTCTGGAACAGTGCTGTCTGTGCTCCCGACATGTCTGTGCTTTATTGCTTGTTTGTGTTGGTAGCTCTGTTACGCCTTGCTCTACCAGTCTGTTGGATTTCACTCTTCACCTACTGTCTATTTTCTGATGCTCTCAAGATCAGTGTAAGGAGATACTCACTCTTTTTCCAGGCCATATTTGGAGTTCGTGGTCTTGATAGGTGCAGTCCCTGTGTGTTGGTAATGCAACAAGAGATCATTGGGGAAGGCCAAAGCTGTTACTGGTTCAAAAGAACATAGAGTCATGAAGCAGCCCTGGAATGTGTAATATCGGTTATAAGTGACCAATGCAGATATGAATTATTAAATCTATTAGCATGGGGCTGCCATAATGAAGTGTCAAATGCTTCACAAAGCCAATTCCTGTTGAAAAAACCTAAGATTAAAAGCAGAGTAGATTCTAAAATGATGGGAACTGAAAGGAATGAGAGAACACAGTATTGATCATCCCCACCAGTCGTGTCTGTTTCCATTTAGAAATATGAAAAACAGATTAATGAATTAATGATTCGGTGTCAGAAAGGAGCCCAGAGGGAGCAAGTCTATTTAAGTCATGTGACTGTGACTGTAAAAACCTTGACACTGTCGGGAGCTGGTGGGAAGACAGAACTGGGAGAGGGACGGTGGTGGTGACAGAACCCCAGCACAGAAGGACAGGGGAGGGATGTATCAGATTTTGTCGCCCTGATGGGGAATGGGTATTGAAGGTCTGGGTTCCAGGGCACACAGCAGGCAGCACAGAGGTAAGAGGTAAACAGCTGTATCATCCACTGGGTTGAGGTTTTCGTTTTCCAGCTCAGCCATTAACAGTTGTGGTGGGTTAACCCTGGCTGGCTGCCAGATGCCCACCAAGCTCCTTTCTCACTCCCGTCTCAGCAAGACAGGGGGAGAAAAGAAGATGAAAAAGCTCCTGTGTCAAGATAAGGACGAGAAGGTCACTCACCAATTACCATCACAGGAAAAACAGACTTGACTTGAGAAAACTTAATTTAATATATTGCAAATTAAAAAATAGGATAGTGAGGAAGAAAAACAACACTAAAAACACCTTCCCCCTGGCCTCCATTCTACCCAGGCACTGCTCCAGTGCAGGACCCCCGTGGCCGCAGGTCCCGCAGGAGCCTGCTCCGGTATGGGCTCTGCACAAGTCACAGCTTCCTTCAGGCATATCCACCTACTCAGCACGGGGCCTCCACGGGCTGCAGGCGGTATCTGCTCCACTGTGGAGCTCCATGGGCTGCAGGGGGACAGCCTGCCTTGCCATGGTCTTCACCAGGGGCTGCAGGGGCATCTCTGCTCCGGTGCCTGGAGCACCTCCTCCCCTCCGTCTCTTCTGGCCTTGGTGACTACAGGGCCGTTTCTCTCACATTTTCTCATTCCTCCCTCCCCAGCTTTTGCGCAACCTTCTTTCCCCTTTCTTAACTATGTTATCACAGAGGCACTGCTGGTGTTGCTGGTTGGCTCAGCTTTGGGCAGCAGCGGGTCTGTTTTGGAGCTGGCTAGAAGTGGCTCAGTCCAGCATGGGGGCAGCTCCTGGCCTCTTCTCGCTGAGGCCACCCCTGCAGGCCCCTGCCACCAAAACCTTGCCGTGTAAACCCAATACAAGAGCAACAGCATGTCATAAAGAAGGAACTGCACAGACACTGCCACACCTGGAAAGAATTTGTGTTTGCTCTGAAACCTGTGAAGGTGTTCTAGATTTTCCTTACGGAAGCTGAGCAGCGTTTCCTTGCTTCAGCCTGAATCTACCTCCAGGAAATCAGAAAGTGCATTGCAGAAGACTAGAAAAATGAAGCCAAGGTGTGAGGCAGAAACTTGCACCCCAAATTCACCTTTTGAGACTGAGGCTTATGATAGGAACTGGTAAAAGATGTAGAAACAAGCTTAAAGAGAGACTTTGATGGAATGTTTTTGTTTCCAGGAGTAACAGTTACCAGCATTTCTCAGCATACAGTATAAATTTGCATGTCTGACTCTGTGGATCAGCTCTCATATTTATGCATGTGAGCATCTGTGGGCTTGTGCTCCTGAATAGAGGGCCAGAAGTCTGGGGAGACCCACAGTCCAGTTCAAGCCTTTTCTCCAGTTGCCCACTGATTTCAGAGAATGCCCCACAGTCATACAGCTCTTGGGAAACGTATTTCAGTTGCCCATAAATTAATTTCTAAGGCTTCAGAAATGCCTTTTCCTTTAAAATTTACAGTGTTCCAAAATGCAACATGTGTGATCTGTAAAGAAGGGAATGCTTTCTGTCCATACAAACGCAGTCATAATTGTGTTTGAGAATGTCTGAGCTTATTCATTATTCATCTAGGCACATGCATGTGCCATTCTGGCAATGCGTGAGTGACTTTCCCTGGTATTGTTGCCTACGGGGATGCACTGTGAGGCAGAGAGCTTGGGTTTTACTCCATTACCTGGTGCTGATTGAATGCATGGCCTTGGGAAAGTTATTTGACCTCTTTGTGGATCATTTTCTCAGAAAACAAAATGGGCACAAGGAAAATTGTCCACTTACATATCCACTAGAAATCTAAATTCAAGTAGAAAGGCAGTCAAGAGATTCTGAGAGGTAACGTAGAAAATATTTGAGAATTTGGTGTCCGAGTCATGGCAGACCTTTGGAAGAATGCCCCTTGAAAATCCCCTGTATGGCACAGAACCACAGCAGTTGTTTGCTACCAACATCAATGTATCAAGTGTGTAAAAGGTCCTTCTCCATTAGCTGTACCTAATGCTGTTGTGTGGGGCACTGGTACATCTTCCATATCGCCTGTGCCATGGGACGATAGAAGTGTCTCGTAGATTCTGCTTGTTTTAGGGCGATAATGCTTGGTTTTGTGTATGCACACACACATGTTTCTCTAATAGCTGTGCAATATTCTACGTAAAGCTCCTTCCTTGAAATAGTTTCAGTGAGATCAAGTAACTTGATTTACTCAAGCAGAATTCTTGTCTACATGTGGTTGGTCGTTTGTTGCACCTCTTCTTCTCAACTTGTGTTGGGCCGGTGTAATGTTTTACTGGCACGTATTTTGCACACATGGCCTCTTTCTGGTTGTGCATGAGCTAATGGCGCTGCTGTTCACGCCTTCCCGTGCATGTATTGCAACACCTTCCCACACATACGATTAAAAGGCAAAACTGAATTTTGCAGAAATTAATTGGGTTAGCAAAATGATTTTAAAACACTCCAGAGAATGTTCTCTCAGCTTGACAGATGAAGGTAATGCTACAAAATGAATTTTGTTGACAAAATAATTTCAGGGTGTTGATAAAATGCGTTTTGTCTTCAGAGTGAAAAGTACCAGACTGACAAATACTATTGTCCTTAGAAGTGTTTTTCCAGCTGTCAGTCAATTATTCCCTTTTTAAGCCAGCCAGTGATAGTTCTTAATATCTGAAAAAGCTTTTGTTAAAGATAGCATAAAGCTCTGAAGGGCAAAATAATTAAACTTTGATTTGTTGCTTTCAAATTGAAAACAGCTTTGTTACTTTGATGAACAAGGATTGGTCGCCTGCGAAGTGGAAACAGGTGGCAAGCATTTGATGGAGATTTGACACGCCTTGCAGAGAAGAGAGGGCGAATTCGGAGCTGGGTTTCTTGAAACAGCTGTTTGTTTGAAAACTTACCGCTACTATTTGAATACGTTGCAAGCTTTTCAAATGGGTTTCCTGCAGGTTTCACAAGCCATTTGCATGCACTTAGAAGTCTCATTTCTTCTTCCCATTATGTTGCACCTGAGCGGAGAGAGGGGATGCAGAGCGGTTCCCGGCCCACGAGCGCGTGGGGATGGCTGGGGATGGCTCGAGGTGGGGCAGGGGTGGCTGCCTGTGGGCTGGAGCCCCTGGGCTCGCCCGGCCTGCCAGCCGGTGGGACAGTGCCCACGCCGCCGGGGCATGCGTTGGGGGGAGCGGACGGGGCTCGGCGGCAGTGGCAGCACGCTGGCGATGGCAGGAGTGCCTGGGGCGCAGGGGGCCCGCTCCTTCCCAGGGGCTCCGTTCTGCGCCAGCAGCGGCTTCCCGCAGTTCCTGCCGGCAGGGCGGGCCGCCTCGCCCCCAGCGAGGTGCTGCCGCCACTTGCCGCCCCACGTTACAGGTCTGACTCTTCCCACTGTGGCTGGAAGGCGCTGGGTGTTCATCTTGCCCATTTCTAGGACAGAAAGCCTTTCCAGGGTGACAGCGCAGAGGCCACTGGATCTCTGCAGAGCCGGGCAGGGTAGGCAGAGGCTTCCTCCCTCTCTGCTGCGCAAGGTGCTGCTGCAAGGCAGAGGCGAGAAGCGGAAAGAGCGGGTGAGGCTGTTGCAGGTGTTGCAGGGCAGTGCTTGGGAGCTGCCTGGTTGCACGGTCTGCAGACATTGAGACTTTGCGTCGGTATTTCCTGTGGTGGCCTGCTGACATCAACAAAAACGTCCCGCTGGATCATAGGCAGCTGGCACAGCTTACAAACACTGATACCATTACCAGGCTTCTGGTTCAACCTTAATAATGATAATACATACGTAGAAAGAAATCTCTGTGTCCTTTCAGCAGCCCCCAGGAGCACTAGGCCCCTTATCACGAGAGCTGCATCAGGTCAAGCCAAGAAAACCAGTGCTGAATCCAATGAGGTTTTGTTTTTTAGTTACTGGACCGAAGTCCTGCCTGGTGCAGCCCAAGGAAACATTACCCAAGATACAGAAGGGGTAATTGGAATCAGTATAATTTTGTTCACTAAGTGCATGGAGCTGTATCTCCTAGGTGCTGTTTTGGGTAAGGATCCCTTGGGCTCTCTAGCCATTCTGCTGCTTCCCAGAAAGGTGGCATGCCAACATTTTTTCTGAAACCCTCTGGTTTCTTATTGGGATCCGGGGTTCAACAGACACATCCCCTTTTGTCCTGCAGCACAGAAAAGGAAGGAGTAAAATCTTGTGTTATTTATGAACTGGTCTCTACTGGGATTTTTGAGGAAGCTTGTACTTGAGGAGATAGTCTGGTGATGAGGTAATGATGCTTCATTGCCAGGTTGTATTTTTTTTTCTACTTTATCAATACGGGCATAACTAATTACTTTAAAGCATAAATGACCTTGTTGGAACAGCTAATCTGAGTCAAATGAGTGTGCCACTCCCACAAGTCACTGGAATGACACTTAGCATAATAGCTCCTTAATATGTGGAACATCTGTTCTTCGTTTTTGAAATAATCAGTGACTCTTCCTCATTACCTTCACTCACCAGTGCCAAAGTGAGCCAGCCATCCCTGGGAGAACATTTAAACTTTTTCACTTCCGGCTGGATGGGGTTTTGAAACCACTGACAAGAAAATAGGCAATCAAAACTATAAATTATCTGAAATCCCAGCCACAAGTAATGTGTGATAATTAACTACTGCTAGTTAATGGCACTGGCTAATAAATCAACAAAAGCACAGTTTCTCTTTTGGAATTAGAGTAACGGGGATGCTAGTAGCATGAATTATGCCTTCGGTCTTGCTTTTAAAGGGGACTGGCTTTTGCTTTAGGAACAGTAGGGTTGAAACCCCTCCAACAAGCTGAGCACAGTGGATAGTCTTTTAAAACCTGCTGATAAACAAGAGCCCTCAGTGGCTGTCCAGTCAAGCCACACCATAAGCAGAGCTAGCTCTCTGCACAGGCAGCTGCACTTGTTGCAGCAGTGCATGGGCTACTCGAACACTGTTTCAGGAGGGCCAGGGGAAGAAATGGGCTTCCCGAGGCCCTGGAGGGCAGTGAGGTCTGGTTGTTTCCCTGCTGAAGAGCAGCCCAGCACTGTCTGCCTGGGCACTTCTGCGTCTTGTGCCAGGGACACTGTCCTGGGCAGAAAGTGCCTAAGGTGACGGAAGAGCCGTGTTTGGCTCGTTAGGCCCAAACCAATCCCTTGAGCTTGGTTCAGGATGGCAAGGAAATATGATGTGGCCATTCCCCAAGGGAACTGCGATGTCTGAATGTTATTTGCTGATGGAACTTCAACAGAGCCGTGCTTTCCCCTTCTGTGCTCTCTGTCTTCAGCAGGCAGTTAGCGGCCTGGCTTCTCCCTGCTGGGGAGTGGAGGACAGGGCGAATCAATGCATGCCTACTAATCTGCCTTAGGTTCTCTTCTGCCTTTTAGGCTGCTTGGTCCCATGGTACAATCACAACAAGGCTTGAATAACACCTTAAAACCAATCATTTTTATGGGAACGCACGTAGTATAAAAGGTCTGACTGTCTGTGCACACATATACCATCAGTGGCTATTACCCAATAAAGCTGTCAGATAGAGAAACATCACAGCAAGTCCTTGAACAATATCTCCTCAAGTTTAAACAGAGAAAAAGCTCCTCACAATTCATTTCTCATAAAAATAAAGAAAAGAGGATCAATATAAGCTGAACGAATGGATCAGGGTTGCTTCCTATAGACAAGGAGAGAAATAGGGTTTGCGACCACAGGTGCTGGCTTTGGGGGGGCAGCCACGGACCATCAAAATCACCCTGACAGGCTTGGCAGGAACCCTCAGCTGCTAAATGCCAGTGTTCACTGCATGCATTGTCTTCTCCTAGAATTTGACTTTTGGTCTGGAGAAGAACAGGCGCCCAGGGTCCTTCCTGAGAGCTGACAGGCTATGGACTGCCAGGCAGCCCTGTTTTCTCTGCATCCTCCACAGTGAGAACACAGGCTTGGCACAATGACAAACCTGGAATCACGAGCAGGGTGTAAATGAGCTGCTCTGCTGTACTGGTGCCCTCCTCCACCCCGCACAGATGCACCCAGAAATTCTAGGCTTCACCATCCCATCTTTGCAGCAGTTCTTGGCCCCAAAAGGAGCTGGAGAAAGTGCTTTGATTTCTCTGTAGTGATTAGGAACACAGTGCTTCCTTCGTGACATACTGTCTGTGCTTCTGAGGCTCCTGCACACTGAAATCTTTGTATTTCTCTCTTCACAGTGTGAGTCCCACGATGCTCCATTTAATGGATGTTATTTAGGTTGAAAGGTAAGCGGCTTAAATGCTTTGCTTTCTAGCATCTGTGTCCTGTTAGAGCCATCTCTCACTCACTCTCAGTTGTACATTTTGTTACGTGAACATGTTTAGATAGAACAAGGATTTTTCTCTCCTTCAAATATTTATAGTGATGACTTGTGATGTAATCAATAGAGTTTGCAGAGTCTCACCCTGCACCATCACATCTTTATTCTTCAGAATGATGCTTGCTGCAATATTATAGCTAGGACTGACAAGATAAAGCTGAGTTAAAACAAATCGCACATTATCTGCTTCCATCCTGCTGTTGAGATTGCAAAAGAGAACAAATGAAATTCTATCAAAGAGAAGCTCTTCTCCCTCCTCCCAAGCAGAGGAGTGGCAGCTACTGAGGCAGACCAAGAGCACCTCTGACAGAAGCTGTGCTGAGATGGGGCTCCTATTCCCTCACCCCCAGCAGATGACTGAAGTGCTCCAGGGCAGGCTCCAAGATCCGCATCCATCTTGCCTCCAAGCTAGATCCCAAGCCCATCTTTCCCAACCCCTGTGCAGTCTTTGCTCAGTCAGCTGCTGGCGGATCTCCAGAATTCAGCACGCCATTAGAGGCCATGCCAGTATGATCTGAGCCCTCATTCTCCTGCAGCACACCCCAGGATGTGTAGCAGTAGCTCACACCCACTGTTGCTTGGTCTCCTTGCCTCCTTCCCCCCAGAACCACAGCAATGAGGAACACTTTCAGGGAACTGGGATCATAAGACAGTTTTTTCCTCCCTGTCACAGCCAGCAGTGAGCCAGTTTTCGTGGGCCCAAAGAATGTTGATGTCCTACACAGCCCCAGCAAGAGATGCTGGCAGGATCCCTGTGGGCCAGTCTGAATGTTGGCTGTCTGCTCTACCAGGCCTGCACCACAAAGTCTGAGTATTTGATGCTGCAGAACTGTTGTGAACGTGCCTCTTGCCAGCGCACACTGGAAATATTTTTTGAAAGATTTTGGGAAAGCAGGCAGGGTATGGGGAGGTTTGGCTGACGTAGCATTTGAGCAAAGTGCTGTTCAGTACAGATCTGTGTACTCTGTGCTGAACTAAGAGGTAGCAGGAGCTCTTCATGTAGCGAGGAATGAAATGCAGTCTTTTCAGGAAGCCACATGCCCCTGTAGTTGATGAGGAGTTGAGAGCATCTTGCCAGAGAGCTGCCCAACTAGGCGACTCAGCACAGTCATTGGGCTGCGTTTAATAAGGTTTGCGTGGCTGCTTTGTGCCGTGGAGGTATCTGACTTTGTCTCAGTGAGAATGGGATGCTCTTTTGGGCACAGCAACTGTGTTATAGAACATTATGCTTTCATTGCTCTGAGTGGAGTTGCCAGGAATTGCTGCTTCTTGCTCTTGGCTGGAAGGTGGCTTTACTCTTTGTTGTATGAGGTAGGTATATTTACATTTGCTTGACAGAAAGGCTCTTGACTTCAGCAAGAAGGGACTGCAGACAACTCTGGCTTAGAGGCCAAAGAACTTCCCACTCTTGTTGCTGCTTTTATGAAAAAGAAAAAAAAGAATTTCTCAAAAATAAACCACATCTGACCTGTAAGCAGAGAACGTAGCTTGGCAGATGGCAGGGGAGGAAATGAGGGATCAGGCACTGGGGAAGATACAGGCAAAATGCCACCTGATTTCTGTCTACTTAAAAGCCAGTTCTTTGCTGGGAAAAGCCGCAGACTTTGCCTCTGCACAGCTCCCTGCCTCACTCTGTGAGTGCTGAACCAGGGACTCCTCCAGTCTGAGACTGAGAGAGCTGCAGAGGAATGCTTAATGATGTGACTGCTACCCCAAAGGACAACTACTGATCTGAACTACCTGCAACGCCCCTGGAAAGACATTATTTAGCTAGCGAATAGCAAAGAGTAATTTTCAAATACTCTAGAAATTAAATTTCTACAGATTTTCAAGATACTAAAAGGGATGGATCATTATTACCTGGTATTAGGAGTTATTTTTCCTAATTCTGTGTAGAAATGTCAGGCACATGCTGGTAGGTGGAAAGAGCAGCAATCCTATGTAGCCTTAGTGCCTCGCTCAGAATATCCTGGGCATAGTGGAGTCAGGAAAGACTCTTCCTCCTTCTTTTTAGGGATGCAAAGGGATTATCTCCAAGCCCATCATTCTTGAAGTGCCTTTTAATTGCTGCAAGCAATTGTCCCAGTTCTGTTGGGGACAAGTGCCCGAGCAGTGTCATCGCGGGCCGTGATGAGCTCTGCCAGCACCAGGCCCTGGGCAGACCCAGCTCTACCCAGCAGCCTGGTCAGGACCAGGCCCACAGTTCCGTGGCTGGGAGAGGCTTTAATGGCCACACCAGCCAGGCGCCTGCCTTTACACATAGCCAAAAGGACCCGAAGTGTGGGTCACCCCTGACACTGGACCACGCGGCCTTGGGAGATGCCCTTGGCACTGCAGCCCAGCAGCAGTTAATGCAGCTCAGCAGGGAGCACGCCACACGCACAGGCAGCAAGTGCAAGGTGTGTAAAGACGTGCCAGCGCCGTGGCGGTGCGCTTGCCTGTGGCCGTGGTCATCTTTGCCTTACTGTCCGTAGAGATTAATTAGTGTTTTATAGTATATACGTGGCGGGCTCCCTCTTTCTGTGTTAAGGGAACACAGCTAACTGCCCTGGCTCAGCTGCTGGTGCGCACCCTGGGACTCATTCTGCCCATGGCTGCCCAGTGAACAGAGGTCCACAGCACACGTGTCCCTCTCCTGGCCTTGTGAACCTTGTGAAGAGCAGATGCAGCCAGCTTTCTGGCGGATACTTGGAGTGTCCTGCACCTGCAGTACTATCCCATTCTAGTAAGGCTGCTGTTAATAAATGTAGGGCTTGAAAGTGCCCCTTGGGACCAAAATAGTAATGGAATTACATCATAAATGCAGCAGCAAAGCTGGTGTGCTTCCCTATTAACAACTCAGCTGTACACCCCGTTTCAAAGAGCTCTGAGGAGGCACCGCAGATTCCCTCTCCCATCCCGTTCAAAGGAACCCTGTCTGCTTTGAAAGCCTGTATTTTCTCCAGAATATCAAGGGTTTGGTTTCTTTGGACCTGTCTGCAAATCCAGGAGGCCTTTGTGTGTATTTCACAGGGCTCTGTCCCTGCAAACAGACTCCTTTGGCTTTCAAGCTGGTCAGGCCCAGGACCTGCTCCGTGTTCTCTCCCTTTATATTTGTATCACTGTTCTGTTACAGCAAGGTGCTGCAGAGAGGAGATGAAAAGAAGCTTGGAAGTCTGTTTCTATGGAAGTGTGAATTTATTTTTAAATCTCTTGAATTATTTACTTTGTCTGCCTTTTTTTAATGACAGGTGAATATATTTATGACTTGTTCTCTTTCCCAAGGTAGCACTTGGCATGAAGGGAATTAATTACATGCAGAGTAAATGCAGCTGATCTTAATTTTCAAGTCAAGTTTCAGCTTTGCTGAAATTTCATGAAGAAAGTAGTGTTTTATAAATTAAACTCTGCTTTGTGTGCTTTCTTTTTAAAGAAGGCTTGGCATTTGGAAAGGCAACAGAAAACAAACATACTAGGTGAGGGAAACTTGTCTTTAAGGATGTGCTCCATCAGCTCTCAGTAGACAGCTGTGGGAGATCGGTCTGGCAGCCCATCAGCTGTATGTGGAGAGTGTAATAGACTCCAGCAGCACACCAACACCTTTGGCAGGAGCTGGTTTCAGTGGCAAATTGCTGGTCTGTGGCGTGAGCTGCTGCTTTGAACTGACAGGACGATTAAACTAGTTGTTCCTTTCTGTGAGAGAGCACATGCCCTGTGCACTACCAGGAAAACCTCGGTCTGCTTCAAAGCAGCTTAAATACTGATACTGCCAGAGCTGAACTGAAAAGGATCCTGTACTGCCATGTCTGCGCTGTCTGTGCAGGTGCACTACCAGCAGGACAGGTGAGGCTGTGGTTCCCGGGAAAATCAAACTACCATCAGCATACATTGACAAATTGGTCCCCTTTGGTGTTCCACCTGAGGCTATAGTTAGCACTTCAGTTCCTCCCTCCAGAAGGTTGGAATCTTACATTAACTCCGGTGGTACGGGGAGAAAGAGAGCACAATGCCAGAGCTGGGTGGGTGCAGTGGGCTGGAGCAGTGGCGGTGGGTCTGGCTGGACTCCGTGCAGGAAACGCTGTGCTGCTCGCCAGCAGACGGGCTGGGCGTGAGA
Source organism: Phalacrocorax carbo (assembly GCF_963921805.1). NCBI lineage: Eukaryota > Metazoa > Chordata > Aves > Suliformes > Phalacrocoracidae > Phalacrocorax > Phalacrocorax carbo. Next base: position 429,574 of record NC_087522.1, read on the forward strand.
GTGGTGACCCTGGCAGCTGCTTGCCAGCCCTTAGTAACTTGGCCCTGCAGGCAACTAACATGGAAAGAGTCGTAATTAATTTAACTCTCCATCCGTCAAGCCCGGTTTCTGTCCCTGGCATGACAACTCACACGTGATGCTCTGGAAGAGAGAAGTTCCTTCCAGCCTCCAGTGCTGCCTATAGGCACTGTTGCCCCGTGCGGCTTAGCAGAGAGCAGACCTGTTTTAAATGTGGTCTTCTGATTTTTATGTGCTGTAGTATTTACTGTCCAAGTTCTTATGTCCCTGATTTCCAGCTGTTGTGTTTAAATCTGATGGAGATGATGCTGGGAGCAGAGGGAGAATCTCTGCTGGGGTGAAACTGCTTTGTCTGTCCACTGCCAGTGAAGCACTCTGAGCTGAACTGAGCAAGTTGCAGTATAATCCATGTCTCATCTGCCTCATTTGATCGTCTTTTAACAAGAGGGATACAGTTTAGTGTGTCTGAGTGAATTTATTGCTCTGGGTCTTGTTCTGAGGAGCAATGACCACTGCATGCCCCATTATCTTTTAGCTCATGTATGCATGAAAGAGTCATCTCATGTTTCCTGTAGGTTATGGCCCTCATCTGATGGTGGAATGTAAAATGAGTTTATGATTTAGAAGTAGAAAAGATTAACTCTAAATAATAATAAAAAGTTAAAATGCAGAATAGAAATGTTGCTTTAGTTTTTATGGGTTCTACATAATTTTGGCTCCTTCCCTGAAGGACTTAGTATAACTCAATGAGGAAATTGCATTCAAATTCTGTGGGCTGCTCCGCCGTGACTGAAGTGAAATTAGGGGAGATATACAAAGTAGTTTTATAGAAACCGTTGGGATGACTGCCTGCCAGGGGAAGCACTTGGTGCTTGGGCCGTACTGTCCCTTGGACGGGCCAGAGATGGGACAACAGCAGGCTTGTAGCAAGAAGGGAGGACACAACTGCATGCTCTGGAGGCCTTAATGCTGCATTGGTGGCACCTGGGGACCTGAGTGCACAGTGGCCTCTGCTTGCTGTTCCTGCCCCTGGGATATTTCCTGAGAATTACTGGGAAGGATCAGCTCATCAGATGGCTTCTTGCTTGGAGCATTGTTCTCATTTTAAATGTGCTGTTGGCTTGTTGATGGCAACTTACCTTCCTAGGGCTGCTCAGCATCCAGTGCCATGGTCTGACACATCTCAGAAGGAAGGTGTACCAGAGATTTTGCCACCTAGCCCAGACCCATGGGCATTGCTTCTGTCCCTCTCCTTAGCCTTGCTTGAGGTGTTTGCGGAGCTCCAAAACTACCCAGAGCAGTCCCATGAGCACAGGCACAACCAAGTTGTGGCTTTGCTAGTCCCACACCACAGAAGGATCCTCCCCCTGTGCACAGGCAAGGTGCTCTTCCTCATCCTCCTGTGAATGCTGCATGGCACATAGCTGACTAAAGGCTTCCTGAAACTTGGGACAGCCTTAGCTCCTGGTCTCTGGGAACAGAGAGGTTAAAACCACAAAGTAACTGTGGGTGTCTGCCCATGAAGGAACCTTGGGGAAGGGCTCCTGAGTGAGGGTCTCTGCACAATTGGCCCTTCCTGGGGTGTGCTGCAGAGCTCAGTGCTCTGCAAGGCTTGCCTGATGCCCCTAGCAGGAGCACTTGGGGGTGTGAGCACACAAAGGACCGGGTTATAACTCAGCACTGACATTCCAGACATGACTGAGCCATTTTGATGAAAGAGATGGAATGTGACAGTTTTACTATTCAATTGTTTCTTATAGATTTCAAATAAAGATAAATTGGCTTCTTTTAAAAGAACAAACTGTGGAAAAGCTTTTGTAAGCAGAAGTGAGTGGTCTCTGAAGCATGGCAGACAGCTCTGTATTCACGGGCAGCTAACAAGTTCTTCAAGGTCCAGTGCAGAGGGGGCTGGACTGAAAAGCAAATGCCTCTTCTCTGCTCTAGCTTCGCCTTGAGGCACTTGGGAAAAGAAATGCACAGGAGAAAGGGGAGGAGGTTTTAGAGTCTGAGCATCCCCCAGAAGGCAGGCTCACCCCCAACACCGTCACAACAGCATTGCAGACAGCACATTGCTGCCACTGGCAAGCTCCTGCCAGCGCTGCCAGACCCCAGTGGCAGGCTGCTTCTTGCAGAAGAAGCAATGAAAATTGTGTGAGGCTGGCACAGTCTCTGCCGCTCCTGTTGCAGTGGGTGCAGGAGGCCAAATGAGATGAAGTGTGTGGTGGTGGGGGACAGTGCCCAGGCTGGGGCTGGCAGCGGGTGCTGGGGAAGGGCAGAGTGACTTCCAGGCCCCAGGTGCAGTCTGCCTGCAAGGGAAGGGTTTAGTGCGCGTCCCCAGGAGCTGCTTAATGGCAGGCCATTCCTGAGGAATTAACCATGGTGCAGACAGAAGAGCCAGGAGAGCTGTGTCTGTCAGGATGGGGCTCAGAGGGCTGGATGTCTCGTGGTGCTCCCAGGGTGGGAGGAGGGAGCTCTGGGCCCAGGCAGCCCCCACTGCTCCTTGCACACATCTCTTAGGAGAGCCATCGGTGAGAGCAGCAGGCTCCATCCCCTCGGGGTGCTGTTAACCAGAAGAGCTCTGTGCCCTAGGCTGAGAGGTCACCCTGGCCCTTCAGCACTGAGCTGGACTTCCCTGGCGCAAGTGTTGGCCAAGGCCAGGACTGCAGAGCCTGCAGCATCTGAGGTCCTGGATCCTCCTGCTTTTCTTAGCGCTTTCGTTAATGTGGCAGGCTGGAGAGCCTGGCCGTCCTTCTCGGGCTCTTTGCACCTTTTAGCTTTGCTGCTAAGGACTGGTGTATGCTGGGCTATCTGTTTATCAGCTGGAGTTTGATAATGAAGGAATAAGCCTTCTGGATGCTTTGGAAGACTTTGTTTGCAAAGACCCTGGGATACATGAGCAAATGGTTGTAAGGAAAATGCCTTTCATCGTTCAAGATAAAGAACATCACAAAGCCTTGGAGACATCACTTCATTCAGGAATTAAATTGCAAGAGTCATCTGGTGTCAAATAAGTTTCATTTAATAAGTCACTCACTTAAATAAAGTTTCTGTAGAAATCAATATCTCTTTCTCCTGCAATTGACAGCCCAAGACATTGAAAATGGCATTCTTCACGTACGGTTTATTTAATTTTAGGAGGAAGAATCCCTCCCACACCTTCTGCTTGGTCTAGGTAGTGCTGGCACAAGGTTAACAGTCTGCAGAGGTGGAAACCTGCCCTGTCCTTTCCCATGGGATAATGCGAGGTCATTTTAGCACAGTCTTGCCAGTCTCACATGCAGTCAGGATGCCGTTGTCACAGGGCCGTATCAGAGGTGTGTGCACAGCTTACAGAGGGCAACAAGGACAAGTCATCATGTTTTCTCTTACAGATGAGTTTGGTAGGGCAAGATGACTTAGTATATATCTTAGCAGAACTGGACTTTCGAGGCAGATGTCTGTGGGCTGTGAAGATGTGATTGCAAAAGGGATGCTTCTGTGTCCAGAGTAGATGAATCTTGTAATTTCAGCCTTCCTTAAAAACACAGGACACCTTTGCACCGTGTTTTTTATTTCAGTCCGATGGGATCCTTCCCATGGGGAAGGGAGGAGACTCTGGCAGCTTTCTGCACCATCTCCCAGGAGAACTGCGTGTAGGAAATGAGAGCTGTTATTATTCCTACTATAGAGAAATAATTGTTTCTGAACACTTGCTGTTTCCTCCACTTGCTTTTCAGTCTTAAGCAATTTCTGAGGTTGACACGCCACCTCCAGTCACATTTGTCTTGCTGTATGGCATGACTGATGCAATTACAGCTGACATTGTCACAGCATTTTGCACAAATGCCTTCAATTGCAGGTTAGCAGATGACCCCTGAAATGAGCAGCAGGAGACTTCAATGCCCTAAACCTCCTCCACAGGGAAGAGTTGCTGGCTGCCAGGGTAACATGTGGCCAGTGTCAAGTGTTTCAAGCAAACCCTTTTCTGCTGGTTGTGTGCAAGACGCTTGCTCTGAGGAGTGCATGAAGTGCTTTGCTTCCTCTCCCCCCTGGATACAAGTGCCAGAGACCACTGCGAGGTGCAGAGGTGAGGGATCATGGACTGGCCCAGCGATCAAAGCCAGGCTCTGCAGAGGTGCATGTCCTGCAGAAAAGAAAAACTCTGTCACTCCCTGGGTATTTGCTGTGGGAGAGCAGCAGGCTGTCAGCATGCTTGCAAGTGCTTCTCTATGAAGACGGACAGCAGCACCTCCGTTGGGGTGCTGTGCAGGGAGAGGAAATGCCTCAGATGCGAGTTAAGCTGTGGGAAGAGCAGCGGAGGGGTTGGGGACACCTGTGCTCGCTTATGGCACAGGCGCATGAGATGCTCACTGGGCCCGAAATGTAAAACTGGGGTGGAAGTTCCTTCTTGGAGCGTACAGCTCCAGGAGGCAAGATGTCCATGGGACAGCAAATGCTGGCTCTCCGGCTGAGAAGCAGGCAGCAGCTGGCAGGAATGCTGGGCAAGGCACCAGCCGGCTCTAGAGCCACTGGCGGGGGGCTGCGGTGTGTGGGAGCACTCCGTGTTTCCCCCTGCTCGGGGATGGCTGCTGGGAGGCAGGGGCAGCTCCTGCGTTCCTGGCAGCTCCTTGCCGTGCGTGGGAGAGGCCAGCTGATCTGTGAGAGGGACAGGGGTGGCTGCGCGCTCCTGCAGCATGCTGGCTGTGCTCAGTCACATTGCTCTGAGAGTGTAGGAAGGCACTTGCAGGACGTGCTTGGAGCAACTCGTAGCAGCTAACCCAGAGCTGATAGCAGTTCCCCACTCCCCACCCGACAGACAGAATTAGGTGCTATGTAAACCCACCCAAGCTTTTAATGACCTCTTACAGACACAAACTGACCGTCTAACTTTGCACGATTCACTGGGATTCCATTTTACTCAAGGAAATAAAAATAATAGTTTAAACTATTTCAAATATAGCTGTAAACCCCTAACAACATTAACCTTTTCCAAAGCATTAAACTGATCCCTGGTGGATTCTCAAAATTGCTGTTAGGAGGAGGCACGAGGTACTCTCTCCTGAACTTCATGTTCCCAAAGTAAATAACAAGCCACACTGAGTGTGGGGTTTATTAGCTTTCTGACTGGTGCCTGCCTGTCTCCTCACCCTATTCTGAGTCATCAAACATTAGCACTTGCTGCATTATGAAGGCAAAAGTTCATGCACAGAATCACAGATGTGAGGAGGGGGACTAAGGTGATGTCTGGGTTCAACAAGGGAAGAGCAGCTGCCGCAGAGAGCGTGGGAACAGAGGAGAGCTGTCTGGTTTGTGCAGCGTGCATCTTCCTTTGAAGAGATCTGAGGCTCTGGTGTTCGATTATCAGAGGGACTTGGCTAGAGACAGCAATAGCAGGAAAGGTTTAATTAGGCTTCTGGGTCCAACTCATTCATTAACAAGACCAGATCTGGCATTTCATTTTGGTGCACTGGCTGAAGGAAGGGAATGGGGACTGCTGACCCCTCCAGGGCCACAGAGGATTGCCCCTAAAAGGGTCAAGTGGCCTAAAGGAGGCACCTGTTTGATAATAACACCAGTCCTGCCCAGGCAGGAAAAAACAGATCAGGGCCTTTTTACTAAGAATATACTCCTGGTGTGGCACATGCATCTGGGGCAATTTCACAAGATGAATACTGTCATAAGAAAACTGCAAGAAAGGAAGGAAGGAAGTGTAAACATAAACATGAATGAACACTTGGATTGTTTAAGGTGCTTAAGCAGGTACCCCAATGTTCATATTCCTACAGTCATGAAGAAGGCATCTCCAGTTAAAAAGCCTCTTGATCAAGAGAGCTTATGAAAGTAGCAATTAAAACATAAAAAGTTAGAAATACATATCTCATTGGGAAAATGAGAAACTCGGTAAATGAAACCTATTTGGCCATTCATCTGAGAGAAGGCACTGGCATCAATGAAAAATCTTGTATTTAGGGCCATGGTTAAACGTACCAGGAACAAATGAAATATTAGCCACAATTATGTTGAGGCCTGGGTTCTGAATGACAGTCACAGTGTAGGAAAGGCTGCAATATTCCTAATCTGTATTTGGAAATAAATGGGTGAGCCACTCGCATCCTGCAGTAAACACGTAATACTTTATTCTACTGGAAACTAGATGGGATGATCAACTGGGTCTGTTAAAAGTTTAAATTTGGAAGATGCTATGAAAGAGTTCTTTGAGCAATTAATGTTGGTTTTGAACAAAACTAGAGAGGCCAGTAACAGTGACTGTTACCAGTGTATCGGGAAGGTAAAGGAGGAGGCCAGGAGCTGTGGGCTGGTGAGGCTGATAGTGTTCCCGGGAAAATACACAGAAAAGAAGTTACTTCCCCACAGATCATGTGTTTAAGAACTCCTTCTTCCTTGTGTGTTTGGGCTGCATCTCAAGGGAACGCTGCATTTAGTCTCCCCTGGAGCTGAAGGAATCCTTTCCTGGTGGCAGCCCAAGACCATGGGATGGGAGCAGGGGAGCAGGAGCCAGGTCTGAGGGGGTGTAGGGGGAGGCTGATGCCAGCAGGAGGGTTTGCAGCAGGAGTGGTGCAGATGTGGGCAGTATTTCCTAAACATTGCCTGCTGTGGGCCAAGAGAGCAGGAGTGGCTAAGAAGAGACACAGGAACCCATACCAGCAGGGTCTGGTTTGAGACTGGGAAAGGAGGGTAGGTGAGGTGGGCCTGGGAACCAGAGCAGCGGGTGGAAGAGGTTTGCAGAGGGCCTTGCTGTAACCCTCTGGAGCCCACAGCAGGGGATTTTGTGTGCTGTCAGGAAGTAAGGGCCCTGGGGCTAGGGAGTGCCAAGCCTTTGAGATGCCTTTCTCTTCCTTGTTGAAAGAATCTACTGGGTACACAGCACGCTGGGATGGGATTCTGGTCTTGGTAGGCCAGCTGCAGCCCAGCCATGCTGGTAGAGAAAGCACTGTCGTAGCTCATCCCTGCCTGGTCCTGCCATGAAGCTGCTTCTCGTCCCTGCTAGCAGTGGTCCTTAGAGAAGATGCAGGTGCTAGCTGCTAATGGCGATGTGGCAGACCACATCTCTGATACAGCTGAGCACCATCTCTGCTTTGCTGTGTCCCTGTGGAGCCTGGCTCTGTGTTAGGCTCTAAGAGACGGAGCTCCTTTTCTCAGGCTTCCTTTGGCCACATCTGCACCTGCCCTGCTGCCGTGCCACTTTCTGAAGCACCAGCTCTGCTATCCGTTCATAGCGTGCTGGAAGAGCAGCTGCAATTGTATGTCCAATAACGGCAGATTACTTGGAGGCTGCTTCAAGTGCCATTAAAAGACATTTAGTTCTAAGAAAGGACAAGCTCACATTCTATCTAACATCCGTAATGCTTGTAATTTCTTTGAGCAGTAATATTGATTCCTAGGGCTGTGCTGACTATAACACAAATGGACAGCAACTGGTAGGAGGAATTTCCTAACCCTGCTATATTGGGTCCCCTGAAGACGCTGAGTGATTTGTATGTTCCCAGCAGCTGTAATCTGGTAATGACAAAGGCTTGTGACCCGCATGCTCTCAGATGCGTCTTGGCTGCCATTTCCATGGCAGAAGCTGGGTGGGGAAGCAGCTTGTATGTTCAGTGCTCTCTAGTTCTCCTCTGTCGTAGCCCCTTGTCAGGGGCCCTCAGGCTTTTATGGCATTCCTGGCTCTCTGGTGCAGGGACAGCCCCTGGACGTTCCCTGCCTCCCGGCTGGCGTTCAATGCAGAGGCGGGTGGCAGGGGCAGGTGGGTGCCCTTGCAGACCAGCGCCGGGGACACGCGGATCCCTGAGCCCGCCAGGGTCAGCTGGGCTCGCAGGGGCTGTGCTCGGTGTGCTGTGCCGCTGCGGGGTGGCCGTGCAGAGGGGAGGGTGACTGTCAGCAGCGAGGCTGGAGGGGTTAGTGTCACCCCACCGTGAGCAGATGGGGACGGGCCCTGCCTCTGGCAATGTTCTGCCCCGAATGGCAGCTGCCCTGTTCATAACTGCATTTAACTAGTTCCCCACACTGTTTTTAGACAAAACAGCTGACAATTAACAAGCTTGTTGCTACATTCACCCCAGGCACTTCACGTGTTAAATATCTGATTACCTTTGAAGCTAACTAGCTTACAATAGATCCAGCACAAAAAAAAGCATTCTCAGCTCTGAGAAGGTGGCAATCAGAATTGGTGCCGTCTGTTTTTATTGGTGAGGAGTAGAGAACTCCTTAGTGCTCAGAGAAGATACCACAATTGGAAAGCTATGATACATACCTAAAATAAGACTTCATGTTTCCCGTCTTTCCATAGCTGCAGAGCTTTCAATAGTGCAATGTCAATTTTTATTTGGACATATTTGTGAGATTAACCTAAACCATGGGCCTGGGCTGCAGCTTGCCCTTCTGATAAAAAAGGATAAACGTAACCAGTACTAGCTGAGAAAGGAGTTCTGGCAGTAAAGAAAGCATTATTGAGGAATATTATTTTCAGAGATGCAGCTGCTTGTCTCTGACAAATTAAAAAGGGAAGCATCTGCAAGGCACTGTGGGGAAGAAAATACTCCAGGAGAGGTTTTATCGAGAGTCAGGGGTAATAGTCCTGTGGAAGCAGTCCTCTGGTGCTCTGCAAAGTATTATGATGGTAGATGTTAGTGTTCAGAGAGCAGAAGTAGGCATTCGTATGCATTGTGCAAGGAATGGTATGTTATTTAAACATACTTTCCTCTAAGAGTCTATTCTCTAATTCTCTGTCAGTAAATACACATCTTAGAAGAGTTTCTTCCAAACTGGGTGGGAGTTCACCCTTCAGTGCTTCTGGTAGGAGAGAGGATAGATGGACCATCTCACCGTGCCTGCTCCAGGCTGACACCAGTCCCTCTCACTCCTTGTTTTTGTCTGGACATTTTAATAACGGGGCAAAGACAAGCACAGGAAAGCTCCTACCAAGTAGTATGCCCTGTGCTCTTGTTCCCTGTAGCACACCTAGCAAACGCCTCCTGTGTCTCACCTCCCCGAGCAGCTGCCTGAGGCACTACCCCAGGTCCATGAATCTGCTGGATGCTTGAGTGCCCCAAGCATGTCGTGAGCTCTGAGTGCCCCCTTCCCTGCAGCCTAGCAGTGGGAATCCCTGCCTGAGGCTCTGCTTGGGGCTGCCCAAGTCAGGGTGGTGACTCAGCAGAGCTGCTGCCCCACGGGAAGAGGGGGACACAGGAGGGCAGGCCCCCAAACACAGCACCTGCCCATGTGGACTATGGGAAACACCTGCCTGGAGCCCGAACAGGTTCTCAGTTTTTTTGCCTGTAATCCATGTTTAGTGTCTGTCCTCCAACCCTTCTCTAGGACCGTCATGTAACCTGGCTTCTGTAAATTAGTGTGCAGATATTTCAGAATATGCAGATTCAGGCAAGTCTTCCCTTTGACTACACTGTTAGTCAAGACTGTATTAAAGAAGCAGCTCTGTAGCAAAGACCTACGGGGGGACATTGTTGGCCTTGCAACACTGGCTTTCAAGGCATTCGGAAAAGTGTTTGGAGGTCTGTACACCAGAGAGAGCTGTCCTGAAAGGCACAGGGCACTCCAGACTGCCTGGGCCGATAAAGCAAACTCCCAAGGAGGCTGGGACAGCCCAATCTGAAGCAAATCTAGGACAGGAATTCGTGAGACATCTGCAGCATTCAGATAAGAGACCAAACGCTCTGCTGCCAGCACAGGTTGAACAGCGTTAGGGCTGGAGGGAAAGGTGGGAAGGAGGTAACTGCCCGAGCAAGGGCAGGGAGGGCACTGCGGCAGGTAGCGCCTCTTCCCTTGCCACAGCACCAGCTGACCCACAGTGCAGAGCGAGCACATCCACACTCCCCGGGCTGCTCAGCACGGGCCACTCCGCCAGGGCTTAGCAGGGCCATTCAGAGGGACTGCAGGGAAAATGTGGCAGGCTCAGCTAATGGTTGGAGCAGGTGACTGCAGATCAAAGACTCTGTCTCCTGCCGTCGCACACATGTAGTGGACACATGTCTGATACTTATTTGAAAGGAGTATTCATGCTTTGTAATGTAGATGTGTTCTTTCATGGAGATGATCTATAATGTATCAGAGGGGAACATATTTGGAGAGGTGTGACAGAGGTACAGTGCTCCTGCTGTCTCACGCTTTTCCTTAGCAAAGTGAGTTTCAGAGATTTACAGTCAAACAAAAGGTGGAGATGAACCTTTTGTAAATGGTAACACTTAAAATTCCTGCTGCTTTGAAGCTGGAGGCTGAGCAGATGCTGCATGCTACAGCCATTGCCCTCCTGAGATCGTGGGTTTTAATTCACCTCCATTTATGTCATCTGTTCCCCATGTTCTGGTGCGACACTGTAAAACGTGCTCAGCTCCCAAGGTGCAAATGGACCAAATGAGTTCCTGTTCCAGCTCTTGCCGCTTGTGTCCCACTCATCCTTTTACAGGGTGTTGGGCAGCACCATCTGTGGCCATGCTGAGCCCCCTTATGGGCCAGTACCTTTCCTCATGAGAACCAGACGTTCCAAACCAGTTCCCCAAAGCTGTCATCTGAGGAAAATCTTGGTCATCTAGCCATGCTCTTACACCTCCTGCAGCAGAAGCTGTGGGGTCATTGGGGAAGTTTTCAAAAAGTTTTCAGAGAAAAGGAAACTTTCCAGGGGGTCAGACTACCTCCCCATGTGATGAAAGCACTGGCTTCAGTAATGCCTCTTCCTAGAAACCCATTTGCATGGGGAACAGACTGCATGCTTTGAGGACTTCAGTGTGTTTTTGCTGGAGCAAGAGTTGCGGCTGATACGACTAGGTTCCTAGGTCAAGTCAGGATCAGGCCTGCCACTTTGCTAAGTGCAAGGCAGCTCCTTGGAAGGAAGAAGAAAAATGTAGGGAGCAGGCAGGAAGGCCAGCTCCCAGGTGGCTCTTGCAGAGGTCTTGTCATCTGAGGAGCAGGGCAGTGTGCTGCAAAAATAGGTGTCCAACTCTAGGGTAAATGTTAAGCCTGGAGACAGATGTGGTTGTACGTACCCAAGGAGCTTCTCCTCCAGAACTGCATTAAGCAGTTAACCTGTGGGAGTCCAGAGAGCCTGCAGAGTGGAGCTGGAGTGCCTCACAGACTTCCTGTAGCTAATTCCTGGCACAATTTGTAATGACAGTAGGGCAGAGGAGGTGCTTAAATCTGCTTATTGCCCCAGGGGAGCGTCTTGCACTTCTTGTGTTGGAAGACTTGCTCATGAGCACGAGGCTGCATCTAGAGCACCTGGCTTCTTGGTTTTGAGTAAGAGAAGAAAGCCATGTGCTCTTGCTTGTGTACTTGCGGCATGCAGAGAAAGGATATTTTATAGAATTAATTCTAATAGCACTTAAATGGTTTCTCCAATGTCCATGACTCATTCAGAGGGCCAGTGAAAGAATGCCACGAGCCCATATTCTGGGGAAACACTGCCAGGTGTCTTGTGCTGGCTGGGGTAGAGCTCTGACCCGTGTTGGCAGGACCTCGGTCTTCTACACGAATTAGTTTCCCTGGACAAATCCAGTGAGATGCAGATGAACCTGAGATAAATACAGTTTCTATAGTCCTTGGCACTTCCTTAGCAGAGGAAAGTTAACTGATGTAGTTTATTAAATGTCTTACAGCTCTTGTTTGGTCATCTTTATCCATAAGTCACCATCTATTTTCAATATGGTTATACTGGAGGGAAGCTGCAGGGTTTGCTGCAGCAAATTCCTTCAGCTGCCCAAGCCTGATCTAGGGCTGGGTGCTTAACATGCTGCTGCAGTAGAGACACATCCTTTAAGCATCAAGAAAGAGATGTGGATCGGGGTTTTTTTTCTTCAAAAAATGACATTTTGAAGTAGGTTAAATCTACCACTTTTCCACATTTTCTCAGAGAGAGATTTCGTCTGGCTAGTGTACGTGCTTTCCATGAGAAATTATTTATGAGCTCCTGAGTCCCTTGTCTACTCTTCTTGATGTAACAATAGTAGATCTGGAGGAATGACCAAGGTTAGGTTTATGGTCTCACTTCAGATGTAGTGCCAAGTTATTCAGTGCTTCATTTTGTTAGTGCCTGAACCAAAGGGCAATTTATCTCAGCACTGTCCTTCAGATTATACCTATATACCATTTTACCAATAAGGCATGCACCTGCTGCTCCAATCCCAGAAGAAATCAATGTTCCATTTCAGAGATGCCAATTGTTTGCTCTCCCTCCTTTTGCCATTCTTACGAAGACAAACTTTTTTAGGGGGCGTGGGAAGAAATACAGGATTGTGGAAAAACCTTGTCCACTTCAGCCACTGCATCCTGTTCAGTTATGACTAACAGACCAGCTCACTGCAGGGCGTGGTCATCAGGGTTTAAGTGATCAATATATCTGAATGGGATAGGGTATATTCCTTGTTGGAGTCCCCTCCAAATAATTGGTCTAGACTTCTGCAGTCTTGGTGGGAGGTGTAAGATGTGACCATGTCATTACTGTCTTTGCTGGCCAAATGCAAAACCATAGCTCAGCTCCTTGCTCACAGCCAGTTATCTATCTGGCACTTGTATAATTATAATACATACTTTATTGCTTGTCAATATTTTAACCTTTCTGACACATTATCCCCTAGGGCAACTGAGCAACCTTAATAATATAGCTGATAATTATCCTGCACATGAATAAAGTTATCACTAAGGTCCTGTATAAATTACATGGAAAAGATGACAGATTTCACCGGCTGGTCATCACAAAAACGGGAAGAGGCACAGATTGTGACAGCTTAATGGGGAAGGTAATAAAACCAACAATAAAGTCATTTATAATATAAGCAATGATTCTCCGGCCCTTCTATTTGTTTTCATGCTAATGGAAGATAAATGTCAGATTAGGAACAAGACCTGAAATTTCTATTAAAAATACTTGGAAAATGTCATTAAATATCAGCAATTCACACCTCAAGAAGTGGCAGCACGGGTCTTAAGTACCCGTATGAGGTCCTTGGAAGCAAAGTGGGGATAACAGTATTTGCTTTGCTGTTTCCTGGGGGCTGCGAGGAGTAATGTTTCAACAATGCTGAGAGCATCAGGACCCTGTGCTGTCCCTGCAGGCAGCAGCTCCCCTCACTTCTGGAAGGAGCTACATGTCGTGTGGTGCCTCAGCAAGAGAAAGCCTCCTGGCCACTGGAGGAGAGCGGGGCAGAGACCCTGTCAGGGATCCCAAATTGTGTACATCACAACTGTTCTGGCTGCAGGTTTCACAAGGGACCCATGTCATTATAAACAAAAAAAAAAGACTTCAGTGCAGGTGTGAAAAAGCCCTGCAGCAGTAGTAGAGAGGTGGGAAAGGAGAGGGTGCATTATAGTGTCTATGAAGGTATAAGACACACTCATGAGAAATACATTAATACATGCGTCTTTAAGTTACATGTCAGTATTGCTGGTCAGTCATCTGGAATGCATGCTGTGAAAGTGCATGTGTGCAGCCCTTAACATGTACACTCCACACTAACAAAAGGTTTGGGAGCGCAAGTGAGCGGTGGTGAGAACATGGAGTCAGCAGAAGTGTCCCGGGAATGGCTGAGACTCCCTGTGTGAGACCAGAGTAACAGCTGGAAGAGCAGTGGAGCAGGGCCAGCTCTCCTGGGGAAGGTGTGGGTGGCTGGGGACGGCACGGTGCTGGGGCAGGAGGTGCCGCGGGCACTGCCCTGCGCTGTGCAGGTGCTGGGGAGCTGAGCAGATCGAGGCTGCCGTGGTGCCCCCCAGCACAAAAGCATGGGTGCTGCCTGGGTATCGCTCCCTGCGCACCAGCTGCCAGTGGAGTCAGCGTTGCTGTGTCTGGAAAGCAGGAACAGCTCTTCCCAGCAACCCGCCTGGCCTGGGCCATCCCGGCTCTTGACGGCCTCTTCAGCATTCGTCTCAGCGCAGGCATTAATCTGAGGATGTCCCTGGGATGCAGGCTGGGGAAGGGGTGGGGAAGGGAGGGTGACAGAAATCGTATTTGTGTCTGTGCTTAACATTCGTGGTGCGTTCTCTCGCTTGCACTTCTAAACAAGCACTTTGAGGTCTCAGTCCTGGTGCCTCTAATCTAGTGAGCGCCTTATTGATCAAGTCTTGCCATTTGATCCCCTGAGCTGCCTAGTTTTGCACAAAAGGGGTGAATTGCTCCTTATACTTTAAAACAATCGGAATGTTTTTAGTGCCTGTAGACCCTTATGATAAATACAGAGGTACAGCTGGGATGAGAATAGCAAAAAGCAGAGGGATAATTAACAGCTGGAACACCACAAACCAGTTCCCTAGCCCAAGCCCTGGAGGAACGCGATACATTAATCATGTTGCTCTCTGGGCTGATGCTACAGCTCTGGGGTGCGAGGTATTGAATTACAGTCTCTAGAAAATATTGTTTGGGGAGTGTTGAGGAGAGCTGGTAAACAATGTGCTGGAAAGTGACAGATATGTTTGCAGCTTCATATAGTGCTTTCACAATAAAAAGTGCCATCCAGGGTTTTCCCATGGCTGCCCTGCGTGTCAGAACTGGCAGGCAGCAGGCTGTCTGCCGGGCCTTGGTGGGGGAACTCAAACTCCGTAGCCAGTGGGCTTGCTTAGTTCTGCTGACTGTTTTCTTTAAAGGATTATTTTATTACTGCGCGCAACACTAACGATAGCTGATGAATCTCAGGCTTAATGAAGCACCATCTGTGATTCAGCTGTTGTAGAAAACAACATATAGAGAGCTCTTAATACTGGCTTTGGACATAGTCTAGCCTGGACACCCCTTGTGGGCTCTCCTGCCCTTGGTGTGGCGTCACAGAGGACACCAAAGAGACTCCTAGGCCAGAGCTGCTGGCCACGCGATCTGGGCATAGACAGCAATCTCCCCTGTGCTTGCACCAGGAGCTGGTGGGATCCCCACAAAGGTGGGGATGGTGGAGGCAGCCAGGATCTGCTTTGTAAGATGCTTTCGTTTCTATCCCCCCCTTTCTAGTCCCCTATCAGGGAATCATTCAGAAGGCTTTGACCTGGGATGACACTTCAGCCCTACAAACCTGCCAGCAAGTCACGGCAGTCTGCCGCTGAGTCAAGCTCACGCCTTGCTCCGGTGCTGCCTGCCTCTCGAGCATCCTGTACAGCCTTGGCAGTGGCCCTGCTATGCAGTGCCCACCTGGGAGTCACACAGCAAAGCACACACCAAGGTAAAGAAGGGTGAATACTAGGTTCTCTCCCGAATGCTACATTCCTCTGGCAGCAGAAAATAAGCACTTGCTTACTTCATTAATTAAATGGGTGACTCCCACAGCCACTGTAATAAGTGGTGTCTGTGCACAGGGGTGAACAGGAGATTAACAGTCAGATTTTCTCTGTGTTGATGAAAGGGAGAGCTACCTGTTTAAAAACCCCACAAGAATCTCAGAGATAAAGACACACAAGAGCTGTTTACATGGGAAAATATACCAACAGCAGTCTGTTTCTTCTAGAGGGGTTTTCCTGCACATGTAGTGAACACTCCCAGCGGTACTGGAGCGTATGACACCCACCTGGATGTCTGGTGAGGATGCATCAGATGCTTTCTGCAGAAGATGTGGTATTGAAGGTGGTTCATGTGCCACCTCCAAGGGAAATGGGTTGTAGCTGGTATGGCATTACAAAAACTGCTCCAGAAATCCTGACTGCGTGGGAGGCCCTGAACCGGAGAGCTCCGAGCCACCTGCTCCTTGCAGGAATCCTGAGAACCACGGAGTGTCTCTTTGCAGTGCCATGATTGTGAAAATCCATGAGGTCCAGGTTATGGACTTTGAGGCCAGAAGAAGACACAGCATTTGCCTAGTCTGATGTCTTGCACAGGCCCGGGGATAGGTCTTCCTGCAAAAATGGGAGAGCTTTATAGCCAAAGGGAAAAAGGAGTCCAGTGTTGGAGTGGTCCCTGCCTTCCTGGGGAAACTGTTCCTGTGACGAACTGCCCCTGCTGTTGAACTGTTCCTGTTCAGACTCTTGCATGGTTGTTGAGCTGCAGGGTGGACAGAGATCAGGGTGCTTGTTACAGGGCATGTGTCCCATCAGTAGCCCCAAGAAGGAGCTGCCGTTCTCAGGGAAGGACAGTGCAGGGTTTCACTGGTCCTCAAGTGTTTGCCTTGCAGTGCAATCTCAGTGTAAATTTCTACCCTGTCCCTGCACCTTGAGGAGCAGAAAATACTGTTACGTGTAGCAGAAAGTACTGTTATGTGTTCTCCTAGTAGAGACAGACAGGCGAAGGAAGAGCAAATGCATTTAGCAAGTCCATTCCTGGTGCACCTCCAGTGTGAGAGAAAGGGATGAGATGTCACAGATGAGGTGGGAAGTGAGATGTTAGACCATAGGGAGCATTGTGGAAAAGCAGGCAAGAGCTATTTGGTTTTATTTTAAGACCTGCCACTATCTAGCTGTATTTCTTTGTCTCTCTAGGGAAGCACCTAGAGACCTCAGGGGTGGGAGGTTTTCTAAAAACACAGACAAAATTTCTCCTAAACATCAACCTGTGCTTCCTCAGTGCTTTGGTGATGCCATGCAGGCAGTTATTTCCCCGGGCACACTGCACGAACAGAGTACTGAATCCTGCTTGCGCTGGGATCAGGTGCCAGATTTGCAGTCTCCTCCGTGTGCCTGCATATGATGTGCACATGGGCATTTCCACGTTTGTACCTCTTGCTTTGCCTTGGCTGTTGCCCTGGGCTGTGGTAAGCCTTCCCCTGCAGTCTTCCTCTGCCTTCTGCGGATGCGCTTGCTTGAGATGCTTCCATAGGAATTTTGCAAGGACTTCTCTTCACAAGTCCTTTCATTGTCGTGCAGAGAAAAGAGGTGGTGGATGGCAGCAGTGGTGGGAGGGCCTCGGGAGAGAGGTTTGTTTGTTCCGTGCCTCCAGCAGAAGGGATACAAATCCTCTCTGCGGTATGTACAGTGAATGGCCTGAGGCTACAGGAGGCATGTTGTGTGGTGGACCAGGAGGTGCTGGGATAATGCTGAGCACCAGCTGTGTTACACTCCAAGGCACTGAGAGCTGCCCCTAGCAGAGGTGCTGCAGCCTGAAGCGCAGCTGCAGCCAGCAGAGCTGCGCAGGTCTCCCCGCGAGCGCGGCGCCCACGGGTATCGGCCTCCTGACGCTTGCTCAGGGCTGGCTCGGGCAGCAGGCTCAGCCAAGGGGCTCCGGCCTGCCTGGCTGGTGCTGCTGCCCTGAAGCTGTGCAGAAGTGGCAGTGATGCTACAGCTCTCTCTCATGTTTTGGCACAGCGTGTTTTAAAAATGACTGGTTGTGCATGCTCGTTCTGTGGGGAGTGACGGGTTGGCCCTTACGGAATTCGGAGAGGTTTTATTCTGCTGTCAAGGGCAGGGAAGTTAAAATAACCTTGAATGAAGTAAGTAAATAAACAAAGTTAATGAATCTCTATTCCCTTTTTGCTCCTTGCTGCCCCTGCGCTCCCTCCTCTTTGTGTGCATTTCTCTCTCTCTTTTTCTTTCCACCTCATTTCCCCTGAAAGGTTTTCAACTTGTGAGTCAGGTTTCCCAGCATGGATTCACCTGCAGAGTCTCCCATAGTAGATGTCAGGAAGGTCAGTGTGAAAGCTGCAGTTCTCCCCCAGCTTCTTGCTTGCAGGAGCAGAGAGCAACATGGAGAAGGCAAACCTTTCTCAGAGAAAAATCTGATTGCGTTGGGAGCCCAGTCCCTGGCAGCTCAACCTGAGAACAAGGCAGAGAACGGTTTCTGAAGGGGAGTATGTTTCCAGGTAGCGCTGGCCAATGGGTGGGCCATGAGAGCCACCTGGGGCTGTGGTGGGGATGTGCACAGCTGCGTGGGGCAGAGCAGGGGTCCTCTCCCCGGCTGCCTCCCACCGGGTGCTGCAGCGGCCAGCCGCTCGCTGTGGTGATGGAGCACGCCCTCCGCTCCTCGGGGTGCCGTTCAGGGTGGGCTTGGTGCTGCACGGGGGTGGGACGTCATCGCCTGCCTTGTCCCATGTCTCTGGGGCCTGGCTGGACACGGCTTATCTGGGCAGCAGCAGGAGGCTTGTTCAGACAAGCCAGGGAGTTGACAGGAATCTTCCTGATGCCAGCTGGCACCAGCTGGAAAGCACTGGTGTATGTGGTCATTTTTAGATGCTTAAAAGAGAGGTGGACTCTTCTGTTAGACCTCATAGAGGTGCTGATCCCTCGAGCCAACTGGCTTGTGAAGCAACAGACCCAGAGGTAAAAGAGAAAATGTGAGGAAAGGAACTCTGCTGTGTCTTGTTCAAGAGAGAAATAGCTTTCCTTAACCCGATTTTTCAAGCAATAAAACCCACGCATCTGAATAGCAAAGATAGATCTGCTCTGGGCTTTTGCATGTGGAAGTCTAGAAAACACATTTTGTTAGTTCTGTTCATACTGGAGGTTTCTGGTTAGGGAGAAAACCTCTAAGTGCTGCCTGCGCTGGAGCTGCAGGAGCCCTGGGCAAGTGAGGGCTTGGGCTCCTCTCACCTGCACGTTGTATGGTCTTGCGCTGTGCCCTTTCCTTTTTCACTGCAGCTATTGCTCAGGTTGTTTGGACCCTGGAACCCACTCTGTCCTCACCGAGCTCAGCTCAGCTGCACTCCGTAGGGCATGCATGGAAATCAGCTTTGCAGAGGGCTGGGCTGGTCGGAGCCTTCCTGGCTGGTGGGGGAGCTGAAGGAATGCTCCATATGCCTGCTCCTGAAGAGCAGCGAGGTTGCCTCTGCTGGCTGTGGAAGGCCAAGCTCATCCAGCAGGCTCTGTTGGAAGCAGAGCAGCTGCGCGGTGCTTTCTGTGCAAAGCTGTGGATGCAAAGGCTGCCGGCAGGTGCATCTTTCGTGAGCACAGCTGAGCTAGAAGCAAGCAGCATGCCAAGAGCGGAGAAAATGAATGTGTCCCACTTCCTGATAGCCCACTCCTTTCCCAGCCTAGGCTGCTGCTCAGCTTATGGCTCCCAGGGTCCTCATGGCATCAGGAGCAGAATGGTGCAGGTCCACCTGCCCAGGCCGGATCACTGCTGGGGGAGAGCAGCCTGTATTCAAGAGCCGGCCACCCCTGGCACATGTGGTGCCCGAGCAGATGGCAGCCAGAGCAGTTCTGGAGAGGCTGCGGTGGGGCATCTGCTTCCCCTCCAGCATGGAGCTGGCTAAGCCAGCAGCTTTTATGGGCTCCGTTCCTGCTCCTGACCGGCACTGCGGTTACAGGACGGACATAAAGTCGCAGAATCACTCTTAAAACCTAAAGTAAAGAATTCCGCTCATAAAAAATGTGTCACCCAAACAAACAGAAGAAGAGTTATGACTTTCCATTCTCCCTTCCTGGAGCCAAGGGGAGAGTGTGCCATTATAGCACATGCCCGAGAAGCCGATGGTGGCCAAAGTGGAGCATTTCATTGCCCCTGGGGAAGGCCTTTCAGAGTTATTAGTCTTAAGTTTCTATTTAATGTACTGATTAGGGCCAAGACACAGCCACTGACTGTGCATGTGAATTGACTTAAGCATTATTATGTACGACCATCATCAGCTCTGCTACCCAGGAAGATTGATACACAGAATGAATCTTCTCAAGCTGTTTCTGAAAAGATTCACAACACTGCAGTGGAAGTGGCTTCCAATGGGAACCTCTGTGTACTGATGTCAGCATATATTTTATTCCCGTTGACTACAAGGGCTGGTTAGGTTATGAGCCTCCCACTGAAATGGACTGCATACAATTGCCAGATAATTGGTTCTTCTCCTTGTAGGCTGATGAAGTTATGATTCACCCCTGACTCCCCCAAAAGCAGCAGTCACAGCACCGTGGGTTGCTTATCTCTCATCCAGCCGTGCTCACTTGCTTTCCTTTCTACCTGGCATAAGCAGAAGGGAAGCCCCCAGAACAGAGGGCAGGGAGCAGCTGCTGGGCATGGTTTTAACCCTGGGCTTGCTGCATAAACAAGCAGTGGGACTGCAGGACTGCACAGATTCATAAGGTGCTAGTCCAGGCACGCAGGCTGGAGGTGATGTAGCAGATTCAGTTGCAGAGTGATGCTGAAAACAGGCCGCTGTGAGCATCGGTCCTTGGCAGGTGCTGCAGCCCAGGTCCTGCCTTTGTCCCTGGGACCACATAGTAGTTTTCTGCTGTGATGTATCACAGCTGCTGCTCGTACTGGTGCTGCTCAGGGCAGAGGACATGTGGATGCCTTCAAATCTTGTGCTGATTGTATCCAGCTGTGGTGAAGGCTCAGAAGCCCTTGGGAGTGAGCACGTCTCTTTGCCCCTTGCTCACCTCCCTGTCTGATTTGATCCTACTAAGGGGCCGTGACTGATTCTGAAAATCTCCCTGACTCCCAACCAAGCAGACACAGAGAGAAGCACAGGATGCCCGTCTTCCTCCTTTGGCCTTGTCCTCCTTCAGACACTGCCCCTCACCCCAACACAGCTCTTCTCTCCTCTGCTAGACCTACCTGATTCCGCAAACATGCGGCTCTCCTCTGTGCTGGCATTTTACAGTGGGACTGAGCAGTGCCACTGCTTGGAGCTGTTCTGCTTCTTGCTCCCCCACTCCTTGCAAGCTCGTACAGCACCTTCAGCCTGCGTGAGTGGAGCCGGGGGGTGAGGTGGGGTAGAGCCGTGGGGATGCTGCGGCTGGGAAGATGGAGCATGACAGGGAGCAGAGCCCTCTGTGAATGCTGCCACCCTGCACTGCTGTTCGATGATGTCAGCACCGGTTTTGTCATCAGTTTGCACTTGCTGGTTAAAATGTCCTCTTAGGTCTTCCTTTAGAAAAAAAACCCTTCTGTAAAATCTGTTTACTTATCCTGTGTCCTGAGTGCTTTTGCCTGCTGAGGGAAGGGCAATGCTGAGATGCCCTGGGGGTCTGTGGCACTAGTACCCCACTAGCTGGTGCTTCCCAGCCAGAGCTGCAGCCGGCCATACCGTTGCCTTTCTCCTTTTTCAGTGTCTCGCTCCAAGTAGATAGCATGGCAAATAAGGGCTCCTTGTCCCAGCCCCGCCTCACCCCACTTGCTCCCTTCTGCAGAGCTCCCATACCCTGGTTCCCCAGGGATGGATGTGGATGCAGCTTTTGGTAGAATCGGTGCACCTGGGTACTTGTCTGCCTGGCTCGAGTGCTCGTCTGAGAGCAACACCACTGTCACTTGTTGGACAGAGTCAAGATGCAAATGAATACTCATTATTCTTCAGAATAACTCTGTGGCTTGTATGTACAAGCATGGGTAAATGTTTCATGAACCTTTTAAGGTTTGTTTGGGTTTTTTTCCTCCCAGACACGTAAAATCTTCTAATAAATGCAAATTTTAAAACTGGTTATTAATAGGTGTTAAAATGCCAATGCAAACTCCATCAGAATTCCAATTACCAGTGACCATGGGCTGTGCTTGCTGTATCAGTTAGAATAAATATCTTTTCAGGTAAACAGAAACAGCTTGCTGAATGTCTGATTTTTGTCCCTTTGAGCAGCCGTATTTAAATGAGCTTTTCAGAAATCTTTTTTCTATTACAGCAACTTGAGAGAATGCATCTTTAATAGATTATAGTGAAAATTTAAATGTTTTGTGTATTAAGCAGTCTGCTAGATCTGTTTGTTAATGTAACTGTAAATAATTGCCAGCTACATGGGTAAGGTACTTACCTTGCTTACGGGCATGAGCTTCTGTGTTAGGTACAAAGCAGGCAAAGGGAGTGAAGTCCCAGGAGATCCGTGTGAATGAAACCACCTTAAACTGTAACACCGCTGCTGTAACTTCTCTCATGGTACCCTGGCAGGGCACATGTAGGTTTGCTGCAGGGATCACCACCTGGGAGGCCCCCCTGAGGACTCAAGGTGCGTGGGCTCTAAATAGCCATTTTCTGGCCATCGTATCTCCTCGTTTACACAATCCCCCTTGTCCCCAGTCTTTGACAATTAACCCTAGATCTGCAGCGCTGCCTGCAAGTTTTGTGTGTTGGTGGGGCAGCCTGTGGTGGTTTCACCTGCTGCCTGTGAGCTCTGCTCTGTGGCAGGAGCCACTGCAATCTGGCCCTCCACGGTTAGTTATTGTGCTGAGGAGACCCTTGAGTTAGGTGGGGCAAGGTCAGCCATTCCCAGAGAAATGCCTGCCTGCACGGAGAACTGCAAAGCCCAGATGTGAACTCCTGCCAGCCTGCCACGTGGGCTGCAGCAGTCCCGAGCCCCCAGGGCTGCATCTCTCCAACACAGGCAGTGACTGGTCTGGGAAGAATGCGGATACGCGGCCCCAGTGCCTGCCTCTGTGCTGACTTGGTACCCTGTGCTGCTTCGTGTTGGGAGAGCAGCAGTGCCACGTCCCTTGGCTGTCCTGGGCTTAGTGCCCCCGTATAGCACTGGGGCTGCTCACCAGTGGTGTAGCCTGTGTGATTAGCCCCTTCCTCACTGTGTCCCTTGGGTAGCTGGCCTGGGCTGGGCTCCCCACGGGTTTTGGGGCTGTCCCTGCCTGCAGGGAAGCACCCCCAGCGCTGCATGTGCTTCTAGCAGGCCCTGGCTTGCTGGAGAAAAATCCCTGCAGCCCCTTGGGGAGTTCAGCTGCATGTATGCTTTGGCTCCAAGTTCCTAAATAGTGCGTGCCCTTATGTTCTGTGCAACTTTAAACTACATTTTTACCAAGAAATGCCAGCAGTAATTAAGAAAACACAGGTAAGCTTAAGAACAAGGCTGCTGCCCACACACCCAGAGCACCTGGTACAGTCCAGACCTTGGGCCATGCTTTGTCCTGCTCATGAGGAGCACAGCAAGCCCAGACAGCATTGCAGTGTTTTGCTTCAGGGGAACATGGAAGAAACTAATGTTTTTAATGGTTTCCATTTTTTCTGACCAATTAATTTGCAAGAGACATAGACAGGAAGCTGAATTAATCAAGGCTGTGCAGACAAGGAATATTAAAAAAGTGACTCTGACAGGGAAGGATTTCCTTCTTTGGCCCATGACAGCTTCACTGGTGAGCCAGGCATGGCTCTTCCTGCAAAGCTGGAAGTGTTTCACGTGCATCTGAGATGATTTTTGATCATTTATACTAC
Source organism: Phalacrocorax carbo (assembly GCF_963921805.1). Classification (NCBI taxonomy): domain Eukaryota; kingdom Metazoa; phylum Chordata; class Aves; order Suliformes; family Phalacrocoracidae; genus Phalacrocorax; species Phalacrocorax carbo. The sequence goes on from NC_087522.1 coordinate 452,568, forward strand.
AGTTATGACACATGGTCCCTTCAGACTAAGGCCAGTGTAGAGAGGGGCTGCTGCTCCACTGTCGGGAAAGGTGTCCAGACCCCAGACCTGGCCTTGGCACCACGTGCTCAGGCTGGGTTGCCTGGGCAGGCAGCTTGCGGTCAGCGCCTCCAGCATTGCCTTGCCTTCCTTCCCCTAACCCCAGGAGTTTGAGTGGCTGCCTGCTAGTCATGAGGTCTCAGGGTCTGCTGGCTTACGGTGGCTGTGTTGCATGTGGAGGTCCTCAGCTTTACAATGGGATACTTCCAGTGTTCCCAGCAGACTGGTTTTGGAAGACCCAAGCTGCCAGGACAGGATGGCACAGAACGATGATGCAGCTGGCCAGCACCCCAGTCTGTAACCCCCCGAGTGGGACCAGGCCTCCTGGGCATGCTTTGGGAGGAAGGGGCATGCGTGCTGCCGGTCTCCAGGCAGAAGGGCGAGAACAGGACTATTAAAAACATTTTCCCTCTGAATGGAGATATAAAACACTGTCTGAGTGTTTATGGAGTAAATTAGGTGCTTGGTTTAGCAGCTTATAGAGGTCAAGCCTGTGGTGCTCAGGGGCCTGCTCCCCACCCCATGCTTTTTTCAAGGAGAGAGGAGCCCTTCATGATGGAAAACCCTGCTTAGAAAGAAGCAGCAACTGTGCAGTGCCTCATGTGCAGCAGCTGGTGGCGGATGACCCCATCTGCAGCAGAACAGTCTGAGACACATGAAGAGGTGATTCAGTGATCCAGGGTGGTGCAGACCATCCAAAAATGGGATCACATTTGAATTGCAAGACACGTACCCCGCTTCCTTGGCTGGGTATCCATCCCCTGGAGTGTCAGTCTGAGAAGCGATGGGTGGCGAGGGTCACCCCAACAAAGCCAGTGCACCCAGCAGTGCATAAATATGCGCAGCAGAGCCTTCAGCCAGGAGTTTGTGTAGGTAGTTCTCCTCATGGAAGTGGCAGCTGAGAGCAACACGGAGTGTTATCCACTACTGACAAATGTAAAGCAAGGCACACTGGAACGAACAATCTGAATTATTCATGTATCTTACAGGTTCTGAATTAAGTGCGGTATTGTTGCAAGCATGCCAAGGAAACTCTCTGTTCAATGTGTACCAGTAGTCAAAATAAAAAACATTGTGTAAGAATTCACAGGAAATGTGATAAGAAACAATATTTGGAGCATCACACCTTCATGTAAATGGCTCCTCCACTCTTGCTTTGCATACTGTCTGAGTCCTTCGTCATTTCCCTCTCCAAAAGGCACTGCAGGTAGAGCAAAGAGGGAGAGATGGACATTGAAACTGATGCAAGATAAATGCGTTTTGGCTGACTTGGGCAGGGACACAAGAGAAGCAACAATCTCTGTTCAGAGGATATAATATCCTGGCATCACAATACCACACGATATAGATACTGTATTTAGCGGGTTTTTCATAGATACACTGTCTAAAGAGAAATTGGCCTCTGAAAGGCACTAGTTATTTCTAAGCAATGAAATCTGCTCTAGGTACATCAAGCTTTTGCAAACTGCTGTCCAAACATTGTCTCATCCATCATGACATGTAGCCAGTTTATCTGATGCTCTTAATTCTTCTCCTCTGCTATCAAACTGAAAACTTCTCATAGCCAGGGGAAAATGCACCCCCACCTTCTCTGTATGGAGTCCATGACTCCCCCAAGAGAACCGGAGCAAACTGTAATATCCTATTCAAGACCAGACATGTGGAAAGTTGTTGCCATTTACTTTGTCACAGCAAGAGGCCTCTTTCTCAGTATTATCTATCATTTTTGTGACATCACCAGCAAAATATTGCACTTGTTTTTCGCCATCTTGCATGATGAACACAGGAAACCCATTTCAGGAAGGCTGGCAGAGTCCTAATCTCAGCCTGCTTCCCAGTGAGTATACCAAGCACATCTCGATTAAAGAGGAGAACCTCACTGTTTTCCTTTCCACCTGAGGATGCTGTTTGATAGTAGATATTGTCACTGCAATGCTCTGTTGGTTTGCATATTCAGAGAGTGTATGTGTGCTTTCAACAGCTAATGAAAGACATAAAGTTACCTCTATTGCAGTACAAGATGTGTCTCGCTAGAAGCAAATGTGTATGTGGAGACTCTTCAGGATAATTCTGCAGAAGATTTGGAGTTCATTTGTACCGCATGCCCTTTTTTTATAGAGAAACGATGTTCTTTCCAGGCAAATTACATTTTTTAATAATTGTGCACATGTGCCTGTGTGACAGTGCCATAAAGAAGCACAGTTAGGAAACAACTAGTTTTTTAGTTACTGTAACATGGATGCTCCCAGCATACAGAGTTGCCCTGTCAGTATGGGTGAGGGTTAAGTGGGTTTTCTGTATCGCTGTATGTTCTTGCACCTGAGGGTTGTGCTATGCTACTTGGGGGAGGAACAGGAATGATGACTTTCCAGGAGTGTGCACCCTGTGGTGGCCAAACCCATGTCCAGAGACAAGACTGGGGCTGATCTGGTCTGCTGATCCTCGTGAAGATGGTTTTGAGACTGAAAGCAGGCCTCGTCCATTTACAAATGGATGTGGGTTAGTGTGTAATGAGAGGCTGCTCTGTGCCCAGCTAACCAGAGAGCGAAGGCCCAGGGAGGTCAGCGCAGAGAGGAGAGAGCTCCTGTCTCCTTCGAGTGTGTCAGGTTTCCAGACCTCCCAGGAAGGTCTCTAACAAGAAGAGGGAGAAGGGAGCAGGGACAGAGACTCCTCAGCAGATCTTTGGAAAGCTTTCAGTGCTCTGTCGTTGGCATTTCATTAATAGATGGTCTGTAATCCTTCAACAGAGAGGTGTGTTCTCCTGCAATCTTGTCAAAATAGACTGTTTTAAATAAAGAAAGAATTAGTAATATTCCTTAATATTAACAGTCACCAGGAAAGTACAACTGAATGCTCTGAAACACAGATCCCCCAGGAGACTCAGAACAAGGGACTGTAAATGAATGGGAAGTGCAAGAGAACCTTGGTTCACTGTAGGGTTGCTGGAAGTGTGGAAGGGGGGACTCAGGCCCCCTCCCCAGCGGATCTCTGTTCCCATGAAGTTCTGAGAGGCAGAGGCCGTGTCTCCCCAAGGCTTGCCTGTATGTGGTTTACCAGGCTGGGCTTCCCTCTCACGGCTCTGCTCACAGTCCTGTTGCAGGATGGTGTGGGGAGGACCCGTCACGGCTTCCTTCCATTTTGGTGACCCATTGACATCCCGTGCCGGGAGGGAAGCCCAGTAGCTTGAAGTCAGCCCCCACCAGGGCTCAGCGTTGCAGAGAAGCTGGTGTTTCTGGGCAGCACAGCGCGTGCTGGGGGTCCGTGCAGGTATGGAGCCAGGGTCTGCCCTGCAGTCCTGTGGTGCTGCCTGAGCCGGAGGCCAAGGAGGCAGACAGGTGGGGATGCTCCGTGCAATCTTGCCATTGTGTCTGTAAAGCTCTGCATTTCTTGGGGGGTAGAGAGAAAAAACTGGCAGTAAGATTTCTCTTAGGATTGCTGTAATGGGTTAGTTCTTTTATTAAATTACATCTAGCTGAGGATTTTCTGAGAGAAGAAAGGCAGGTAGGAGGTTAGGTCTCTGAAATGCTTGTTCGTCTTGTTCATCTGATCATAATCCCATTAATACTTAGTGCATATTTCCTGCACTGCATTTGACAGAAAGTATCAAAAATGATCACAACTTGCTTTGCTGGAGAGTTTATCATTTATCTGTCTAGAAACACCAGTAAGCTTTACATCATCCCCATGGTCTCCCTTCCCTGTGGTCGTACAGAGAATCACTTGACCTCTGCTGCCCTGTAACTCGACAATGATTACAATGCAGTCACCTGTATTTTGCCAGCTGGAGATATCTGTTATCATGAACTCAGGGTTATGCAAGTGCTCCCTAGGGGGGATCACTGGAAAACAGAGATTTATTTGTGTAGCAATAATTGAGAAGCTCATTTTATTCCAGTAAGGATCTTTCAACCGCAATCAATTTCACATGCCATCATAAATAATGGAGGTCAGCAGAGCAATGTGAGTGCTTCAGCAAGCTCTGTTGACAATGTTAAAATGCAATAAACAGCAGAGAGATGCAGCTCTGCATGAGTGGGTGTACATTAATACTTGTTTAGAGAGTGTTTGATTGGCAGACCTAGTTCTTTTAGGATCTTTCTGATGGAAAATGCTTCATATTTCTGTAGTTTGGCTATTGGGGTTGATTGTCTAATTTCCTGGGCACCTTGTGGCAGCAGGACAGTCCGGCTCCCCGGTCAGTGCAGGAGGAGAGGCAGTGGCTGCTGCCACCCACGCTGTGCACTGGGCGTCGGCCCTCATTTCCCCAGGAGGTTAATGCTTATACCTGCGCATGTCTTTTTTTAAACCTGGGTGCTTTACCTCGATCAGTGTGCATTCTGTAACTCGTCAACCCTGAGGCAACAGTAAAGCCCACAGAAATCGGAGAAGCACACCAAATCACAATTCACAAGTTTCATCCCAGCTGCCCCTCCGCGAGGTCCTTCCTGGCCAGGGGTCACTCACAGTCACTTCTAGAAGAGTGAATTTCGTTTCCAGTTTTCCTACCTTTCTCTTCCAGGCATCAAATGTAAATAGACATTGTTTTAACATCTCCTGTGTTGTCCCTGTAGGAGGGCTTATAGGCTGAGATCCTCACCTCTTAAATTTCCCTTTGATGTTCCGAATCTGCACAGTAACTTCAGCCTTTCGCTGTGCAGCAGGTTTTGTAGATGTGAAATCATCGGTGCTGTTCACTGGGCCCCCTCCCTGAGGCCTTCTGTATCCCTGGCCCAGCTGGCAGTATTTGTGCCTTCTGGAGGTGTCTCCCCAAAACGTGGCAGGCACTGTATATGCTGAGAGTGCAGAAGAGCCACTCAGGAGTATCCCTGCTAAGGCCTCCTCCTTGTGCTGCCCGTAGGCAGTGCTCCAGAATATAAAATATGGAAATAATTAAGTAGATTAATTAGCTAATGTTTGCAGAGGACCCGGAAAATATAAAGCACTATATAATTGCTAAGTACAGTAGATTGATTAGTTAATGTTTACACAGTGCTTTGTAAATAAAAAGGCAGCATGGCAGTGCTAAGTGTTATTATTAATTAAGTTTTCGCTATTTGTAAGATTCATTACAGGCAACAACAACACCAAGCATTTAGTTTTGCAGTTTTGCTGAATGGATCGTGGCTCGCAGGCTCCACAGGAGCGAATGACATGCGGGTCCCACCATGTGCTTCAGGGGACGGTGGTGGGGTGCGATGTGCCCGTGCCCATCCTCCTCCCCGCAGATGGGCCAGGCCGCGGAGACTGAGAGGGGCACGGTCATGACCGTGGAGCAGGTCAGCAGCAGGGCTGATGGTGGAGCTGGGGTTTGAAACTGCATGTCGCCTGGCCTTGCCTCGCGCCGCCGTCGGCGGGTGGGTGGGAGCCAGTCCCTCCGCAGCCTGGTTCCCGTGCCCGCAGCACGTGGCGCAGGATGGTGCCCAGCCTGCGCGGGGCGGTGTGGAGCCCTGCTGCGGGGGGCCTTGGCGGGCCCGCGCCTCGCCGCAGATCAGTCCTGGCTGAGCTATGGACTCATAGCTGGGCGCCGGGGCTCCAGCTCCTGCTGCTGGGAAGAGCTCCGGTGGCCTACAGAGGGGCAGCGCACCAGGCAACACGGCCCTCGTCTGCGGCCGCCGCCGTCTGTGACTTTCCAGGTCACACACCGAAGGTAACAAGCACGGCGGCAGCGCTGTGTGACACACAGGTATTTATCCTGCCCTTCAGTGTGAACGGCCTACTTAGAGCTTGGAGCAAACCACAGGAAACTGGTCACCCGAGTGGAAGATCCCTGAACGATCTTAGCTGGAAATCCCAGGGGAGCAAAAATCTTCGCATTGTGTTGGTGCCTGTTACTGCTTCTGTGTTTCCTCCAGACTCATATGGATGCTGCGAAGGCTGGTTCTCGGCATAGCCGTGCCCTGGGATGAATGCATCCTACACTCGGAGGGCGCATGTTAGGGCTGGGGGGGCACGGAGCCGGAGGATGGGGGTGTAATGGCACCAGCCTTGCAGCAGGCTCCACTGGCTTGCACAGTTGCTGCTCTCGTGCTTATTGCCTGGAAGACCACATGAGCTCTTTCCTTAGGGGTCCGGGACACCCTGCTTTTGGCTTCCGTCCCAGTGTGGTCTGTGTATGCACTTGGGCTGCTTGGGCATGGAAGACTTATGATTATTGCCTGATGCAGTCAACTATTTATAACTGTGAACACACATTGCGCTGTCAGAGGGCCCAACATAAAAACACCAGTTGCAGTCTCGTTTGTCTCTTTTAGCCGTCTGTGGCAGCTGTTAAGAAGGGCACATGTGGATTCTGCACTTGGGTGTCATTTAGATGCAGTAGTACCTGTGCAAATCTGCAGTATGTGAAACCCTTTAATGCATCTATTTCCCATGGACCAATGTAAATAGCTTGAAAAGGCTGAAGCAACTTCTGGGAACTATGATGACCTCTTTATTTACATACAGTTTACTGCAATAAGAAATCCATACCACCCCCTATGACTAATAAATGCTGCAAAGAATCAAAAGCTGCCTTTCATCTTTTTGATTTTTTTTACCCTGTCTCATCTGTGGAGCTCAAAACCAATTTGTCAGTTCCTGTATTATGCTTAGAATAACTTTTCCAGATTCTTATATTTTTTTAAACAGGAAAGGAGGCAAATTACTAGCCATCTCTTCATTAAAAAGATGGTATTTTACTATTCCTCTGTCTTCTACATAGGCCTGGTATTTCCTGCAGGATCCAAGGGGATTTTTTAAAGCTTGGCAGGCTGGTGAGCTTGCCACACAACCACTTCCAACAAGGACATTGCAACGTCAGTGTAATCCTGCTCCACAAAAGGGCAGGGAGATATGAAACTAACTCTGTATTTATTAGCAGATAGAAACTTCTCTGATCTGTACATTTATTTGGGTAAATAATGAGAGCAGGATTTCCCATGCTTGTTCAACAAGTTAATTCCATTTGAATTCTGTCTCCCAGACATATACTCCTGTACTGTTTATAATGCTCTGGGTCAGTAAGCAGAAGGCACTCTTCTTGCCAGGCTTATGAACTTGAGGGGGAGGTGATGACATGGTATTTGTCACTGCTGGAGACCTCCTCACAAACACTGCAAACCTGATGCTTTTCTGCAGAAGCAACTGGGAGAGTGTGTTAATCACACCCAACCTTTAATGGGCTGAAGTGGCAGCAAGCCAGGAGATGCAGGGAAGGTGAGGCTTGGAGTGTCGAGCCAGTGGCCCGGCATGTAAGGGACCAGCTTCAGAGGAGGAACACCAGGGCCGCGTGCTATCACCGCTGACTGCAGCATGAGTGCAGGAGTGCAAAACTAAGGAAGAAGAATCTGGCCCTAAACGAATAGGAAATTTCGAGCCTCCCAAAGTTCACCGCCTGCCCTGCTCCATTCCCAGTTCGATCATCTTCTCCCTTTCTTGCTGTGTGTTGTGCCAGTCCTGATGTGTAGGACTACAGCTCTCTGCAGAGCAGGGTATGCAGAGACCCTGGGATGCCCTGCTCCAGCGCTGAAGGTAGAACCCTGATCTTCTGTTCATCTGGAAGCCATGTGCTGCCATTGCTCTGGCTGGCTCCCTCCCAGCACCGCATGCCCAGGCATCAGTCTGTATATGGAGGCAGGCCAAAAGCCACACTTGGCTTTCAGTCACTGATGTTCTGGGTGGTAAATGGCAGAGGGAACAACGCTACTTTGCCGAGCATGTAAGGAACATTTAACATCCAGGCAATGCTCAGTAAATCTGTGCTGCAGGGACATCATCTGACCCCACACTGGTGCATCCTTCCCAAGGAGGCGAGGAGCTGCCCTTCCAGGCTGTGCCAGAGCCAGTGCATGCAGCTTTGTGGGAGAAGGTGCAAGGACGTGCTGTGTCCCCGCGACATCCAAGTCCAATGGGGGTTGGCAGCTCTGGGAGCTAAGGCAGCCAGGCAGGCTGCTGATAGTGACATTGCCTTTGACACATACATTACTGATTTCTTCATCTGTCATAGAGCAGCGCCTCTACCATCTGCTGTCACTTAGCAGTTGGAGATGGGCTTCCCAGTGCCTTTCCCCCACTTCTGTTCATCTCTTTTTTTGCATTTTGGTCTTTGCAGAGAATTGAAATGTGTGAAGAGCTGGAGGCTTATGGGAAGAGAACACAGTCCTTCCCTGAATGGCAGCCAGCACCTCACGGCTGGCATCAAGGGTGCTTCTGTGTGCAGCCCATGCCCTGCCCTGCCCCAGGGGGCTGTGCTGATGTGCCCATTGGCCCATAACTGATAGGGTGCAGGGGCAGAGATCCGAGAGGAGCTTACTACATGTACTGAGAAAACAGGTCTTTCTTCAGCTGCTCTTTTAGATGCTTGGAGGGCTGCGGCTTGTTGCAAGTACGAGCAGACGTCCTTGCCACATAGTGGTCTGTGCTTGTTTATTGACTCTATGCCTGCAGGACCGTGATGCTTTCTGTCCATGAACACCTTTGTGCCAATAGGCTTTGTGAAATAGCCAGGAGCTGGGAGTACAGAATTTGCCTATTAACTGTAGCCTTGGTTTATTCCAACAACTTGTTCCTCAGATTCAGTAGCAAAGATGTACAGGAGGTCTGAAGCAGCTGCAGTTCAGCAGGGAGGGAGGAAGAGTGCCAGGCATGGGGAGAAACGGAGCAGGCAGGTAGTGCTGTTGCAGTGGGGATGCTCTGTAATGCCTGGTTGCCAGGCGAGAGGGAATGGCTTTAAAGAACATCTTTATTAGGGTACACTACTTAGCATCAAAGAAATGTCAGGGCTGCTCTATTCTGAGTCCCTGCCTAAGGCACTAAACTAGCCTGTCATTCAGCAGTCTGAGTACATACCAGAAGAACCACTGACAGAGTCCTGGAAAGATTTATTTTTCCACATTTAATTGCCCTTTTTGCTTTGTAAACATAAAGGTTGAAGCTTAAACTCTGACAGCTCCAGTAGCCTTTTTCTTATCTCCTTAAAAAAATGACATTCAGCTTGTTAGATTTTTCTTTTACTGCGGTCCAAAATCTTACAAAATCTGCACAACTTTTTTTTTAAAGATCATTGAAGCATTTCAGTACTCACTTTGTGAAAAAACTCTTCAGCTCACAAAAAGACAAAAGCTGGAGCCTGAAGAGCCAAGACCTTTCCCCATAGCGATGCAGGATAAAAATGCTTGGCCAAAAGAGACAGAGCAAGCAATCAGCATTCCACCTTTTCACTGGAAGCAGATTAAAGCATGCTTATCTGCTCTTGTTATTGTTCCAGAAAGAAATGAAAGACCAAAGACAGGAGAAAAACTAAAACAAATATTAAAAAGCAAAACTGGATGTGTTGTAGCAGCCTGAAAACTTCATGAGTTTAGTTCCTTCTCTGGAATGGGCTCCCTGCACCTGGAAGAAGGTCGTCCCTGGGGTGGTGGAGCTGCAGGCCGTGCTGCCCTGCGGACTGAGCATTTCCTCGTCTGTGAGCACTGTAGCTATGGGAGCACTTGTCCAGGCTCAGGGCTGTGAGCATCTCCCTGTCCACAGTTATTCATGGTTAGAGAGATGCGTGTCCTGGATTGTTTCAACAACAGATGAGTGGTTTTGCACTCCTCCTCACTTGAGGAGCTACAGCTCTTGAAGAAAGTGCTTCAGTTTTGGGGGAGGGACTGCCTGTTCCCCCTGGTGTTCACCTGACGTGAAAATGGGGCTGTCACCTCGGCACCGCCTTGTCTGCAGAGCGCTGTCCTGGCCTGGGCTCTGCTTCCACCCACCTGCAGGAGATGGGGAGTGGGGACTAGCCCTGCCTCTGGACCCCCTGCTCCTTGCACTGTGCTGCGCAGATGCTGTGCACGTCCTCGTCCACGTACCCAGCCTCGACTGTGCTCAGCTACCTTTGGCTTACTGAGTTGTTTCGATTAACAAATGACAGGGTGATCGATATTGTCTTGTATTTCAGACCCAAAGCACACATACAGTCTGCAGGAGCGGCAGCTCTAACAGGCCGAGGGGCTGGGCCAGATGAAGAGGGATTTTTCCTGCCTGTCCTCCCTGGTACTCTTTCCCATTTGCTGTGTGTTCATGTGGGATGTTCTGTGGTCCTGGAGTTAGCCCTTCATCTTAATCAAATGAAACATGCCTTCTGTTTCTATAAGGACAGGCTGTGTCAGACTGTGCCTGAAAGCAAGTCTTAATCAAGACCAGTGCAGGAGAATTCGTAAGTTTGCTGGTGGGATGCTGTAGGTAGGATAAATTTGCTGTTAGGATCCAGCACTGATTATTTTATGGTGTCTGCATTGCTGCACTCTGCTGTGTGCTGAGGATGACTGAAGCAAGGCCGTTTCAGAAACAATTCAAGCTTTCTACATACAGAATAGAAATGCAGAAAAATCCTCGAAACACATTTTGAGCAAATCCTTTGATTCAAACTGCAAGCTTGAAATGACAAATGGGAGAGAGAAGCTTCAGGAGAATGTCCTTCATCTCCCCATTGTCATCGATAAGGAGGCAACAATGATTGGCAAACTCTAATTACCATTTACTCTGCAGAGCTGAGCACAGGCAGGGCTGTGTGTTGTGGTGCTTGAGGAATAGCTGTCACAGCTGTTGCAGTGAATATGTCTCTGTTAAGCTTTTCACCTTCTTTATCTTCCAGTTTGCCCAAAATTAAATATTGGTGTTATTCGGGTGGGGCTTTCAACAAGGTGTTGAAAGAGGGCATCTCTGCAGCAGGTCAATTTTTTGTTCTCCTTTCCACAACATCCCTATCCATGGGTACTATAGCCATGAGGCCCCGTGATTTTGTAATAATCACATATTTCTTCCTCTTCCTTCTACATCCATGCTGGAAGGCTGGACATGTTCCAGAAGGCCTGGTTCCTCCTCTCATGGCCAATAGTGATGGCTTGCTGCAGCTCACAGGGAAAGCAGGTGGAGTGTTGCTGTTTCTGAAGATTTACTGTCTGCCCTGAGTGTGCTTTGTTGAAGCATGAGTGGTGTTCTTTGCTTTCATTTTTTTCAGGCTGCTGAGTGGTTTGTCCATGGAAAATCCTTTGATATTTCTTCATACAGACAATTACAGACTGCTGGTTTGGATGCACAGAGTGTGAATGGGTGTTTGCTCCCTGGTGACTGTCAGTTGGCTGGAAATTCTGACAGGTTGGTGAGGATGAGACTATCTGATTTAAGATTTAGCATCTCCTGGGGTTCACATGCATTTGCTATGTTTATCTCCTTCCAGAGCCTTGTTATCCCAGGAGCATCTGGTCACCCCACCGGCCAGCAGTGATGTAGATGCTCCAGACATACTGGGGAACTGACCACCAAACAGTTCTCTGAGCAAAGATTTAATCCCATAATTAATTTGTCACTTCCTTATTGGGCTAAACAGTGAATACCAAGCAACAACACATTACTACTGGTTACTGTGACATCCCTTTCGGGGTCATGCAGACCAGCAACCCAACTTCACTGACCATGAGCTGTCAGTGTCCTTTTTCACAGAACATCTTACGTACTCTCCCATAGATGAAGCTTTTCTATCCAGTGCATATTTTAGTTCCTGTGCTTTGTGGTTCAAACATGACACTCGGTCTCTGTTGTAGGATTTAGTTCTGTTCATGCAGATATATTTGACTGCTTCCTGGCCTACACATTTTCCCTACTGTTTAATAGTGGGTATTAATTTAACCGGAGGTGCAAGTAGAGGAACCTTGTGTAGATGCTCCCTAGTTTTCGCTGGACCACAAGACTCCCCTCTTTAATTAGCCTTGTTTTAGCTGCCTGCTCTTGTATTTCTCCCTCAACCCATCAGATACTTCATTTCTCTCTTGCAAGATGCTCAGGTGATAAGCATCTTAGCTCTTCGCCAGACAACGTGTGTGCTTGTTAGCTGCCAGCCAGCTGATTATGATTAGACTGTAGTTTTGATAGTTGTTTCCTGTCTTTCAAGCCTGAACAGATGGCATGCTACTCCCAGTGCAAGCTTTGACTTTCATAGTACCTCATGGCTTGGCCAAACGGCAGTTGTGTAGTCTGCACATGTGAAGCTTCTCAAGGGGATCCTTGCAAAGGGAGAGGAGCCACTGTGTCCTCTAAGGACCCTGCAAAGTTAGTATTCACTTTAGAGGAGTGCTGGGATTGTTTTGTTTGTTGGATGCAGTCCTCCAAACTACAGTTTCGTTCCCCAGCTTATAAATCTGTTGCTGATATGCTGTCAGTATCACATTTAGGCTCTGTATTTTAGAGAATGAATAGTGTTGTGTCTGATAAGAGATGCTACTTTCAGATTTTATGTTATAGGATCAACACACTATATGTTTGCAGAACGGACGACCACAAGACCTTTGTAAGAACCAAGCAAAGAAATCTTTTTCTGTCATGAAGAGAAGAATCATTCTATGTTTGCCAACAAATGCTAGGCTACGTTGGTGTCTGTCTGCATGGATTTAGCAAGGGACTAGAGTTGACTAGAAGTTGTGAGCAAAAGGGCAAAGGAATGGGGAGCCTACGAGGCCTGATAATGGATTTGCTTCCTGGATTCCCAGATCTCCTTTTTCTTGGGACAGTTTTCAGTTCTACCATATCAGGTTTTCCTATCTCCCTCTATGTTGGACCCACAGCCCTAAGTGGATCTCTAGCTACTGTACAGGGTAACCTGAATGGGCTCCTTCAGTCCCTGCTGTATGTGGGGCTTGCATCAGCAACAGGAGCCCTCTGTGCCTGCCTGGCTGAGGATGCCGAGAAGGCGGGGAGGATCTGGGGTGACAGAGCTGTCAGGAAGGGGCTCTGCCTCAACAGTTCAGCAGACTTGGGAAGCATCCTGACTGCCTTATGAAGATCCTTGAAATGAATGAGCATCAACCATGGCCACTGTCTGCCAAAAAATAACATCTCTCCAGCACCTAGTCCTGTAAGGAAACAGCTCCTTCTTATGAAATAATAAGCTTTCATCTCTTCATTTATTGCATTTCATGAGAACAACTGGCAGCCTGCTCACATGAGCCAATTTATTAACTAAATCTCATTTACTAACTGGAACAAATTCTTTTTACTTGTAGCTGCCGAATACAAATGAGGTTGGGCTTCAGAACTGCCCAGGTGCCAGGCAGCTTCCTTGGCCCATTTGTCCTTGTGTCAATGGCAGTGTCACTCTGCCAGTAATAAACCTCTCTTCTGATGGGGCCAGCTAGACATGAGCAGGTTGCTGAGCCCAGCCTAGTGAATGTTTAAACACGAGGAAGACCAGACTCACTGGGAGACCCATCTCTGTGTGCTGAGTTGGAAGCAGCCTGTTCCAGCTCGGAGGAACACATTTCCAGCACTGGCAATCATTTATTCCAAACTGTGTGCCCTGCCCAAGTAGCAGAGAGAGAAGGGGCAGCCTTGGAGTGGGCAACTTCCTAAGGGCAGCCATCAGCCGTGCCCTGTGCCCAATCCTGACAGGCATATCTGTAATGACATAGTGATGGAAAAGTCATGCTCTTTGAACTGTGTGCTGGGTACAGCAAGGACTGCCCCAATTACGGATGCTTCTGACAAAGGCCATCCGCTCTGCTGCTCCTGATCCAAGCAACAGTACTTCCACCCCTTTCTCAGGAGGGGTTTTCATAGTTTGTGGCCACTTATTCCTCCTCCTGCAGCACTCACAGCCATGCCTGTCTCCGCATTCCCCCACCCCCTTCGGGAGCCCTTCTGTGGCACAGGAATATCAGGAGGAAGCAGGGTCCTTGCTGCAGTGCTGGGGTTGTGCTAGGCATCCTGGCATCCAGGTCTGCCAGTGCCCAGGCTAGTGCAGCCAGCTGCCCGTGCAGCCCCACAAGGGATGCTTGGGTCGTTTGTAGCCAGAGCTGACTTGCCCTTGACAGGGCAGCCCACTAAGTGCAGCTTGTAGGACTTGGGAAAAGAGCTGCCAGTGTCCCCTCTGACTCCAGCTGCCCACCTGGAGCAGGATGGTGAGCCCCATGGCTCTGCTGGGTGGATGCCTTGGGCATCACCAAGCTGTGGCACAGTGCCTGCTGCAGCAGCAGGCCCAGGTCCCATCCTCAGGACAGGCCACAGGTTGGCCACGAGAGGCAGACCCCAGGTGCAGGCTTAGGGGGAAGAGATGTCTGTCGACAGGTCTCCATCCTTGGCAGGTCTAGACAGGGTGCCCAGACTGCCAGCTTTCCTGAAGCCCTTCCACTAGCTCTCCTGTTGGTCATTTTCCCTGGGTAGCACCTTCTTAGCTCAGCATTTCAGCTGCTCCCCAGGGCAGCAGCTTGGACACCTGCTCCTCTGTAACGTCCTGTGCCAACATACAATTCCCTGATGGCAGTTAAAGCAGCCTTTCTAAAACAGACCGACACTCGCTCCTCAAGAGAAAGTCATTGTGCGGGCGCTCGCGCTCTGCCGAGGGACGCTCACTGTGCAGAACATGGTGGTGCCTCTCGGCAAAGGCTTTGTCGAGAGGCAAACAGGCGTGTTTGGTTTTGAAATCTCCAGACAGGGCCAGTCTGCTGACAGTGTTTGCTTCTTCTTCTTCTTACCTGCCTCCAGGTTTAACGGTTTCTCCCAAGCAGGAAAATAACAATAAAGATAATTCTTTTAAAACTGATTATCTGAGAGTACAGATTGTCAAGCTTTATGCTGTTGGATAAATCAAACTAACTGCTGAGAGTTAATTTGTCTGACCATAAAGTGGATTCAATAAGTGTAAAACAAAACTAATTGGTTCTCTTCCATACAAATTTAATCATACTATAAAATGTGATCAATGCAAATAAAAAGCATTGAGTAGGTTAAGTGTCAAGAATCTATAAAGGAAAAAATGGCTTATGTGCTTTCTTGCGGGAATTGAAAACTGGAAGAGTTTCCATCTCTGTACCAATCTCACAATGCAGGCCCAGTCTGAATGTACTGAGTGCTGGTGGCTATGCTGCGTGCTGCGTGTGTCAGAAGGAACTTGTCCCCCAGGCTTTGTAGTTTCTGTTTTTTCATGGGTTGAAGTTGCTGGTAGAATGGTGTGTGACTCTAGGGGATGCTATGCCTAGACACACAAACCAGATGAAACACACCGAGCAAAATGAAGACCAACAGCCCTTGCCTGTGCAGGCTGTCCTACAGCAAAGGGGCAACTGGCACTTCCAAGAAGCCCAAACACAAACCCTGTCCCAGAGCTGATGCCAGGCTTGGGAGTGCATGCAAAACACCAGGGCTTCTGCTGCCTGGGCTCTGCAGCACCCCTGCACCCTTCCCACCAGGGAGCCATGGCACTGCTGGGACCCGGTATCCGTGTCCACGTGGACCCCCTCTTCTGGGCTCTCCATACCTCTGATCCCAGAACAGCCACTTGCTGATGATTCCCCCAGAAGAGCTGACTTCACGGCTCTGCCACACCTCATCAGGGGGCTAGGGCACTGCCCAGAGCTCCCCGACTCCTTCCATACAGAGAAAAGCTTCTGCCAAGGATGGGAATGAACACTGTGCCATCTCCTGGGGCTCACCTGGTGTGCACCCTATGTGTTGAGCCTCTTCAGTGGATGTGCGATTGCCAAGACAGCCATCTGGTGAAGTGAGAGGAGGCTGCCAGGACAAGAGCTCTGCCACAGCATCCTGACAGTGGTTCAAGGCAAATTAGATGCAGTCAGCCAAACTGAAACCTTTTAAATTAATCTGTTGAAAGACCTACTGCGGGAGGCTGACATAGCTGTAGTTATGGTGATGGCTGGAGTGTGGCTGGGGTTGCTGGTGTTTGTGCTCATGTGGAGAGCTGCTAAATCCCTCAAATACACAGGTTGCCAAGAGCTGACATCATCTCCTCAGTTTCCCCATGTGGATGTCCAGCTTGGACAAGACATGGAGGAAGGCACCTACAGCTTGGCAGAGAGGAGAGATGGGGAGGAAGGGAAAGGAAAGGAGCAGCCTGGGACAGCTGGGAAGTTAAAGGATGCAGCTTCCAGCACGCAGGGTTCCTGCTGTGGGAATTGTCAGAGCTGGGGCAGGAGAGAGGAATCCTGAAGCTGGAGGTGAGGAAGAGGAGCTGTTGCAGCACTTCTCCCAGCCTGGGCCTCTTCACCTGCCTTCCTGGGGCTTCAGGGGACCTGCTTGGGAGGGCAGGAGTGGCGGCCACTGCACACAGCCTCCCCCCCCCATTTTGGCTCTGGGGTCAGGAGTGTTGGAGCACCCTGCGGGAGCGCTGAGCCCCAGCAGTGTCGGGGCCCTCGGGGGTGGGCATGCGCTACCCCTGCGTGGGGCTGGCGGGGTTTGGTGACCCAGGACCCCCCTCCTGCCCCATGACTGTGGGCTGTGGGCAGGACCCTCGGAGGAAGCACTTGGCTTGCAGTGAGCTTTGAGTTGACTGCTGCAGCGCTCTCATGGAGGCCTCTGAGATCCTGGGAGAGATGGGGGACGGGACGGCTGGGGTGGGTGTGGGGATGATTTCCCTGGCCCTGAGCCAGGGACAGTCTCCCTCCTGCAAAGGAGGGAGGAGTGGAGGAACTCTGCAGAGTCACATTCAGTGTCCTTAACCGGGGGTGGCAGTCATGCTGGTTTGTCTGCTGCTGCCCCGCCATCAGCTGCTGCCCCTGAGTTTCCAGAAGCACAGCTGGGAGCCTCTCGCTACGCCAGGCATCCTGGCAAGCCTGCTTTCCCTCACCTCCTTTCTCCCTCCTCCCAAAATTTTGAAGCTAAGTTCTAGTATCTCATAAAACACCATGTTCATATCGTAATTTCAGCCTGCAGAAAGTCCTTTCCATGCAAGGGCCAGGATGCATACAAATGGATGCTCTAAATCTCCAGCTACAATAAGGAAACTGCAGATGTTGACAGTTTATTTGATAAATACCTAATATAGCTTAAATAATTATTTAAAGCAGGCAAATGGAAGAAGAGAGCATCCATATGCTGCGTTGTAATAAATTATAGCTTGCAACTTGCTGGGCAACAGGAGCAGCAGCTCTAACGAAGAGCCACCGTGGCCTGGGAAGGAGAGCTCAGGCTAAGGTTGTGCTACGGGAAGGCCCTGCCAGGAGCTAATGGATATTGGGTGGCAGACTCATGAGGGATGAGAATCCTCTGCAAGCCCAGTTAATACAATGCTTATCACCTTGGGGCATAAATGACTGCTTTGTCCTGCTGCCTGCCCCGTGCCGGCTGTGGGTCCGAGTGCCGGCGCGGTGGGGCAAGCACAGCCCCAGGACAGGCTGGTGCTGCCAGGAGCCGGCCGGGGGCCGCGGGCAGAGGGGCACTTTCAGCAGCATCACCCGGGTGGGAGCGGCGGGGAGCAGAGCAGGCGGCCTTCGCACAGGCTCTCTGGGCAGCACCTTTCCCCTCTGCAGCCAGCGCCCGCGCGCCACGTGCGAGCGCCGCTCGCTGCCTCTGCCTCCCGAGCAGAGCTGCCCGGGGCTGGCAGAGCGCGCTGCGTGAGCGTGGGTTGGCCTGGGGTGGGCAGTGAGCGTCTGTCCCCGCCGGCGGGTGCGGTGGTCGGGTTGTTGCTGTAGCCTGGAGGGAAGCACGGAAGAGCGTTGCGAGGCAAATGGCTCCCTGTAAGCTGAACAAGCTCCCAATGCCAGGGGCATTGCTCTGCCAGTAGCAAAGCGTGTTCCCTTCTGGAGCTGCTTGTGTGCTGCATTCCCAGGCTAATTTTGTACTTTTCACAAGCGTAGCTCTCAGTCTTTACCTCCTTTGAGCTCCGTGGTCAATGATCACTTACGGGTTTTTGCTTTGCTTTATATGCTCAGTGGTATTTCAGAAAGCATGCAGATCTCCTCCGTGAGCTCTCTGACAGATTACAAGGGCTGCACTTGACTGAGCTCCGGGTGTTCTGCCGTGTCAGCCTTACAGCAACAGAGGGCTGCGGATATGCGCCTTTGCATAGCAGAGGATAAACACAGCAGAGAGATGGAAGATAAGTGGCAATAAAAAGTAAAATGTGGAGTGCCTGCCCTTTAAAATATATTAGGCGGTTTATAAATAAAGTGCTGTATTTTTAGGATGTATGTGGAATTGTTCAGCCTGTAGCCCTTAAGAAATCTGACCTTGAAGAGAAGAAATACAGCTGTGAGCAGCCTTCGAAATATTCTGGGAACAGACAGACAGGACAAGCACTCTTGCTTATTATTTTGGCAGTAGGTGAGCCTTGTTAGGCTGGTGTGGCCTGGGGAAGCAACTCAAGCTCCAGCACTGCTCTCACCATCAGATAACTTCAGTGTGCAGTCAGAGGCAGAGAACTTGGGGGTAAAAATACCAAGTGTCTGGTGAGATTTCCAGGGATCTTTAACTCCTGGCAGTCAGGACAATCTTGGCTGGGTTGCTTCATGTGCTGCTCCCAGGCAGACAAGCTCTGATGGCGTGACACTGAGCTAGGCAGCAGCACACAGCCTGGTTCCCACCACCTCGCTCGGCCCTCGTGTGCTGCAAGGCTCTTGCCTGGCAAGCCCTGCTGTGCGGGTGTGCGGTGCCAGCAAGGCTCCTTCCCTGGCCCCTCGTTCTGGTAGAGGCGGGGGCCTGGGCTGGGCTTTACCCCCTCCAAGGGCGGTTGAACATGAATCTCCCACCCCCTGTGTCAGTGCCCTGTCTGCAGCAGCAGCCTGTTTGGGGTGAGATGGGCTTTCTTCTGTTACTGGAGCCGCTGCACTTTGTGCAGGGCAGTCAGCTTTTTGGTGGGGAGAAGGAAAGAGCTCGTAAGCAGGGGACTCGGTCGGGAGTGGGGAGAGGTGGGGTTTGGGTTTTGTTTCAGTGAATGCTGAGGAGTCGGATGTTTGGACAGACAGAAGTTATGGCCCAAACTGGCAAAAGCGGCTGCTGATTTGGGATGCTTCTGTTTTCAGGCAGCCTGGGGTGAGATTCAGGTCTTGTCTTCTGCTGGAATAGCTCAGTCTTTCTAGAGGATGAGTGGCATCCTCCCAGCCTCTCTTTTCTGGGCAGTGTGAAAAACAGTGGTCCTGTAAGTGCACTGAGCAAGCGGAGCCAGCTGTGAGGTGAGCCCAGGGATCTGAGCCATAGCCACCTCATTTTAAATTTGTTCTTAGAGAAAACACAGATGACTCCCTATGTAGAGGAATAGCAGGTAAACCGATCCCTGCACGTGCTGATGCTGGTAGACCATGTTGTTTATGCAGGGAGCCAGAATCTCCATGTGCTCTGGGCTCTGGCAGAGGAAATGTAAACAAACTCTAGTTTTATGTCTGACCAAGGAGATGTAAATCAAACACGTGAGTTGAAGTCTTTTAAATGTTTTGACATTTTCCAATCCATCAAGGTCTTTAATTGTATTTTGAGTGAGTTGTTCTATATGTAAATACCAGTTAATGTTGAAATTGTTTATAGCCAAATTGTCTGTTTATGCAAATTGTGTTCCAAGATCACAGAGCTTCTATTGCAGAATAAAAATGTCTCTTTTATTTAATGCTAGAAATGTTTCCTTTGGCTGCTGCAGTTTTCACAGACAGTGTGGCTCTTCTCCTCTGTCGGAGCACGGTGGAGAGTGCCAGCCTCCATGGGAGGGCAGTTGTGGCAGTGGGCTGGGGAACAGCCAGGCTTGGGGTGCGGTGGCTGCTCACGCTGCGGAGTTCACCCCTGAAACCGGTCCCCTGGGATTGCGTCAGTGCCTTGTTTCTGCCTGACTTGCCTGTGGGTTCTGGTACCCGCCACGGACCTTGGCAGCCCTGATGGCTCACTCCGCTGGGCTCCAGCAGGCACATCAGCAGTGCCCAGCACACTGCAAATGCCATCTGGGCTTCCCCTCTGCCTCCCTGTCCAGGTCGGGCGCTGGCAGAAGCTCTCGCGAGCTCAGAGCAGCGCTGTGCCCAGCCGAGGACCCGTCAGCTGGTGGATGGTGTTCTCTGGGATTCCTCTGTGTGGCTTGTGCGCTAATTTGAGATTCTGGTGCAGAAGGCAACAGGCATTAAAAACTGCTCCTGCTGGGTGAAAAATGAAGAGAAATCAACATGCTGCTCCCGCTTGTGCTGTGCCTAAGCAGTAATCAAGATCATCACCTGAAGATAAATCTCTTCCTGCCATCACACAGAAGAAGAGTAGCGGTTACTACAGGCTTTGCCTCCAGGTTTTTAATCATGGGGGAACACATGCAAATTAATGGCTCACCCATGATAAGAATCAATAGTGCTGGAGCATTTGCAGGCTGCGACTCAGGTACTCGATGTGTCTGATACATAGCCATGGGAGCAGAGTTCACATCGGATGCAAGCGTGCCTGTACAGCTGCATGCAGAGGCTCTCGCTGAATCCAGCCACCTCTGGAGCCGGCCTCTGTGCCCCAGGACCACGCTCCCTTTCTCCTGGATTTTTCAGCCAAACAGCACTGTTGATCTGGCCTTTGTGTTTGCTTAATGTCAGCATTCCTCAGGGAATACTGTAGAGTAATAGCAAGCTGCACATCCTGAAGTTGGGCTCCCGTATTATTTCTTCATTAATATTTGTTGTTCATAAATATATATTCACTCCTATTTATCACAAGAACACCAATTATCAACCATAAATTCTAACCGTGGGGAATATTTCAGTCCAGTTTTACTAAGAAGTGATTTTTAAAAATGTTGCTGAGGCTTTTAGCCAGTTATGTGCTACTAAATATTTAAACCTGTATCTCTTGCTGCATGCTGAATTACAGCAAGGGGATATTTAATGCTCCCATTTCTCCAGCATAAATCTGTGAAAGATTGACTGGAAGAAAAACGCGGTCCTGAACAGCCCACATACATGCTGAGTGCTCGCTGGTGCCGTACACCCACTCGTGCGCACCCGCTACCGGCAGCAACGCAGCCTGGGGCGGGTGGATGCCCCCCGCAGCCAGCCGGGGCAGCGGCTGTGGCAGAGCCGCTCCCAGGCTGCGGGAAGCAGCTGCCCGGCCCGGCCCGGCGTGCGGCATTGCTGCTGTCAGCCGTCAGAAGCTACGAGTGCCTAGAGGCCTGTTACCCGCCAATTAAACTGTGGGTTTTATTGTTCGACCGTGAGCCTGGTTTATGCTATGAAAAGCTTTCAACAGTTAAATAGTACTAATATTAACCACTCCCGCATGGGCTCTAACAGTCTCCCCCACTAAAAGTGTGATTAAGAAATTAATTCATCTGGAAGGGATTGGCATGCGGTGCTAAACAATGGAATAATGGGGTTGGTTTTTTTTTAGTAAGGCTGAACCCCTGGCTGCATGGAGACAGCAAGCCCCATAGCTTTTGTATGACGGCTACGGCAGCAGCTAAATGAAGTGGGAGGACCGAGCCCTGGTATGGTGCCGGTCGCGGGTTCGCAGCGCGGGGAGGCAGCAGGTCAGGACAGCAGAGACTTTGCAGAGGCTGGCAAGGAGGGTGGGCTGCCCTGGCCCGCTGTGGTGTTGCGGGACTCCCTGCAGCAGGTCTATGCCGAGCCCAGGGCTCTCCCCGGCTGCAGACACCCTCTGCCCTCCGCGCTCGCCAGCCCCTGGGGAGACTCTGCCAGCCCCGCTGGGCTCAGGTTGCCAGCAGGTCACCTCTCTGCTTTGTGGCCCCACATAATGCTTGTACCATCCAGCCTGAAATGGTATAAGCTTGAAGAGGCTGGAAAAAAGTGACACTTCAGGAGGCTGCAGAGCAGGGCTGCGGTGTCCGCTCTCGGCAGGGGAGGAACACCTGGGTCCCCCCTCAAATCTCCTGCGCAGTGCTGCCGCTGGGCACAGGGTCAGGGCTGCTCAGGCTGCCCCTGCTATGGAGTAAGGCACTCCTGGCACTGCATTACCCCGCTGGAGAGCTTAGCATACTGCAAATGGCAGTTAAATTCTGACAGACGTGGTAAAAGCTTCAAAGTCCATCAACGTCTGCTGGCAGGTGGCTCTAAAAAGCTGTTATTTGCTTCGGAAAAGCAATCAGAGATTACCCTTAAACAGCTCATTTGGGAATGAGCAGGGTGCTGGGTCTGGCAGTTTCCCTCCCGGCATACCCTCTTCCTGCTGCTCCTCTCCCCTCTTCTTTTGCTCCCATTTTCTGACCTGTGATGGGTCTCACGAAAGCTGAACCGCCATGGGGAGCAACCCCTCTCCTGCCCCTGCTGTGTGTGTCCCAGGCTTGTCCCCGGCTCTTGCTCTGCAGCAGGGAGGCACCGGGCGAGCAGGTGGGTGTCGGACGATGCTGTATGTTGCTGTGGGAAGCACACGCTTCCCAACCAGGTGTCCTGTTTGAGAAAAGGAATCAGACAACTCCCCTTCACCCCTAGAAAACGCCAAAAACAGAACAAAAGGAAAAATGGCTTGTGCGACTGCCTGCACAGCAGAGCTGGCGACTGTGGGGTGGGGGGTGGTGACCCCTCTGCACAGGGGCAGCGTGGCCGGCGAGGGTGGGCTGGCTCTGCCTGCCCGAGGGGCTGCCGGGGGAGCACGCTGTGTGCCCAGCACAGGCACGCTGGCAGACCCTGCAGAAGCATCTTCCCCGCTGCTTCCCATTCCCCATCCTGGCAAAGAGTGAGCAGGGGAGGGACGGAACAGCCTCCAAAGTGGAGCTGCAATGCTCTGAAGAGCTGTTGTTGGAGACAGTGGAGGGCAGGGAGGCTCCTCTGTGCCTTGAAGGACTCACTGAACGCTGGCAAGGGCCCGTGCTGTGCTTCCATGCAGGCACTGAGAATATTCATATTGTGATTTATCCCGTTCTTTTTCTCCACTGATTTTAATTAAATTCACTGCCTCCTGCCAAGCCTGGGGAACACAAGCAAAAATTAAAAATCCTGAAAGTCAGCTTGCTTTGCACTGGAGTCTTCCCAGCCTTCCAGAGAACAGAGGGAAATGGGGCCCACACCACCACACAAGCACTTCCTGTGCTTTGCTAGTCCCCAAATAATAAGCATAAAATTAAAATCCTGTTAGGAGAATCACAAAAGCTATTATAGCTCAGCAGCTGATCTTGACTCTGATCAAATCTTTTATGTGATTTCACAGCATTCCGGGCTACTCACTGTGCTCACCCTGATCATGTTAGCTGTGGCTTGAATTTGTTTTTTCTTTCCTCCACTGAAACAAAGCAAAAAGAATGGCAAGAAAACCCAATCTAATCTTGCGATATAAGTTTGTGTCACACTTTTAAAATGAGCAGCAGAGTAGCTGGTGCTGCTGTGTCGCCTTTGCAGACAGAGTCCTCCTGGGAGCAGATGCTTACTCTTGCGCTGAACGTGCTGGCCTCGTGCTGCACACCGCGTGAGCTGCTGGTGTGGGAAACCCCCGTGGGGACACTGGCCAACGAGGGCTTTATTTCCTGCATCGTGTCCCTCGGTCAGAGCAAGCAGTGATGCTGCTGCTGTCCAAAAGGGGTAGCAGGGTCGCTCGGTGGTGGCCCTTGCATCAAGTGTCGGAGTGGTGCAATGTACAACTTTTTAAACAATCCTGACTTTTGTCTGTCAACAGGCGGTGCCTGCGGCGAGGCGGGGGTGCTACTGAGCCGCAGGCAGTGGCCTGGTCGAACCCTGCTCGACGCCGGGCAGGACTGGGCCAGCTCTGGAGTGGCGTGTCGCTGGGGCAGGTCCGGGCGCTGCGCTTCCCCTGCCGCTGGTGGCCGGGGGCAGGTGGCAGCAGGACCGCTGGCTCTCCCAGCCCCAGGGAGTTTCTTCGGTATCTTTGCTTAAAAGCATCTCATTGTTTGCATTGCTTTTATTCTTACAATAAATATTGTGATAGACGCTGAGAGTACCAGAAATGAGATTAAGGTATCCCAGACCTGCATGTCTGCATATTTATATAGCCACAGCTTTTGCAGCTGTGAACAGAGAAAGCAAAAAATGGAAACTTTTTGCATGTCACAGGCAAGCGGAAGCAGTCCCCAAAAGTAGCATGCCTTAAATCAGAAACTGCTTTAAAGAACCTCCATTATATAGGCATCTATCTTCATGCTATTTTTCAACAGTTAGACTCATTCTTCATATCAGATAGGGTGATAAGAGGATAAAGGTATCTCTTATTCAACTCTAATTTTAATTAATATGGTCATCAAACTGGATATAAAAAATTAGGAAACCTCAGCAAAAAATTCCAAAGGGATATAAAACGGGACAATTTACTGTTTGCCGATCTAGGCTCTCCTCTATCCTAGGCAGTCATGGTGACTTCGTTTTTGATAGATGTCTGGAAATACCTGCAGCAATCTCTTTACAAAGTTTAACGACCTTGGGTCATTTAGTTTTTGCAATATTTCAACTACTAGGGAATTAAAACAGCGAGATTGTTACAATTACTCTCCAGAAGGTCATAGCCATCTACCTTTGGCTAAAGGTCTGGATTCCCTCAAAGCTACCACCATCCAGCGGAAGATGAGCCCAGCGTGTTTAACTTGCTGCATGCCTTGCCCAGGTGGATAATCGGTGAAATGCCAGGGAGGATATTATGCTTCGTGGCACTGGCCATTGGCTGGTGGGTATGAGCTTGCCCTGAGGGGACACAAACCCACCACGCACCATTTTCCCATGTCTGAACCCACTGGTTATTTCAGCAGAGCAGGAATTTAATGGCTCCCAAGGACAGGGTTAAGTACACAAGGAGAACGGGGACAGGGGAAGCTCATGTGGCCCCACAGCCCACTCCATGTTAGTGGAACTTCCAGAAGTCTCCTGGAGACCGTGTCCCAGCCTCGTCCCTGCAGCTCCCCGGGGCCAGAGCCCAGCTCTGCGCCCCACGCTGATGCACCCTGTCCCAGAGCTGCGCTTTCACTGCCCACCTGGGCTTCCTGAGAGCTTCTTTTGGAGTCGGGGGGTCATTTTTCTCCGCCTCTCCTTCTTCAGCAATGTCTTTGTCTTGCTTGTGCTGACAGGATGCGGCTGGGTGGTGGTGCCAGGGGAAACCAGGTACACGAACAGTCATGGTAGTGGTTTCCTGAGAGGTCTGGTTGCTTCTGTCATGGCTTGAGCAACACAGAAATCAGGTACACTTGTCTCTTCCCCAGGGAAATGCCGTTTTGAGCGGTTATATTTTTGGCACTATGCTCCCAGTAAGAAACCTGAGGTTAATCCCAGCTAAAAAGCTTTGGGAACTGCTCACTCCTTGCGACCATGTAACGCACCATACCTATGACAACAGAGCGCCAGTCCAGGTGCTGGAGCCTCTCATGCGTTTTCCTGGTGGAGGCGATCTCTGCAGAGCCCTCCTGGCGCTTGAGCCAGAAAGTGCCATGCTGCTGCAGCGGGGCTCCGCTGCCCACCCGACCTTCCTGAGCTGTGGCACCCGCCGGGCACAGTGAGGAGAGGAGCTGACAAGCATCACGGAGACGGAGGGACCAGAAAGCAAGTGTCACTGGGTCCAGCTGTGACCTTCATGCCCTGGCACGCTTGCTGCGTGCACACTGGAGGGCACAGCTGTGCCAGGGACTGGCTCCTGCTGCTCACTTTACCCCCTGCTGATGCTGGGGTGAGCACATGGGGGGCCAGTGCTGCAATGCTGCCTGCTGGGGGACAGCCACAGCTGGGGGACAGCCACAGCTAGAGAGCAGCCACAGCTAGAGAGCAGCCACAGCTGGGGGAGCAGGCTTATGGCAAGCCTGAAACCGTAGGCTGGGGACACTCTTCTGGCAGAAAAGCCAAGAGAGAGCCCATAAAAACAGGCTAGGAGTGGAGTCATGGGCAGGGTGACAGAGAGCATGGCATGGGGCTGCCCTTCCCTGCCTATGTGTCACCCATGGTCAGAGCCAGCCACGTGGGCTCTGACAGCCTGGTTCTCCACCACAGGAATCAGACTAAGCTGCTAGAGAAAAGCTGCCTGGGACAGCTACGGTGGCAGAGCTCGGGGACACCAAAGGTGCCGGCACCCATAGGAAAGTAAGAGAAAAGCTATGGGTGCTGCAGGCAGCCCTGCCTGTCCCTGGCAGGCTGAGGAGCCTCCAGACTCCCTGGGACAGAGCAGATGCAGGCAAAGAGCGGGGGGATGGATGACAGCCAGATCCTTTCCATGTACGAGCTTGGCACTGGAGGGAGTGAAGTGTGGGTTTGAGACTGCTTGCATTTCCTCCTGGATGTGACTTCCCGAGGTGCCTGCCATGTGGCTTGGCACAGAGAGCTGGGACGAGATGGAAGAAGCGAGGGGCACTGGCAGCCCCGGGCTGGCAGCACTGGCGGGCGCAGGCTGCGCTGGCTGGTGCTGAGCAGCTGAGCCGCCTCGGGGCAGAGGAAGGGGGGGCACAGCGAGATGGTGGCCATGGTCCCGGATGAAGGTTTTGGTGGGGGCGCTGGGGTCAGTGGGGACACGCTGGTGACACCAGGGCAGGCGGTGTGCTCCTCATTTAGATGGTTGTGTCCCGTGTGGCTCTGTCATTACATAAATAATCGACTTTGGCATAAATGTCAGCTGATTCTGAGCTGATGTTACTCAAACAGGCTTGAGTGACAGAAGTCTCCACTGAGCACATTTCTGGAGTCCTCTGAGTGGTTCTTGTGCAATGTCCACAATGATCACTGCAGGCGCACAATTCGGGGCCCAGACTTTGGATTAACCTGTGAAAATCAATTAATCAATCTTCACTTAATCTCAGCCTTTGTATCATGTATCAATTACGTTATTCAAAAAGGGGGTGTTGACATAGTCTCAAAGCAGTCACTTCTGGAGGGAGGGAGGTCAGGCCAGGGCTGATGCTCTCGGAGGGACCCCCGTCACCCATCACCACGAATCCACGCTGCTCTCCAGCCAGTCCGTAGGGGCCGGTAGGTGCTGTTCCAGATGAGGGGGCTTGGTCTGCGTCCCTCAGACCACAGGATTCTGCATCACGAAGCATTGACCAGGGCCGCTTCCATCCTCCAGTGGCCAGGCTGGAGGAGACCTCTTCCAGGGGCACCTGGACTCTAGGGGAGGCAGCAGCACAAGTGTCCGAGCCCTTGAGAGGAGCCAGAGGGCCGCACTGAGCGATTTGTGCAGGAGCTGTGTTATGATGAGGCAACAAGGGTTCAGAGCCTTTCAGATGAGTGTTTGCTAAATGCAAATGCATGTGTGAAATGCAGATAAGTGTGTGTTAAACCTACCCTAGCCCTCTCAGCAGTGTGGAGTGCCTGGAGCCTGTTTGCTTTTCTGCGGCTCCTTTACTTGCTGACTGTTGAGCTCTGCTAATCTCAGAGGTAGCTGCTGTGGGGACAGTCAGCCCCTCTAACCAAGGGTGATTGGGTTAATGGGAACCTCTTAGAGCTGCCAGGGAAGGGAATGTGCACTGAGGTTTGCTGTTTCATCCTTTTCTCTCTGTGGTGATGGTCTGCTGGAGGAATATCCCTTGTGGGCTTTGCACTGGCTGTTGTTCTCTCGCTGCATTTCGTGTTTGCATTGGCTGTAGGGCAATGCTTCAAAACCAGGGCTAAGCCCAGCCAGTCGATCTCGTGTCTTATCTCTCGTACTGTGGTCACTGATGAAAGTGGCCTGAGAAGCAGGGCATCCCTGGACTGTGACCGTCTGACCAAACTCTGAGTGCTTTTGGGGGAGAACTGTCTGTTCTGCATGCTGCTCGACACCTTCCTGGCTGCAGGGCCCAGCGATGGCACGCACAGCTCAGGAGCTGGGCTGCACCAGGGCACGGCGGCCGCGTCAGCCTGCCCCGGCGTGCCTGGCGCAGTGAGCTCACCCTGCCACCCTGGCAAACTATTATTTATGCTTTCAGATACCGCTAACTCACAGATAATTAATGTCAGAAAGTTGCCATGGTGCCGTTGCTAATAGCTCAGCAAAAGGAGGCATGTTGGTCAATTAGCAACTATTTGAACCGACAAAACCAGCAAAGGGCAGATCCAGCTGCCAGCCCCCTTAGCTAATATTGTTAAGATGAGAGACTTGTCAAGGCTCTGGGTGGGGAGATGTGGGGACCATGGGAGGAGGGGAAGGACCCGCAGGCAGAGCCTTTGCCCCATGCTTGCTGTGTCCTCCTTTGGGGCAGGACCAGGCACTGACTGCCTGGCCCAGCTGGGAAGGCGTCACCGTCCTGCTATCCTGACATGGGAGTGTGGCAGAATTTTGGAGAATTGGCTGCAATGACAGACTGCCCTTTCCTAGGAGATAAGTTGTGTTCCTCTGGAGAAGCCCGTGTTATGACTTTTGCAATACTGGGGAAGTATTAAATTAGAAAGAGACCTCTGAGCAAAGGAGAAGTAATATCTGCATATGTGAAGGCCTCCAACTGTAGGCACAGCAATATTAGAGGATTTGTGAAGTTTAACGCTATTCTTTCATCCTGGGGCTGACGCGATAAAATGAGACACTGCGATTCACTTGGAAACAAAAATACATGGAGGATGGGGGTAGGTCTGTTGTACCCCCTCCCCAGGGGGACTGTCAGCTACCTGAACTGCTGCATGTTGCTGTGGCTCTGGCACTGGGATCTTTCCCCAGCAGTGTCCAGTAGCTCAGGGTGCAGCAGGGCTGGGGAGGTGCCTGATCTGCTTTTAGCAGCCTGTGCTGCTCTCCCTTGTCAGCTTTCAGGGCGGTCAGGGACCCCAGCAAAGGGGGGGAGTGGCACTGGGGGGCTGCAGGGAGCAGTGCCTCGAGTGCCACCAGAAACGAAGAGCAACTGCCAGCCATTGCCAGGAAGGCCCTGGGAGAAGCTTGGGGTTCCTGGGTGCAGAGAGTGGATAAATCACAGTGAGGGTGCACGTCACTTCATGCCTGCATGTGGGTACCAGCCTGTGGGCACAGCCCAGCAGCAGCATTTCTGCCAGGCTGGAGCTGGCACAGCTGCAGCAGAGGGACTGATCCCCCTTCCTTCAGCTCAGGGTAGGCAGAGATTTCCAATGCCCATGAGGAGCCTCAGAACTGCCCAGAACTGTACAGTCGCCTGCAAACTAGCTCTGGGGAGCCCCACATGCTGTGCCGTGGGACCGGTCAGCGGTGCCGGGAGGAGGGACGCTTTGGGAGCCACCGTTGCCTGCAGGACTTGGGCTCCCCGCCGCCGGCACCAGCTGCGAGTGGAGCGTGCCTGTGGGACCTCGCGAGGGGGCTGCTCTGTCCTTCGCAGGGCTGGGTGCGTTTCCACGGCCATGCTGCCTTTTTCTGCCATTGTCTGAGGGTTGTTGGTGTCAGTAGCTGGGATTATTTTTCTTTCCCAGAGCAGGAGACTCTGATTACAGCTGGTATCCTTCAGGAAATTGATGCTTTAATATTCAGTCTTGTCCAATGAGGGCTAAATTTTATTCCTAGAATAACATTTAATTAAGCACTCTGGCTTTCTGTCTGTGATGCACCAGTGAGCTGCACAGATGCACTTACCTTCATCAGCTCTTTTAAAACCAGCTGGAACTGAAGTTAGAATAAACTGTAAAATTTATGGGCTGTTCCCTCCCTTTTTAATTAGCACTTTAAGTATGTGACAAGAGGCCTCAGGCCAAGGGAAGGAGCCATTTACTTGTTTACTGGTACTTATCTTGCTCTGCAGCCTTGTCCAGCAACATCCCCCCTAGATGGAGCTCTGCAAAAACATTTGAAAGCAAGAAAGCAGAAGTCTCCTGTTGCCCTGCAGCCCCCACGCCCCCAGCCCCCGCCACTGGTCATCAGAAAAATCTTACGTTTGACCTTTGTGCTGGGGTGGGAAGGGGGTGATTCCATGGTCAGCAGGCAGGAGCAGGACGGGGCTCCCAGGCCCCCTCGGTGGGTGAGAGCGGGGTGGGCGCAGTGGGGCGGCCTCTATGGGTCTCGGCTGCATGGCACCTGCTGCTGAGCAGCATCGGCAAAGAGGAGCCGGCACTGGAGCATCTGGGACTGGGCTGTGCTCTACCAGTGGACCAGCCCTGGGACCAGCACTACGCTCTCTGCTCTGGCCATGCCTCTCAGCTCTTGCTCCAGCCCTGGGGGCTCTGGGGCAGTTCCTCAGTACCAGCACTGCTTCCCTGTGGCCTACAGTGCCGCCCTGCGTTCTACCTCCCCTCTCCCTCCCCTTAGCTTGCAGAACGAGCAGGGAGATGGGCTTTTGCTTTGTCAGCTCCTTGACACCAGGATCCCCCTCCTCGTCCTTCCTGTGAGTGCCCTCCAGCACACCAGTCTCTTTCTGGCATCAGGGGGTTGTGCTACAGGGGCGATGGCATGGTGGCATCAGAAGGAAAACAGATGTTTGCTGTAGAGTGGTGCTGCCTTTGTGCCTGAGCAGTTTCTGCCTTACTGTGCCATGACAGTCTCTCGTGCCCTCACAGCTCTGCCGGTCCCTTGCCTTCCCCTGCGGGCGCCGTGCAGACCTGCTCAGCCCGTACCGCTAGCTAGCGGATGCTTGATCACTAGATGGAAGCTGAACTGCGATGCAAAATCTGGCAAGTTGCAGATTCCAGACCAGAGGGTACGGCTCTGCTTATCCAGTCTGACCTCCTGCCAAAGATCTGCCAGAGCAGGAGGGGCAGGAGGAAGCAGCTGCCCAGGAGGGTCTGGAGGGAAAGAGCAGCTGGTTCTTCGAATACACCCTAGATATTCAAAAGCCCAGCAGATGCAAGAGGCAGTCAATTGAGCAAAGTGATGGGGATGTCCCTCATGATGATTCTTTCGTTATCAGCCAGAAAATCTTAGACTGTAATAGCAAAAATGTGTAAATGACTGGAAAAAAATCTGCCTATGTCATTGCATGAAAGGGAGATGAAGCGAGATGAAGACTAAGCATCAGCACAGCTGATAAGGCAGTGAAAGCACGCAGGAGAGAAGCTGAGTAAAGCAAGAGGCGTGGGGGCCCAGGGCTGAGGCAGCGCATTTTCATACTGCAGAGGAAAGTACATGTTGCATCAACATGGTCGTTACTGGCTGTACGTCAGTGAGATGTTACAAAAGGCCTGGGCAGTTTTGCAAGACAGTTTGGCATTAATGCATACAGAGTCAGTGGAGGGTGAGGACAGAGTTGGAAGTGGGGGGCAATGCTGTGGGAAGGGGTGGTGTGCTGGAGATGCTTCCCAGGGGTCCCCAGTACTGGACCACCCCTGGAAATGAGGGGCAGTGGGAGGACAGAGACCACAGCAGGGAAAGTGCTCTGCAGTGCAGGAGAAGGAGAAGCTCAGTTCTTCTTATGCCTAGCTTGGAAGGAAATTAAACAAGTTAGCCCCTTCTCTTTTGTTGCCTCTTGGGACGTTTTGGGTAACCACTCTGAAGACTACCAGTATGAATCTCTGGCAGGCAGAGCTGCACGAAGCTTCATTGGAATCACTTGCACTACACAAGGACTGGCACAAACGACTTCTACTTTCATGAGTATCACACTGAGACTGGTGGAGAGTTTTCTCCTGGGGGACTGAGCACTTGAGTCCCAGGAAATGACTGCTGTCTGGTCTGGAGAGCTGGAAGAGCCGGGCAGCTGCTTTCCTGAATGTGGTGCAGGTGGGATTGCACATGGTGCTGTGCTGCTTATGGCCACGGGACGCTGGCCTATCTTTCCACCTTATCACTGGCTCTTGCCAGTGCTATTACTGCTTTGGTTTCACAAGCACTAAATTCACTCACAAATTTTATATACATATAAAAAAGACATACTGTCATAAAATCGGCTAGCTGAGCATTCCCCAATGAAAATGAAATGCTGCTGCTCCTCACAAGAAGTGCTGGTTCTGGATCATTTGTTTATTAAAAATTTGGCAGTGTGACTGCTGCAGCCCCAGTGTCCTCCTCTCGCTGCTCAGCCCTTGCCAGTCCCTGGATGCAGCCTCGTTCCTGCACCTCTGAAGGCAAAGCGTCCTGTGCCAGGGGTCTGTATTGACTGAGCTTTCTTGCCACCAGAGCTGGGCAGTTTGAATTTGTGCTGGCGGATGTGTTTGGCTTTGCAGGGGCAGAGCGGTATGTTGTTTCATCAAAGTGGGGAGTTTGCGGAGCCAGCCTAGCATGGGGCAGGGCAGCAGGGTTCTCACTGCCCACTGGGACGTGGGCTGCAAGTCTGCACAGCAGAGATCCCGTCAGCGGCCCTGTCGTCTTGACTGCGATCCATCCTGTAATGATGCCACGCACACAGAGCATGGATCTCCTGTGCCTGGGCGCGGCGGTTCCAGAGTGCTTATAAACCCAAGGAAAACACTGTGAATTCTGTTGCCTTGACAGATAGTCGGAAAGATGTTGGATCAGCTGCTGACCCCTGGGGAAGAGACAGAGGTAGGCGCAGTGCTCAGAGACTCCCTGGAGGGCTGGAGTTAATGTGTTTGATTCATACCGCGGCAGCAGAATGTTCTGCTGTCTGAAAGCCGCGCTGGGGGAGTGAGGGCAAGAGAGCTGTGTCTGGCCTGTTTAACAGGCAGGAGCAGGAGCACGGATGTCGCTTCAGACAGCCGCTGCTGCTGCTGCTGTGCTCTTGCAGAGCGTGACTGTTCCCTTCCCCGCCTGTCCTCACCGTGAGCTCCCAGAGCTGTGGGGGTGAGTCTGCTTTGTGTGCCCCTGCTCTTGACGGGGCACGTGGCGTTGCTTATCCCCATGTTGCTTCCATTGTGACTCCGCAGAGGCGCCTCTCGGAAGCTCGAAGCTGTGGTTGCTGCTGGTGGTCCTCAGCTGGGTGCAGCTTTTGCTCCTGGACCCCACTGCCATGGAGACAATGGTGCACCGCAGTGGCACGGGTGTCCAGTGCCGTAACCCTCCTCACAGCCTGACTTCTGTGCTGATGTGTCTTCAAAGATAAAATGCTTCGATTCTACCTAAACTTATGGAGGGTTCTCGAACACAGCTAGGATGGGGCAGCTCAGAGAAGCAGCTTTGTTTGGCCAAGTCCCCATAGTTCCCTCATTTCTGTTGCAGGGCTGATGATAGAGAAGTGGGATACTGCCAGCAGTCCCAGCTCACACAGCCGTCTGGCTGTCTGAAGGTGCCACCTGAAGTGAAACGAAGAGCCAAATGGTGGCTCGGGGGTGAGGTAGGTGCATCCTGGAAGCACTTGACAAAAGCTCCTGCTGCATGAGTGAGTGGTGAACCACCACGGCGAGAAACCTGGACTGGCTGCGAACAGGAGCTGGTGCACAGCCCAGATCCCTGTAACAGCTTTCCCAGCACTCCCTTGTGGACTGTGCTAATTTTGATGGGCACATAACACAGTTTGAGGCTTGTTGTATTTTTAGAAAGAATGAAGCTTTGCAAGATCCTCCCCAAACCAAATCCAAACTGCAGAATGGTCAACTCTTGCCAGCATTAATGCCACTGAGCAGCCACTGGCAAGGACAAAGGGGACGGGGCTTGCAAGTTCATCTCTTGGCCTTTTTGGGGCACCTTGGCTGCTGGACCAGCAGGTAGAGGAATGCTGAGCCTGGAACATTTTGCAGGGGCATTTCTCTTGGCAGGTTTATGATCTTTCCTGCCTCAGCTGGGAAGCCAGCAGGACTGAATAAATCTCCAGGCCAACAAAAGCCCAGGATGTTTTCACAATTGCCAGGATTTTATTAATTTACAAGTACATTATTGAATTTCTTCCTTCCTAACAACAGCTTTCACTTAGATGGGGACTCCTTTAGTGTGTTTGGGTGTGCACGGTAGGCAAAGCTTGTAGAACTCCACAACGAAGTCACTTGCCAAATATTTGTGCCATTAACGCCAGTAAACTGCAGGTGTGATGGATTTGGTGCTTTCATTTGTCAGGTCTTGCAGCACTTTGTAGGAGGGCTGCCAGCCTCCCCCATACCCTGGGAGAGGAGCTGGCCCACGCCACCCAGCCTGTGGGCACGAGGCTTTCACACAGTCTACAAGTTCCACCAACACTTAGTGCAAAAATAGGCTCTTCCTTCATCCCATTTTCTTTAAGTTCTTTTTGTTTCTGGCCACTAGAGAAGTTAATTTGTCTTTTTTGCCTTTTTGAGCTCAATAGTACGTCCTGCTTTATGTACATACTGGTACTTCCATTGAAAGGACCCAAGTGTCCCCAGAACCTGAGCAAGCTGATACATTACTACAACATTTCCCGCTGCTTCTGGGGTGAAACACTACTATTTTTATCTGTGTTTGTGACCTGCCAACCCATTCCAAAACAAGAGTTACATGACCTGCTGAGACCAAAGCAAAAGTGCAGATGGTGTGTGGGGGCTGTCAGGAATACAGGCCCTGCCGGTGCAGGTGCACCTCTGCCTTAAGGAGGGGTGAAAAGCTAGGAGCTAAGCTTTCCCCTCGGAGGTGGGCAGCACATAAAGCACTGCCTGCCATAACCTGTGATGACAGCGGCTCCATCTGACTCAGAGACAGCAGAAGCTTCACCACCCACATTTTCAAACCCGTCTTCAGTGGGTTGCTTGATCCCTTGCAGTGAGCAGCACTGCAGTTTTGCGCCTATGATCCAAGCACGCCTTTGCTGGTGGCTTTACTGGGTACGTTAGCCAGTCAACCCTGAGTTTCTTTCTATTGCACTTATTCAAGGTGGGCAACAATATTGCCCAAATTTAGCCTGTATCTGTGCTCCCCTTTGGGGCCCCTCAGCCTGTGCACAGCCAGGAGGAGACTGTTCAGCCCCAGCTGCTCCGTGGCCGTGGGCATCGTCAGCTCCAGAACCCACTGCTGTGCATCTGCAGGAGAGCAAGGAGCAGCAGATGCGGCTCAACAACTTTCTCTTCAAAAGTGATGGAGCAAGGGTGATTTTAAAGCTGTTTTCTATCCATCAAGCGCTTCTGTCCCAGACACATCTTTTTAATTCTTAGCATCCAGTTTACCTTCGCTTGTCCTTAAGGAATACCTTCTCCAGATCTCTCTTTTTCCTGGTCCTGGTATCCACCACTGCTGTCTTTTCCTGGCCCACAGTTTTTTACAGCATGTCCATCCTCAGTGGTGCTCTCAGTCAGATTCCATGTCCTGCAGCAAGCCTGCAAGGACAGTTAGAGCCTTCGCAGGCTGCCTCACTCGGCGTGCACCACGTCCCCTCCATGCTGCAGCCAAGAGCAGCGGCCTGCCCTGCCGTGATGTGTGTTCAGGAGTACGTGTCCTGTCCCCCGAGGGGACTCTCTGTAGAGCTCCTTGTTAATCCTGAGTGTGGTTTTCTGCTAGTGGCTGATGCTGTGATGTGCTGGTGCAACTGTCTGGGGCCGGCCCTCAGTGCTGAGTGTCTGAGCGTCGGTGGCCGGGTAACGAGGAGCAGCTGATGGGGTGTGCCACGGTCTGGCCCCATCCCAGCCTGGCGACACCTCTCCCCACAAATCCCCCTTCCCATGGGGCAGCCGGGCAACAGTCCTTGACTGGAGCTGAGCTAGGACTCGGGGGTGCTCCTGCACTGCCATTACTGTTGCTGTTCTGGTTAGGGACAGGGTTACTATGATTGTGTGGTTTTCCTTTTTCCTTCTTAAATGTTATAGGTTTTTTAAGCAATATTTTCCTCTGCTATTTTCCTTTACTGCTGCACTGTGTTCCTCACTGGAGCGGGCTACCAGGGGTTATCACAGACTGCAGATCCCAGCTCACGTTTATGGCAAGAATAACGTTCCCAGTGCTTCTCATCTGTACTCCTGAACAGCCAGGCCGGGTCTGCTCAGCGTCTCCCAGCCAGCTGCGGAGGAGCAGGTGACAGAGAGAGGCAGCCCGGTTCCTGCGCTGGGTGTAATCGACCGGCTAGCTCTGGGGATGGCTGGAGCGGAGCCGAGCCAGCAGCAATGGGGACGAGGGTTTGCTTCAGCACACAAGAGCCCCATTCCCACTCGGCTTTGGTTCCAGAGGGCTCCTCTGTCTTTCACCCCCAACCCGGCTGTGCTCAGGGGCTCTGGAGGGGCGGGAAGGTTGGCATCCAGCAGCTGCTCCCCATTGCTTCTGCCGTGCTTGCAGCACGGCTGCCCAACCCGCCACCGCTCCAGCGGTGGCCTCGGGGGTCTCTTCTGGTGCCGGACAGCCCTGCTTTCGGGGGAGGGAGGTGGGATGCAAGCTAATGCAGAACAACCTCAGTGATAAGGACCTGCGAAAGGAGGGAGGCGATGCGAGTACAAGCTGGCACGTACAAATAAGAGGACCAGTCCAGTTCTTTAGAGCCTCTGCCCCTTGGGGACAGGCTGGTGTAGCAGATCCTGCCCAGGGAATGCTGCGGGAAGCTGGGATGTGAGGGTCTGGCCTGACGGAGTGTGGCCTTGAGGTTTCCCGTGGCTGATTCCTCCCTTCAGAGTCTCCTGAAACTGGTGGGCTTGTGTGGCAGGCAGGGCCCCTCCCCTCCAGGTAACAATTAACGGGAAGTACTTTCAAGTGATTAAAAAATTTAAACAGGTTAATTATTTCCGAAAAGAGAAAAGAAGAATTAAAATGGTTTCTGTGGGTACATTTGAAATACAATCAATAATTTATCAGACAATTTTCATTCAACAATGAGGAATTAGGAGGCTTCAAACCCTCCAAAATTTTATCTGCAAGGGAAAATGTTTAAATTATTTATTTTCCTTCCTGTGGCTTGTGCCAGCAGAGCAGCCCCCGTGGCTGGCCCTGCGCGCCTGCGCACGCTTCCCAGCGGCTCTGGGAGCGGGGCTGGCCAGGGCGTGGGTGCTGCTGCAGGACCCGGAGGGGGCTGCTGGACAGGGTTCCGTGGGAATCAGCTCGCCAGCCCCCCACACATCCTGCAAGAGCTCCAGGGAGGGGCGGCCTTGGCCCCTGTGCCACCGCGGACTCCGGGCCCGGGAAGAGGTCTGCACCTCCGCCCGCGCCTTGGCATGGGGGTGGGCTCGCGGTGGGGGCTCGGGCCGGGGCTCTTGCGGCGCAGGGTGCCATTTCCAGTTCCCAGGGCGCTGAGTGGCTTTGGGCAGGCTGGATGCCAACAGCAGCTCAGAGGCAGGAGCCCAGCCCCGAGGTGTAATTAACTGCTAGGGAATACGGCAAAGTTGGAAATTAAAGAGAAGCCAGCTGGAGTTCATCGTCCACCCCATCAAAAAATCTGTGTACCATAAATAACGGAAGGGGCATACGAGCTGCTCTGAAGAATCCTTTATCATCTGTGGAAATATGCCCGGTTTTACAGAAAAAACAAATATAGCGAATTGAAAATAAATGGCATTATTAGCAGAAAGGGAGTCCCTAATTAACCAGATATAGTCCATTACTGTAGCCTTAAATTCATTAAATTGCATAATTACATAAAAACACTGTTGATGTGCTGTTCAGTATATCTGGTATTGTCTTCCTAACAATTAGCTCTATAATTGTCAGTTTGACAGGGTAATTAAAAATGTTTAAAGATGTTGTGTCAGCCTTTTCTCCTTTGCTGAGCTCAGTCGGATGTCTCTGGAAGATGATTTTCTACCTGACTCAACCACGGTCTCGTTTCTGATTTATACCAATGTGTTACAGGAATGACCAGACTCATGGATTACTTTGATGTTCCTGCTAGGCTGGTGTTTAAAAGTAGGAGAAAAATAACTCCTGATGTCATTTTCACTTATTTTTAGGAAACCTGTGGTCCCATCCCCTGGTTCATGCTAGTGGCGACAGGACTTTCTTCCAAGCAGTTTCACGGACAGAGCGTTGTGAAATCTGACATTTGTAGCCCTAAATCTTGGTTCTGTTTGCCGTGTAAAACCTTTCCTGCCACATGCATTTTTTATGAACGGATTGAGAAACGTGAGAAATAAAGCCTGTCTCTCCAAGCCGTGCTGCCGCGTGCAGAGCAGGGCTGCTCAGCCAGCACGGGCAGCCCCAGGGAGCCGCGCAGGGCCCTGCGCACGAGGCCCTGCGCACGAGGCCCTGCGCACGAGGCCCTGCACACGAGGCCCTGAGCACAAGGCCCTGCGCACGAGGCCCTGCGCACGAGGCCCTGCGCACGAGGCCCTGCGCACGAGGCCCTGCGCACGAGGCCCTGCGCACAAGGCCCTGCGCACGAGGCCCTGCGCACGAGGCCCTGCACACGAGGCCCTGAGCACAAGGCCCTGCGCACGAGGCCCTGAGCACAAGGCCCTGCGCACGAGGCCCTGCGCACGAGGCCCTGCACACGAGGCCCTGAGCACAAGGCCCTGCGCACGAGGCCCTGCGCACGAGGCCCTGCGCACGAGGCCCTGCGCACAAGGCCCTGCGCACGAGGCCCTGCGCACGAGGCCCTGCACACGAGGCCCTGCGCACGAGGCCCTGCACACGAGGCCCTGCACACAAGGCCCTGCGCACAAGGCCCTGCGCACGAGGCCCTGCGCACGAGGCCGCTCCAGTTTGCGGGGGCTCTTGTGCAGAGACTCTTCCAGCTGCGCCGGACTCGGGCGCAGGCGCAACGGGGGTAAAGTTCTGTGGAGAAGCACAAGAGCTGCGGGTCTGCGGAGCGCCGGAGGGGTGCAGGTGGCACGATGCCCTGGGCATGATGGCGGCGAGCAGGACGGAGCCTGGATGTGCTGCGGAGCCTGGCACTGGTCAGCTAGCAGCTGGAGCTGCAGCAGGCCGCCCGGTAACGCATGCATCCGAGCCCTGGGCGGGGAACGTGCTGTAAAGGAGGCAGTTTCTGGAGCACTTCACGGCCATCACTCTCAGTTCTGTTGTTTTAGGGTGGTGATTGCCGCTTTGCATGGTCAAAACCCTGACTTGCTTGCCTTTTCAACAAAATAAACCTGAATATTCATTGCTGCGAAGTGATAAATAAATCTGTCCTCACACCCAGGAGCTTTGCCAGCTGGGTTTTGGCTGGATGGAAGTCTGTTTGTGAAAGCTTTCAAGGATTTTTGAAAATACTCTGTTTTGAATCATTAAACTAACGAAGTGATCTGGTCTTCTGGAATAAACAGTAATCACGTGGAAGCGAAGTCTGAACTTCTTTCTTGGCAAAACAATTTCCAACACCTCTCTCTCTCTTATTTTTACATTTGTGTTTATGTTTATTTTTGTTCTTGGACGCTGTTTCTTACACCACATCTTTCCTGCTACAGCAGGCTCCGTGAAGATCACACGCTTACCCAAGTTCTTAGGGCGTTCAGCTGAAGGAGTCTCCTCCCCACGCTCCTTCCCCTCATAGCCAGAGCCGTGACTCTGAGTCCAGATGGCCCCGTTCCACCGCTCTCTAGCCATCAGTTTGTACTCAGTATTCATAATTGCTTCGCTAACTGAGAAACTTTACAATCTGTTGCAGGCCATTATATGCAAAACCATGCCCAAATAATTGATCCCCTGCCATCCAAATTGCAGAAGTGCTCGAGCGTTTTGTAATCTTACAGAAAAGGTTTGTATTCTGAGTATTTCAAACGTATATTCAAATAAAATTGACAATGAGATAACAAGGCATAGTTTTACAGCAGGTCTGTCATTAAGCGATCACGCACCCATACCTGTGCACTGAGGCGGTGTCCTGCTGGGAGTGTTATCTCTCTCATGTGCGATCTGGAGCTGAACTGATGCAATTTACTCCTCTCATGTTCCACATTTGCCAGCCCCATCTCGCCTCGGCTGCAGAATGCTTGCCTGTTCGCCATGAAGCCTGCAGAATATCTAATGCTTGGGCAGGAGAAGGGGGCCGCAGCCCCCGCGGGGCAGCTCCCCAGAGGAGGCATGCGAGCCGTGCAGCGCGGGCGCCGTGGGTTGAGCCTGGGTGGGAAGCCAGATTGTCATGCCCTGCGATGCTGCAGCCGCTGACTTCAGGAGGGAGTGGAGGCTGCGGCACTACTGAGGGCTGGCGCTGGGGCAAAGCTTCATTAGCGCACGCCGTGACTGCCCAACGCCTGCCCTCGCTGGGGCGCGGGGCCAGCGCTGGTGGTGTCAGTCCCAGCTCGGGAGGTGAGCCATGTGCCCCGGAAAGAGGGTGATTTCCCGGAAGATGCAAATCATGTAATCTTTCCCAGGAGTCCCATCTTTCTAGGACGGTGCTGCCTCAGTGGGCGCAGGGAGGTAGCCTGAGCCCAGTCCCAACTGCACTGCCCAGTCCCTGGGCATCCAAAGAGCTGTGGGGACCCACCTCTGCAGTGCAGCACCAGCAGCTCGGGACCCCTCCACACCAAGGTGGGACCGAGGCAGACCCTGCTGCGGGCAGGGTGCCTTGCAGCACACGTGGGTCTGGTTCCAGGCTCCAGCATCTGTACCCCCCTGCACCAGCACAGACTGGGGGTGACCTGCTGGAAAGCGGCTCTGCTGGGAAGGGCCTGGGGGTGCTGGGGGGCAGCGAGGTGACCCTGAGCCAGAACCGGGCCCTTGGGGCCAAGGGGGCCAATGGTGTCCTGGGGTACATTAAAAGGAGCGTGGCCAGCAGGGCGAGGGAGGTTCTCCTCCCCCTCTGCTCTGCCCCGGTGAGGCCACATCTGCAATGCTGTGTCCAGTTCTGGGCCCCCCAGTTCAAGAAGGACAGGGAACTGCTGGAGAGAGTCCAGCGCAGAGCTGCCAAGGGGATCAGGGGCTGGAGCATCTCCCTGGTGAGGAAAGGCTGAGAGACCTGGGTCTGTTCAGCCTGGAGAAGAGGCGGCTGAGGGGGGATCTCATCAATGCTGATAAATATCTGAAGGGCGGGTGTCAGGTGGATGGGGCCAGACTCATTTCAGTGGTGCCCAGTGACAGGACAAGGGGCCACGGGCACAAGCTGGAACACGGGAGGTTCCCCCTGAACATGAGGACAAACCCCTTCCCTGTGGGGGTGCCCGAGCAGGGGCACAGGCTGCCCAGAGAGGCTGTGGGGTCCCTTCCCTGGAGACATTCACCCCCCGCCTGGACGCGGCCCTGTGCCCCTGCTCTGGGGGTGCCTGCTCCAGCAGGGGTGGGACGGGGTGAGCTCCAGAGGGCCCTGCCAGCCCCCACCAGTCTGGGATTCTGTGATTATGTGGTTTGTGCTTCCCGAGCTGGGGGGTCTCTGCCCAGGGGTCTGGACAGCCCGTGCTGTCGAGCAATGCTGGAAGAGCTGAGCGTGTCCAGCTTTCCTCCAGCGAGCAGGTCTGGGAGGCAGCGTGCAGCGGTGAGGAGGGCACGGGGAGAGGCCGGCTGCAGGCCGAGGAGGTTTTAGGAGAATGGGGCAGAGATGATACTGTTTGCATTATTCCAGGGGCTTCCACTCTGGAGCTGACGAGGCCCTGAAGAACTGCTGGGGCTGTGGCCATGGCAGGAGGTCTGTCTGGGAGCCGTATCGGCACAGCTGGCCCCGGCGGTGCCAACGTGCTGATGCTGGGGTTCAGAACACCTTGTTTATAGTGAGTGATTCATTCTGAATGAATACTTAGGAGATGAAGGCACGGAATGTGACATGAAGCCTTACGAAGGTTTCCAAACAGAGAACCAGCAAGGTCTCCTGTAGGATGATAGATCTCTCCCTAAGTCATAGAAGGAAAGGCTCCTACAAAGAGTAATAAATTCATAAATTCCTCTAGTCACCAGGGTTATTTCCCACAAAAGAATTTATTGCATGGCATGCATTTCTCTGCTCACAATAATGAGATCTGGGCTCCAACATGTGACATTTATGACTGGCATTATTAAAAAAAAAAAAAAAAAGACATACAGTCTTTGAGGAAAATCTGTGGGACAAATCTCCAGTTCACACATATAGTATATTCATGCTCCAGAACAGGGCAGGCTGGGCTGGGTTTCAACCAGGGAACCAGAAATATTTTTGCAAATGCTTTCCTGGGGAAACGAGCTGCAGTGGGAGCACTGATCCTGGACGCTCTCCAATCTGCTGCAATCCCTGCCACCACTAGAGGTTTCGGAGATTTGCTGGGCTCAGCCATGCCACCAGCCTACATGCAGGTTGTACGTGTAGGTGCTCTGTCCCGTGTGCCGTACACATGTCATGTCTTCTGGGCTGTCCCAAGATGTGGGGCTAGCATCCTCCCTTCAGCGCAATGCAGGTGCCGCCGAGCTCTGTTTGGGACCAGAAGCAGAGATGAGAGTTGCCTCCTTGCTCCAGCAGCCCCGTCTTGATCCCTGCAGCCTGACACTGCCCCGAAGAGTGGACTCCCAGAGCCCCTGCAGAAGGACAGGGCAGGCTGGCAGCTCAGTGCAGGAAGGCACAGAGCATCCCTGGCTTCTTCCAGGCCAGCAGAATGGCTTTAAATCTCCAACGTGCTGAGATCATGGCCCAGCACGCCTCTGGTGCTGCAGGAGAAGCCCCGCGTGTTCTGCACTCCAGAGCTCACCATGCAGCTGCCTGACATCACACGGAAGGACACTTTGAGCTGCTCTTTGCCTAATGGGGTAGTTTGGATGTTACAGCCTAAAATTAAAGAGCTCATTAAATACTATGCTGAAAGCCAGGCTCTCTTTAAGCCCATTCTTTATCATGGTTAATGAGGCAGCACCATCTCCTTCCCCCTTTATGCAGTCTTCTGGCCTGCCAGAGTGGGATCCAGTCCTACCTCCTGAGGGTCCTCTCCTCCCTGCTTGGTAGTAAAGGCACGAGCAGAGTTCAGGGCTGAGCGTTGCCCCAAACGCCACAGTGCTCATGCTTCCAGAGCTTGAGTTGCTTCTTGCTTACGCCAGTACCCTTTGATTCTCCCACCTGGCATTTGCCTCCTGCTGGAAAATACCCCTGCCCTGGTCAGGACAGCAGGACAGGCACCCACCCGGCAGCACTGATGGGGCTACCAGACAGCCCTCATGTGCACGCCCGCTCCCGTGCCTGGCTGGGCTGGAGCAGGTCCCAGCCTGCTGGTGCTGATGTATTTTCTTGGCTCCGTCTCATCAGGGACTCGTGTGCCGCTCATTTCCCTGCAGAAATTGGTGCTTGCACGCATATCCAGCCACCTGTGCAGGAGAGTTGTACCCACCTCACTTCTCCTGGCGACTCCCCCGTGCTCAGCAAACATGGTGCTGGCATGGCTCAGGAGCATGGGATGTAACTGCAGCATGCCCTGGAGCTGGAATTCCCCTCCTGCTGTAGCGTTGCCTATTCCTGAGGTTTCCCAGTTTTGCAGAAAAGGTGTTGGCAGAAGATGGGCATGCCTGTCTGCAGGATGGTTGCTTACTACCTGGGAGTTTCCAGTTAGATTCATCTGCAGAAAGAAAGCAAAGACATTACTGCGCAGCAGGGCTTGTTATGCAGCTTAAACCTTGGATAGTGTTTTTCCAATAAAATAGATGAAAACAGTGTTGGTGGCAGCAGCATGCACAGTGCAGTGCAGCTGCAGGAGCCCAGGCTGGATTGTGCAGATGTGTCTGTCAGAGGAAAAAACCAGCCTACCTTTGTATCTTGTAATAAAACTTTACACTTGCTCAGTGCATTTTAATTACCTCTCTCTGCCCCTCCTGCCTGTGGGAGGCATCCAAACCCTCCGCATGGTGCTGGCAGGCTCCTGGCTTTTCGCAGCCTGCAACAGCTGCATCAAATGCTTGAAGAACTGCGAGGGAAAAACATCTGCCCCCGCCCCGCTTGTGCACCCGGTGCCGGGGAAGGTGCCTGCCCAGCTGCAGGGCTGCCTCTGCAGCAAACCTTCCCGACAGCAGCAGAGGGCCAGGAGAGCATCCCTGTCTGGGGAAACAGCCAGATGACTTGCCCTTTGTGAGCCGGATGCCCAGCAGTGTGTGGGAAAGGCCGTGCAGGGAAAACATGGTTTATGGGAGAAGATTGAAGTTTGACCCCTGCTTGCTCAGATGGAGGATGCAACTGTCCATTTTTGGGCTGGGGGAAGGGAAACAAGAGACTGGCAGAGCACATGGTTACCCTAGCTCGTCATACGGGCTGCCGCCTCTCAACTTCCACTGTGTGCGAAAGATGTGACCCTTCTTCATACGGTGGGTGTATGCAAAGAGTCTAATCCCATGGGACACCCCAGAAGTTGTCTGTATATGTAATTGTCAAATGTGGTCTCTGTGTTAATTGGTAATGTCAGGAAAAAACCCTAGGAATTATACTGCAAAGTTGTTTGCAGCATAAGTGCTTCTAATAGTACAGGATTTATAAAGTGCATTGATGGAATTTGGTGTGATGAAGCCTCTCCAAGAACACTTTGACTAGTAGAGATAATACATCCCAGGGGAGCACCACATGCTCCACTTGTGTTCAGAAGGGATATGTTCTTGGGTGTTCATCCTCTGATGATAAGGCTGTCAATAATTGATACTTCGTGTATAGCTTTTATACAAAGCTAGAGGTCTTCTGGAAGCCTTGAGATTAGCAGAATGATTGAATAATTGATATTACATGATTTATATGATTTTGAAAAATTCACAGTGTATGTTGTCTGGGGAGGAGTCCAATTAAGGTTAAAATTCAGCCAACCCACCTTCCTCCTTGTTCTCCACCTCCTAAATCTGGGAGGCAGGCAGGTACAGAGGGAACACACACATCATTTGCATTGCAGAAAGAGTGAACTTAATGACAACACTTCATTTGCATTTTTACTGAGCAGAATGGAGGTAGGGAGAGAAACAAGATACATATCCCCTCAGAAGCCGAAGGATTTCCTCTGTACTTCCACATGTGTGCCAGGCAGCCTAGACCATAGCGTGACATGCTGTCCTGCGCTGGGGCCCCCTCGCAACCTGCCAGGGAGACGCGATCCTGCCATGCAGGTGGTGGGACGCTGCGCTCCAGACCAGGCTGCGTGCAAGCAGCGGTTTGAGGATGGGATCACCATCCAAACTGGACTTTTAACGGACAAGAGCGCAGCCTGAGAGTTGTCTCTGCACCGACTCTAGAAAGAGAGGTCTGCTGCACCAGCTCCAGCCGCTGCAGCACTGTGCATGTCAGAGGGGAGACCAGGGGTCAGCTGGCAGCGACCAGCATGTCCGATACTGGCAACGCACCTTGCTGTTCCTTCTTTTTTGGGCTTCTGATCCTGGTATCAATTGCTTGATCCTTTAATTCAGCTCGGCAAGCAAGATAAGTGTGGTTTACTCTTCACTCTTACCTTGTGACGTGCGTGGTCTCTCTGTGAGCACCCGCGCTGGAGGCGGTGCTGCTTGGGA
The DNA here is from genome assembly GCF_963921805.1 of Phalacrocorax carbo. Classification (NCBI taxonomy): domain Eukaryota; kingdom Metazoa; phylum Chordata; class Aves; order Suliformes; family Phalacrocoracidae; genus Phalacrocorax; species Phalacrocorax carbo. The sequence continues at coordinate 497,238 of NC_087522.1, forward strand.
TGGACGGGGCGCTCGCAGAGCACCCGCCTGCCAACACGCCTCTGAGGCTCGGGTCAGAGCACATGGGCTCCGCCGAGGTGCCAGGGCTGCTCAGGCTACTGCCAAAAGCCATGTGTGCCAGAGGAAATCTGCTTTGCAGGACCATGCTGGATCCCCTTGTTCGGGGCAGGGCGAAAGCCCCGTGGGTGGACAGCATGGCCCCTCCTGGGGAATTCCCGGGTCCCAGGGCGGTGGGGCAGGCCGCCGGCACTGTCAGAGTGTCCGGAGCTGCCTGGTGCCTGCGCAGTCCCTGTGCCAGGGTCCAGAGGTGGCAGCCGGCAGCCCAGAACGGTGCCGGAGGGGCCGGGAAGGTGGGCCACTCTGAGGTGGCCGGCAGTGCGTCCCAGGGCAGAGCCCAGGAGGCATCAGCCCCCAGAGCCCCTCCAGCGCCGGGCGCAGCTGCGGCACCTTTGAAGAGGGGGAGCCTGGAGCACTGTTACTATAGTTACTGCGAGGCTGAGGGTAACAGGCTGAGAGATATTTAAAAATTGATTGTTCTAGCAACAGCTCATCCTTGTTTGGCAACATCAGGCGCATGATGTCAGCTTGCGGAGCTGGGGCCCCGCAGCCTCTGACAACCCCTTGTCCGGGAAGGGCTGGGGTACTGGGAGCGCCAGGCTCCTCCAGCATGTGCACCACAGCTGCGAGCTGCCGTAAACAGGGCGGGGGGGATGCTGGAGGGTGCTGTGGAGGCTGGACTGGTGGGAGCACTGTGCTGCAGCTCCGAGTCAGGTGCAGAGATGGTAACTGCTACCAGCTGGTGCGTGAGGAAAGGGCTTTTCTGATCCTCTCTTAATGGGTCACAAGTACTGAGTCTGCAAATACTCTAGTGGCTCTCATGGTTTTGCAAGGCAGCTGCCTCCTGCAGATGTGGCCTCGTGCTCTCCTTGGTCCCTGCGGGTCGCTGGCCAGAAGAGGAGAGCAGGGACCAGAGGGTCGGGCTGGGGGGGAGGCTGGAGCTCCCTGGAGCTGCCTCCCCAGCTGGGACCCATCCTGCGAGGCCCTGACTGGGAGGAACGTGCAGCTGGCAGGTGGGCAGAAGACGTGCTGCCTCGCTGTGCCCAGCGTCACCTGGTCGTGGCTCTGCCCGGGATGCTGAAGCGGCGACCCAGGGGACTCTGCTGGCCAGGGCTTGCGGTCACCAGGAGCGGCTTTTGGGGCTCAGGAGGCAAAGGCGTGCTACGCAGCCCCGTAGGGATGGCACCTCGTGTGCAGCCTGGCCACCCCCTGCCCACCCACATGGGGCCCAGCAGGGACTTCCACTTAAATGTCCCCGTGGAGGGGACGCTTCAGCAGCCACAAGTAATTTAGCAGCATAGGGGATGCTTAAGAGCTCTTCAGAACTGTTTCTAGGGCAGGAAAAGCCTGGCTGAAAGAACAACAAATACTGGATTTGTTTTGTGCAGAGAAAATGGCTGCCACAGTGTCAGGGCATTGCGTGGAAAGTGTTTTCGTTCCTTGTAAATTAGCCCAAGGGCTTGTCCTCCTCCTGTACTTCCTGCAGAGCTCGGGGCTGGCTGTATTCACGGCACTGAGCACTGTTGCTAGGCGCCAGAGAAAAGCACAAGTATTTTGTGTTTTCTTTTCCAGACACCAAAACTGAAAGCTGACCATGTAGGCTGACCTCTGGGTAGATGTCACCTGGAAACAAATAGTTTTCACCAGGCACATTCAGAGTTAATTTTCTCCATATCACGTGGCAGTGTTGGTGCCTTGGTCCAGGATGAAATAAAAGGAATCACGTCTCTCCTTCCTTGGTGGTTCTCTCTGGGGCTACCCACCATGCCACGCAAAGGACAGCGTTCCCAGGAAAAATCTTTAGGCTATCTGGATAAGCGGGTCCCAGAGTAACCTCAGGAGGTATCATGCCAAAGGGGAGCTGTATCAAAAATGCAGAGGCAAAAGGGGAGATATGCTTTGTCCCCCCCAAACGCTGCCCGCAGTGAGGCGTGGGTAACACCCACCAGCAGGCCCGGCCCCTTGCACTCGAGGCTGCCCCAGAGCAGCTCTTGGGCTTCACCTGGCTTGTGCCCATTCTGCAGGCTTCACCCAGCAGGTGATGCTGCTGTTGCCCTCATCACAGCCCCACCCCTCTAAGACCAGGGACCAATTGCTGTGAGCAGTTGTGGTGGTTTGGGTTTTTTTTTCTTTCTTCCTTCCATAAGAAGAGATAAAAGGGAGGGCAGTAGAGGTTGGGCTTAGGTGGTGCTGGTGATCAGCTAGTGCACGTGCAGAGGAGGTGAATGCAAGAAGACTGTCCTGCTAGAACCAGGAGAAGATGCGGAAACGCCCAGCAGTAGGGACAGAGTAGCCACCGCTCCTCTCAGATGCGTGAGTCACACAGAGCCCTGGAGAAGAGAAATGTTTTGATCATTTGCATTTTATGCGTGAGGAGGTTAATTACAATGATGGTAAAGACAGTCATTGGCATGACGATTTGATTAGAAGGGAAGTTTGGTTCTCAAAGAGATCTAGCTAGGGGCAACATCTCTCTCTGAAGCAGCACTTTTTATCCCAAAAGCCGCAGTAGCCTGTTGTGGGGGACTGGAGAGAGCTTTGGTATGATTTCATGCACCAGTTGGAATATCTTTATGTGAGTGGTTGCCTGTGCTTATAAATCGCTGACTGTGAGCAGGGGTGATAAGATCTTGAGGCATTCCTGTCTGTGCAGTAAGAAATGAGGAAAGATACATTAACAAAGTTATTTAATTGCTATGCATCAATGCCAGGAGCTTGGGTAATAAACAAGAAGGTTCAGAATTGCTCATTTATGAGAGCCAGTTCAAACTATTTGTTGCTGCTGAGACCTGCTGGGAAAGTTAACTAGAAAGTTAACATTGAAAAATGTATAACCAGAGAACAGTTGGGTTATACCTCTCTGGGAGAGATTAGGGGGCAAAGGTGGTAGAAGGTCAGGCTCTGTCATAAGTAGCATTGCTGCTGCTGACAACTTAGCAGCCAGTGATCTCCGATACGCGGCAATGGATGCCCTGGTGTGCAGGGCACGAGGCAGGGTGGTAGCAGGTGTTTGCTGTGAAAAACAGAATGTGTGATAGAGCAGGAGGAGCAGCTGCGTGTGAATCTGCAGAAAGAGGGAAAAAAAGCCAGGTTTACATGGAATGTTTTGCTGGGAGCGGTGTGCTGGAGGTCCTGCGCTACCAGAATTAAAATGGCCTTGACATTTCTAAAAAACATACACGATATCTCCCTGATTGAGGAGTTGCGTCCAAGAGTTCTGCATTAGCCCGTGTTTGGACAGAGAGGGACGGGTCACTGGACCAAACCTTGGAGGTAGCTTTGATGAGGGGGCTGCAACTCAACTATGTTTCTTATGTATGAACACAGTAAAATCCAAATCCATATATGGACGTACACTTGGTGTTTTAAAAGGGCTAATTTCACAAAGTCAAAAATAATTATGAAGCATATCATTTGGGAGCAAGGATTTTAGGAGAAAGATGTAAACGAGTGAAAGAAAATGAAAATGTAAAGAGAATATTAATGAGAAGGCAAGTCTTACAGAATGTTGATAAAGGGAGGAGAAAGCTTTGCTGGTAACTGGTGACCCTGCGAGGGTGGAAGGGCGCTTCCAGCTGAGTTGGAAAAGCTAACTCCTGTCATGGATGCAGCAGAGAAGAGAAGTCAGAGGTTATCTCTTACCAGTGTGGCTCGAGCAATGTGCCCGGTTCTGCTAGCTGTGCTGAGGTGGAAGCTGACATCTAAGAGGGGAGTTAGGAAGAGCAGCGAGATGATTACAGAGAATGAAATCATGCCGTAAGGTGAGAGCCAGCAGGAGAGAGGTCTCTTATTTTCTATCAGAGGCAGGCTGCGGAAGCAGCTTACTTCTGCCCATAAGTACGTACGCAGGGAATGGAGCTCTGATAGCAGACGGCTCTGTCTGGCACACAAAGGTCTGTCTAACTAGACGCAGCTGAAGACAGACAAGTTCAGATTAGAAGGAAGCTACACAATGGAAACTGCGAGTGTAATTAAGCACGGGAGCGATGCACCTAGGATCTCTTCCTCGCTAGAAATGCTGCACTGAAGATCAAATATTTTCTTTCTAAAAAGACTTGTGTTTGTTCAAACTGGAGTTAATCCAGGGCAGTCCGATGGCCTGTACTTGGCACAAGGTCAAGGCTGGGTGATGATCATGTCCCTCCTGGCCTTATTACCCGCAAATGAATATGCAGATAGGGTACAAATGGTTCCCTAAAAAATCAGCCTGAGCGCAGGGGAAGCTCCAGACAGGCAGCTGGAGTAGGGCTGGATCGGGGACCACAGCAGAGAGCCGCTGCAGTCCTGGCAGTGTGCTTAGCAGTGGTGGGAAGCAGGGAGGGCAGGGGAGAGCACAAGGTCAAAGCCAGGTGTGAGGGGGAGGGCAGCAGGCTCTGCCTGGGGTGGTGCAGGGTGATGCGTGGGGGCAGCTTGCCTGGATGCGGGGTGCCTGCTGGGAATGCAGCTTTTCCTTGGGAAAAATGTGCCCTTAACGAGCTCCTCTCCAACTTTGCTTCAGATGGCATCCCTTGTTGATTTTCTCTTTCCTCTGGCAACTCCTTTTTAAGGGGAGAAACTAATCTGCCAGTCCTGACCTGTTCACTGAGCCCTAGACCTGTGCAGGTGAATCACCTTTTCGTTTACCTTTGAGTGCCCGGGAGGACTTTCCCCATCTGTTTCCAGGGCTCACTATTGTTGCATTTCCCTTTGCATTTCAGTATTATCTGTGCTTGTCATGCCCATGGCGGTCTTCCCCCAGTTTTTAGTAGCTGTCAATTTAAGTTATGGCTGCCTAGAATGGATTATATAGTCTTATTTGCATGGAAGAAATATTTGAATACATCAACATGCCTTGGATGCTTAAGATTTAAGCCACATGAGTGTGCAGGCTCAGTGCATGGGAATAAGGAGGAATGAAAGCAATGTTATTGCCCAGCAGCTCATTCAGTGGCATGCAGCAGAGTCAAGCCTCAGGTACTTCTGAAGGGAAGATTCCCACGTGTGTTCCTGCTGCCTCTCACCCGCTCCCCAGGGCTGCTGGGGCTCTGAGCATCCTGCTCTTGCCTTGGCAGACCCCAGCAGAGGAAATGTAGGGGGTTTCCCCAATGCAGTAGGAAGCAGAGTCTGGGTTTTCAGGGGGAGAATGCTGGAGCAGGGACTCTCCTGCCAGCAGCTGTGCTTCTCTAGTGGCTTGTCCTGTGTTATGTCTTGCTCCCCAAAAGCCCTGCAGACTCTCACTCTCTCTGTCCTGGTAGTCCCTTGATGCATCAGAAAGACCATGAAGGATGGCTGTTTAAGCATTGGTCTTAACCAGTCCTTTCATGTTCCCGTGACAGTTCTGCTTGCTGTGATCACGCATACTAAGTAAATCTCACCCTGGCCCTGTCCTCTGGGTCAGCCCATGCCTTGACCTGGAACTCCCCGGTCTCAGCACCATGAAGCTGAGCTCTCTAGAGCAATCTGTGGAGAGCTGGGTTTGGCACTTGGCAGGTGTCTGTATAGCTAGAGCTTCCTAGGGACTGGTCCAGCGCCTTCCCCTTGTCTCTGCCAGTACCAGTTGCTGACAGTCTCTTTTGACAGTCCTCTTGTACATCTTTGTTGACCAGGGGTTCTGGCTGACGGCAAGTTGAACACGAGCCCCCAGCGTGCCCTGGCAGCCCAGGGGGCCAGCCGTGCCCTGGGGGGCACCGAGCCCTGCATCGCAGCCGGGCGAGGGGGGGGATTGTCCCGCTCTGCCCCACGCTGGGGCGGCCTCACCTCGAGCGCTGCGGGCAGCGTTGGGCGCCGCAGGACATTGGGGGTATAAAGGTACTGGAGAGTGTCCCGAGGGGGCCGCGGGGCTGGGGAAGGGTTTAGAGGGGAAACCGTACGAGGGGCGGCTGGAGTCCCTGGGTTTGTTCAGCTGGAGCAGAGGGGGCCGAGGGCAGCCTCATGGCGCTCTGCAGCCCCCTCCCGAGGGCAGGAGGGGGGGCAGGGCTGGTCTCTGCTCTCTGGTGACCAACGCCAGGCCCCGAGGGAACGGCAGGGAGATGTGCCAGGGGAGGGTGAGGCTGGGCATTAGGGGAAGGTCCTTCCCCCAGAGGGTGGTGGAGCCCTGGCACAGGCTCCCCAGGGAGGCATCACGGCACCAGCCTGGCGATGTTCCAGAAGCACTTGGCCAAGGCCCTCAGAGACACGGTGTGAATTTGGGGTGTCCTGTGCAGGGACAGGAGCTGGGCTCGATGGTCCCTGTGGGTCGCTCCCAGCTCAGGGCATTCTGTGATTATATATATATGTATTTGCACACTCTGCCTTTTCACTCGTGTTAGACTATATTGGCCTTGGTTTGTAAAAACCTTTCAGAGAGAGGCTCTGTCCTCCGAACCTGCATGCCCTGTGCATGCATCCCCTCTTGCTGTGGCAGTAAAGGCAGTGAGACTTACAGGGCTGTTAAACAAATTTGCCACTATTCTATAGCCTTGTTTAGTTCTCTGCGGATTTCCCTTCCCTGTACATGAATGCACAGACATCTGGGTCAGTCAAGTGCCATCCTTCTGTTCCGGCTACTGCACCGTATCTGCTTGCTTTCTTACAACTTAATAAAAACTTCCTCTCCTTTTGTCTCCTACATGCAGTTCTTCATCCTGAAGCAGGTGATGGACTTGTTAGTTCTGGAAATGCTTGGCACCTGCTCCATGCTCTGTCTCTACCCAGGTTTCTGAGTGGTTACACCTAGGATATGTTAAACTTTTGAACCCTAAAAATTCAGCTGCTTTAGAAGATAAATCAACCTGATGCCAAGGGACAGAGAGTGGTTCTTTCCTGACTACTTCTCTTTCTGTAATATAGCCGTTAATTTTGTTGACCTGCAGCACGACCATGCCTGGGTGTTGTGGTTGCAGCCTCCTTGCGCAGGGTAGAACAGCAGCACAGGGCATGAGCACAGCCCTCACCCTGCAGAGCTGATGGGGCACATTCCTCCCCTACTTGAGCTGCTGACCTTTAGTACGGGCCTGTCTAGAGACCTCTGATAGATCAGCAAGGATCGCTTTACATTGACAAATACAAAATACAGTACCTTGTTTAAATGGCTTTTCTCCAGACTAAATAAATCCTTTTGTCAGATTTTCCTGCTGTATAATCCCTCACACTCCATTCTCTTTTTGTTTGACCTCTATTATTCAAGCTCCAATTCAATTCTACCGTTGTGCAAATCAGGTGACCAGATATTCTCCTCCGCTGATTCATAGCTGGCACCGCAGTACCCTCTGACATATGTAAAATGCTCCTCTCTGTATGAGCCAGGATCTTACTAACCTTCTAGTGTGGACCAGAATACAGAGGTGCTGAGTCTGACATGTGCAGCTACTCCTTCTACACTGTGCTAGCTTCTTCAGTGGCATTAAAGCTGTCCTCAGTATCAGTGTTACTCCTACCCACATGTACAACTTCTTACTGCTGATGAATTGCAATGCATTCACAGCTCTGCCTTTTCCCAGAGCTACTACGGCTGGAGAAGTGGATCCAGACACAAAGTTTTCATCCAGAAAACCTATTACTATGGGGGTTTGGAGCAGGCACACAGGTGTCAGAGTCCTGTGACCGTGCCTCCCCTTAGGCTACTGGGGAGCCCTGCAAAGGTCTCTCCTCTGATCCTGGTCTGGTGAGGCTGGCCCTGCTCCTGCCTCCGTGGAGAGGAGCTGTTACTGCCCGCACTGAGCAGGACCCCCCAGATCCTGAAGATGCTCAAAACATAAGTCATTTGCAAACTTTGTCTGGGGGCTTTGGGTTCTATAAACTGTGAACTGAATGGAGACCTGAGACACGGAGGGCACGACACGTAGCAGCCTGTGGAGCCAGATGTCCAGAGCACCTGGAGGTGCATTCAGAGACAGCCAGGCAAAGACATCTCACCCCAGATGGTGCAGCAAGTCAGTAACCTCTGCCATGCACCAAGCGGAGACGGTCAGTCCCGCAGCCTGGTGGGAGAAGGGCCCTCCAGACAAGGGAAGCGGTGAGGAGCTGGGCAAGGGGCTAGCTGCCAAGCACATGGAGCTCGGCCTCTGTGGGTAGGTGGACATCAGAGAGGCATAGCCTGGTGGACTGGAGGGAAAGGGTGCCCCAGCTGCTTGGTGGAAGGCTGCATTTCCCCTGCCCACGGAGACCTCTGCCCATCGCCAGAGCCCCTGGCAGGGGATGGGGTAGAGCCCAGGCAATGTGGGAAGGAGAGACCCCCGGCAGCAACTAGGGGAGCAGGAAGCAGAAATCGGCTGTGTGGCTGGCCAAGATAGCACGCAGCAACTTCTGTTTACGGGCTCCTTGCAAGGAGTTGGACCTGATCCTTCAGAAAGGCTTTTCCTCCCCAGGGGCTGGCCTTGCACATCACCCTGCTGCTGATCTGGGAGCTGAGGAGAGGAGCGCGTGGAGTGGTGGGTTTCTTCTGCCGTCTGTATGAAGTGATGTCTGGAGGGTTTTCAGTTTGTGTTGTCATTAGGACTTACACGAAAAAAAACTTGTGACTGTAACTGGGAGGTGAAAGCTAGCAGCTTGTCTCGGCTATTATTATACATGCCAGAAGCAGTAATGATTAAAGGGACTGCACTGTGAGGTAAAGAGATGCCATCCTGGAACCAGATGACTAGGTGATACAATTAAGATAAAGAAATCACATATTGTTGGCAATAGGGAAGTAGAAATGATGAAATGTGTGATTGGGAAGTGTGGGAACAAGATGAAATTAAAGAAAAAATCACAATAAGGAGCAGAAAATGAGCAGGACTTGGAACAAGAGATGCAGTTGTTGAGACGATAAGAAGAGCAGAAATAAATTGAGAGCAAACATCCTTGGAGTAGAAGTGAAGATGTATAAAAATAATCTTTCCAAACTCTATTAAAAATAAGTTGTTGTGCTAAAATGAGAGTATTACAATCTAAAAGAAATTACAATATTAGACCATTGGCCTCTACGGTCAGTACTCGGGAAGGACAGGGGAAAAACCCTCACAGCTGAGCTGTGCTAGTGTGAGACACTCTGCAGGGACCCAAACCTGTGTAATTATTGCACTCTTCAGGAATGGAGCGCCTGGGATTTGTTAACAGGGGTATGGTCGTGACTTACCCCCCCAGTAAGGGCTCCGTGACCAGAAATAACCCAAAGCCAAAAGCATCCTGTCGAGCTGAGCTGGTGGTGCGGGTGAGGGGGCCAGGACCAAGCGCACGGGTGAGAGCCGGGTGGTGAGGTGTGTCCTCGTGTGGGTGCAGGCTGGAGGCAGCGCACGCGCTGCGCAAGGATGGGGCTGCTGGGGGTCGAGGAGGAGCCTTAGGCGAGGTGGCAAGAGGCGCTCTTGAGCTTTCTGGAGAGGCTGATGCCCGCTGATGGAGCGATGCCTGGTGTGCGCAGCTGTGAGCGTGTGCTGTGTTATAGCCCTGCAAAAGCTGGGGAAGGCCTGGCCTGCCTCTGCACAAATGTGCCATCCGAGTTCCTGCTTTTGACTAAAACAGGCGATGGTGAGCGGAGTAGCTATGCAGTTACGCGCTGCCAGGACAGGCCTGAGCAGTGCCATGGCGTGTCCAAGAGCAGACTGAAAACCTCAAAGGGTGCGATGTTGCCTGGGGTGGCTGGGGGTGAAGAGCCTGTCCCCTCTGGTAGAGCTGCTCCTCTGCGCGGCGGCTCCTCTGGGGCTCCCTTCTGATGCTCCCAGATGGCGGTGGCAGTGGCCCCAGCCATCTGGCAGCTCACCCACCGCATCTTCCCAGGAACAGCCGCACTAACACAGCCAGCAGGACTCTGCCACGCGCAGGGCTCGGAGCTGTCACTGGACTGGAGTCAGGGCTGCACTCAGAAGTAGATGCAAAACATCCTGGGCACAATTTTTTCCCCTCAGCAAGATATATGTGTATATCTATGCACAGTCTCAGGGAGCTCCTGTACAAAAGGAAGGAAAAAAAGGCCTCATGATTGCTATTTCTAAATCCTGGGGAGGCTCCGGGACATGCTGGTGACAGGGCTGCGTAAGCAGGTTGGTGGCGCTGATATGTGTGAAAGGAATTCTGTCCTTGTGCTGAGTACAAGATGTCTGTGCTGATCTGCAGCTCCGAAACATGTCACAGCTGATGGGAAAATTGGCTGCCTCCAGAAGGCAGAAGGGAGCTGCTGCTGGTAACCGCTTCCAGCGGGTGACTGAGCACAGAAATGCACTTGCTTTCCAAAAGCCTGCATGGCCCCGAGCCACGCCGGTGTGCGGGGGGATGAGGCCAGCGGGCACTTGTGGTCGCGAGGAGCCCAGGGCCTCTGTGGGGATGCAGCGCCTGATGCACGCAAGCACAATTAGCGTGGTCCTCCCCAGCATCTCTCCCTTGGACAGCCCCAGTGGTGGCACCGCTCTTCTTAGGGTCAGGACGCCTCTGATAAGGCTTCAGGACACGCTAACGCCATGGCCTCTGGGACGTGCTCCCTCCTCGCGCTTGTCTCCGCATGCCCAAAGGGTGTACCCGCCTGTTTGGCAGATGCACGGCACAGCGGCTGGAGACCCTCCTGCCCTCCTTGCCACAGGAAAGGCTTTGGCTCCTGCTGAGGCGAAAAGCGAATGTGTATCACCTCTGGGATGCTGGGGCAGACCTGGGGGCCATGTGGATTTACCCTGGGCGAGCGGCAGGTCTGGCAAGCCAGGTCCTGTCATTGCCGTATCAGAGGAGCCGGCTGTGTGCGCAGGGGATGCTGCGCGCTGCCTGGCGTTGGCGAGGAGCCGTCCCTTGGGATTCCCTCCCGCCGATCTGCACAGGAGGTTGGCATGAACACGCCACGTCCTCCTTGAAATTATCAAAGGGCTGGCAGCGTGCCCCCGAGATGGCAGCGCAGGCCAGCTCCCTGTGCTTCTTCCCCTTACAAATCGCTGATTTAGAGATGTTGCGATTACAGAGCAACAACAGTATGTTTGCATATTTAAATCCTAAATCTTGTTGGTGTGGGGGAATGATTGGTTGTTGCTGTCCTCCTTTCATGATGCTTTCAGTGACTTCTCATCTGTTTTGAGGAAGTTCTATTAATATACACAGCGCAGGAGCCCGTGCGGGGAGAAAGTTCTATCTAATTACTGAAATTAAAACTTTTGAGCTTGGTAAATCTCTGAGATGGCTGACAAGTGAATTCAAGTTTATTTACAGTTCCCAGAAACTTGGACTGCAAAATACTGTTCCTTTCCCACAGAGAACGAACGTCACCTGGGTGCCAGGCAGCACAGGGAGTGCTCCAGGAGCAGCCCCGCGGCCCAGCCCAGCCTCCCGGGCACCGCTACCCGGGTGTCCTCCAGTCCCGGGACTTGGGAGCAGAGAGCAGGTCCCAGCGCGGGTCTGCGCAGACAGGCCGTCGGGACAGCGTGCGAGCCCTGGGCTGCCACAGGACTGAGTTGGGCCTTGGACGCTGCTCACTGGGATGGTCTGTCTGGACAATGAAACGGCACTTTCTCCATAATGCTAAAAAGCAGGTTTAAACCAGAGCATTTTCAGCCTGGCAATAGGAGCGCTGCACCACCCGCCCGTGTCCTGGCAGGCTGTGCTTGCTGCCAGCATGCCGTGCTATCGATCCAGCCGGCAAGTCCCGCTCTTCTCTCGCTGTCTGCAGTAACACGCTTCGGAAATGAATCTTCTTAAACCTCCAGTTGGTGATTCCAAGATACATTTTTCCACCTGTCACTTTCTCCTTGACCTCCGCAAAGAGTTATGGGGTAGAAGTGAAATTCAAATCAGGCAACTGCTTTATCTGCTCACCCTCTATTTGCTTCCTCTCCAAACTAAAAATGAGAAAGTACTATGACACCTGCACAGATGGATTGAGTCAGGGTGAAGATTTTAAACTTTATTCAATAAAGTGTTGGAGCTAACCAGGAAAATATTATTTTATCTCTTTAACACATGTGCTCTGAGCTGCTCAGGGCCTCCAAGTGATAGATCTTCCCCGAGACTTGCAGGCATTTGCTATTGCACATCACAGAAGGAGCCGTGCTAACACCTCTGTGCTGGCTGGAGCAGTGCAGGCGCAGTGATGCCGTTGGCACTGGGCGCTGGACGTGTGGACCAGCTGGGCTCTGCGGCCTTTTGGCTCTGAACCTTTTGCTTCTAATCAGCAGAAATGTGTAGGGATGGAAGTGTCTCGGGTAGGATGGATGCAGTCTTTCAGTGATCTCCATCAGCACCGGCAGTTCCTCCTAGTGAACGATGTTTTGTGTAGTGCACAGAAACCAAAACTGTAGCTCCATGCGACTGAAATAGTTTCAAATTCATCAACAAGAATAGCCTCCTGCATATTAGGATCTAAACCCAAAGCTTGGCTGTGGTCAAGAAGCTGTTTCCTCTGCTGTGATGGGCCCAGGGTGGGGGCAGGACTGTCCTGGTGGGCTATGGGAATCTTGTGCCATTATCCTGTGCATTTTGCCCCCGCGAAAGCTCACAGGCAGATGACTGTGCTGTTAATAGCGCAATTGCTAACACACAGGGCTTGTCTAATTCTTTTCCTTTTTTTCCTTAATTAGTTGTAGATTACCACATTTTCTGGCACTGATTTTTGGGAATCCCCCTTGTCTCCTAGGTGACCATGTATAGTTAGTACTTGTTATCTGGCACTCTGAAGCTCTTTTTAACGACAAAAGTCTGCCAAGCAGTGGAGAGTGGCGATCCAATGACCCTCCTCCGAGGATGATGTGTTTAAACTGGAATATTCATAGCGATGCTGAATGAGGAAATGTAAACACCAGAGCAAGGACTTCCACTTCTTTAGCTTAGGTTTTTGTTGGGGGAGGAAGTCACGAGTATGGCATGGGTCCAGCAGTCAGGTGTGCCCAAAAAACGCTGCGATCGAGCTGCCTCATGACTTTGTCCTGCCAGTGCCTCAGGCTCAAATCATTGCCATTAGTGAGCTGCTGCAAAGGGCCAGGGTGCAATTGTATTTTTTTGGTGGGGTCTGAATTACTAAGCAAACTTCTGTGGATCACAGGGCTGCAGCCTTGACCCGGACTGAGGTCAGGCTGGGAAAGGATGGCTCTTGTCGGGGTCCCTGAGCTGTTAGCTTATGCAGGTAGCTCCGGAGCCCTGCAGGAGCTGCAGCCCTTTGAAGAGCTGAGCAAGAGGAGCCCTTCCTCCCCGTGCGATTCTGCGTGCAGATGGTCTCATATCCGTACGTCTCAGTACATTAGTCTCATTGCTGCTGACACACAGGCACACTGGCATAGGGGAGCTACCACTTCTCCCCATCGCGTTGTGCAACATGATGACTACAGGGGGTGAAGGTGCAGATCCCCATGTCCCCCATCTCAGAGGCTCAGGGTATGGCAGCATCACACAAGCCCCATGCTGCCCACATCCCTCAGTGGGGGTTGAGGACCTGTCGCCCCTCTGCCCCACGTGCTGCTTTCTTTGTGGGAAGGATGGGACAAGAAATGCCCCTGCCTCTCTGGTGCTGGAGCCCCTTGTCTCCCAGTTGCCAGGCAGCCCTGCTGCTGGAGCTGCCACCCTCCGTGGCCCGGATCAGACGCGCCGCTGCTGGTGCCTAGGGAGGGGATGCCCTCAGGCGCTGTGGGAGGATTTGTGTCCGAGGAGTCGAGGGTTTTGATGGTTGGGGTCTGCACAGGAGGGACAGGGAGAAGGCTGTCCTTGGCCCAGCCACTGCTGGAGGGTTTCAGGGTGCCCCGAGCACGGGTGCTGATCCCCAGGCTGTCAGCCCTCGCAGACACTGGCCTCTCTGACGCCGTTACAGACCCATTAATTTGGCAGCTGGGACCCGCAGATTGCCTCCAAATCAGCTGGAGACTTGGCAGAGCAGGGGGAGCGCTGTGTGAGGCACTGGCAGGCAGGAATGATGCAGCCCCCCGACGGGGAGCCGCTTTCCCGGGCAGAGGTGCCAGGATGGCCTGGGGCAGCTCACCCGCAGGTGCCCCCTGCCCTCCCACCCTGCCCAGCGGCCGTTTCCTTTTCTGGGCTTTCTGAGCCTTTCTGCAGGATGTGTGGCTGCTGCTGTCTGAAGTCAGCACCGAGTTTCCCTTCTCAGAATAACGGAATTTAATGGAATTGAATTCCTGCTGGGCTAATTTCTGTGCAGTAAAAATAGCTGCAGTGATGATGCATGTAATGTACGTCCACTGCCACCTTCGCTAGGGTAAGTATGGCTTAGTGGTGGCAGAAATGAGGGACACAGTGACAATTTTTGGCTCATCTTGGTCCTTCAGCTCCGCAGAAGTGCTTGTGGGTCTGATTCCTGCTGCGGCGAAAGCCCCGGTGTGACTGCCCCTGCCTCAGCGCCCAGGCAGGGCCCCTCCAGCAGAGTCTGGTCCAGCCGCAGCCGCGGGGGCATGACCGCGGCCACGTTCCAGGGAGGTGCTAACCCACAGCAGTAACTGCGTGGGAGCTGCGACCAGGAGGCTGGTGGATGCTGTTTTCGGAGCGCTGCTGCATGGAGCCGTCCTCCGCATCCCCCTTCAGTCACGGAGCTTCCCGTGGCCACGTGGCAACAAAATAAAGCTTCCACTGCTCTGCTTGGTGGGCTGCTTTGCTCGTCTTGGGGGGAGGCAAAGATAAGAACAGCAAATTATTGGAAAATTGGTTTGTTCAATATAGGAAAGGGGGGGGGGGGGTTTTCTAACAAACACTAATGTGGATGAGGGCAGAGCCTATGTGCTTATAAGTCTTATAACTCTGGCCCGTGCCAGGTGGGTGAGGGTCTAAGCAGTCCCCAGGGCACAATTAGAATTGGAAAGGGGGGCCTACAGCAGCAGAAAGTAAGTCAGTATAAAGAAGCCCAAATTCTGTACAGGAAGGAGAAATCAAAAGCAGAAATACATACATTTATATATGAAATATCTGGCAGGGCAACATTTTTGCAGGAAAGGATGTGGGTGTGATATTGCCCTGCCATTGCCAAAAAGCAAAGCATTATCATTTTAGGATGCATTAACATGATTGTTTCCTGTATGGGCCCGGGTATAATTGTTCCCACATATGTGATGTCAGGGAATAAAAATATTTTATATTTTAAAATAATAAATATACATTTCTTCCAAGGAAAATATAGATAAATTGGTGAAGCACTGGAAAATTTCGGAAGAAATCTGAGTGATCCAAAACACGTGGCTCAGAAGGAAAGGCTGAAGGAATTGAATCTTGTCGGTCTGAAATGGGACAACCAGAGGAGGGGAATGTGGCAGTCTTCAAATACAGGAAACGTTATTACACGAAGGACAGCACTTAGTTGTCTTCTGTCATTTACAGTCTTAAATGTCCGTGATTTTGAAAAACTGGACTACTGGCTTCTTGCAAATGAGATTATGGATGAGCACAAACAATAATCAATTTTTCTCTGAGTCTGCTGTGGGAAAACCCTGTTCATTCTGAAGGCATTTGTTACAACATGAGGAACAAGAAGGAAAAAGCTTAGGAGATCTGCAGGTGACATCAGCAGACCAAAGCCAGACATGGTTGTACAGCACTGCGAGATACGCGGCAGGACTAAGGGCAAGATGAAATAATAGCTGGATTTGGGGGAGGGCTAAGATGACTAAAGTGTCTGGGGGTGCCAGCTGGATAGGTGGGTTTGGCATCAGCGTGGTCAGGGGTCTGCCTATGCTAGTAAGCAATCGCGCGTGACAGGAGCGGAGCGCGATTGCAGCGGTTGTGGCCGAGGCCCCTGCGCCTCCTGCCTGTGCAGTCTGGAGGTTTTACTTGGGACTAGATTTAGTCTGACCTCCCACCCCTAACATGCCCTGGCCAGGTGTCTTTTTTGAAGCTGACCAGTGATTTGTTCGGTCCATTGTACCCAGTTTATGGGTTGGAAATGTCTGATGTGCACCAGTGAATCAAGGGAGGGAGAGGTGCAGTAAGATGGTCAATGGGAGTTAACCGAGTTGCCCAGAGAGCTGTTGGCTGGAGCTGTGCTTCCCCTGGCTTCCCAACTCCTCTTGGGCGCGTGGGTGTTTGTTCCCCCTTCTCCTGCCCCGGCACAGATCCCAGCATGGCTGTGGTGCTGATGAGGCAGGCAGCTGGGTGCTGCCCGCTGCCCCGAGGAGCAGGCGTTACTGCCCTTGAACTGACAAGGTGCACACCCCACAGGATGCCGTGCTCTTCAGTCCGCTCTAACTCTCGTTTCAGCTAGCGGACCTCCTCCAGCTCTGTTCTTTGTTGCCAGGAGGGACCTCAGCAATTTGTAATCAACACAGGCACCCTCTTTACCCACCTAGCTAAAGGCTACTGTGTTGTTGGCTGCTCTCCCATCCCAAGGAAGGAGGAGCTGCTTTGGTAATGAATTATGCTTGCTTGTTAGCAGCCAGGTTATTTTCACTATTCTTCTCTGCAGAGCTCCTGCGTGATGCTGTTTGCTCCGGAGAGCTTCATGCAATTGCAGTTTGCAATTTGCTCCATCACCTTGTGCTGTTGTTTGTTGTTATTGTTACCTCTGTGTCCTGGAAAACACATCTTGTGTGTTGCTGGCCAGGGGAAGCCTTAGTGATTGTGGAGAATGGGGGAATATTTAGTTATATGTGCATGTTCAGTGCCATTACTTGGTTTCCCTGCTTTTTAAGGGGTTTTCCTAGGGGTTTAAGCCTGGCCCTGGAGTGAAAGACAAAGGTTTGGGAATTCATACTTGCGCCTGGTTGCCTTGCCTAGTATTGCGTAGGTCTCATTGACTAAGACACTGTGTCTTTATCTCCTTCATGGGACACAAGGATGAACTCCTTTCCTCAAATGATGTGTTTGGCGTTTCAGATAGACTCCCATCCTGGTGATCTGCTCTCTGACTGAACAAGGTTTTGCTGTACACATTCTCCCTGAGGGACTTTGCTTCTTGACCCAGATGGCCAAAATGCCTGGTTTCTCTCAGAAATGTTACTTTGCCTGTTTATAGCCACTTCAGGCTGCAGGGATGTCCCTCATTTCAGGACAGATTTCAACTCCCTCCGTGGTGGCTGGGGAGCGTGACCTGTGCTTTGCAAGCCAGTTTTTGCTGGAGAAAACACTGACTCATGCTGCGTAGTCTGTAGCTTGCCTTAAGGGAGAAGATGTGGGAAGCGGTGGTGGGGATCAAAAAGGTGCTACTATGAACATGTTCCAAAACATGAGCAAGAGCAGATGACAGAAGGCAGAGGTGTGTGGGCATCTCATAGCCTCAGAGCAGAGGTTGCAGCCAGGAGCATCAAGCCTCCAACCCCCGTCGGTGTCCGCTGGTCCACAGTGCCCCGCTCTGGAGCCATGGCCCAGGAGAGCCCTCAGCTCATCATCTCCAGGGACCCAGCCGTGTGTCGGATGAACAAGCCTGTCTCAGAGCAAGGCCCCCCAACTCCTGTAAAGGAGTGCCCACCGTGGAGGGACACAGCAGACCTCTGACGGGCGCCGGGGAGGCGCAGAGATGTCCTCGTGGCCGGCGGGAGGTCCCCGTTCTGCAGGGAAGCTGCTGCGGTGCGGCTGTCCAGAAGCAGACCCTGAGCGGGGGGTGGCAGACGCCTGCACGGTAGCCGCAGTAGCCAAAGCTAGAATGAAAGTCTCCTGGAGAAGTTTTTGCTTCAGATGACTTTAAAGCTCTTTATGCAATATCCTCATGCTTTTTGTAGGTACAGGTATAATTATTTCATTATGCTTTCCTGTGAAGTGTGAAAACTATCTTTACCAATCCTCTTAAATTAGTTAAATATAATATGCAGTGAGACAGGAGATAGAGAAATGTTAATTGAAACTGGAGAGGTGTTTATAGGGTGATACAGTGTGGCCAACTGTGACTAAAATTAATGTTCAGGGTCCTTGATAGTGATTCATATTCCAGAGTTTATTAAATATTTTCAACAGCAGTCAAAGCCACATGGAGTAGTGCACTACATTTGTGAAAATCATCTGTGCAGATATATGGCACTCGCTAGGAGCGGACCAGCCAAAATAATTTTTAATTGGATCAGGTTCTCCCTGGGCTGCCGCAAGGATGCTTTTGAGCGCTTTCTGTATTAGCGGGCTCACAGGCCTGTCACATCCCATGTGCCTTCACAAACCATCCTCGCCACGAGTGGGGTTTCTGTGGGCCCTTTACACACAAATGGAGGCCCAGTTCTCCAGAAAAATGACCTCCCTGTTGATGCCACAGGGCAGTGAGGACCCAGTTCCCCCTTGGCCCTGCTGCCAGGGCTCAGCCCTCCTGCCCTCGGCAGGACCCTGTCGATACGGTGCTGCGGGGCAGATCCTCCTCTCGGAGGGCTGTCCCCCCATCCCTGCTCTGCCACTCGCCCTCCTCGGGAGGCAGGACCTGCAGGACAGGCCAGCACCCCCTCCACGCCCCGACGCCTTGGCCCTGGCGCTGGGGGATGCCGCAGGAGGTGGCATCCCCGGACAGAAGGTGCTTCCCAGCCTGGTGCTGCCGAAGCACTTGGAAGCTGCTGCCAGCCCCAGCCCCAGCACGGCCCTGCTGCCCTCTGAGCCACCCCTAAACTGCTCAAGGGGCTGCTGACCTTGGCAGGTCAAGTCACAGAAATGCCACCTGTGGCTCATTGGCAGCTGCTCACTAGTAGCGAAGACCCCAGCCTTCCCCTCTGCTTTCCCGTGCAGCCACAGAGTAAGGGGGGGCTCTGGCCGTGGCTGCAGGGCACGTCGTTGCCTGGGGACACGTGAGCTTTCACGGGGCGCAGGAGCCCTCTTGTGCCCTGGCAGGTCGGGGAGGTCTGCACAGGGGCAGGCAGGCCACCTCACCTGTGAAGGTGTCCAATTCTTTTAGGGTAATCAGTGGCTCTTTAATTGAAGTATGTCCCTTTGCACCCAGGTCTTTGTTGTTTTCATCCATCTGTCTCTGAATAGCAGAAATGGGACTGTCCCCTTGACATTTACTCACCAGGCAGCCCGTGCTAGCCTGGAGGTACCATCTCTCTAATTCACTGCTGTGGCCATTCAGTTACACAGACTGCATGGAAAGGAAGAGGAAATGCAACTTAGCAGCTGATGAGCGACAATGATACATCACGGGCGACGGGCTCAGCATTTCTGCAAATCTTCTGCTTGCCTAAGGCACCAGAAAACATTTCAAACTATTGAATACTGCAGCCAATAAGAGGCTGCAGTAATTTATTGAGGTTCCCAGCTTGCCTTATTCCTTTCATCTATCTTTACACCTCCCCTGGAAGGCTGAAATAACTGATGTTGCTATTTTTTTAATGAAGTTAGGTGAGCTGTTCACCTTTCACTAGGAGGGCCTGAGCTTTTTTATTTTAGGGTCCTGACAGTGGTGAAGGTCAAGAAGCGACCTTCCTTTGCTTTTGCTTGGTGCGTGGTGTGGCGCAGCCGCATGTCTTTGCAGGAGGGAGCACAGTGTTTGGTGCAGGTGGACTGACCAGCTTTCCAGAGCTGCTGCTGCAGTAGTTGCTCATTGGCGTGTTGCTATTAGTTTCTGTTATGCATGCTGCGAAAAATCCCTCCCGGCACTAGCAAGCCTAGCTGCTCCAGGGATGCCCACCTTCTGTGGAAGCTGGACTTTTTCACTCTGAAATATTGAAGATGTTCAGGCTCCGTGTGTCTTTTCCTCTTTAGCATAAGGCTTTGGGGCTCAGATCTCATTGCCTTTCCAGTTAGGTCCGTGCAGACTTGTGTTTCCAGCAAATGCCATTTCACACAGCAACTGAAAACAGATGAAATGATTCTGCATAATCCCATCGGCAGCTTGTTAAACTGATCAGCACACCCCATCACCATGGAGAGAGCCGGCTTCCATTGGAGGAGAATGTACTAAAGAAGAAATCAATTTCCCATACCGCACCATCACAGCTGACACTGAACAAACTCGTGTTAGATCGATGCCCTTCTATGAACTTGTAACTGGCAGGAGCTGCCAGGGCATGAAAACTCATTGCTATTTGTGCTGTTTTTCTGTCTTTGAAAGAAAATGCCATTGTGCCACTTGCACTGCTCAAGCCGTCTGGCGTTTGTTGTTGTTCCGGTGTTTGCTTCTCAGATTTTGGACTGTCTTGTTTGTGCAATAGCTGGTTCGTTTGCTTAAAAACAATGGCATGAATTGTCTGTGTTGTCACGCCAGTAAGTCAGGAGATCCACGGCAGGAAGAGCTAGCACGGGCTTGGCGTGCCAGGGGTTCCTGTCCTTCCAGATTCACAGGCGCAGATTAAGTGTTTACCTCCCTGGGAAGGGTCAGTACCACTGGACCTTTGACAAGAGCAGATGCAATAGAGTAGTTTCTTTCTTTCATGAAGCATTTAAATTATCTGAACTTGAATTGTTTTGCAACTAATGTCACGACAGTAAGCACTGACAAAAGGAACCATCAGCGATCCTCAAATTCCAAAGCACTTGTCCCTCACTGGAATATTTGCAAATTAGCTAATGATGGTTTGCAGAAATCAGTAACTATTTTCAGTGTTTCTTTTGAACTTGCAAATACTAATGTTAAGTTGCTGCCTGGTCCCAAGAGTGTCAGGAAGAACAGAAACGTCTCCACTGCTGTCTTACAGACAGAGTGGGGAGTCTCCCCCAAGTTTATTGTAAAGACAACTGTCTGCAAGAAGCCTTGAGGCATTAAATGCTGTGACATATGGCTTTCACCTGTCATATTGTCTTCTGAGTTCTTTGCATTAATGCACTGGCGGTAGAAGAGAAGAATCCCTTTGTTACAGCACAGTGTTCTGGCACATGAAGCACGCTTGTGCCTCTCCTGTCTTTGCAAGTGAAGATCATAGCCTTGACGCAAAAGGAAGCAGTCATGACTTTTTCTAGGCTATAAGAGGTTAAAAAAAAAACCCAGGTCCTTCCGTACACAGAGAAAATTCTCACCAGATAAATTAATTTTCAAGCTTTCATGGCAGAACAAATAGCAACTTTGGATTTTCAACCTTGCTGCTTTTCTCTTAGAAAAACATTGTCATTCGATAGGTTGAGGGTTGAATGAATCTGTTTTGTCTGGAAAAGTGTTTCAGTGCAGGAATGAAAGGTCATTTCCCCACTGGAAGATAGCAGCTGGGTTGTTACTTTGGCCATTGTGTTACTGCCCTCAAATTTCTGGACCCCATATCTTGATTCTTGACTTGTGCCTCTTCCTGAAGATACAGGGCATCCCCTGTTCCTCTGCAGTCCCACAGCCCATCCTGTGGCATGCAAGAGTTGAGCAACTGGTGCCATCTCCACTGGCAGCGCAGCCGAGCTTCTGCCTTTGCCAGGGCCTTCCATGGGCATGGGCAGGACAGAGGGTGGGGAGTCCAACCACAGGGTCAGTGTCAGCAGGAGGAAGGATGGCTGGAATTGGGGACAAGAAGGGGGATCCTCCCAGTTCTTGGATTTGGGTGTTCCTGCCAGGTACTGCATTAGAGATGCAGAGGGACAGGCATGTTTGGCCACTTAGAGCCGTCCAGTTAGCCTGCGTGCAACAGAAATTCCCATAGACCTTCACAGTTCTTAACTCTTACTGCGTAGGACTTTCTTTTGTGTCTCTCACAGTGTTTCGTAAACGTACAATTTTACAGATAAAGCATCAAGGCTTTGCTTTTGCTACAAGGCAGACTACTGAAAATGTGACTTTGCAAATTTGTGCGAATGTGTCTACTGATTATTTGCTGGCAGAGAATGGGAGACATTTAAACTTCTTTCAGGAGAAGTCTTAGTCTGAATCTGCGCGCTGCCTTATGAATCAAGGTCAGCTGGTGTAAGCCGTGCAAATGTTCCAAGCCTCTGGAGCTTAGGAAGGAATTTAGGAGGCTTTGAAGTGCTCTT
This sequence comes from Phalacrocorax carbo, assembly GCF_963921805.1. Lineage (NCBI taxonomy): Eukaryota > Metazoa > Chordata > Aves > Suliformes > Phalacrocoracidae > Phalacrocorax > Phalacrocorax carbo. The sequence goes on from NC_087522.1 coordinate 518,976, forward strand.
GATCTTCAGAAGGACATCTGCAGCTAATGGCCTGTACTAGTATGCCAAGAGCTGTAAGGTTACATTGCTACTGTCTTGAGCCTCCTCAGTCCCAGCAGGTTTCCAGGGCCCTTTAATGCAAGCTCAGAGGAAAGCAAGTTGTAAAAAGTGCACTCTCAGGCCAACAGCTGATGATCTAGTGCTGGTTAAGTCAGGTGTAAAATGTCATACTGGGGTTTTAACTATGGTGTTTAAACGCATGATAAAGTACGGCACACAGTATTATAAGGATTTCAAGGAAAAGTCAAGTAAGCAGAGACTTCAGACTCCTCGCTATATGACTAAAGGTTCATTTTGTAACTTTATCCAAATAGACAAATAACTGTTTATAGGATATGCAAAGTAGCACAATAGTTGGCCAGTTTGTTTTAGTTCCAACCCTAATAAGCAGGAAGAAAGCTTTGCTGTGAATTCAGGATTGATCCAGGTTTTCAGGAATAGCCTTTTCATCTGTCTGCCTTCTCTCATTAGCTGATGGTGCCAGGAAGTTCTTTGCTAATGAATGGCTGTAAAGTTCTGTGAGGCCTTCAGATGAAAACACCCACAGAAGCACAGCACAGGATAGAGTCATCGCTCAAAGCACACTGCGTGGTACAAGCCAAGACGTAAAGGCTTTGCTCTGTTGAATTTGGCTCAGATCTGGAGCTATGGTCATCTCCTGGGGGTGGGGGAAGGCTCTGCCTTCCAGTCCTGGGAGTTACGGGTCTAGGACCTGATGAAGCTACACCAAGGTCCTGGATGCAGTGTGTGGGACACAGATTGGTCCACCACACCCAAACACCTCCATCACAGCACTGGGACAGGAGGAGAAGCCTCTGATCAGGCATAACGCTCTCTGAGTCACCGTTTGTTGTACACCTCTTCTCCTGCTGAAGCTGTCGCTGGTCCATGTCCTCATTGCCTCCCTCCGTTCATGCAGCAGCAGTGCTCAGCCGGCGCTTGTGTTTCTCAGGCAGGATTTACCTGAAAACCCTCCTGTTTGCAGCTCAGATGTGAAGCAAAATGTATTAAAGCCAAGCTGGGGTCTGTATGGCTCTGCCCAGGAGGTGGTGGAGACCGTGCCCAGCTCTGGCCGAAGCAGAGGAGGTGCCTTTGTGTCTGGCCTTAGCAGGGCTCTTGGGCAGTCTGGAAGATGGTTTTTGCATGGACAGCCCAGTCAAGGCTGTGGCCACTGCGTTCCCGTCCCACAGGGTGGCTCCAGCGAGGTGCCACAGCATGGTGGGACGTGCTGGGTGCTGAGGAGGGAGGTGTGCTGTGACAGAGACGGCTTCTCAACACCCCAAATTCCAAAGTGGTGCTTTATTAACTAAACAGAGCATTAAAAATGCACAGAGTCACTGGGCTGAGCATCAGGGTCCATGACAGAAAGACAAATTGGACAACTAATAGGTTATGTGAGTGGCAAGTGTTGGTGACAAGCTGACAGCGTGATGTAGCAGAGTCGGAGCAAACAGATTACTCGGTGGTTCCTGAAAGGTCATATTGTCAGTGTCTCTGTCAGTGGGCGAGCGGCTGTTCATCGCTGCCAAACGGGAAATGACAAGGGGCTTCGCTGCCTCGGATGCTAATGACGGGCTCTTACATGCTCTGAGCGCTGTGTGAATTACTAAGTTTTCCTGGTGACATTTCCAAACAGCTGCTCCTCGGCCAGTGCCCCCATGCTAGTGTGAGGAGGGGGCTTCCGCCGCGTCCCAGGCACATGCTCAGCACCTGCACGAGACAGGCAAACCCAGCCAGCTCTTTGGGAATGGAGGGAGGGCTGCTGCAAGCGGTGGCGAGTGCCACATCCTCGCACCTGGTCTTCAGCTGCTGCTTTCTGCTGATGTGCCAGCAAGCTGCTGCTTTTTGTTCACGTTGCAGCACTGGCCACGAGCAGCGGGGCGGGAGCCCACGTGCCTGGCTGGCTGCAGGGGGACGGGGCAGCAGGTCGCCATGCACGGGCTGCCTCCTCTCTGCCAGGACCCCACCACAGGAGGGACCAAGCACGGAATGCGGCCTTGCCTCTGCCCCAGAGAGCTCACACGCACCCCAAACGTTCACCCCAAACCCGAACCTGTCAGACTGTGTCTGGCTGTCGCTCACCACGTCCAGGCAGCTGGGTTTTGGCTGTGACCCGACGTTGTGGAGGGAACAGATGATGGGCATGGGAGCAGGAGGCAGAGAGGGTTTTGTGCTGGTGTTGGCAGAGCAGAGGGAATCAGGGGAGGCTGTCTGACTGGAAACAAGGACAGTTTGTGAAGAATATGGTGCTGGAGGCCAGGATTTGGAGACAGATGCAGTGCCCCTGTTATCTGGCATTTTGTGGCTGGTTCTGACTGGGAATCGTAAGTGAGGACAGCAACAATCCAGCCACCCTTCGGAAAGAGTGCAACTAGGGAAGGGAATAATTTCCTGTAGGCAAGAAGCAGTTACAAAAATAGCAGCCTTTTGAGAAGCCGCTTGGGAGCCTCCCCATCGTCCCTGGGCTGTGCTTGGGTCTCCATGGGACGTGCCACATCTGGGGGAAGCCTGGCTCCCCATCTCTGTACTGCACGGCCAGCAAGACCTGTAATTAGACTGTTTGCTTTGAGTCATCAAAATTTTAAAATGGTTATCTAATATCTCTTGGTAAATGTTCATTTCTATCCCATCGGCCTCATTCTGGCCTGTTCATCTTACTGGCGAACTGTTTTTCTCTCGGCAGGGACCAGTGCCGCGCTAGCATGGGGCTGTCGCCAGGTGTGACTCTGGTCGGTGCTATTTGCCCTGGAGTCTTGGGGAGCCACTGGCTTTACGATGCTTCCCTGGGGCCAGGGGAGGAGAAGTCAGCTTGGTGGCCTCTCAGGAGAGGTCCATCCAGAGCATCGTGCCCGTGGCGTGGCAGAGCTGCCCCTTGGCCAGTGGGCTGTGTCCTGCCGCGTGCTGGCAAGGCACCCATGGCCTGTCTCTGGCTTGTCACTGCTTTGCCGCCTCCGTCACCGGGGCTCAGAAAGCCAGGTCCTCCCAGCACCAGAAGAACAACCCTTCAAGCCACCTTTGCTTTCCCAGACAGAGCGGGCACCTGACTTTCTTGGTATTTGAATGTTGTGAATGAGGACAATCCTTCTTCAAGCCACCGTCCAAACGAAAGTGGGGTGTGCAGGCATGCACGAAAGCTAGATTGAGCGCATAAGAAAAATCTGGCTGGGCATGAGAGCTCAGAGAACTCTCTAAACTCTTCATTTTTTGTCAAATGGTCACTGGAGGGTTAATGTAATTTTGGTTTTAATTACATTGCTGGAGGGCATACTTACCCAAGGGAAAAGACATAATTACCAAGACATTTTATTAAGATATTATTTAATTTTATTGATGTGTCACAAGCAGAGGCACAGGAATGTTCAAATCAATATATACTTACATCAATGTTTAATCTACTTTCAGCGTTTTTGCCTGTTCTATTTATGCAGTCACTAGTTGATAAATTAACTTACTTGGAATATGTGGAAATATTAATGAATTTCCAGCAAAATCACGCCCTGTCTATAAACAGGCTTTCGTCTTCTTTCAACAGAACTTTTCGACCCCTCTCCCTTGCAGTTCACCATTGCTAGGTCATGTGTGCTCCACTTTTTTCTTTGTCGTCTTTTTCAGAGCAGGTTTTTAGACCGTGCAGGTCAGGAGCCCCTCTGTGGAGGGCGGATTAGAGCTAGGCAGTGTGTCATCCTGGTCCAGTCCATCAGCGAGACCCCTGCCCCGAGGCCACCTGCAGAGCAGGGTTTATCCTTCGGTCGCGGAGGAGGAGGCACAGCGCATGTCTGCTCTCTGGGTGGGCAGCCGGGCTGGTGGCCCTCTCCCAGCAGTACTGTACAATAAACACAGTTCTAGAGATTTTTGCGGAGCACCTGGGACTGCGCGTTGCTAGCAGCAGAGAGGCATTTATGGGATGTGAGTATACAGTTGTCACATTCCAGTAGGCAAAGTCTGCTTAGATCTTATAGAAAAAAAACCCAACCAGCCTAGGGGAGTGTTCCTCAGGGCCTGGCCCCTGAGCATCCCGTGTTGTCCGCGTAGTGAGAGTGACAGGAACACGAAGCCATGCAACCTGGCAGTGACAGAGAGGCATGATGGGGTTCAGAAGGAAAACTGAGCTCCCAGACAACTCGACACTGGATCCTATTTGCTGTGCTCTTGATGCCGAGGCTGATGCAGCACAAGGTTACTTGCAGATACAGCAAATTCATGATGGATTACAGAGCAGTGAAATAAGAGCTTATTTTCACCCCGTGTTTGCAGCTGGGAGAAGAGTAAAGAGGTACACAGTAAGAACTGGATGTCTTCATCCCCATGTGGTTTTTGACCTTTTTCTCCAGCTTTTTTTTTTTTTTTTTTTTTGGCTGCTTGAAGTCTGTCTTGCCTTCTGCAGTCCTAAGGTACAAGTTACGGACAGCCAGCCCAGAGAGGGGACTCCCTATGTGCTGGACCTGTCTGCCTTTCCTCTCCTTGCAAGGGCAATTGCCTTTCCATCTCTCTAGTCTTCTGGGTCGTCACTCGTGGTTTTCCTGGGGCTGTGCTGCTCCTGTGCATGGTATCTCTCACACTTGTACCCTTCGGCACGTCTCCACTCGCTGCCATTTGCATCCAATTGCCTCGTGGGTGAGAAATCTCTGATGTAATCTCTGATCCAGCCAGCTGCTGAATTGCCCTGACTCCAAACGATTTGTCACCAGTGGAAGGATTGATGTTGGGAAGCGCTTTTCAAGATGCCTTTTATCTTCCCACATGCACGGTGCTGCAGCACAATTCCTCTGTTGTCTTCATCTATCAGCTGCCCCAAGTATATATATTATCTACTGGTTCAGCTGCTCCTGCTCCCTGCACGAGAGTCTCTTGCTCCCCACTGCTCTCCAAGGCACGCAGATGACACTTGCAGTGGCGGTACCGGTTTCAGCTTTCCTGTGCATGGGTGGTGGGTGCTACTGGAGCTGATTTTCATTGCTGCTTCCCAGATGCTGCCTCGTATGGTCAGTTTTGCAGGAATCCTGGATGTAGCCCTTCCCTGCTGAATTGAGCCATCTTTTTTCCCAGGCAGTAGCTGCCATGTGCACCAGAAGGTTAATTTGTTCCTCTTCCCCATAAGTGCATTTATCACATGGAAGTGGCTGTTGTGGAAAATATTGATCAAACACCGGCTGTTCCCTGGCTGGACTGAAACGGAGTGTTACAGTTACTCAATTGCTTGGCATTTTGCTTGGTGTGCAGACAGCTATGAAGAGCGCACGTGTCTGTGTGCATGGGTGTGCACGTATGTGCGCGGCGTGGGGGGAGCAGGCAGCGGCCGCTGCAGCCTTTCACCCTCCAGCATTCCCAGCAGCGATTTTCTGGAGTTGGTGGTACGGCTGATGTCTGCGTGGGGGGTACGGCTGATCCCTGCGTGGGGGTACGGCTGATCCCTGCGTGGGGGTGTGGCTGATCCCTGCGTGGGGGTACGGCTGATCCCTGCGTGGGGGGTACGGCTGATCCCTGCGTGGGGGTACAGCTGATCCCTGCGTGGGGGTACGGCTGATCCCTGCGTGGGGGGTACGGCTGATGTCTGCGTGGGGGGTACGGCTGATCCCTGCGTGGGGGTACGGCTGATCCCTGCGTGGGGGTACGGCTGATCCCTGCGTGGGGGGTACAGCTGATCCCTGCGTGGGGGTACGGCTGATCCCTGCGTGGGGGGTACGGCTGATCCCTGCGTGGGGGGTACGGCTGATCCCTGCGTGGGGGGTACAGCTGATCCCTGCGTGGGGGTACGGCTGATCCCTGCGTGGGGGTACGGCTGATCCCTGCGTGGGGGTACGGCTGATCCCTGCGTGGGGGGTACGGCTGATCCCTGCGTGGGGGTACGGCTGATCCCTGCGTGGGGGTACGGCTGATGTCTGCGTGGGGGGTACGGCTGATCCCTGCGTGGGGGGTACGGCTGATGTCTGCGTGGGGGTACGGCTGATCCCTGCGTGGGGGTACGGCTGATGCCTGCGTGGGGGGTACGGCTGATCCCTGCGTGGGGGGTACGGCTGATGTCTGCGTGGGGGGTACGGCTGATCCCTGCGTGGGGGGTACGGCTGATCCCTGCGTGGGGGTACGGCTGATCCCTGCGTGGGGGGTACGGCTGATCCCTGCGTGGGGGTACGGCTGATCCCTGCGTGGGGGGTACGGCTGATCCCTGCGTGGGGGTACGGCTGATCCCTGCGTGGGGGGTACGGCTGATCCCTGCGTGGGGGTACGGCTGATCCCTGCGTGGGGGGTACGGCTGATCCCTGCGTGGGGGGTACGGCTGATGTCTGCGTGGGGGTACGGCTGATCCCTGCGTGGGGGTACGGCTGATCCCTGCGTGGGGGTACGGCTGATCCCTGCGTGGGGGGTACGGCTGATCCCTGCGTGGGGGGTACGGCTGATGTCTGCGTGGGGGTACGGCTGATCCCTGCGTGGGGGTACGGCTGATGCCTGCGTGGGGGGTACGGCTGATCCCTGCGTGGGGGGTACGGCTGATCCCTGCGTGGGGGTACGGCTGATCCCTGCGTGGGGGTACGGCTGATCCCTGCGTGCAGAGCAGGTTTTCTCCCATGTCCAGCGCAAGCTCCTGGGCCAGCGGCAGCTGTGCCTGCAGAGCCCCCAGGCATGACCAGCAGGAGAGGGTGGCACGTGCGTGTTAGAGGAAACAGTGTCTGGTGTTCGGGACCAGCGGGCTGGGGTGTCTGTAACTCAGCAGTGCGCCCCGCCACAGTCGGAGCCATGCACTTCCAAAGGCACTTGGAGCTGGGTCCTGGCCAGCAGAAGTGCTCCGGCTTACTCTGCTTTAGACCTGAAACTCAGCCCTTTGTTTCTGTCTAGTGCCTGTGGCAGCCCTGGGCCGTCATTCTCTCCGAGCTCCCTCTTGCTTCCCAGCACCGCCACAGACGATTGCTACCAGTCTGTGCACCAGAGCACACTCGTCTCTCTATTAAAGAAAAATACAATAATAACAACTCCTTGTGGCAGCTGCACAAATATATGCTGTTTTGACAGCACCTTATTTCAGCAGAGTGCTCTGGAAGGCTTGTGCGAACATTTCTTGCAGGCAGCTTCACGGTGGGAGAGCTGTGGCACAATGAAAACATATGAGTCACCCATTTTAAAATCATAGTGTTTTTAGCACCAGGACCCGTCTGTGCCTCTGGCCATCTGTCAGTGACTACACTCACCAGGGTGCTTTTCAGGCATTTATTTACCAAGGAAATAATGGCTAGGGACCCCTGGGCCCTCGGCACCCTCAGCAGCACGCGAGAGAGGTCCCAGCCGCCTGCTTGCCGTGGCACGGCTGTGCAGCAGGCTGCATCCAGGCTGGGGCTGCACGTGGCTCCAGGGCCTCATCATGCCACGAGGCATCAGGGGCATTTGGGCAAGGGCTGGTGGTGTGGCAGAAATAAAAGGGGCATCTAGGTGCAGTGAGCTTGTCGCTGGGCTCCCTGTTTGCATTCTGGCGTATGCAGCAGCCGAGCAGGCACCAGGGGAGGCTCAGCCCAGTGCAGAGCTCTGGCCTGGCAAAGCAGAGGCAGGCAAGGGTCTGCCCCGGCTCTGTGGGTCGTGGATGGAGGGAGGCCACGTGCTGTGCAGCAGATGCTGCTGGGGCCGAAAAGGGAGAGTGAGGAGAGCAACTTCCTAGCATCCAGCCAGGATACTGCAAGCTGGTGCAAGGCGTTACCCTCTCTCTGGAGCAGGGTCAGCCCTTCTGACAGCCATCAGCCCACTAAAAACACGCAGAGGAGTCCTCAGCAAGCAAAAAAGAGCAGCACTACTAGGAAGGGAAAGCCACTTGGCTTCAGATGTAGCCTATCAGCAAGCAATGGAGAATAAATAACTCAGGTGCAAAATTACTGCCTGTGTGCGCATGCAGCAGACCGGTGCCCTGCTCAATACCAGCCAGGTCCCTGGCTCCATCTCCTCTGTCCTTCACATCCCCTCAGGATAACACCGTCCCTCCACTGTGCCGCCAGAGCCACAGTCTTCTCCCGCTTACGCTTATGTCCCTTTTTCCTGACTGCGCTTTTGTTGTGGAGGGACCCAGGCCCCCTGTGTGGTTCATCCGTGTTCGGAAGCCAGTGGCAGCTCTGGGGGGGCCGTCGCCGGTACCACTGCCCTCCCCGCGGGGCTGCGCCACGGGACCCCCCCCGCCAGCGGGGAGCGGGCGCTGGTGGCCGCAGGCGACTCGAGCCGGCTCTTTGCACAGTCTGGTACACTGTCCAACACAGACTCACGAGAAGAGCAGTACTCTGCCAGTATATTAAAATTTAATTAGGCACTAAATGCTTCTTGCTTCCAAGCCCTGAGGCTGAAGAAAGCCAGAATGCCTTTTGGTTTCTTAATGGGACAACTGTCCCCTCCAATAGGCTGTAAATGGTTTTAGTGACATTGGGCAAAGCCTGCCTTCTGCTTTACAGTTGTGTAATTGCTGACACGCCCAGTTCATCTCTGCATTGCCTCTTAATGCAGCGGGGTGTGCTGGGGGGGCCGGCTGCGTGGACGTGGAGGAAAGGCTGCCGAGCCCACCCTACTCCACGGGTCACTGGGAGACGCTAGGGCTGCTGCGGGTGAGGAGGAGGAGCTCACAGCAGAACCAGCTCCAGGGGCTTTCATCCCAGCTCCCCTTTCTGAGCGTCTGTGAAGGAGACGCTAAGCCTCAGAGCCAGGACCAGGGCAGCAAATCCCTTCTCCCCACTTGTGGCACCCCTTCTTGGTAGCACAATGCCACCCTCCCCTGAGCTCCCACTGTGAGAGCCCAGGATGTTAATATTTGCCATTAATCTAATAATTATTTCTTCACTCTTTGCACTGTGGCAGGAGCTCGTGGCTTCAGCAGGCACAGATTTTCTATCCTAGCTGCTGCGTACTCTACCCGCACTAAATTAGGTACAGTCCCTTCCTTAGAAAGCTCAAAGTCTAAAATAAATTATATATATATTATATTATATATAATAAATTATAATGCAAAATAACAGACTCCTGTGATGCACGGGTCTGCCAGAGAGTCATAGGCGAAACTGCCCTGCGCTGCAGCGTGGACAGAAAGCTTCCACTGCCAGCTCTCCCCTGCGAGAGCCAGGCTCTGCTATGGAGCCTCCTTACCTGTAGAGCTGTTTGTAAATTCTGACTCTGAAAACGCAGTTCCTCCTTGTAATTTAAAGAAATTAAGAGATTCTTAAGCACTGAAAAAGCTCCCAGTTATTTTAGACCCTTTCAGCTTAAAGTATTAAAATATGAAGCTTGTTTTTATACATCTTGCTGCCCCTTTGGGTGAGGGCAAGGGAGTTTTGTGCAGGGCCTTTCCACAGGAACCCAAGAGAAACTCATTAAAATGGATTTCCAGTATCAAAGGGCTGTTCTTAATTGCTCTGTGGCAACCTGCTGCTTCAAACAGCATTTCCAGCCTCCCGGCCGGCGAGTTCACTTCCACTTCCAGAAGACGCCCCACACGGGACATCTTCTACCCAGTTCAGTACTTGTTCTCCTCCCTCTTTCTGAGGAGATGCATCGTTTACATCTTGATCTGAAACGCAGGAAAAACTTCAGAGATGTTGAGCAAAAGGCTAATCGTGAGCAGCGGGGGAGCTGCTGCCACAGGCTGCACGAGCGCAGCAGCACCCCTGCATGGGCTGTCCGTCTGTCAGCTGCTGCAGGCTGTCTGTCCGTCAGCCGCTGCGGGCTGTCCGTTCATCGGCCACTGCAGGCTGCCCGTCCGTCGGCTGCTGTGGGGTGTCTGTCCATCAGCTGCTGCAGGCTGTCTGTCCGTCAGCTGCTGCAGGCTGTCCATCCGTCGGCTGCTGTGGGGTGTCTGTCCATCAGCTGCTGCAGGCTGTACGTCCGTCGGCTGCTTCGGGCTGTCTGTCCGTCGGCCGCTGCGGGGTGTCCGTCTGTCGCCGCTGCGGGCTGTCTGTCCGTTGGCTGTTGCGGGATGTCTGTCCATCGGCTGCTGCGGGCTGTCCGTCCGTTGGCTGTTGCGGGATGTCTGTCCATCAGCTGCTGCGGGCTATCTGTTCGTTGGCCGCTGTGGGCTGTCTGTCCGTCGGCCACTGCGGGGTGTCTGTCCGTCAGCCACTGCGGGGTGTCTGTCCGTTGGCTGTTGCGGGATGTCTGTCCGTCGGCCACTGCGGGGTGTCTGTCCGTCAGCCGCTGCAGGCTGTCCGTCCGTTGGCTTCTGCAGGCTGTCTGTCCATCTGCTGCTGCGGGCTGTCTGTCTGCCCAGGCCGCCTGGCACTAGGAGCCAGCAGCCCCGTGCTGGCCGGGCCGGGTGGAGGGTGCTCTCCTCCAAGGCCTCTCTCCGGTGGGAGTCTTGGGCTCCTCCGGCAGAGGGTGACGCCTCAGGGCACCGCCTACCCATGGCGATAACGGTGAGCTGGCCGGCGCTGCGCCGCCTGGCTCGTGCAGCTGCCTGTCCTCTGCCAGCAGCCCAGAGGAGACAGCAGCATCAGGTGCCATGCAGGTCCCTTCCCTCCAATAGGGACAAGGTTGCAGCAATGCTCTCACAAGCTTTTGGAGACCTAAAGGACCAAGTAGAGCCACCCTAAGCCCAGCCTTGAGTCCTGCACCCAGATGATGAATAAAAATTCCTGTTTCCTCTCAATTTCATCTAGATCTAGATGTATTTGGTGCAGCCAGCAGTGGCCACTGGTACCTTCCCTTCACCACGGGTTATCCACCACCTCGCAACCATCGTGCCGGCTGCCCTGGGGGGAGAAGTGCTGCGGGCTTGGAGATGGTCACTGAAATCCTACTGGTGTTGGTGGGACTGTGCAGGTATTGCACCCTCACAGACTGGCCTGGGTGGGACATCAGAGTAAGAGATGAGAGCTGACACGTGCGAGGTTGGCAGCTAGAAAACTGGCACTATTCTCTTCTTTCATTGTAATTTAGAAAATATGTTGACCTTGGGGCAGCTGGCGCACACAGGGAGGGGACCTTGGAGGCAAGCGCTGCTCTTCATTCTGAGCCCAGGCAGGAGCGGTTTGAAGTGGTCACGGTCCCTGGACAATGGCACCTGCTCATGAACCTTCAGTCATCTTTGAGTTTGGGGCCCACAAGGAGCATCTGGAAAAGCTTGTGATCACTCTGCTTGGCTCTGACTAATCCTGGGCTCTTGAGGCTGTACAGGTTGCTGCTGAGAGCTCACCCCTTGCATCTGTTCCTGAGACTTCAAAAAAAACCTCCCCCAGCTTTTGCTATCAACATTTGAGACACTTGTCACTTTAAGAAATGTCTTCATTATTTTAAAATGAGGTTTTTGAGAGAAGCTGTTGTTATTTATAGATTTCTATCTGCTATCAAAGCACTTATCACTGTCATATCCCAAGCCTCCTAGCAAATGCTGCGTTGATGGCCACTTTTCAGATGCGGCTAGACAGGGAGGGTAATCGCTCTGTGCCCCTGGCTGCTGGGCTGCGGCTCCCGCCGGGGCGGGTTAGCAGTGCCCTGGGCTTTGGAGCGCTCACCGGGAGGCAGGGATGCAGCCAGTGCTGCTTCAGTCGGGGCAAATTCCCCGAGAGCATCGTTGCCACACCGACCAGCGGTGGCCGTGCTTGGGACCGCTGCAGTGGTGCGGCGTGGGGTGCAGCACGGCGTGGGGTGCAGCACGGCGCGTGGCATGGGGTGCGATGCGGGGCGCGGTGCAGCTGGCCGCACTGGCACCCAGGGGTGCTGCGGGGTGGATGCCTGTGGGTGCTGTGCCTGCAGCGCTGGTAATGCTGGTGCAGACCTGCCTGCCTGTGTCCACGCCTGGTGCCCAGAGCTGGGTCCGATTGCTGGCAGGATGCTGGGGGCACCTCGGCTGTAGCCTGGGACCGAGCTGGAGCATGGGAGGGTGCAGGGTGCTGTGCTCGAGCAGCTGTTTTTCATCCAGGGACAATCAATTATCCTCATGAAACAGCCTGTTAGTCACTCACAGCAACGACTGGCTCCCTGAAATTAACTGCCATGAGAGCGACTTGGAAGGGTTTTGCTGCTGCGGTGCCTCTTTAGAGCGGGAGCCTTTGCCTGCATCTCATGGCCAAGTCTCCCTGGGGAATCCTTGTCTGACCACCTCAGCCCCATGCGAAGTGTTAATGTATAATAAGGAGCAATAAGTGTCTACTGGTTATTATTTTCCATTTGCATGGTCAGCTGGAACAGACATCAGCTTGGAGTAGGGTTTGATATGCCTATATTGATTTTCTTTACAGATTAGAGCGATTCAAGCAGTTATAAGGTTAATTTCAGATGATTAACTTCACCATATTGTAATATTTGATTTAGATTGGCTTTCAAACACTTTCCACTTATTGATTTTCAATATCATACTTTTAGCACTGCAGCCAAATGTCATTTAAATAAAAGGTTGACAGAGTAGAAAATATTCACAGCAGACCGGAAAATTCCGCTACATGGCAGCCTGGACCTGCCCTGACACATCTGGAGGGAGGAGCGAAGTGCACAGCAGCACGCTCGCCTCCAAAGCCGGCCGCTGCCGAGTTCACGCTGGGGTGGTGCAGCCCCTGGGCGAGGGTGGCTGTGGTCCTGCAGGGTCCCCTCCGGAAGGACGGGTCCCTCCACCGCGTTGCTGCACCGCTGCTCCTCGCCGGCGCCAGAATGAGCCGTTGCTTCCCAGCGCAGTTGCTGCCCGCGTCCCCTGTCACACAAGCCGAGGGGCGCATGGCGTCACTGTTATTGGCAGCATCGTCGCTGGTTTGTTTGTGGCATTAGAACTCTTTCTTGATAAAAATCAAACCACGAAATTGTTGGATATGAGAAGTTTGACCTGCCAATTTCTCCTCCTGGCTTTAGATAATCCTCTCGTCCTGGGGAGAGGTGCCAGAGTCTTCTGGCGTAAGCTGAATAACAAGATTTTATTTGCATCAGCTGGAAGTGGCTGGGGATTTGGAGACTGTAGGAAAATGACACGTATGTGATTTCATAGGGAGCTTCCTCCTATAGTATGCAAATGAGGCATTAACATCTTTTCTTGTCAAGGGATCCTCACTTCCTTGCAAACCTCCCAGCCCTAGAGGAGTTCACGGATTGAATGTTTCTGATAAAGGTGCCGGAGATGTGAAATATCGACAGGTTGTACCCGGCTCCCAGCACCCCTGTTCGGCAGCTATTTCTGCCGGATCACGCTGGGCTGCTGTGGGGCCGGCCCCTTACCCCTGTAGGGAGCGGATGCCAGCCGTCGGCCCGCAGGACGGTGCTTCGCCTGGGGGCAGCAGCCTCTGGAAAAGGCACATTTTTTTTTTCTGATAATCTTGTGCTCTAATGATCCTGTAGATTGCCAGTAGTGGTGCCCACCTCACCTGCCAGCGTCACATGGATCTGGGTCCTACCAGCCTGCCATCTCACCACCGAGATCTAACGCTCTCACAACAGGTCGCCCCTTTCGCCGTGGCTACATGCCTCATCCTCGGTGTTGATGAGTCTTCCAGCCACTCTCGTTAAACAAAGACGCTTTTTGATGGGGAACCTGATCCTTGTATGTTGGAGGATCTTCATCGTCCCGTCCTTACTGAGTCGTGTTCTTGCTCCATCCTGCGGTCACGGGGGAAGGATGGGAAAGGTGTTACTCCCAGCTGGCTTGGATGATGCTTCTCATTCTGCCACCACGTAAAGCAGAAGCTCTGTGATTCTTCACTGTTGAGTGCAATGTGGTGCCCTTTATATCCCTCGAGATCAGACTGTAAAAATAATAGAAAACTGACATTTAAGCTATTGGAGGCAAACATTGGGGTTTTTTTTTTTTTTTGTATTAGATTGTTCTGAGCTAAAATGCACAAAGGAAAAAGAAATCACCAAGAATATGCTGCTTCTTGCCTATTTTACATTTCAGTATGGATAATACATGCACATCTCAGAGCAGATTCTATTAATGTTTCTGAACACTGATGAGGCCAAACCCACTAACACTGTACGCAGCAGCTCAGAGGGTGTGGGAGTGACGGAGGCGCTGGGAAGTCAGAACCCAGGCAGGGAGCTGTTTGCTTTTTTCATGGCTCGTGTCTCCTCCTATCTCTCATACTTTTATTTTCAGGGGCTATTTTCTTCCTCACATTTTGGCAATGTGCTGAATACAGATGAGACGCAGTGTACACAGAGCTATTAGACTGACACACGCTCATTTTGTGTTTTTGGAAAAAACCCGAACCCTGGTCAGGTTAGCCTGGCGCACTGCCAAAGCCCCGTGGGACACCCGGCAAGCCCTAGTGCCGTAGCTGGCGGGAACCCCCGGTCTGCTCGTGGGTGCCCGGGGGGCGCAGGGGTTGGCTGTACCTGCCAGCCCTGCGGGTGCCACGGGATGGGGCCGCACCCCGCGGCCGGGCGTGGGGGGCCGCGGCCGCTCTTGCTGCTGCCGCCGGGGCTGGGGCCGCCTCCGCTCCCGCAGCCCTCTGGAACCTGCCTAGTCTGAAGCGCGAGAGTCTGACGATTTATGATCTGGCCACTTCTCTCTGTGCTTGCGTGTCCTGAGGTGAAGTGATATTTCTTTCTATAAATTTCAAGGATTTCCATGTATTCAAGGAACGTCCTTTACAGAGTGCCTGGCTGGCCAGTGTGGTTCAGGCGGAGCTGATCAAATACGTATTTGTCAAATGAATTGTCTGATTAACTTTGTAGTTTCCAATGATTTATTTATAAGTCATCTGCAATAACAAATATTTATATTGCCTCCTGACCAGCAATTATTTGCCCTTCCTGATTATAAACTGCTATACACCTGCAGCAGCTGATGCTAATGGTCTACGCTTTGGAACAATAATCCAACAACATGAAGAAGCAGTCTGTAATTCCCTCAGCAGTCTGCAGAACACATGTATTATCTTCAGCTATTTTTCCAGAATTCTTCCACATACACTTTTTGACAAAAGGAGACTGCACAGACCCCACGAAGGTCAAAGCTATTAAAAATCTTTTCAGTGAGGAGCGCTGCAGATCTCCGAACACTTGCAGCTCTCCAGGGAAAGTCTGAACTTGCATTTTTCACCTCTAGTTGTTCCAGTCCCGTCCGGCACCCACCAGAACAAACCAGTGTGGAAAATAACTTTCTGAAGCACCTGGGTCCGTCAAACCAGGCTTGGTGAAACAGCTGTTGTATTGTACCTGTTGAACCTAGAGAGGTAAATACACCTGTTCAAGTAATTAATGTGACTGGAAAAACGTAGGGCATGCTAGATGCGAGACATTTTAAAATACAAAGGAACATTTGTTCAATATTTTTCCAGGTATCTGTTGAATCTGTATCAATACAGAAGATCATGTGGCTCAAACAGACCTTGCAGTGGCTGCTCCAAGACTGCACATACGTGGCAAGATTTTGTGGCTCCCTATCTTTACCTGCTTTCACTTCGCATTGTGAGGTGCCTCAGAAGCTCCCTTCAGGCACTTCTGGATTCCAACGATGTAAAGAGTGGTGTCACCTGTGTGCTGTGCTGAATTCCCATTCTACCTGCTGTCTCGCTTGTCGGCATGTATGTTAAACGAAAGCACTTCCCATACAAGCCAGGATGGCACCCTGCTAACCGCCTTTGTCCTGCGAACATCCGTGATTTATATCTGCTCTCTGTTCCTGCCTCCTCGGCCTGGCTGGGGTGGATCTGCAGGGGTGCTGCAGAACTTCGCTGCCTATGACCAATAAAGTCACCCTCGTGCCTGCGACGTTTCTGAGAGATGATGCGAGAATGACATTGCCTGCAGCCTCTCTGTCTGAGCCAATTAAACAGAGAAATTAAACAATGTCTGAGTCAATTAAAAAGAGAAATGAAACAATGTGACAAACAGAAGACAATGGAGACAAAGCTCACTGCTGAAGTGCATGGAAGGAAGGACACTGAGTACGTGTACAGCAGCCAGCGTCTGGCCGCGGTGCTGCGGCACCTTCCCCGGGGCCCCGCGGCCGTCGCCGGAGCGTGGGGGTCACCTCAGGGCCGGCTGGCGGCTGTGACGGCTCAGCCCGTTGCCCACGGGCGTTGCTTCCTCGTCCTGGCACCTTCTCTGCTGTGACGGCAGCCGAGTCCAGCAAAGCCCCTTCCTTCGGGCACTCGAGCAGGTGTTTTCTGGCTCCGTGGGCCGGGTGCTTGGTGAGGAGTGTGGGGACTGCGAGGGACGCAGAGTGGCTTTGCCAAGGCCAGCATCCCTCAGACCCGCCTAGTCTCAGTCTGGAGCCCGCTTTTGTAGCCCCACAATGATACAGACTGCTCTGCAAGCCGGAGCAACTGTTTATGGTCACAAACATGACATCCAGCTTAATGTAAGCCAGGAATCAACGAGTTATTCCTCCAGTGAGCTCATATGTTTAGTTAAACTACGTTTAGTTAAACTACAGTTAAACTACAGCATCTCTCTCTGAAAGATAACACTCCAACACTCCGAGACTTCTCCCCAGGGAAGGGGTTGACTCGGCCACGTTGGACACCTTTAAGAGTCGTCTGGGCAGGGTGCTGGCGCATCCTGTCTAGGCTGGGCTCTTCCCAGAAAGGTTGGACTAGATGATCCCTGAGGTCCCTTCCAACCTGGGATTCTGTGATTCTCTGTGACTGAGAACTTAAAAAATGCCACAGCATTCCTCTGCTCCCCTCAACCTGCTAGTGGAAGAGAGGGACTGTTTGGCGAGCAGGACAAGCCCCTTCTGGAGGCCTGCAAGGTGCAGCTGGAACGTATTTTCCCAGTAACTTTAATTATAAATCAGCACCATAATTTAGCCGTGCTTGGCTAAGTCAGCACGGAGCAGCTAGCGTAGGTGCTTGGTCATGCACTAGCAGGAGCGAAAGCTACTGTATTTCAAAAACTCCAACACTTTCTCCACCTTGCGAAGGGGTTGCTGGAGCACCAAGAGCTTGGGCACTGTCGCCAGTGCCACACGTTTGCCCACACGCCGGGCGCAGGGTGGACGTGAGCCCTGGGAGGTCGCTCTGCCCGCGGTGCGGCCGGCGGCGCGCTGCCTCGGCACGCAGGAGCAACACGCGCGGCGGCGGCTGCACCGCCTGCCGGCTGCGCACCTGGGCCCTGCTCCAGGCTCTCCTGGGGCTCCCAGGGACCGGCTGAGGTGGCCTTTGGGTCTGCAAAGCCACACGGGCAAATGGGACTCCTCTGGCTCATTTCAGCACAGCTCAAGGCGTGAAGAGTGTCGAGAGTGTAATAAGCACAGGAGGTGTGTGCACCCTTGGAAAGGAAAAGCCAACGGACAGCCCATCACAGCTGCTCCCTCTGTCCATACGTAAGCAATCAGGCTTTCCTGATTTTTTTTCTTCCCTACAGTCTATTGAGTGACTTTTCCAGAGCTGTTAGAAGCAACTGAGCCAGACTGTCTTTGCTGCATCTAATTGGCACTTTCAACTTTAAGTAAAGTGATCTACTAATCATTTTGATCTCTGTTCAGTTCTTTGATCTAGCTGCTGTTCTCAGGTGCATATAGTGGCAGCACAATTAATTAATTGCAAGTTTATAACCGTGCAGCTGTAGCATGCTCTAGTTCACTCTTGGAGTTTTACTAGTTGAGTTGCCAGGGTTTGTCAGTTCTGGCAAACAGCAGCGATCCAAAATACCGTTCCTTGACCTTTTACATTTCCTTTTACATTTACATTTTACAAGTCCACGAGCAGAGCACACGCACCAGGGGTGAGCTCCAGCTTCCTGCAAGGGCTCCTTACGGCAGCAGTGCCGCAGCACTCGGCACCTGGACCTGGCTGGGGGGTGAGGGGCCCAGCTGTGGATCAGCATTTCCTAGAGCTGTTTGATTATTTATTGGTAAGTGCTGTGTGAAGCACGCAATACAGCTTGCAGAAAAAGAGGAGAGAGCAGGAGAGCACTTGGGGAATAACCCAGAGACCTTTACTAGCATTAACTATTCTGTATCCTTCAGTTTGAAAGGGAATTAATTAAGCCTCCTGCTGCAGGGTTTTGATCAGTCCCTGCTGCAGGACAAGATGAGACCTAGCAGAGGAGCAGAATATTCTCCATTGTATGTTCTTCTCTGAAACGGCTGGCAGGAAAGTAAAGCAGGTGCATCACAAATGTGATTTGTTTGTGCTGCTCCTGTTGCTCATCTGTTTTCCACACCAAGGAGGTGGCGTTGCTCTTCTAACTCGGCACCGGAGCGGCTGGCGTGACCTTGCGTTGTGGGCAGCGACCGCGGGTGAGGCAGGTCGCGCTGTGGGAAAGGGCAGGAGAACCTGTTTGCTGACACTGTTGGCTGAGGAACCTGCCGGGAGCAAGCTGCATCCCTCTGGGGCTGGGCACGCTTCTGCCAGAGCCAGCTCTGCACCTCTTCAGTGCTCTGACGGGGCTTGTTCAGCTTCGATAGGCTCGTGCTCCATGAGCTGTCAAATCTCTTTGCCAGGAGAGCCAGTGGACAAAAGAGCCTCATCTATATATTTTGCCTCCCTTAGAACAAGGCAAATATTTCAGTATCTGTTGAAGAGTATTTGCATTTTTATGGATAAATTCAAGAAAAAAGGCACCACGCAATCCCAATTTGCATCCCTTATTTCCATAGAAACTACAGGAGCCTTGATTGCTTTCATGTGCTTTTGATGAAAATTGAGTGGGGTATCTTTATCCTGCCATAAGGTGGGAAGAAAAATTGGCATTCACAATAATATCTAATGCTTCAAAGAATACTTTTTGCAAAACAACTTGCTGTGATTTATTAAATAACTTGGTGTTTTTCAAATAATTGGAAAAAAACTTTCTAGAAAACTTGTTGCAAGCCTTTGCTAAACCACCTTAGATTAACATCTTGTGTGGAATGGGGTTTGTTTACCAGTACATGACTGCTGCTTGTGAAATTGAGGTCATTCAGCTCCTAATCAAAGTTCAGACACTAGCAGGGAGCAATAAAGGATTTGGATACCATAATCTGTACAAGTGCTTTTACACTGTAGGAGCAAAAAAAAAAAGCGGAAAACAGAGTACCAGCGCAAGCAGGCAGCTTTACTGTAGGAGCAGAGGCAATGGGAGGATTAGGGCCGGCCGTCGCGGGCTCTGCAGCAGGACGCTGCCCGGCGGGCACGGAGCTGCCTTGCCCACGGGGCCGCCGCCTCGCTTGGCCCTTCGCCGGGGCAGAGCGGTCATGGGGAGAGGGGCCGCTCGCACGCGGCTCGGTCCAATTATCGTGTCCTGCTTAGGAACCTCTTGGAAGTACTTTGGTGCCTGATCTCATTAACGTGGTGAGAGGCTGCTTTGCGGTTTCTGTCTCCTGGAGCAGGTTGGATTTGCTGTGCCCGTACTGCTCATCCTGACACAAGGCCATTTATATTTGATGGTGTTTGGATGAATTATGCACATAGCCACTAAGAGAAATTTAATGATGGGTTTCGTCTTCTTTTTTTATAGATTTCAGCCTTTGAATTAAGCACCAGCTCACTCTCAGTGCTACAGGGGATAAAGGGACTATTCCAGTCCCTGCATCCATCACAGCTGCTCTGCCAAGCAAAGTTAACAAGTAAACAGTAATCGCCCACAATTATTGCCCATTACGTGCTCTCTTCACCTGAGATCACACAACAAAGCACGAGTATACAGTCACAGGAGGAGCTGGGTGGCAAGGAGCTGTCAAGATGAAATAACGGCAAAAAGACCTGTCAAACGCTGGCTCTGTGAAAGACCTAAATCCTCTGCTGATGGCCCCTTGGTGCAACGTACAAGAGCTACTTCTGTGTAATTATAAATTGTCTGCAGGGCTTATCTGAGAGGTTCAGAGTTGACATTACAATAATAGGGTGGGTGAGCTTTATTTAAGGGATAGCATTGCTGACAGTGGTGTATACGTGGCAATAAATGAGTGTGGCGGGTGATTAACACCAGCATGGAACCTAGGTGGTCCCTGCTGCGTGGCCAGAGGAAAAGGAGCCTGGCAGGTCCCTGAGAGGCAAGGAGGTCCCGTGGGCGCAGTGGGGCTGCATGTGCGGTGGCCTGAGGGTGGCACGGGGCCCCACTGTGGCTGTGGGGCTGCATATCTAGCCATGGGGCTCCATGTGCGACAAGGGGCTCCGTGCTGGGAGGGCGGAGGTGGGCGCACGCGGGGTGGACGGGGTCCCGTCGACAGGGAGGATTCCTGCCACTTAACCCTGGACACACGCCAGAGTCGTGCCTCCACGGAAGCTGCCTGCCTGGACTCTATAGCTAGCAGGGAGGGAAGGGCACTTTTTTTGGTGTGGTCTACCTGGCCTGATTTAGACGCTTGCTTTAGGATGAACTATTCTTTAGGATGAATTATTCTCAGAATGGCCTTTTCACTCCATTTCATACAAAAAAAAAAAAAGGCAGAAGGTGATGAGCTCAGGTGCAAGTCAGGAGGGACTGATCCCATTGGAAACACCTTGCACGCTTTGGCCAATGTTTTCTCAGTGTGCTTCTCTGGTTCTACTTCATTTTAAGGATTAATTTTCTAAGGATGAATTTTCTACAGTGTTTCCATAGAAGTATAAGTTAGAAAGGGAAAATGCAGAGGACAAGCCTCGTGCCTGTGCATTCAAGGTAGTTTTTTGTTTTCTTGAAACGTGTTTGCCCTGAAGGTAGGTCGACCTGAGCAATATCGGACCCCCTGCCAGCCTTGGGCAAGGCACTTTCTCCTGTCTCCCTGCAGAAAAGGGCGGTAAAGCTGAGGGTGGGGGGGCTGCTGTGAATCCAGTGGCTTGCAGGGAGGGTCTGTGCGGTGGCTCGGCATCCGGCAAGTGTGACAGGGTGAGACAGGGCTGGCGGCCAGCCCCTCGTTAGAGGCAGCCCCGTGGCTTGCATGCAGAATGCTTTGGCTTTGGAGTCAATACGTGAATCTGGCACTTCGTATTAGGCCAAAAAGAAGAAGAAAAACCCCAAACAATTGTGGATCCGCAGTCTCTGGCTCAGAGGTGCCCAAAGCCTCCGCGGGAGCTCAGTGCCCGGAGGCAGCTGTGATGCTATTCCAGCGGAACATCGTGGGAGGGCAGCCCATCACGGGCGCTCCGCGTAGGGCCGCAGCCCCCGTCGTCCGCATGGGAACTGCCGGGCTGCAGTCAGTTACTGGGATCCGTTACTGTTTAAGGGGAAAGGAGTTGTCCCTGCTCCTGGATGCATCAGCCGTGAGGGGACAGGCAGGTACTGGCAGGATGAGCCTCCGGCAGAGGAGGCAGACCTCCCAGCTGCCCCAGTAAGGGGGAAGCAGCAAGAAGGCAGTGTGCCCCTATGCTGAGGTCTGACCCCACCACCAGGGCGACCTGTTCAGGTTGGTGGAGCTGCCAGGCTGGTCCCACTCGGGAGAGTTAGTGGTGATATTAACTGGAGGAAATTCTACAGAGTAAGTATTAGCCTTGTATTATGTAGAATTTTTAAGTGCTTCATTAATTTACAATTCCACTTTTTATTAAATTAATTTGCATTTTAATGAAAAAAATAAGTGGATCCAGCTCTCTTCTTGGAGTAGCAATAACATGCAGCCTGTATGTGAATGAGTGTGCCTGAGCAGAGGGTGAGGCAGCTCTGCATTCCCAGGTCCTGGGAGCTTGCACCCGTGCAAGGGGGGTGCCGCGCTCCCTCCCAGCGAGGGGCATCCCCTCTCCTCTCTGTGTCCTTGAGGAAGGCGCTGTGGTTGGTCTGACCCCTTGTACGGGGCATGTGCAGGGGACTGTAATGCAGACTAGGGCCTCCACCAAAGCGCAGAGTAAAAGGCTCTAGGAAAATGCAGGAGCAGGATGCAATGAACCTGTCTCACCACGGAAAATGCCTCTTGCTGTGGCCAACATGCAGCCTTGACCTTCTCGACAGAGCCAACAGAGCAGTGGTGCACCCCTACCGTCAGGCTCTTCAATTTCTCCAAGAAATAAGGGTTGGGACAGTAAAATGCACCAGGGCTGAAGAGCCCTGCATTCTCTCCTTTGGGCACGCTGGGCAAATCGAAGGGTTTATGTGAAGGTTAAAAAAAAAAAAGAAAATTCTCGTTGACAAGCACCCTTTGAAATGTGCGCCCAGAGCTCCCCCATGACGTGTGTCAGACAACAGTCCTGACAGATGCCCTCGAAAGCTTGGTGTCTGTCCCTAATTGGGGATCGTTGCTCTTCAGGGAAACGGATATCACGACACCCATTGACTGGCAGGTGTCAGTTCTGGGGTGAGGCAGAGCATACTTCTATAAAGTAAGTAGCAAGATCATTCTGAAATCATGGTGTCGAGCAGCTTGGCTAGTATTTGAAGTGTGACAAAGGCGGTGTTTTTCTCTGCAAGGTTGGTGGTTTTGGTGTTTTTTATTTTTCTCCCCCCTAGAGAGAACTTCAGACACAGATACAGCCAGGCAAAGTTTTAAAAAAAATCTACCATCCTCCTTGCCCCGCTGCCCCCTGGCCCTCGGATCAATAGGTAACATCTCTGGTGCCCCCACAGACGCCTAAACTCTTTACTGGAATATGAGCATTTCCTTCAAGGTCCTTCTGCGCTGCTTCAGAGAGTAATAATTTAATGATTCTATTCTTCAGGGCTTTACTAATATAAGTTGACTGAAAATTATATGCTCTCCACCAAACTGTCTTTGCTTCCAATCTCTTTTAACATCAGATTTGCTGTTAACCTCACAGGAAGCAATCCCATGTTCCTCTTCCTTTTTAGACAGGTTAATCTAATAAGCCTTTTAATTTTTTTTCCCCTATAGCATCCACATGTCTGCTAAGAGAGCTTTGACTCTGTTACCTCACGGCTTATGTGCTGCGATGACTTCGGTAACTGTAAGCCACAAATGTGGATCTTCTGGCCAATGTGGCTGGTAGATGACAGGAGCTTCTGGACTCCAGGAGCACACAAACTGTAGTTCCTTGCAACTTAACAGAGGAACACCAGGGTCATTGTGTGTGATGGGGTTTTTTTTAGAAAGGAAAATTGAGCAATAAACATCCAGAGAAATGAGACATTTAAACATTCAAAGTAATTGATACCAGGAAAAAAATATGATAGGATGAAATCTATTCCTGCAATAAACTGTCCATTAGTTGGGCCATCAGCATAACCCTAATCTAAAGTTACGAGGATCCATTACAGATATAATCAAATACAATTTTCTATATTCCATGAATCAAAAGCACCATATGTATTAAGAGCCTAGTTTGTCTTTTTGTTCCTGCCTTCTCTTGGAACAGTATATATCTGATTTCTTGTGTTATATTGCTCTGATGTCTGCTAAGGGCACCATGCCCTAGAAATTCACATTAAATAACTGAGAGCGAGCACTAGAAATGAAAAAAGTGAAATACTATCTAGACAGCTGGAAGTAAAAATATGAAAAGTGTTGCACTTACAGAAGGAAAAAAAACCCTATTTTTATGACTTGAATAGACAGTTTGGTATAAAGAGGAATTCCTCACCCAAGATCAGACATACAGCTGAGCTGCAGCAGGCAGCCTGAAATGTTGTAATCCGCAATACGCCAAGGAACAGAACAGACACTGGCTTAAAAGAGCGGGCTAGGATGTGGATACAGAGCGTGCAAAAGCACAGAGGGTCCCAAACTTGCTGGGCTAATGATCGCAGCCATCCCAGGACAAGTCTTGGCTTTATAAGCATGTGTGCATCGGGCTATGGACATGGGGGGAGTCTGC
Source organism: Phalacrocorax carbo (assembly GCF_963921805.1). NCBI lineage: Eukaryota > Metazoa > Chordata > Aves > Suliformes > Phalacrocoracidae > Phalacrocorax > Phalacrocorax carbo. The sequence goes on from NC_087522.1 coordinate 542,558, forward strand.
ACCCAGAGGAGGTCTGCAGGCTGCAGATGTGTGCTCTCCGACACCGAAGGATGCTCCTTTCAGTCTCAGGGGCCTGACTTCCAGTTTGTCCTTTCCTTCCCTTTCTTTTGTACATTTTTCCGTTACTTGCCATCGACCAGCTTGTCCTCCTTCAGCAGCCCGCTCCCAGGTCACTGCTGTCCTGTCCTCGCCTCTGCTTGGCGAGGGAGGTATGTTCGAGCGGGTGACAAATCCCGTCCTGTCCAGCTCGTGGACATGTCCTAGGTCTGACTGAGGTCTCTGGTGCTCAGCACCCACATCACACCGCAGAGAAATCCATAGCGGCAGTGGCGTCTCCAGGTTTCGGGAAGACCTGCACTGTCCACAGCTTCGGCATCGCCCTTGGCCCCGGACCCCCTCTTTCAGCACTGCAAGCAGCAAGGCGACCCGCTGGACAAGCCATGCACCCTGCGTAGCCGCATCAGCAGGAGCCCGCTGTCTGGAGCGATCTCTGTCCTCGCCAACTCATCAATCCTCCAGCTGTTCTCTAATCCAATCTGGAAAAAAATAAATCTCTTCTGTCTCCCTAGCCTATCCCACTGATTTATCTGTCTCAGTTCTTCTCCATAGGTGCCTGCCCACAAGAAGGGAAGCTTTCATTTATTTGTCGAACAGGACTTTTATGCCATTTCCTCCAGAATTATATGTGTACTTCCACTGCTGACATGCATTATTGGGCTCTAGAAAACTTTTTGGGACACACCCAGCAGAGAAGACACTCTCCCAAAGAGCACTCTGAGCCTGTGGTATTGCTGGTGCTCAGCGGCTTTGCCGTGGACCTTGGCTCCAGAAGCCGGGCAGGCTCCTGGGGCACCGGTCGGTGTCCCGGCTCCCAGGAGCAACTCTGCACCCTGGCTCTTGGTTCCTGTCCTCTGCGATGCTTCACCTTGCAACATGCTGCGGGCTCCCAGCGGGCAGGTTCCCCCTGCGTGGGCTGACCCTGCTCAGGGAACCGGGGCGAGACCTGGCAGAGGTTTTCCTGAGGGAAGCAGGAGCAGCAGCGGGTCTCTCACAGCAGTGCGGGGATCAGCTTTCACGGCATGTTGCAGGTTTGCTGCTAGATTATAGGGGGTGGAGCAAAAGGTTATAAAAAGGTAATATGCCGTTGGTAATTAAGACTCAAGTTAGTAATCAGCCTGAGCCTATTAATGGATGTGAGATGCTGAGGGAGTCCCACTGCAGGGGTTGGGAAGTGAAAGTCTGCTGAGGGCATCGAGTGGCAGAGTGATGGCATCCCTTGGCTCAGTGGGTTGCTGCCAGCAGCCAAGACAAGAGAAGGAGAGGCAAGAAAGAACGATATCTGGTTTTGGATTTCTTTGCCTGAGAGCTGGGGATCAGCCAGATAATGAGGCAGCAAGTTCTGAGGGCAAAGGAAGCGCTCGGGACACGGTTAGCTGCTCGTTAGCAGCCAGAGACATATTAGCTCTCAGCACAGTTGCTAGCTCTTTGCTCTGGCCGAGCCTTTGAATGTCCCTGGAAGGAGGGCTTGCACACTGCTCCCTGCGACAGCGGCCCCCAGCAGCCACCGACCGCTTGCGAGTGGCAGAACAGCAGCTCTGAAGCTGCCCTGCTAAAGGCTTGAGAAATTAATTTTGCCTGTCAGAGATTCAAATGTAAGTGTGTGAACTGAGGTTCAGCAAGGTAAGCTAACCCACCTGGCTGCACTCCAGCTCCGGGAATGCTGCTCACCGCGGGGAAGGGAAGGCCAGCAAGTACCTGCCTGTGTAAGCTGGTATTGTCTTCCACATAAAACATGCCCTTAATTAATAGCTAGCATGAACCTAAGCCACTATCTCTGTTATCAATTTGTGGATGTGGTTGGATTGTCTGTCTCCCAGGACAGTAATATCCCTTCATCTTATTGCAAATTGCTTGCAGCATCCTTCTATTACACAGGCTTAATGCTTGAAAAATAGAGATTTAATACTCCACCATATCAGACTAAGTGAGGTCAAAGCAATTCATATTCACGATCCCACAAAGCTCCTGATAGTGTGTCCTGTGAGAAATGTGGATGTGGAGGTAGCGAACTGGGGCGGTCTTGCCCCTGCTTGCAGCAGCGGGCGCGTTGGGTCCGTTCCCTGGAGGCGAGGTGGGTGCTGTGGGTGCCTGGCTGTGGAGGGTGGGGGGCTGCCGGGCTGCGCCAGCCCCCACGCACTGCGCCCCTGCCCATCCCCGCGCTGCCACAGCCCCTTCCTGCTTTTTGCCGTTTTGCCGTGTTTTTCTAGACTAGAACGGCAGCAGCACGTGTGTTTTCCGTGTGCGATACAACCGGAGCACGCTGTGCGTGTTTCCAGGGTGATGACCACTCCGCAGGTGTTGTGTGGTTGATGCGTTTTTAATAAGATGTTTGTAAGTTGTGTGCAAGTTTCCTACAAACTGCCAGTTGTCATCTTGCCTCCTGAACAGAAAGCCTAGGAGTAACGCTTCCTGTATTTACATGTTTATTTTTGTCCTGAAATGTAATTTGAGAGAAATTAATAACTGGTGTGTGTGCGAGCTTTGAGGGTTTCTGCCCCAGCAAGAAAAGATCTATCTCCAGGGATGATGTGTATATTGCCAGGGCACATTCCATCTGCATTTACTTTTATGTGCATGCCAGGACGTGGATTTCACCTGCAACTCATGAGGAAATACCTAAGCATGTAAAATAAATGGGAGGTTTAGGCTCAGAGGGATTTATGTGCAGAAATTAAACACGAGTTAGGAGAAATATCCCTTTGCGTTGCGCAAAACCGGTGTAACAGACATAATTCTCCTGGTGTGAGCTGAATAGACCTGGAGCTAATTCCTCGCCCAAACTGCAAGACAACCCATGGCTGATAAACAGCCCTGCTGGCTGTACCTCGCCGTTAGGAGGGTCTCGCCTGGAGGCTTGAGCACAGGAAACGGTCCTTAATGGCACAAACCAGGGCGGTCTCTGAAACGGGTGAAGGCTGTCTATGGCCATTCAGGGGATCCCAGGGCAGGGGTTGCTCCCCGGCTTTTGGGCCAAGGGATACAGCCAGGACACAAACCATCAGTCTCCTGAGAGGGGACTAGAGGCAGGACCCAGAGGTCCACAGGAGCCGGTGCAGCACAGGAGGTGGACTGTCCTGGGAGACGGGAGGATTATGCTTGCCTTTTTCCATTGCTGCGTATAAGGACTGTTGCAGTCAGGGACTTCTGATGGCTGGACCCATCCCAAGGCTGTGATTGTCCACGGGACGCTGCATGCTCTGCAGGAGGGTCATTTGCAGAGGCCCTGGGGGCTGCCATTGAGAGCTGGATCCGCCGTGGCACGTCCCCATCCTCTGGCTGTGGTGCTGTTGTGTGATGCTAAAGGTGGTACTGCAAAGGCTCCTTGCATCTTTCGTGGCTTTAAGCAGATCCCTCTAAGGAAAATTGCCTCTGACCTTGGGACAGGGGGCCTCTGATGTATCTCACTTCATTAGTGGGCAACAGAGGCAAGGTTTATATCCCTGCCTCCAGGACCTGCAGGAGTTCCAATAATCCTTTAAAGAGAAAGAGACTGAAGATGGTCTCTGTCATAGACTGTGTTTTGCTTGGACAAAAACTATAGTCTATGTAGAAAGATTATATTTTGCTTCAACGCTGAAAAAGTAGGATTTTGGAATCTCAGAGGTAATGAGGCTGTGATAGGGCTGCACTGGAGGGCTGCCACGAGGAGAGGAGAGGAGACCTGAACGTTTGTCAGCAAGGCGCCAGAGGAGCATGGCTCTCTCCGCTCCAGCCTCAGAGGAACATGCCCCATTGGGAAGCACCAGCGCTGCCGTGCCAGAACGGGCTGCCGTTCTGCTGGCTTCTGCACAGAGAGCGCTTGGCAGCAGCACTGTCACTAAAAGCACTACTGGTCACAAAAAATGATTGTTTCCAAGTTTGAGGAATTCTTAGAATGAAACTGCTGGACTAAAATTAACTGGCTCAGCTCACAGTGAGGTCTGCAAAAATACCTCGGTTACAGAAGGAGAGGTGGCTGCAGAGAGCTGCTGAGGTTTCCCCTGCTAGGAGCAACCTACTGGTGACCGTGGGTTACATTAACACGACAGCGACCGGCACCTCTGCAGCAAACGTTTCCAGTAAGGGAGCCGTCAGGAGCGTGCGGCGTCCCCTGTGCCACCGTGCCGTGCTGACGAGCTCTGGCGGGTGGCTAATTGCTCAGGGTAGGCTGACATAACGGGGCAGCCCTGAGAGCACCTCAGCTGCAGAGGTCAGCCGTGACGTGACGCAGAAGGCATAATTTTTCATAGCATGCTCCTTGTATCCTACAACCGCTTCTGTAATGGACTCGCAAATTACCACACTATTTAAAAGGTAGCAATTTATAACATTTTGATAACCGCATGCTCCTGAGGCTATATCATCTGTGCCTGTGGAGGCGATGAATGAAAGCTCTCCCCTCCCTGCAGCGTGAGCATGGGCACGCAGGAATACAAACATACATGTGCCTCTGCCATCCCAACACCTTCCCTCAGTGCAGATCAGGGTTCATCAGGTAGGATCCTGGAAAAGACCACTCCCTCTCAGGCATGGGCCGTCTCTCTCTCATTCCTGCTCATTTCAGTGTGTTTCTGGTTTGGGGACCCTGGTGAGGTTCCCGTGCCCACCCAGGGCCCTCACTCAGCTACCTAGAGTCCACATGGGAATTGCTCACCTGGGTGCACTTGGCAGCTCCCGTGTAGGTACTGTCTCCTGTCACAAGGAATTACTTTAATCCCCGAGGGGTGTCCGGGTCGTTGCTCCCGCAGAGGAACGGCAATCACGACAGTGCAGCAGGGCTCGCTGAACCGTGCTGACCCTATTGCAAAGCCCCAGAGTCAGGAGGCAGCTTTTTTTACGAGCTCTCCTTACCTCTCGTTGGGAATGCACCCTGGGGCTCCATCCCACGTGCGGCTGCCATTGTGCCTGTGCACTGTCTGCGAACGCGTTCCTGACCACCATGCGCACCCCCTGACGTCCCATTCACTGCATTTTAAATATGTGCTGCCCCTCTGCTGCTGCCGTTCTGTGCTGATGCCTCCTGCGCTGCATGGGAGGAATCTCCCTTCGTGTCTTGCCAGGAGGAATCTGCAGAAATGAGCACCTGAAGAATTTGCATGGAAACATTATTCCCTCTCAAGTAAATAAAATCTCCCCCCCCGGGTCCCGGCAGCAGGTCAGCTCTTCCCGCGCAAACTGGGCCCTGTGCGATTTCCTCCACTGAAGGCGCTGCCTGCAGCGGAGCGGCCAGGCACCGTGCCCTAGGAGGACGGGAGCGGCCGGATCAGGGCGCGCTGGCGCGGAGCCCGGGCAGCTGGCGAGCCTCCCCGTCGCGCAGCAGTAATTGGCAGAGCAGAGGCGGCGCGTCCAGCCGCACGGGGCTGCTGCGGTGCTCGGGCGGACGAAGGGCTGCTGGTTCCGTGGCTCCCGCCTGGGCAATGGACGTTGTTATGCCCCGCAGAGGGAGCCACGAGCGAAGGGCGGGTGGGAGTCAAGTCCCAGGAAGCCAGGAAAATTGGATTTTGGAGGATACTCCAGTCCTCCTGGAGCCCAAGGCTGGACTTGGAGGACGCATCTTCTGGAGGCATTGACGCTGCAAAAAGTGCAAGCCTATAGCCAGTCATTCCTTCCAAGGGCAGGTGCGTGTTCGCCTGCCAAGTGTGCTTGACTGCATGTGCGCAGGTAAAACCACGCGTCCGTGTTTGAGTAGGCAGTTTGCAGCAAGTGTGCCTGTTTGACAGCAAAGTATTCCTGCATTAGTACCACAGCAGCATCTTTTATTAACTGTCTGCTTTCCCTCTGGAGTGATGTAACTTTGTTCCATGCAGGAGAGATGGGTCCAATTAATCGGATGAATAAAAGTGGTTAATGCACCTTGGAGAAGTGTAATTTAATTGGAAATGATTATTACGTGCCACTCCTATGTAAAGAGTGTGAGAATCAGCACTAATGACTCTGTTATGAACATGACTTTTAATTGCTATATGGTTCTGCGCTTTAAGTCTTTTTCTGGGTGTGCTTTTGTTTCCCAAAGTTTTCACATGGGATGCTGATTGCAATGACACACTGGGGACAAACGAGGCACATTCCAGTGAATTGGGGCCGTCACTCCTGTTTGTGCTGGTTCTCGGGTAGAACTAGAATCACTGATTTGCCTTTGAAATCTGCAGAGATCGGCTCTGTTTGCAGTGTGCCAAGGACTCCGGGAAGCAGCGTTCTCGGCTGGTGGCATCAGCCCACACCCTGCCTCCTTGCTCGCTGCTGGTTCGCGTTTGACTGAGGTTTGCTTTCCAGCAGTTATGCCCGTGGTGGCAAAAGCTGTTCTCTGCTGCGTTGTTTGCCTTGCAGTTTGGCATTGCCTTTCTCACCACGTCTCTGCCGATTCAAATGCAATCTGCAGGACATCGCTCCTTCCCTCGCTGCGCGCAAGCTGCAGCACACGCAGGTAGGTTGTGCTGAATGGCACGTGCGCTGCAGGCAGCTCTTTGTTGCTCCCACGTAGGCTGTGGATGCCGTGGGATTAGGGCTGGTGACGTAGGCAGTGGTAACTAAGCTCCTGTTCGTCCCCCTGCGATAGTACAGATTGTGTACAGGGGTGTTTGCCCGTGGAGCTAATGAGCAACAACTGGATGAGAGATGGAAAATTAAGCCTGTGTAACCTGCACAGAAGACAGCAAGCCAAGGAAGGGAAACTTTCTCCCCCACAAGGCCTGTGAAATACTTCCAGTTCACAGGCCACTTGTGGCTTCTTTTACAGCCCCTTGGGTTTTGCTGCAACATAGGAATGATGCACAGATGGTGAAGATTTGATTTTGTAAAGACATGGAAAATGTCTGTCAGTAGACAAGATATCAGGCTGTCATCAGCACAAACATATCTGTGCATTGTTTCCCTGTTTTCCAGGCTCCCGGACAAGCGCCACTACAACCATCAATTTTCCTGTCCTTTTTTCCTTTGCTTTTACAAGTGTCTCAACCCAAACCCCTTGTTCCCAGCAGGAAGAGAATGCACTGTTGGGTATAGAATTAAAAAAAAAAAATTCAGGATTTTGAATCCATCAAGGAGAAACAGGGGGAAAAGATGTTATTGAATGTAAACCCAACCAGTGCCCACTGAGGTCCCTGTGTGCCCCTGACCTGCTCCCGCCGTGCTGGCGAGCGGCTGTTCCCCCTTCCCCTGCAGAATGAGCCCAGCAGCACCCCGGACCCACTGCTGTGCCCATCACCTGGTCCCAGCTCCCTGTGCCGAGATCTGGGCAAAAGTGGGGAACGAATGTGTGATACGACCCTCATGGCCCTTTCGCTATGGTGTGGGATGGAGACGGTGCAGGGATTAAACTAGCCTTGGCTGCTGCAGGCTGAGGTCGTGGCCGGAGCACGCAGCCAGCACTGGGAACTGCTTCTGATGGCTTTGTCCTCACCCTCTTTCTGTCTCCTCCTCCCACACGGAGCAGAGAAGAGGTACATCTATTTGCTGGAGCCAGAGGAGCGAGAGCAGCTGCCTGTCCCTGGGGTAAGTGTGCAGGGTGGACTTGCCTGGCAGGGACAGCAGTGCGACAGGCTTTGCCTGGCTTATTTGGAACAAAACGTTCAGAAACGTGCCTGTGTCGGCATCACTGCGGTAAGCAAATATCCCTGAACAAAGAAGGACTTGAGGAGGTTTTCATATGGGTCAGATGTTTATTGAAAAGCAATAGGAAACTTAGGAAAATTAGCTGGTCGCTGTGTGGGCTGTTTGGACCCTGGGGTATGGAGCTGAGCTGTGCTAGCAGCAGTTCTCTTCTCCGTGGCCTGGGAGCAAGGGCTTTCCTAGTGTCCTGATGCCCACCTGCCTTCAGGAGCCACCGCCAGTGGCCAGTGTCCCCATCCGCTGCCGGGAGAGCCTGCAACAGCAATGCCCCAGGCGGCTCCCCTGCATCCCCCTGGCCGTGCCCCCGTGGCTGACACCCTCCCTCCTCCTCAGGCCGAGGGTGCTGCCCTGCATGCTCCCCGGGCTGCTGAAGGGAGCAGCAGCTTTCCTTGTCGTGCTCCACGTTGGGGGTGCTCTGCTCTGAAAGGGGGTAAGAGCATGCCGGCACTCTTGCAGGTTTTCCCTGTAGGGAAGTTACAGTCTTCACCGGAATAAAACACACATTTTAGAGAGAGAAGAGAAATTCAATTTTTAAGCATTTTTACAGGGGAAGGAGGAGGAAACAGAAGGCTGTGGTTTTATTTCACACTCTTATGGTCCCTGTGTTCCCTGGCAGTACAGCGAGTGAGGTCGAGCCAGCGCTGGCCGGGTACCACGCAGAGCTGGGGGGTGACCCTTTGTGCCTGCCCAGGGAGAACAGTGCATGTGCTGGGACCCCCCGGCACGGCGCTGGGGCACCCCATCCCCAGGTGGCCTGTACCCCTCCTGTGGGCTCAGCCCGGCGCTGCAGGGCCCGTGGCGGCAGCGCTTGTGTGCCAAACCGTGCACGCAGCAGTGCCCCGGCAGCTCTCCGCAGCCTGACCGCTGGGCTGAGGGTGGCACTTCCAGAGCCGACAGAGCATGAGGGACCGCTGCCCGCCGGGGCTGGGCACTGCTCCCCCGGCAGCCAGCGGCGCGGTCAGGGATGGGAGGCGGCAGGAGAGGACATGGTCACCAGGCTGACGGGACGCAGGTGCGTCAGCAGAGCTGCTGGGAGCCTTGCATGTTGCCTGGCTGCACCACAGATGCGCTCTAGTGATATTACGCCCTTGTTTAGGAGCACTAAATTTGTTCACAACTCTGAAAGGAAACAAAAGGTGCTCTTTTAAAGTAAAAATGCCGTTCAAGTACTATAATATGTATTCTATTTGAACTTACTTTTAAAAGTGACCTTTAAGCATCTAATTCACTCACTTTGAAGTTAAATACAATTTTCTCCAATAAATCTCATTTTAGCTGTTTCTTTAAATTAAGTAAATTCTCCACCTGCAGGGCTGGTAACCAGGGGTCACATCTTTCTAGTTGTTCAGTGGAAGTGCGATGTACAGATCTGTGAATCTCCTTCACCAGCTCTGAGCTTAGCTGTGGCATGAACCCCGGCATCCTGCTGTGTTTGCTGTTATTTCGACTCGGATCCATCTTCCCAGGGAACGTGGTTTGTGGGGGAAGTGTTTAACATTATCTCCTAAGTGCAGGTGTTCCTCTTTAATTGATTTAATTTTGTTAAAAAATCGTAATAAGTAATGGAGCTATGGTCCTTATAACCACGGCCTCAGCAAGCAGGCAATGCCTTCGCTACTGAGTCCAGCAGCAGCGAAGCTTTGCAAGCAGCACTTGCTGCCCTGTGTCTCGGATGGAGTTGTGTACTGCTGAAAAGACTCAGAACACAGCTCCTCTGTTCCCTGTACCTAGAAAGTGAGAAATACAGAGAGAATGGGGAGCCAGAGCTGCCAAAGTGCTATGAGACTTGGCCAGAGGCACTAAACTTGGAAAGATGCTCAAGCGAGGATCCTGCCGCCGCTGAAATCAGAGTTGTGGGCTTTGTGTAAGCAGAAACTGGAGGGGCCGAGGCTGAAGAGGTGCACACCGCAGGCCAGGGCATCCCAGATTCCCGCTCCGGGATGGCCATCCCATGAGCTTGCCGGGTCCCTCCTGGCTCTCCAGATCATTATCCCAAAGGCTTGTTTCTAGTCCTCTGGCAGCACCATAGAGATCTGAAGTTCATGTGTCAGCTTGACTCAGGGGTCTCATCTGACTCCACGGTGCTGGGGGCAGCCCGCCCTGGTCAGGCTCCCAGCGCTAACACTACCCTCTTTGTGGGCGGGTGTCATTGTGCCCACATCTGTTGGTGAAAGCACGCAGATGATCAGTGAGGAAAGAGCTGGAGGTTAAGTGGAGCTGAGATGCATGAACGCCTGGTATCACCCTGCCCGGAGTGGCAGGACGCGGGAAAAGGAGGAGGAGGCTCCTGTTCCTGGGAAACGGTTCTCCTGTCCACCGGCACAGCGGCACTGTGCGCACGCGCTCCTGCTGCCACCTGCAAGCAGCCTCTGACCCTCTGAGGCAGGGAAGTCACATCTCTGTTTTCCAGTTAGCTGAGGGCGCACAGAGGAGCTGGGTGGCCCATCCAGCCGTGCCGAAATGATGTGCGATGGGGCAGCGGCGCGCAGGGCACAGCCGGGGGCTGAGGTTACTGAGAAGACGCTCTGAAGAGGACAAAGGCAGAAACCTCACCTCCGTCCAACAGGCAACAAAAGCCTAAAAGCCTGAGGAGGGGACTGGCACCAGCATGGTAGTCCTGCTTTTATATTTCAAATATGTGCATTGCAGATGATTCGGTGTAGAGGGGAGAGGGAGGGATGGAGGGAACAGCAGATCTGAAACAGACCGTGGCTTTCTGTTTGTGCCACCTCTGGGGCCATTTCCAGGCTGGCATGTCCCTACCGCCACTCAAGGGCCTGTCAAAGGAGTTAGGAAAGATACAACCTGTAAGTAATAAAGTCCAAGACACCGTACGTAAATTTAAGCACAAAAGGAAAAAGCCCGTGTGGGCTCACCATTTTCCTTGACAGTCTCCACTTTGCAGCTTGAATTTCACAACCGTTATTTTCCTCTCTAGTAGTGATGTACAACACAGGCAGGGAGAGCGGGCTCCAAGGGATCACAGGCAGCCCTCAAAGCAGCATCTTTGCCAGGCACAATCAAAACCCACCCCTTGTTATTTATTCACTGCAGAGAAAAAGGAACTCCCAAACCACTGCGAAGGGGAGGGGGGTGTGTGCATGGGGGTGTGCGCGTGTACCTGCACAGGGCGGGGGGGTGCGCCGCGGCCACGCTGCCAAGTGGGACCCTCGCCTGTCAGTCCAAGAGCACGCTGAGCCCCCCAGCGCCAACGGGGAGCCCGGCCAGCCCCAGGAGCTCTGCCTTCCTCTCCTCCACGCAGCCTGGGCTCCAGCCTGAGGAGCTGATTTTTTTAATGTAAGTGCATTTGAAATGTGCACAGACGATGCTCCCAGACCCAAGGCGTCCTGGCAGGCCGCTCTCTGCGGGGGTCCAGCCAAGGCAGCCGGGGTGGGCTCTGCTGAAGCAGGTGAGGGCGTGCGGGGTGGCTGTGCCTCCCAGCAGGGCACTGCCCTCTCCCGCTCCCCCTCCTGCTGGGCCAGCAGGGGCGATGCTGAGGGCACGTCCTCCCCCCTGGGCAGCGCTGCCTTCCAGCGGGCTCCAGGGACCTCCAGGCTGGGCCGGGCTGTGGTGCTGCCAACGCACCCTCTGCCCCTGTGTTTCCATGTTTTTGCTTTTGGCCTGGACTGAAGCTAGGGATTGAGGATGCACCTGAAAACCAAATGCCAGCTTTCACTTGAGCGCAGCAGATCTCATCTTCCAAGCGCTCCTTTTGATGGTGCTCTCCACCTGCCGCCCGAGACCGAGCAGCTTCGGGAGCCACCCCCAGCGTGAGGGAGCGCTGCGGGCTCCTTCAACGTGCTCATGGCAGGAGGCGCAGGCGCCGCTGGCCTCGGCTGTGACCTGCAGGCTGAGCCTTGCGGATGCCCGCTCTCGCTGCACCTCTGAGGATGGAAAGCTGGTGGAGAGGGGCCCGGCCTGTGGGGTTTGATTTGTTTCCCGCGGCAGGTCAAAGTGAGTGCTGGTCTCCCGGCTGCAGGTGCATCGATCCGCCTCCCTCGAGACCATGTGAAAATACAGGCGGGAGGGAAGGAGGCGGCCGCGGAGCGTGTTTTCATTCTGCCCTCGTGGCCGCTGTGGGGGAAAGGCAGGCAGGCTAGACCGGCACAGCGGTGGGAAGTTTACTGAGGGACATGGCTAATTGTGTCTCCAGGTCTGTCTCTTCCCCAGCAGGTGCCCAGAGCTTTCCAACCACAGCCTGTCTGTCAGCAGAGATTCTTTTTAAAAGCTGTTTCAGGAGCCCACGCAGGGAAGCTGCGACCCCGGGCACTGCAAGCCCCAGGGAGCGAGAAGAGCCTGTCCTGCAGCTGGGGGACGCTTTGACCCGGCGCAGGACCGGGGTGGCAGTGGTCCGCAGGGCTCCCACCCTGGTCCTGCCAGCAAACGGGGCAGGGCGCTCGCGGTGCTGCTCCTCTGAGTGCGTGTGCAAACTGAGCTGACTTAATAAACAACAGGAGCCTTTTCCCAAACCACATGCTGAGCTGTATTCAAAATACATTTGTACGAACATCAATTTTTAATGCAATTTATGCCAAATGTTGTTGCAAAATGCAGCCGTTAACATGACATTAATTCAATCACTGGAAATACAGTACGTGCTGCTAAATGAAAACATGTTATTAGTCAATTAGATTAACTGGATGTAACTCTTCCAAACGCAATGTATTATGGTTTCTACATGGTTAATTACGTTGTACAAATTACATGGCAATAAGGCTTAGCACTGGACACACACATACTATTAATATGTAAGCAGAAAAAAAAACAGCTTGCAATTCACAGTTGAACTCTGTAAAAGTTATTTTAAATATAAATATCTTGCAAGCTTGAAATAGACAGAATTATGCTGATATTGTAATGGGAACAGGGCAATTTCTAGAAGAGCCAGGAAAGTCTTTGCTGTGAGATCACAGATGTTCATGGGTGCTTTCATAATGAGTTTTAATATGCTTTAAAAAGCCCATTTTAATTTTAAACAGAAAGACTCCTAGCCCCGGTGAAGTCCCTCCCTGTGCAGGAATCTCTCAGCGCCCATGCAAGCAACGGCTTTGCTGCCTCCTCCTTTGTTTGTGTTTTAGGATGAATTTGTGCCCACTTGTGGGGAATGGTGCCAGACTTTGGCACCGGGAGCGGGCATTGTGCCTGACAACCGCGCGACACGCCGCAGGCACCACAAACCCACTGCGCAGCATATGTGCCACCGCAAGCGCCACCGGGGGTGGCGGCAGGTGGGCCGGCACCGGCTGCAGCGCGACGCTTGTGTAGGGAGGCCCACAGCTCCGCCGCCTCTGGGGATCCCCAGTGGTGGGGGGTTCTACAAGCACCCAGCTCGAGAGGCCCGTGGGAAGAGAAGCTTGCTCCTGGGAAGGATGTGGTTCCCTGTGGCCGGGAGGGCAGCTGCAGCCCAGCAGCAAGCTGGTTGTCCCAGGAGAGAGCCCTGTGCTGTCCCCAGTCCGTGGGAAGGGGCTGTACCACCCAGCTGGAGCTGCCTGGGGACCCCTGCCTGGCCGGCGGCTCTGCACCACTCGGGTCCCAGTGCAAGGTCGCTGGCATCCTTGGAGGACCAGGGTACCCCCAGCCCTCCAGATTTACCAGGGTCAGCCTTGAACCCTGGTGAAACACCCAGTGAAGAGCTGGTTCTGGCAGAGCAGCGTGCGGAGCACTGCAAACCAAGCAGAACGCCATTGCAACTCATGCGTGGTGACAAGCAGCGCCCGGACCTGCTCGGTACCTCAGCCGGGTGGGGGTGAGCCCTTGACTTCCCAGCCGGGGCTGGAGTGTGCCCCTCCTTCAGTCCTGTCCCGGGGGCTCTCCTGTGTTTTGCTGCTCCCCAGCACAGCCCCCTCCTCCCTCTTACACAGCAAGGCTGTAGCTGAGCATGTGCTCTTTGCTGAGCCCGTCCGTGGCCGCCCAGTCCCCCTCATCTGTTGTCATGAGGGAGGTGCCCCCCTCTGCCCCACTGCTGGCCCTTTCTCCGGTCGGGGCTCCTTTGCGCTGGCAGGACACTGGTAATTCTGCTCCAGTCCCTTGTCCCCTGAAGACCTGGGACATGGGCCGGTGGGTCCCTCTCCTCTGGGACCCTTGGGACACTGTGCTACAGAAACACCCAACTGCACATCATCCTGCAAACAGGGCATAAACAAGCAGGTAGTAGAGCTCTGGAAATGTGTTTTTATTGCTTTTGTTGCAATAATTACCACAGCTTATGGAAATGTGGCTCTCTTCTCAGCCATTCAATCAGTAATCTCAAGAGCGCCCCGGTGGTGCTGTGAAGCTCAGAAGCGTAGGGGAGCAAGGGCGAGGTGAGCTGCACCAGGAGCATGCTCTGCCTGGCGCTGGTGCCTCCGTGTCACTGAAACAACCCCAGCACCGCAGGGCTGAGGAGGATGCAACCAGGAGTGTAAGGGGGAAAAGGAGGTGTAGTGTGATGGATAAGCAAAACACAAGGCACAACACAAGCAGGCTGTGCTCGCAGGCTGCTAGAGGTGTGCAGGGCCAGCTGGGGAGGACGGGCCAGCCCGTGCTCACAGGTCTCCGTACCAGTGCAGAGATGGGGCACTTAGGCAAAGCCAAGGAGGAGCCGTGCAGAGCGTGGTGCAGGAGGAGATGCTGGGATGCTAATGGACGTGGTGGGCGCAGTGTTTCAGCAGCGCCTGTGCAGACCGGCCCATGCCGAGGGCAGTTTTTGCATCACAGCGCGTGGTCGGCGGGGCCGGGCAGAGCAGGGGCGTGCGGTCAGCGGGCGGTGTGTGCAGAGACTGCCTCACCTTGGCAGGAGCCAGTTCACCCCCATGCACGCGGCTCCCCGAGCAACAGCGCCGGTGCTCCCCAGATCCCTGCACTGGTGCTGGCGGACGTGGCTGGGCCGGGAGGCAAGGCGTGCTGGCGGTTGGCACCCGGTGACCTGCGGCTCCCCATGGCCCCCGGCCCCACCGGCGGGGGGTGGGTGCTGCAGCCCCAGGTCCCGGGGTGCCCACCCGTGCATGCCCCTGCCCCGGGGGGTGCCGAGGGATGTGCGCTGACGTTGGCAGTCTGCCGGTGATGGGCTGAGATTTAATTTGACATAACCGGGGGCACAGTTCGGGAGCCAAGTCGATGCAGTGGAGTATAGCTTATTGGTTTCACCGGGAGCAGAGAACGATTTGAGCAACCTCTGTACTGCTGGTCCAGACACACACCACCGCACTGTTGACTTAGCAGCCGCCGCTGACAGAGAGAATTGATAAAGCTCTTGGAGATATTCCTGTCTCATCTGTCTTGGGTAAATCAGAGGAAGGCTGGAAACATCAGAGGAGGCAAAAATGCAAAAGCAATAAAAAACTACTGACTGTCATTGCAAGCAGAAGCTGGTCCGACATGACCACTGGCAACAGAAAGATTTCACATGATCAGGGGTTGCTTACTTGAGGAATTGCTGATTATTTAGTGGATGCTTAAGGGGCTGGGGGAAAAAAAAAAATCAAAGCTCCTGCTGTTCGCAGGTTGATGAAAGGACTGCGTGCTGCCCCTCTGCAGCCCTTGTTTACCACCAGCCTTACCCGCTCGGAGTAGTTGGAGAGATTTCTGACTGCTTGCTCAGAAATAAAAGGAGCCCGAGAATCAATCATTTGTTTACATTGTATAACTCGTTGAAAATCAATTGGCTCCACATGTTGCAGATCTGATTGCATTTTGTCAGCGGTCACAGGGAATGGTTTTCCCCTGACATGCCTGTGTTCGTGGTTTCTCCAATGCATCAATTGTACCAAGCTTTTAGGATAATTGAGACTGAGCAACAATCCCCTTTATAAATATTAACTCTGATATGCTTGGGAAACTCTGCCTCTCTTGGATGAATTTTTAACTAGCTTTTTAATCTATCGCTTCTTGTTAGAACAGCAGGAGCGTTTCATGGTGCCTGTTGCTGTCTACCCATCTCCAAGACTGGCGTCTCTGCCGAGCCCCCGCTCCCCGGGCAGGGACCCCGCTGCTGCCGTGCCCAGCTGGGACGACCCCGCGGAGCCAGCGGCTGCTGCTGCGGGCAGGGGAGGGCTCCGCTGGCCTGGGGGGCCACGGGGACGGGAGAAGCTCCAGCTCAGCAGGGCCCCTCGGGCACCCACCGCCCGCCCGTGCGGTGGCTGTGCTCCGCGCAGCATCGCCTGGCGAGCTGCCGTGCACTGGGCCAGCCGTGGCCGTGGTGGGGACGGGCGGGAACAGCAGGCCCCAGGCCCGCAGGGAGCAGGAGCTGCGCCGTGGCCTCCGGCAGGCGGGCGACAGCGGGACGCGGCATGGGCTTCGCCAGCAGATCAGCTGCAGCTGCGGTTCCCCAGCAGCTCTGTGGAGCAGAGAGGTGGGTCCAGCCCTCGCCTCAGCAGTCATCCATCCCCTGCCAGTGTCCTCGGTACCCTGGTCCGCAACACGCCTGAATCCTGATGCTTGCCTCTTACACTATTTTTGTGCTAGAAATTCACTGGTGAGAAACTGGTGTGTTTGAAGGCTGTGAGGACCAGTGGAGACTGAAACAAGGACCATGTTTTTCCATAAGAGGGGAAGGGCTTCATTACAGGGAACTCCAGCCAGATGCTGACATCTTCCCTTCCCTTCCCTTCCCTTCCCTTCCCTTCCCTTCCCTTCCCTTCCCTTCCCTTCCCTTCCCTTCCCTTCCCTTCCCTTCCCTTCCCTTCCCTTCCCTTCCCTTCCCTTCCCTTCCCTTCCCTTCCCTTCCCTTCCCTTCCCTTCCCTTCCCTTCCCTTCCCTTCCCTTCCCTTCCCTTCCCTTCCCTTCCCTTCCCTTCCCTTCCCTTCCCTTCCCTTCCCTTCCCTTCCCTTCCCTTCCCTTCCCTTCCCTTCCCTTCCCTTCCCTTCCCTTCCCTTCCCTTCCCTTCCCTTCCCTTCCCTTCCCTTCCCTTCCCTTCCCTTCCCTTCCCTTCCCTTCCCCTCCCTTCCCCTCCCCTCCCTTCCCCTCCCCTCCCCAGACCCCAGCGCTGCCATGGCACGGGCCGGGAGGCAGCAGGGACACAGGACTGGGAGCACAGTTCGTGGGAGGCTGGTGCTGGTTGCTCCCCCCGCAGCATCCACCTCCCTGCCCCACCAGTGGCAAACCCGGGGCTGGTCTGGTTGTGCCATTGCTGCATAGTTTCTGTACTCTCGAAGCTGCTGTTCAGGTTCCGCTGGGGGGAACCGGAGGTTTAGGGGCAAAGAGTGCTCTGGTACTGCCTGTGTCGGCAGCGCAGCCGTGCCCAGGTCTCGGTGTGGCAACAGGCAATTTCCGAGAGCGTGGCGGGCGCGGGGCTCGCCGGCAGGTCCCCTCCGTCTGCTCGCTGCTCCCTCGCTCCCCTTGCGCGAGTTGTCTGCGGAGCAGCGTGGCCCTTGCGCAGCCTTGCGTGCGCCTGTTCCCTCGCTAGCGCGAGCAGGTGCCAGCACTGCGTTGCTCAGGGGTTGGCAGTCATCCTGAACGCGCAACTTCGGCTCAGGCCTGGGAAAAGTGCTGCTGGGCCCCAGTAAGCTGTCTGCACCCGCTCCTGGGACTCATCCCCCCTCTCCCTGTCTCGGTCCAGGGCTCCTTCAGAGCCGCGACTGCAGAGGGGACAAGGGCTCATCCAGCTGCAGACTTTAGGGGGGAGCTGAAAGCAGCCCCTCCCCTCAGAAAAACTGGGGAGATGGTGCTGTGTCGGCCATGGGACACTGCAGAGGTGGGGGACCCCCGTAGTCAGACCTGGACACCCCGCACCCGTGGGGCCCAGGGCATGCGGGATGTCCTATGGGAGGGGAGGGGAAAGGGCTGACGCTCACAGCTCTCACCGCCCCCCTGTCCCACTGCCCGGGCCAGGGGTCCCCCGGAGGGGCCGAACTGCCTTTAGCACGGGCACACGCCTGCTCCCGAGCCGCGCCTGCTGTCCTCCCTCTGCACGCCCCTCTCCTTTCCCACTCCTGCCCATGTGGCGAGGCACGACGCCTTCCCGCAGCCCTGCGGGCGTCGGGGGAGCAGCGAGAGGCGCCGCAGGGCCGGCGCTACCCCGCGAGCGCGGCAGCCGTGCCTGCGCTGGGCTCACCTCTGGCTGCAGCACGGTGCCGGCACCCGCTTTGTCTTTCCCTTCCATCGGCATTTGTCTGGCTGGTTCTGCAAAGCAGCAGGTCAGAGTCCGACAGCTTTAGCCTGTCTCGGTTATACTGTTTCTTTTCCCCCCACAATCAGATGTTGGCCTCTCTAATACCATGTGAAAGTCTGTCAAACTGTGTATATTCTTGTGAAACCTCTATACAGAAAGAGACAAAAGGAATCAGGGATGCTGTTAAAATGAAAGCCCTACTTTACATTTCAAATACTTTAACAGATTTTTCTCTTCTTTTTTTTTTTTCTTGGATGTTTAATAAAAGCTTTTAAAAGACTTTTTGTTTTGTTTTGTTTTGGTTTTTTTTAGATGGTGATTGCTTGTGAAAGGACGGGTCTGTGAGGATGTGAGGAAGACAGTGCAAGTCAGAGGTTTCAGAAGTCACTGCCCCAGACTAGGCTCGACTTTCAGGGCTGGTGCTCGCCTGTTCCAGCCGAGCGGCTGCCTGCGTTTCTGCGGGGGACGCAGGAGGGATTGCCCGGAGAACCCAGGCTGCGGCTGCGAGCGGTTGCCTAATAGGCACCTCGGAAACGCATCCTGGGAGTCGTGCCTCCTTCTGAGCAGCAACTGTTTCTCTCCAGTAAGTATGTAAATCCCAGCACATTCCCAAGTGCAGGAGGTTTCTGTCAGGCTCCAGATGCTGCACACTGCGGCAGAGGCTGGGAGACCCCACGGTAAACTCTGGTGCATCGTGATATGAGCAGCATCGGGTGAAATAACTATTCTTGGGCACTTGCTTGTGTTACAGGGTAATACTTTTTTTTAAAACAATCTGTCTCATGCCATGAATATTATTAAAATGTTCTACTAGTCAATAAAAGTGCAGCTTACTCTGAAGAGTGTGCAGAAATTTAAGTATAAAAAAATTGCGTTTAATATTCTTGTAGGCCATACTGGGGAGAGCAGCATTTATTCCATGCAGAGAGACAGACCCCGGTGCAGCTTTGCCCCGCTCCGTGCTGTCTGCTGCTGCGCCAGCGACACGAGGGGCGTCTGGGAGCGAGCAGGTGCTGTCGCAGGGCGCTCACGCTGTCTCCCACCGTTTGCTCGACTCCCAGGGCGGCGGTAGCTCGCTGCCGCGGGTCTGCTCCGTAGCTGTCCCCTGCACACTGCGGGCTGGAAACCACATCTGCTGCCTCAGGGATGCTGCCAGCCCGCCGCCCGTTACCCGCGCTGGCGGAGGGTGCAGGGGGCCGCCTCCTTCGCAAGGAGGAAAATGAAATTCCTGATGAAACGATGACCCCAGAGCTGTCTGCGAGCCATTCCGTGGCTCGACGACGGCCAGGCAGGCCGGGGGAGCTGCTCGCTGGCTGTCGCGCCGGCCAGAATTATCCATATTTCAGCGCTTGGGGAGGGCAGGTTATTTCCCGGCTACTTGGCGTGGTTGCAAAATTTAGTGGAAAAGCTAAAACAAGCAGACTGTGGAGTGTCACATTTTGTTAGTGCTACGTGGAGAAGGGTTGTCAAACCCGCAAACAAGACATGGGAGAAGCCTGGAATTGACACAAACACTGATGTCTGTCTCCACTGAAAGCGCTCTGCTGTGAGCGGGCATTGAAGCAGGGGCTGGGACACCTTCGCTTGCTGCCAAACTTAGTGCTAAAGTCTGGAGCACTAACCAAAGCTGATGGAAGTGTATTTATTTAAATTGCCAGGATAAATTAACTTTTAAAGCCACAGTGAAAAAGTCTTAAAAGTCTGTGCTGCGAATCAGGGGCATGAATATTCAGGCACATGTACTCATTGAATTAGTTTGTTGCAAGCATATTTGGAGGCAGCTGTTCATTTAATAATCAGGGATAATCACAGAAATAGACGACCGGTTACTCCATCTAAATTGCATGGTTAAAATTATAATTTTATAACTCTATCTCAGCAATTAGATTTCATAGCTATGAAAAACCAGCAAAACCCAGTTGAGGGAAAGCTGTTATTCGTTTAATGCAGAAAAGCCAAGGTCAGGTTGGGGCTGCCCCTACATGCAGCAGCATCTCCGGTGTCTGGGTTGTTTCCAACACTGCCCAAAGTGCAGAGGCGAGACTTCTGGGCCAAACAGTCCGATGCTAAAACTGGGCCAGGCAGGGGTTAATTTTCTTGGCATTTCCTGTCTTCATTACAATATTTGTCCCAAGAACAGATTAATTGCTCTCATTCTTTCTGCCTTTCCAGCCTTTTGTCACGGGAATGCATTTCACAGGACTGTAATGTTTGATACTTGCTCTGAGTTATAGCTGTGCCGTACGCTGTAAAAGTTTGACTCTCTCAGTATTGTACATTTTGATTCTACCCCTGCAGGCTATAAACAACCCAAATTACCTCTTTCTTTAGCTTCCAAGAGGACTAATCCCCTGTCTAGTGCTTTATCAGTCAGTTGAGAAAGAGTGAGACCAACCTGCCAATCCAAACAGAATATATTGAAAAAATCATATTACCACAATGCAGAACCTTGCCGTAATTCACTGAACAGCTCAGCTGGTAAAAGCCTGATGCCGCGGCCACCTCTGTTACTGTAATGAGACCAGCAGCAGATGCACATCCATCCGCCCATCCATCCTTCATGCGCCGTCAGCCTCTCCTACGGCACGGCACGGAGCGGGGAGGGGCTGTAGATGGCACGGACAGTTGCAGACTGCCAGCTAGGGCCCTTTTTAACATCAAAAACCCGTTTCGACGATGATGGGCGCTGCTCTGCTGGCAGGCACTCGTGGTCCCCCCGCCGCCAGCCAGCCAGGGTTGAGCCCTCTGGGCGATGGGGCTGCGCTGGGGATGCGCCAACGCGAGGTGAGGAGCTCCCCGAGCTGCTTCCCGCTTGTCACTCCATCCTGGTCAGGGCTCGCTGGGTGGGTCTGGGGGCTTCGCCTGCATTTCCTCCCTCGTGCCTTCTGGCACTGCTCCCGCTTGCAGGTGGCCTGTTTCTGAATGGCATCATGCCATGCCCCCTGCTCTGCAGCACCCACACCTTTACTCAGGGTGTTTTTACCATCCCTGCCCAGATGAGCTGACCGCCCCCGGCCCCTCGCCGAGCAGGGCAGGCTGACTGGGGCAGAGCGCTGTGGGGCCTGGCCTGCTTTTCCAAAAATCTCCACCCCAGCATCCCTGATGGGATGCCGCACTGCTGGGGATGGGCAGGATGCGACCTCTGCCTGGGGAGGGGGCTCCCCTCGAAAGAGAAGCCAGAATTTATCAGAGCCGCTGCGGGAAGAGCCACGCTGGCCCATAACAGTGCCCCCTCGCCCGCGGCAAGCGGCTCATCGGCTCAGCTGAAACTCCTCTCGAGCACCGAGGCCAGTGTGGGTTGCTCCAAGGTTTAACGCTTTATTAGAAAATGAGAGGTTAGAGCATGTTCCAGAGGAGAAGGAAATTTATTGTTGCCCTGGCCCTGCAGCAAAGCAAAACTCAAATAACCCAGGTGCGGGGAGGACTATAAATCCCCCAATGGCAATCACACTGCTAAAAGGATGGTGACAGCCACAGCAAAGTTTGGCCAGTTAATATTTCTCATAAGTGAGAGAAAAATAGCAATATTTAAAATGATATCTCCGCTGAATTATGCAAGGAAAAAACGAAGAAGGCTGTAAGCCCTCCTCGACACTCGGCTGCAGGAGGTGCAGGTTTGCAGAGGGCTGCGGGGGGTCTCCGCCACATCGCCCTCCTCTGCTGCGGGACCCCTCTGCTGCCTCCGGGCAGTCCTGGGCAGGTGAAGCCTTTCTGTCCAGCCGACCCTGGCGAGATTTCCTACCCTGCGCTGGGTGAAGCCGGCCCAGCCACATCTGAGCGTTTTGTGACGAGGAGAGAGAAGCGGGCAGGAGCGAGCGCTCCAGCAGACGCCGCGCAGTGGTTACCGTGCTCGGGGGCTGCGAGGAGGTGGTGTCTCACCGGCGTGGCTGGGGCAGCGGGTGCTCAGGTCAGCGACTGCCTGGCGTCTTCCTCACTGCCCAGATCGCTGTCCCGGTGAGCCTGCACCACCACAGCCGGCTCACCGCAGCGACAGGTAGGAGGAGAGGTGTGTTTCTTTCCAGCTGTAGCTGGTACCTCTGCAGTGGCATGGAGCAGGTCGTCGTCATCCTAAGAGCTCTAACTTTTTTTTTCCATTTCAAGACCTAATTACGAGAAACCTTCACGTTTTAATTTTTATTTCCAGGCAGTCGTTTTGAAGTCATACTTGTCCACAGATTAAAGGCCCATGGCTGATGGTCCTGGGAATGGCAGGGAACACGTAGCAAAGGAAGCATTTCAGCTCAATAGACCCTATAAATTTCCAGTGTAGGTTTTTGTTTTATGCTCCAGGTGAAGGGAGCAGAAGTCATCAATTCTCCCTCCTGGCTGGCGCTGAATTGCTCGCAGGCAGGCAGGTCAGGCAGCATCTGTCTGGGACACCCCGATAGGGCTGAAGGTCAGTGAAGATCCTGGGCTGTTTTGGTCTGACAGGTTTGCGTTTAAAAACTGATGTTCCGTGGGCAGAAAATGCAAGCCGCTGACGGCATGTCAGGAGGGGAGATGTGGATCTTTCTGGTCTGACATCTGAAATAAGTCGCCGTTGGCCTTAGAAACGCTCGGGTGTGGGTGTCAGTGTGAGCTCCCCCCGCCGTGGCCACCCGCTCTCCCCGCAGCTGTGCGATTCATGAGCTTTCACATCTCTGTCATTAGCCCGTTAATCCCACACCTTGCTCCAGCCTTGCACCACAGTGAGGATTTATGGTTCTTACAGACCAATTTCATTATCCCGGGGGGAAAATCAGCATCTTGTTATGGATAAAATGACAATAAATGAAACGGCCATTAATTTACGATCTTGCCACACAGTGGCACTCAAACAGATTCCCATTAATGGCTTGTTATTATCAGCTCCCATACAGGGCTAATAACAGTTCATGGGAAAAACTGCACCTGAGACGAGGGAAGGTGCTGGTGCTGGGCTGTGCGGGATCCCAGCCCCACTCCACGGCTGGTGGGAGCCGGGGAGAGGCCGGACACCCGTCCCACTGGCCTCGGTGGGAAAGCAGCAGCCAGCCCCTGCTCTGGGCCCTGGGGACCCGCTGGCTTTCTGGAGGCAGAGATGTCTCAGCAACAGATGCTGACACTGTCCGTTCCCGAAGGGTTTTTAATTCGGAGCCTTCTTTTGCAAAGGCAAAGCAAAAAGCCGGGCTGGGCCAGCTGCATCCTCCCGGGGACAAAGGGGCCAGGGCACACTGGTACAGGGGCGTGCTGGGCGGCGGGGACCCGCGTCCCGCTCGCCGCGCCTCCCCTTCGCGCTGCGGACAGCCCCGGGGCTTCTCGCCTGCTCACGAGCAGCTCCGTTAGGCAGCAATTTGATTTTCGATACATTTTAATCCCACTCATGGCAAATGAATTTGTGGACTGCTGCAGACTGAGGCGGGCGGGACCCCTGCCCGGCTGAAGGCTGTGGCAGCAGGGTCCCCGCAGACCCCGGGAGCAGGGGGGGAGCCGGAGCTGCCCGCAGCGGGCGCAGCGCTGGGGAGCTGTGCTAGCGGAGATCGATCGGCCGGGAATGGAGGCTGCCGTACAGAAAGGGGAGCAAAAGCTGCCAGCTGGGGGATCTTCCAGGGGAGTGGTGTAAAAACCTGATTTTTTTTTTTTCTGTGCTTGCACCTCAAAAAGCCCAGAAACACTGGCTTGACACTGAAGAACTTTTCAAAACACTTCAGCAAAGCAAAAAGCACTATAAAATATGAAACAAAGGGTAACCTTTCTATCGCGTCAAAGTACTTAATTGGTCCAAAATGAAGAACCTCATTGCCTTACTGAATTTGTACTTTTTAAGAAGGTTAAGCGGCATCAGATGGAAAAGCCCCAAAACTTCTGCTTAAAATACTGCCCTTTTAAAAGCCAAATAAATTGGCAAAACCAAACTCAGCCCGTGAGGAGTTTCAGTGTCATCAGATTTGTTTCTTTGGCACAAAATGTTCCCGGCTGCTTTCTCAGGCCTGCGCGGATCCACGTACGGCCCGCGCGGTGCCGAGCCCAGGCTGCAAGAGCCGCACGCCGCGGGCCGGGCAGCGTGCGCACCTCCCCGCGCGCCCCGCAAGCCCCGCTGCCGCCCCGAGAGGGGGGACGGAGCCTGCGGGGTGACTGCTGGGGACAGGAGAGCCCTGCGCCCGGGCGGAGCGCTGCCCCGGGGCTGAGGGCAGCCGGCAGCGGGGGTCTGTACCACCGAATCCGCTGCTGCTGCTCTGGGCGAACTGTGTTTAATGTGCCTTTTGCTAAACTCATTTTTTGCATGACAAGTAAACATGCTAGGAGTTGGTCTTCAAAAACACATTTTTACAGTAATATAACAGTATAAAGAAGTGCTCCGGCATGTCTCCCGGTGTCACTTTTATTTACATTTTAAGTGACCTGTTATTACTGACCCTTCTGCCATAAACGCCTAATTGAGAGGAGGCCGTTGAGCAAGCAGGGCCGATGTGAAAGTGCATTATGCTAAATAATTCATAACGAGCACTGTGGTTGTTGAAGTGATATATTTAAATAGGGGATCCTTATTTTTTAACCTACCGTCTGTGTCGCTGTATGAATTTTAAAAGGAGAAAGTCTTCATTCTCTAGTGCAGAACTGAATAGGGTTTCTTCTTCCCTGAAGTCCCGTCCCTAGTAGTCAGCTTCACAGGACCGACTATGAGATGGGGAAAAAAGCACTCACAGACCTCTTTCTCTGTTCGCACATTTTAAATCTATTTATTCTTGTGTTTTACCTGTGGCTTGGTGACAGTCCCTGCGGGTGCCACCTGCAGACCCAGAGGGTGGAGACTGGCAGCCAGGGGCGGGAGTGCAGCATCTGCACGTCGGCACATCAGCAGAGCATCCTTCCCTGGAATCTGGCTGCAGACTCCTCAGCCCTAAAAACCCAGGTCTGAGTTTCTCTCCAGGTTGGTGAAGATGCCCCTCCTGCAGGGAGGGAATCGTAAGTGAGCCCGTTTGCAGCCTGGACAAAAGCCATGCGAGGCTCCCAGGCTCTTCCTCTGCAGCCCCGGGGTTGAAGCACTCTGCACTTGTCGGGCAGAGCAGAGAGCCCCGGTCCCTGGGGGGCACACCTGGGCTTGTGCAGCGCTGAGACTCACGCACTTTTTACAGTTCACACAAGAACAGTATTTCCCCGTCACTCCACCTTTTCATTCAACGTCATGCTTTTCTTCCTTTGTTATGGGAGTGGCATGAGGGGAGCTCCCAGACTCTCTCTTCAAGACCATTTATTATTTATTCATTCTGTTCCCACCTTGTTTTTCTGTCTTTCCTTATTTGAGAATTTTTCCAGTCCTTGATATTATTCTTGTCCCTCTCTAGTTCTCATCTATTCCCACAATACCCTCTAGAGATAGGGTAATCACTCCAAGAAAATTGACTTACATTCAATGGCAAAAAGCTTCATTAAAACCCAGTTAAGGTTCCCATAGGTACCTTCCGTTCCTCAGAAATATTCAGCAAAACTCGCGCTTCCAACAACAGGAGCTGAGGAGTTCCGGTACCACCCAGGCAAGGCTGCAGTAGCGAGTGGGTCCTCTACCCCCTTGCACTGTCGTGCACGTGAAGGTAAGCTCTGCACCAGGGCGCTGCTCGGGGAGCCACCCTCTGTAACGCACGTGGAAGTGATTTTGCTTCCCCGGAGTTTAGGGTGCTGCCTACAAGCCCCGCAGCATTGCTCCAGGGCACCCTCTGGGAGTCCTCCGGGTGCTCCCGCTGACTTCCAGGTCATCTGAAGGGGCTTTTAGCAGTCCCGTCTGCTGGCCAGAAGGGCTTTGCGGACTTGGGTACAGCGTTGCTGGGGCGCACCTTGCAGTCGTGCGCGCGGGGCTCACCCACGCGCCGCGGTGGGGGGCAAGGTCCCCGTGGGGCGTGCTGCCGCGAACCCCGACCACCTCCAGGAGCCAGGGCAGCTCTTCAGACCTTTGCAGGGGGGGGTGAGCGGCAGCCAGGCCTCCCACCCGTTTGTGCCTTTGCATTCCCCGCGGATGGTGTGGTTGCCCCTGAGGTGCTGCTCTGCTCCTGCTCGTCTAAATTGGTGTAATCAGCACGTTCTGTAAATCACTGCTCACCCTCCCTGCCCTTTCCAGATCATTAACGTGTTTGCTAACAAACAGGACCAACCGCAGAGCCTTGACACCGCTGCTGCTAACACATAGTGACAGAGAAGTGGATGCTGCTGCCGTCTGCTGCCGCCGGGCCGTGGCCTTGCTGGGGAAGCCTTGGGGGGCAGGGCAGGGCAGGGCAGGACCGCTGGTGCATTCGCAAAGGGGAAGCAGCGGCTTGGCGCGACTTGTCCCCAGCAGTGCAAGGTGTCGGCGGTGCCAGTGGGCTCAGAGAGCGCATCTCTGGCGCCTGGCTTTGTGTTTTAACTGCTCGCACCAACCTTGTGTCCAGCAAAACCCCTCCAGGCTTGCAGAGCAGCTGCCTGGGGTGGCAGAGGGGATTTTTAGCATGAAGGAGGGGAGCCATGCGGGCCAGTGCTGTGCAAGGCTGGCAGGGAGGCAGCGGGGGCAGCTCTGGCCTGGGGTAGGGGGGCTGCTGCGTGTCTGCACACACAGGCTGTCTCAGGGGGCAGTCGGAGCTGCTGTTGGGGGGAAGGAAGGAGGTACTGGGAAAGGGAACGTCCCCTCTTCCTCAGCTGATCTTAATGGTACCTGAAAATTCTCCTGGGGTTCAAGTAACAGTCAATCAGGTCTCTGTGCAGCGCTCCCTGCAAGCGAAGCAAAGAAACTGTGATGATGATCAGGGCGTGCATCATTTAGGTAGAGCAAAAGTCTTTAAAATGTCATTAACAGTGTGATCCAAGTGCCCAGGCTGGCCTCTCCGCTTTCTGCTTGGCCTTCTGAAGGTCGATGGGGGGTGCGCAGCATGCGGAGCAGAGGTGCCCTGCTGAAAGAGTCAGGGGCTGCCAAAACCAGCACACCCACAGAGGGGCTGCAGCTGCTGCCCATCAGCCGCTCCTGTGGGGCCCGACGGGCTGCACCGACACCTGCTGGGCTCAGCTTATAAAAGGGGGGTGCAGCCTCCCCAGCTGGTGCTGCCTGTGGGCTGCTCCCTGCTCGCTCCGGTGGCTGGTGGTGCTGGGGACTCGCTTGCCAGGTAGGACGTTGCCTTCATGGGCTTCTGCTGGGCTGTCCCTGGTGTGGGGTGAAGGGGCCCCGCTTGCTGGGGGGGCTTACTGGGAGCAGTGTCCTGCAAGGGTCTCTGGCCACCCCTGCCACCGCAGGGATGTGCAGCTTGCTTGCCGTGTTTCGGAACAAAGCCAAAGCCGACAGTGCTTCGGATGGTGCAGGCTCTGCAAGCCATGCTTCCCAAACCCTGACCTGAGGATACTTCAGGAAGAATAAATTGTGCTTGAGCAGTATTGCCCAAGAAGGGTGAGGCTGGAAAACTTGCCTTAAAATAATATAGAAAGTCAGTCTCTTTCCTCCTGCAGCAGAGGAGTAATTACCACTTTGTAAAGCTTTTAATTTTATTTTTTTTTTAACATTGCATATAAATACTGCTGCTCAAGAGTTCAGAGGCAGGGATTTTAAATCTAATCCACATTTAATAAGGCTATTAAAGAAAATGTTTAAGCTGCCAGAATTTAACTGATTACAATATTTAATAAATCTTACCCGAAAAAAAGATGTCTTTAAAAAAAGAAAAAAACCAGCAAGGAGCCAAGATCACATGGCTTTTATATATGCACTACTGAGAATGCTTTAATGGGAAATGGAAACCCAAAAGATGCAATAATCCTGCCAAAAAGGCCCAAATGTATTATAAAAATGTTTAAAGCTCCATTTGAGTTTTTCTAATTAACTTGATAATGACACCAGCATCCTCTCTCTATCAGTCTCCTGGAAGATCAGATGCTTCTCAATTGTTAGAGCAATCTTAGGAGTAGCAGGAAAAGCAAGGGGTTTTTCCCCCCCTTTCCCCAGGAGGCCAGGGCACCGCTTTTGAGGCGATCCTGCGGCTCTGGGGCGGTGCGTGGCTGTAGCGTGCTTGGATCGGGGGGGGAAATGTGCGCCCCAGAGAGGGCTGCGGGCCCCCCGAGTGCAGACATGCCTCGCCTGCCCCGTGCCCGCCAGCTGGCGGCCAGAAAAAGGCGATGGGCAAAAGGGGCTTCCTCGCAGGGGCCTGGGCCGGAGCCAGCAGCGCTGGGTGCTGCTCCCCGACTCCCCGAGAGGCCGCCGTGTGCCGGGAGCTCTGCTGGCGGGTGCGCGAGCGCCCTTCCCTCGAGCACAGAGGTGCCTGCTGACACCCAGAGCCGGGCACTGCGCTCCCTCCGCCTGGGCAGGGGGCACTTGGAGGGGCTCTTCTCTCCCCTGGGTGGTGGGGGGGGGCCAGGCTGCTGGCACAGAGGTGCCACTGGGGAGCACCCCAGTGTGAAGCGGTGCAGTGCCCAGCCAAGGGTGCCCTTAGAGCTTTCTCACAGCACGCCTGGGTGCTCAGGGGTCCCCGTGCAGGGCTCAGGCGCCTCGCCTCCCCTTGCTCTGCAATGCACCCACTTAGAGATTTTTTTTTGGTTTTAAAAGACATGAGTCTCTCTTAAATCCTCTGGAAGAAGGTAGGCGAATGAGGGCAGCTGTTTGGGCTCCTGCCAGCTGCTCAGCCTGTGCTTGGATGGGTGTCTGCCTGCAGTGCCTCCTTCTGCAGGCACAACAGGAGGCAGAGCCCTGCGTGGAGCCAGAGGGATGCTGGTGTGAACTGGGAGCGAGGGCAGCTGAGCTTCGGGACCAGCCTTTACTGGAGCCATGTGGGACCAAGTGCGCGGTAAGCGTGGTGTCTGCAGCATCACCTGTGGCTTGTGGTACAGGGGGCGTCTAAAAGGAGCAGGACTCCACTGGGCAGCCCCACGTAAGCTGGAGCTTCTTGTCACTTTTCTGCAGGCCCCGTCCTGTCCTCACAGTGCAGCGTTCCTCTGGGGCAGGCACAGACTTTGACAGAGCATCAGTGCCTGGATGGGCTGGTGGGCACGTCCTCAGCATGCAAACGGGGGCAAGGGGAACTGGGTATCTGCAGGGAGGTGTCAGCCCCATCATGTTCTTGAAACACAAAGGCAGGCAAACAGGCCCTGGGTTTAGGTGCAGGAGAGGACCCTTGGAGCACACACTGTAGCAAGGAAGCTTCTGGTCTTGGTGTGAGGCTGATCTGAAAAGGGGGAAAGTCATCCCAGTGAATTAGCAGAGATCCATGTTTTGAGACTGTGTTTCTTGTTGACTGAGTTAGAGAAATGCCCCCGAGCTGCGGTGTATATTCTGTAGGAGATATTAACTGTAGAAAATCTGAGGTCAAGGTAGAGTCATATAATTTCATGGTTGAAGACTCTGGGCTGCAGCAGAAACCTTGCTGATAAGGTGTTTTGTGTTGTAGGGGAAACGTCGCCGAAGGAATTCGGAATGCATTTGGGGCAGAGGCTCAGCCCCAAACACAGGGTGCGTGTCCTGAGTGCTGGGATTGGAGGGGCCAGACCTGCTGCAGCTGCAAGGATCCCACTGGGAGGCGTGCTCTGTGGGGCTCACAGCTCGCCGTGTCCCGGCTGGCCCATGTGGGGTGACTGCCTCTCCCAGCACCAGCACCTGGGGAGTTCGGCTCTTGCTGCCAGCCTGGGCAGGAAAGGAGGGTGCTGCATCAATACTGAATCGTCAAACGTCCACCAGAACGGACCTGAGATCGTGAGCTGACTTCCAGGGGTGCTGCTGCCGCCATTTATTTCTCTTTGCTAATCTGATCCAGGCTTTGCTGTTCAATAGCAGGCACCGTCTTGAGCCTTTCAACTGTGTTTTGTGGCTCTCGTTCCCCTCCACAACTTTCACATCTCATGGTAGCATGGGAGGGGAACAGATGCGATATTCCTGCTGTGTCCCCCACAAAGCTGCATGAAGAAGTCCTCCTCCCTGCTCCTAATCGGTGCATCTGTTTGCACATCAGCCTGGTTGGCTGCTGCCTCACGCTGGGCCCTTATGCCGAGTTGCTTGTCAGCGCATCTCGAGTGCTTTGCAAGGTCAGTGCTGTGCAGGAGGCAGCTTCTCCGGCAGGAGCTGCTCCCGGCGCCCAGGTCCTGCGTGGCAGGGCCGCCCGGTGTGTCCGTGTCGATGGCACGGCCGAGCTCGTGTCATCGACACGATGTCAGACCTGCGCTCGTCCCCGGGAGGCAGCTCCTTGATGGGGATTCCTCACTGACAGATGCTTTGGCTGCTGCTTAATCCATTCAGCACGAGTTCTGTTGTGGAGCACAATATTTCACTCGGAATGGCATGTGATACTGTGCCAAACACCTCACAGAGGCCTGTTACATCAGTGTAATTGCCTTAATCAGCCCAACCTGTAATCTTGTCAAAGGAGGAGGTGGGGATTGTTTGACAGGGCCTATTTTCCATTGCTCCATGCCAGCTGGACTTATCCCTGCCTGCTAAATCTTTATGGGTCCCCCTGCGAGCTGTCCTGTTGTTTTTCCTTGAGGCTGCGGTCGGTCCCCAGCGGAGCCTCTGCAGCTCCCCTGTGGGTAGCTCTTCCCGTCAGCCTTTCTAAGTATCAGGCTCCTCATTTGTTCCCTTACCGTTTCCCAGAGCACTGCAATTCCCCCAGCTCCAAGCCTGAATAGAAGCGAACAATGGGCCAGGCTCTTTTCCTTCTGCCTCTTCCCAGGTTTTAAGGACGTTAATTTTTCAGGCATGGGACGCTGGGACCTGTTCTTGTCGCTGCCATTGATGTCCTCAGCTAGTCGCTGATTGAGGGCACTTACCTGCGTGTGACAAATGGGCGCAAGGGTTCTGAGTGCAGAACAAAAGAACCTGCTTAATATATATGTGGAAAAGGTACGTACAAATGGGCATCTTTGCTATGCCCCTAGAAACAGGATCTGCTGTTGTTCAAATTTATTTTGTCACAAAAAGTCTGTAATCTCCTCTTTCTTCACCCTGTAAGAGTATGTTCTGCTGTTCTGTAACTTTTGCTACCTCCAAGAGCTCCTGACTTTGCCTGGACAGCTACTGCCTTCCTCCCATCTGTGCGGGCACCTGCATTTCCAGTTGCTTCCTCTGCTTCCCCGGGAGACAGCAGAAGCCTTTTAACCAAAGTTGTCACTTTCTGCCTCTCCGGACACCCGCCGGCTGCTTGAGAGCAGCCAAAGCAGGGCTGTGGAGGGCGAAAGGCTGTGCGCGGGGCACTGGGACCAGATGTCCTCAGCGCGCTGGCTGCGGCGGCAGCACCACGTTGCTTGTGTGCTTCAGCTATTTACACAACGTGCCTGCAGGATGTGATGGATGTGCTGGCAATAGACGTGGGGCATGCCCGGCGCGTGGTCACAGCGCTCCTTTACAAGTCTTTAGTGACAAGTGTTCAGGCACGTTCTTGTACTATACAAATTGTCTAACGCTTGAAGCTGCCAGATGCAAATTCATTAGCCAGGTATATTCTGAAGCTGTAATCTCCTGGACCCAGCAGTGCTGCCTGCAGTCCCTGACAGCAGCGACACCAGCTCCATGGGACCCTGCTGGCTGCTGTGCCATCGCCCTGCATCCGTTCGCCTGCCTCGGGGCTCCTGCGCAGCAGCAGCCCCCCAGCTTGATGCTGTTGCCTCGTGATAGGGTTTTATTTCTCCTCTTTCTCCTCCAGCTCAGTGAAATTTGATTTGCTCTGCCACATCTCTCAGCAGTGTTAATCTGCATTATTAAAAGTGAGATTTACTGCTACTTAAAGTTTTAATTCGGAAGCTCTTTCTTGGGCTATAGATCTGTTTCCTTGCTGTGTTTCAGCACTTCAATCCCGCGGCATAGTGCGCCTGGCTCAGGGCTGTTGTGGGAAGACTTTGCAGTGCTGTGCACCTGCGCCCAGAGCTTGGGGCGGATTTGGTCCTAATCAGACTCTCCTTGCTTGGCATTTTGCTCTTCCAAGAGCAGCTTTGTGTGCGATGGGCAGGCTGGCTTGGCTCCGTGTTGGGAAGGGTCTGCTGGCCAGGCAGCGTCCAGGCACTGGGTATTTCCAACGTGGCTCAGGAGGCATCTTTGCACCATCTCTGCAGCCGCTTGACAAGTGCCCCCACCGAGAGCCCAGGAAAATGGATCTGGGTCTGCAGCACGTGTTGTTGTAGGCTTTGGGTAAGATGCACAGTGCAGGGTTAGTGCTGAAAGCAGCAGAGAAAACGACTGCTATTTATGAGCATCTGCTGTCTCTGGTCTGGGCAATGTAAAGCAGCTCTGACAGCACGTGGCTGACTTGACAACCGTTCAGGTATTCGCCTAATGCAGCAGTTCCACAGCTTCAGTGGAATTCATAAAGTGTGCCTCGACAGATTCCCTGAATCATCGCAGCAGGATGCCTAGCCCCTGTGGAGA
This sequence comes from Phalacrocorax carbo, assembly GCF_963921805.1. Lineage (NCBI taxonomy): Eukaryota > Metazoa > Chordata > Aves > Suliformes > Phalacrocoracidae > Phalacrocorax > Phalacrocorax carbo. Next base: position 574,603 of record NC_087522.1, read on the forward strand.
CTGGGAGCACAGGCGTTCCCCTTACAATAATAAATGTATTTCTGAAGCGCGTCTCTCCTGCCACGCTGCACAGGGCCCAGCGGAGACCGTTCTGAAAGGAATATCTGTCGAGGGTCGTGCTGCACCCGCTGCGCTCTGCCAGGGCCCGGGGGAGCGGGGCTGCAGGAGGATGCCTCGCTCGTGCTCCCGGAGCAGGGCTGCGAGTGGCGGGAGGAGGGCAGGACCCGAGGGGAGAGCGGCTCCCGTGTGCAGGGGGTCCCTGCTCGGCACCCCCTCCCCAGACTGCCTGCCAGGCCTGAATGGGTCAGGGCCCCCAGGGAGCAAAGCGGGGCCGTGGCGCAATGGGTTGAGGACAGCACCTCTGCAACAGGCTTTCCCGCGTTGGCTGCTGCGTCCCGTCAAGCAGAGGAAAGCCCCGTTAACCATTCCTCCTGGGGGAGAAATAAGCCTTTTTAGAGATCTATAAAATGCTGTCATTTTGTAAAGAGAGGATGGTGAAGCTGCTGTGTGTACTGCCTCTCCCTACGCTGGTACTGATGCCCTGGAAGCAGCAAGTCATGGCACGCAAGGGCTTTTTTGGCTGGGGGTCAGCATGTTGAATTGGGAAATGAATAGACTGTGTTCCTTTCCTGGGGATGTGCGAGAGCCACTGCTGATGGCTCTCCTGTCACTGCTGCAGGTTAATCATTCAGCAGAAGCACCTTGCCGCTCTGAGACAAAGATTTGACTTGTGCTGAAAAACAATAAAAGACCAATGGAGGAAAGCATCTTTGAGAACAGTAGGCAAAGAAAAATGCTAGCAATTTTGCACTGAAAAAAAATAATCAGGTTTTAACTGAGTTCCAATACCTGTTTGTGGAAAATGGCTGTGCTGTGGGAGCTGTTTCCTTGTTGTGAATTTTGCCTTGAATAAAATCAAGCAAATATTGCAGGAAGTTTAAAAACAAACCTTTTCTAAAAAGCAGAGATTTTTTAAACCACAGGGTCCCTTCCTGTGCCGTGGTGGCTGGGACACGTGGCCGGCAGGGGCTCTGTTCCCCAAGCAGGGAACCCGTGCCTGGATGTGGGTCCTGCTTCCTCTTCTACTGCACAGCTGCACCCAGGGGAACAGCTGTACCTCAAGCTCCACGTCCAGATGAGCTCCCTGGGGCCTGCTTCTCTGGTGGGCTGAGCACCCCCAGGGGTCTCCCTGATGCTGTGGGGGGAGAGGGGTGCTGCCCTTGCTGTGATGTGCTCTGCAGGCTCTCCAGCCCGCCCTGGGCCTGGCGAACTGTTGCCTCCTAGACCTTGTCCGTGGCATTCCCCACCTCAGCATTACCTCCTGGGGGGTTTCAAACCGCGTTTGCGTGTGTTAAAGAGGCTTCATGTATCATACAGGGGTAGGTATTTTGAAAAACAAGATATCGATGCAAGTGTTGAGCCACTTTATCGGCTCGTTCACTTATTAGCGGACATGGCTCCCTTCCTGCTGTTTGTGCTCAGAATGGATTTTTATTGCTTAATTCTCCGTAAGTGAAGTGCTAGCAAATTGTAAAATCCTATTGCTTAACATGTAGCATTAAGTATTGAACTAGCAAAAGAATCAATTACAGGTTTGGTCGCTGATTAGCTTGACTTTCTATGGAATTTAATGTCAAGTCTCATTATAATTCTGCTCTTTAATTCAGGAAATAAAGCATGTGGGGGGGGATAATGGCTGAGAGTGGCTCCGTTCCAGCTCTCTGCTAGTGGGATGCTCAGCACAGTGCTGACGGGAGGACCTGCAGAGCCAGCAGTGGGGAGGTGATGGCCAAACCGCGCTGCCTCTGGAACAGCCCAGAGCGTGCACAGTGCACCCCCCATCAGGACAGGGCCAGCCCGGGGGCTCTTTTGGGGTGCCCCAGCCCTGCAGGAGGCATGCCTCAGCCTGAGAGGCTGGCCCTTGGTTTCTCTGCCCTCATTTTCTTGCCTGTGAAGGGATGTGGGGCTGGCTGCATGGTTCAGGACAGGGGCCGCTCCGTGAGGCTGATGCACCTTCACACGTGCCCTTCCTGCGCTTCCCTGCAGGCTGGCGAGAGGCAGAGCTGCCGAGCTGCGGCCTCGTCACCTCCTCCCAGGCACAGAGGGAGCCCCACCTTGCAGCCTGGGAACAGCCCGTGTTGTGGGCTTCGCTGTCAGACTTTGATTATTTCATTGCTACCAAAGCCTGGGTGCAAAGTAGCTTACATTTGGCATCTGAAATACTGATGAGCCCTCTGAGCTTCCTGCCATGGGGGAAACGGGGTGGGAAATGGCTGCAAGTGGTTTGCATGAGCCTGCCAGCAAAGGGCTGAGCTGGAGCCGTGTGGCAGATGACTTGAGCCTCAGCTGGATCACTGGAGTCTATCAAGGATCTTAAAAACGTCTGTCTGGCTTCTGGTAAAATATCAATGTAATGACTCAGGGCAAGCAAGATATGAGGAGGTATGTGAGCCCAAGCTAAAAATCCTAGCAGAAACATTTAAATCAATTGTAATTGGTGTCTGGCCTCTCCTGGAAAACCTCCAAGAAAGGAGGTGCAGGAAAGCTGTGCTTTTCTCTGGGGGACGGGGTATCCGTGCAGTGCCCCAGCAGACACGGCAGGGGTGAGCCACGCAGGGGTGTGGGGGCAGCCTGCATTTCCCTCCCTGCACCTCCTGGTGCTGCCTGCGAAGGTGAGGCGGGAGGGCTTGCACCGAGCTGCTTTCCCCCTCCCGCTCCTCTTTCTCCTCCCCAACTCGTGGCAGCGCTTGTCCTGCACGTGGCTCCTGCACCAGTGCCAGTCCGTGTAAAACCCCTCTGGGAAAAGGCAATGGACTGCAGCAGGGCCAAGAGGCTTTGCACCACCCTGGGGCTCCTCTTGCCCTGGGTGGGCTGGGGTCCCGTGGGGCTGAACCCCTGCCCTGGTGCTGTGGGCTTGGGTCGCCCTCAGCTTCCTGGCTCCCCTCGCCGGTTTCTGCTTTTGCTGACGGACAAGTGCAATTGGATTTCCAAATTACACCAGCTCAGATTAGATTCAATATCCCTTTTCTCCAGCCAGACAACCCTTTAATTCCTTTTCTTTCAGGTGTGTGGGGACCCTTCAGTGCATCTCAGACCCTTCGGCAGGAAATCTTTGCTGCACGGAGGCTGCCGTGTGCTGCTGCTGCAATAAACCAGAGACATGGAGCTCCAGCACAAATAGCAGGAGACCAGCAAGTTTTCCCTTCCAGCGCTGAGATTTCTGGAGGCTCTTTCTTGTCTGGCTGAGCTTATCCCCCTTCCAGGAGAAGCTCTGCTAGCAAACTAATTTATAGCGTACTTGAGCAGTCCCCCTACATCCCGAGCGAGGATGGTTTGGGAAATTAAAGTTTGTAGGAAATGCATCAAAAATCCAATGTCCTCAAGCAAGACATCTGTTTTTGCAGCCACCAAAAGGGAGGCTATAACTAGCTGCAGCACTTGGGTGTCGGCAGAGAGGAGGGAGGGTCCGGCGCGCTGCCCGGGCTCGGGGCGGAGGGGGATGCGGTGCTTGCGTCTTGGTGAAGGGGAGGTTCGCTCAGTGCCCACGGTCTGTTGGCACTGGGAGCTCGGTGCCTGCCTGGGAGCCACGTTATGCAGCGCCTGCACTGTGCTGGGCATGTTCCTATGCTGGCAAATAATAAATAATGGTAATGATTATGAAAGCACTGTGTGTGTGTCCCTAGGGCTCTGCAAAAAAACTTTTACATCAAAATCCAACCAGAACATTTTCCCCCTTGTCTAATTCACAAAATATGCCCATAAAAATAATAATTAGTCTGTACAAGGGCAATTCCCGTGATATTTAAACAAAGATTGATAGCTGCTGACTGTACCCCATCCTAGCAGGGAGTGAGACCCAGTGGAATTCCCTAGGACTTCGTGCAAATGCAGAAATGTTTTGGGTTTGCATATTCAAAAATCATTAAATGACATGGTATTTACTACTTGGGATTAAGCTCTGGGTTAGGTCTGGTCGCACCCCCAGCCATGTGTCCTAACTTGCTCATGATATCCCTGGGCTCTGGGCCTGGCTCAGCTCCAGTTTTACAGGAAGGGAGCTGAGAACAAGTGCTTTTCCCTGTCTCCAGGTTTGACTTTCATATCATGGCTTTTCAATGTACTTAAATCTGCGTGGTGTTTAAAATTCAGCTATGTTTGTCGGAATTCAATTACCCCTGAAGATTACACAAAGATTATCAAAGTTGTAAACAGCAGAATATGCTCAGAGATCAATGAAGCGCAACAAAGACCATATTTAACAGGAGAAATAAAAGTAAGAGCATGCTGGCAAACTCTGAGAGTGAAGCGTAATGTCGCATCATCACGCTGAAGGCTGGAAAGTAATTGAAGCCTATGTTATGGTACAATATATCCCTGCACAGATTTGCAGTCATGGAACACAATTTCAGCTCTAATATCCGAGCAATTCATTTGGTTTAAGCAGACCCAAGCTTTGAGGTGCTCTTATTAAGCATCAGTGTGGAGAACCCACACAGGTTACACAGCGGCCACGGTGCCACGCGTGTCCCCTCTGCCGTGCACCCTCTCCTGCAGCCTGCCAGCAGCAGAAACTCTTCACCAGAGGAAATGCAGGATTTTGGGGGACAGGTTGATTATCCTTAATGCGAATGAAACATCTGGCCATTTTTGTTTGGCCTTTTTGGCAGGAAGGTGTCTTCAGCTCTGCAGCCGTGCCCACGGGGCCTCGCTGGGGCGGGTGCTGGGGTCAGAGGTGTGCCAGCAGCCTCCGCCGCTGCAGCGTGCGGGCACGGCTGATCCCTGTGCTGGCAGCACTGCCCTGCTCCAGGGCTGTGCCCTGTCCCGCAGCGATGCCCTGCTCCAGGGCTGTGCCCTGTCCCGCAGCGATGCCCTGCTCCAGGGCTGTGCCCTGTCCCGCAGCGATGCCCTGCTCCAGGGCTGTGCCCTGTCCCGCAGCGATGCCCTGCTCCAGGGCTGTGCCCTGTCCCTCAGCGATGCCCTGCTCCAGGGCTGTGCCCTGTCCCGCAGCACTGCCCTGCTCCAGGGCTGTGCCCTGTCCCGCAGCGATGCCCTTCTCCAGGGCTGTGCCCTGTCCCGCAGCGATGCCCTTCTCCAGGGCTGTGCCCTGTCCCGCAGCGATGCCCTTCTCCAGGGCTGTGCCCTGTCCCGCAGCACTGCCCTGCTCCAGGGCTGTGCCCTGTCCCGCAGCGATGCCCTGCTCCAGGGCTGTGCCCTGTCCCGCAGCGATGCCCTGCTCCAGGGCTGTGCCCTGTCCCTCAGCGATGCCCTGCTCCAGGGCTGTGCCCTGTCCCGCAGCGATGCCCTGCTCCAGGGCTGTGCCCTGTCCCTCAGCGATGCCCTGCTCCAGGGCTGTGCCCTGTCCCGCAGCGATGCCCTGCTCCAGGGCTGTGCCCTGTCCCGCAGCGATGCCCTGCTCCAGGGCTGTGCCCTGTCCCGCAGCGATGCCCTTCTCCAGGGCTGTGCCCTGTCCCGCAGCGATGCCCTGCTCCAGGGCTGTGCCCTGTCCCGCAGCGATGCCCTTCTCCAGGGCTGTGCCCTGTCCCGCAGCGATGCCCAGCCCTGGAGCCTTGTCCTGCCCGGCAGAGGAGCTGCTGCCTGAGGTGTCTGAGGCGCAGCAGGAGGGACTGAGGGTGCCGGGTCCGACCCTGGCCCCATCCTGGCATGCAGCCGTCCCCTCTGTGCTGAACGCCTCCATCTGCCACCGGGCAGTGGGCCGTGCCCCGTGGGACACCGAGCCCCGTGGGACACCGAGCCCCGTGGGACACCGAGCCCCGTGGGACACCGAGCCCTGCGGCTCTCCTTCCCCCGAGCACCCTCCCTGGCCGCGCCGGCTGCCTCGCAGTGCCTCGGCAGAGGCCTCCTCTGCCAGCTGCGCCTCCATCATGTTTTGTGGCTTTCCATTGTCATTCTGGAAGCAACGCAGCCAGCTGATTTTTCTTCTCTGTAATGTATTGCCACTATAATACCAAGTCTAGCAGAACAATGAACTCTGGAGGATGGAGATACCTTCCTCCTGTTTTGCAAACTAAACATAATTTTTATTTGTGCTCAGAGTTGTGGCTGCCGCAGGGGGGAGCGTGGGGGGTCGAAGCGGGGCAGGGGCGTGCTCCATCGCTGGGTCCTGCCCCCGGACCGAGCACTCCTGCTCTTTGTCCCTGTGGGCCCCCAGCAGCATTGAGATTCAGAGGAGGATGCCTCCTTTTGTCAAACACCGTGGGGTTTCAGAAGAAACCCTTCAACCCAGATTAATTACTGTTATCTGTACCCGCTGGGGCCCAGTCCACCTGCCTGTCTGCGGCAGCCAGAATGTGCTGAAATTCTCATTCCCTTTCTGCCTTTCTTTCTCCTTCTTTTTTTCTTTTCCTATTTACTTCTGCTTTAATCTGCATATTATCATCAGTGCAAAGACCTCTGAAATAACATCTGACAAATGATGCCTATTAAAAAAAAAACCTCTGCACTGTCCTCTTTCACCGCCTTCCAATTTGGACTAGCACTATAACTATGCATCAATAGACAAGCAATATTATGTTAAGAACATGATAAAATACCAGCAGCTTCATAATGGCAGCAGCCAAATGGTAATTTCTGCTTCAGAAATTGGTCATTTATTTTGCTGGTCTGTTCTTACGTTCAAATTAGATGAAGTTTAATATACTGTAAAATTGAATGTATTCTATCCTTTTCAACAAATATGGCATGTATGAAATGATTTATGGGTCTTACAAACCTTAAAATGTTAAATAATCTCCTTTTTCCTGTGCCTTAAGTCAGTGATGCCAAATAGTTTAAGTACAGAAAAGCAAAACTTTATTAGCTCCCATCCTGATCATCACTTTATTTTGCTGCATTTACAGAGGCAGGAACAGTATTTAACATATTAGACGGAGTTTTAGAAGCAGCCATATTAATTGGTACATTAATTTTACCCTATTAACTGTAATTGGTAGGAAAGCGATTCTTCCCCGGTGAATGTTGTAATTTGTGTTTTAAATTTTTAATAGTGTCATGATGGCACTGCAGATGCCTAAATGAGGGTGCTCCTCTCAGCTTGAACCTCCGGCCACCGCCGAGGTCCCCCCAGCCGGTGCTTCACGTGCGTCTGGGAGCACCGGCCCGCAGCTTCATCTCTGCCCAGCATCCTCCCTGGCCCCCAGCTCTGCCCCCCGACCATGTTCCCCTCACGGGGCTCTTATATCAGCTCAGCCTTCTCTGAATCCAGATGTGCCTCCTGCTGTGCTTCCCCTACAAGGAGTGACAGCGTCGGGTGCGACGGGCCGGGTGGGCGTGAGGATGCTGCAGGGCTGTGGCCCTTGACCTGCTGTTCACGGGTCCTTCGAGGCACGCGCTGCTGGGACATCGAGGGCGCTGAGGCTGTGGGAACCTCCAGCCCTGACCGAAGGCAGGCGTGCCAGCGGCTCCTTGCACACACACAGCCTTTGCTCCAGCCCCTGCTTCACCCTCGTGCAGGAGCCGTCCCAGCATCGTAACGGCACGTGCTGGGCTGCTCCAGGGCCTGGCAGAGCTCCCTGCAACACCTTCAGCTTTGCACACAAGTGTGCCACCTGGCAGAGCGGGCAGTCAGATCCTCCTGTAGGGATCTGGACGCAGCAGCCCTTGGAGAAATCCCTGCATTCCCCTGAGGCTGGAAGCTTGTCTGAGTCTGAGCTGAATCTGATCTACAAGTTGCTTCCAGCACAGACAAGGACATCAGCTCCTTAACGGCATAAGGAGAAGGGAGACAACCTCACCCTGGCTGGCATCGCCCTTCACAAGCGCCGTCCCTGGGCTCCCTGCCAGCCTGTGGGTGAGGCCAGCTTGCACGGTGCGGTGTCTCTGATCTGTCTTAGAGCCGGCAGCACGAGGTCCCTCCATCCCTGAGGAGCCGAAACAAGCAGGGCTCTGACCCTCCCAGCCGGGAGGCGCTGAGCGAGGGGATTGGCATTCTGGATGGGTTCACTGGAAATGACTGACAATGTGCAAATACCACCTTGATTGGAAAATAATAATTTATACCTGTTAAATTCAAAGTTTTCGAGTGTCTCATGGCATCCAAAGCTTGCAGCAGCAGCCTGTGTATATTCAGCTTCCTTCAAGGCTGGTGACAGCAGCCTCTCCAAAGTGTGGGGAGGTTGGTTTGACAGAGGCTGCCCTCCTCTGCGGGAGACCTCTTTGGCTACAGGAAACACTTCTCCAGCCTGAGAGCACATTAAACCATCTCCTAGGTCTGGTCCCAGAGCCCAGGGAAATCACTGGGGCGGCTGCCCTGGCTGTGGGGTGGGGTGATGGATGATGCAGAACCCGCTGAGGAGCAGAATGAGGGTGACTCCCTCCCGGCTTGTAGTTACTTAAAAACAACTTGTCTCCTTGCCCTTAGCCCTTTCTCTGTTTCCTGATCAGCAGCTTGTCCCTGAGGATAAGCCTCAGAGCAGCACAATCTCCCGCAGTCCCCTGGAGCTGCAGCCCTGTGCACCAGGATAATAGAGAAGCCCTTTATTCTGTTTATTTGCTCTCTATAATTTTCCTGCTCTTGCTGACCCTTCTGGGAAGCGTTCCACCCTTCAATTTCTCTGCTGGGTGCCAGAATTGTTGAGCTTAGGCTATATTTGCATTTCATATCCTAGTTAAACCAACACCATCAAGGTCAGAACACACCGTTGAATTGGAATAGGCTACAAGACAGGCACAGGGGCAGTGCAGAAACCGTACCTCCACCCCGGGGAGCGCCCATCCTTGTCCCAGCAGAGAGGTAGGGGCTTCTGCCCCAGGCACTGCCCACCCGGGCCCTGCAGCCAGAGGGGCCCAGGCAGGGGCTGCTTCGCTCTGCACCCTCAGGGGCAGGCGCTTGGCAGAGGCAGGGGCTCAGCGCTGGGGTTTGCTGCCCTGGCTCGCAGGTCTAAGGGCAGAGCCCTTTGCAAGGTGCAGGGGGACCATGGGGGTTTTAAGGAAGCACCGAGGGACAGACTGCCTGGCTGCTCCAGCGACGTCCCCTCTCTCTAGGGGCCTCCAGGACACATGGGGCACGGCTGGATGTCAGCTCCCAGCCAGCTCTGAGCTCCCCTCAGGGCCGCTCGCCTGCCTGGCTCCCTGCCCTCCGCCCCGCTGCTGTGCTTCCCCGTTCCCAGTTCCCACCAGCTGCTCCAGCCAGGGAGGCTGCGCCGCTTGGGCCGCCCTCGCTTGGACCAGCCCATCCTTGCACTGTGCAACCCTGACCACGGGTGACGGTCCCCACAGGGGAGGCACAGGGTCCACATTTAAACACTTCTGTAGAAGCCTAAGAGGAGAAATAGGCAGAATGAGAGAGAAAATTGAAGAAACATAAGAAGTAGCCCTCCTGCTCCCTGAAGGCAGCCGGAATTTATGCCCCATTTCAGAGCATAACCTCAGTGTAGAGATGCTAATGTGCATCTCCACGTGTGCACGCGTGTCCGTACAAACAGGCTTTAAAAGGCAGCAGCTGTATAGAGCACAGAGCTGCACTATAATGGTTTTTACACCCGTGCACACAGTCTGTCTTTCCTTTCATTAAGGAACATTTCTTATGGAAAAGTAGCTGGATTTCTGATGTGAAAAAACAATTCTGCTCAAGACTGAAAGCTGTTTAGAATAAACGCCAGACACTGTGTGATGGAGACATTTCATGGAGACTTAATGCTGGTCACATCTCTCTTCTCTGCCAGTAAGTCAAGGATGTGTCTTTGCTATTGTATTTGGTGACTCATCTTTCAAATAATCATCTCTGGAAGAATTTTGTGCCAAGATGAAAAAATGCCCGGATCCCAGAAGTGCGTGTCTTTCCGTGAGCGCAGCCTAGGAGGGAGCTGTGGGGCAGCTCTGCTTGTCCTCTCCCACGGGGGGCTGGGACGGAGGGGCCATGGGCTGGCATGGTCCACTTGCTGGGGCAGCACCTGCTTTGGGCACAGGGAACGAATGCAAATACTGGCAGGAGGTAGCGCTGCCCCGTGCGGGTCCCACGTACCATGGTTTGGCTGGAGAGCAGGGGCAGGCACCCGCAGGCCGTGGCAAGCCCACGGCGCGGGGCGGCCAGCAGCACTCTGCCACACTGTGGGTGCCCACCTGCCTTGGGGCTGGAGCCACGACCGTGCGAGCATCCTACCAGCACCTGGAGGTTTCCCTCATCCTCGGAGCACAATATGCAGAGTAGCTGAGTAAGTGAAGTGCTGTATGCTAATTAATTCAACAGACTCACTGTTCCATAACATCAAACCTATACAAGGAGGATGTGCTGGAATTAGCTTTCCTGGAAAACATTTCTTCGCCGCTTAACAAAAAGTTACAAAAACTTATTGAACACTTAACAAGAAGATGAATACCAGAGAAGCTGTAGGTGCTGTGTGGGCTAAATCCGAGCAGCTGAGCCCACAGAGAGCGCAGTATTCTTCGGTGGCACCAGGAAGGCTCCAGCAGCAGATGTGTGCCTGGTGATGCTGAAACCTGCCAACAGCAATTCATTTGTAACCCATAGTGTAAACGGCCCAGAACCCAGCATAGCCAGGCGCCACGGGCTGCGAACGCCACCTCCATCCGCTCCGTACCTCACAGCACCATCGGCACTTCACAGGCGTGAGAGCTGTTCTCCAGGAAGCTTTAAAAGTGAGTCTGCAACCTGCTTCTCTTAAAGAACATGTGGGGTAAAGTACACTCATATCTGAACTGAAACCCAGCCCAAAGCATGCCTTTTTGGGCTGCTCTGTGTGTTAGGGGGAATAAAGCAGCCCTTAGTGCGAGAAAGGAGGTAACTTTGTGCGTCTTCGTTAATAGTGGGAGCACCCTCCCGTGCAGCAGCGTGCAAGCACCACCCCGGGGCACTGCTTCCCTCTGCTGCCTTCCAGCTGTGCGGCTCATTCCCCTGCTCCTTCTCTGCTGTGATACAGGCTGACACCTCCAGCGCACACAGGTCTGGCTGGACCCAGACCGTCCAGTGCTTGCCAAAGGAATCCAAAGGGATCAGCAAATATCACCCGAAAGCACGAGCAAAATGACTGACGGGGCTGCGGGTGCTCTCCGGAACACAAAACAGTAAAGCCCCACAGTAGGAGCATTTGCTATCACCTGGGCACAGCTGGGAAGAGTGGATGGAAGAGACGCTTCAAAAGCGGGGAGAAAAGGCTTTAGCGGAAAAGATTTGACAGCTGCAATCAGGCCAGGAACTGAAGGAGGTAAGGAAAGAAAGACACAGTTGGGTAGAGGAGGAATGGTAGCAGGCAGTGCACAGCTCCTAAGATATCCTCTGCACGAGCATGCACATTTAAATCTCCAGAAGCCCTGTGCTCCTGCAGAGAGCACTAGGCCAGCATGAGCACGGGGCTGTGAGTATATTATTTGGCCTGGCTTTTTGCTTGTATATTCAAAATGCAAAAAACCTTTCCCACCTGAAAACGGGAATTCCACCTGATTGAGGCCAATGGTGCAACTCTGCACAGAGGGATGATGGAAGGCTGTGGTTCCCAAACTGGCTATGCACCACAGCACGAGGTGCACGGGCACGTAGGAACGTCCCAAACGCCTGGGTTCTTGCGAGGCACGGGCTTTAATGGGAAGGCTGCATCTCCATGTATAACGCCCTCCAAGAAGGTGCAGTTCATCTTGTTCACTCCACGTCACAGGAGGAAGAGTCTCCTCTGCTGCAGGGTTCATGTCATCACCAAGGCTGTCTCTTCTCCGGCACCGTGCACTGGTTTGTACCTTGCACCCTCGGGAATGCCTGACCTATGTGCGCTACAGTCGTGATGCCAGCTCATATTGCTGTGTAGCTCTTGTTTTCTGTGTTTAAAATAGTAAAGTGGATGCTGCAGTTTTTTGACAGGACCAAAGTCTGACTTTCTGGTTCGAGAGCTATGCGGCTGCAAACAGAGCAAGACAGATGGACAAGCCGATGGCATATGCCATTCCCTCTCTAAGTTGCATGAAAAGGCATTTTCCCTAATAGAATGGGGATAAAACTCACAGTTCTCGGGGCATTGGAGTACTTCTAATGTATGTGTCTGGGAACACAGGCTTGGGTTTTATGTTTTTTTTTTTTCCTTTCTGAGAGTAATTCTCAAATTGTAAATCTACCAAATCTACTTTGCCGCATAAGTTGTCATACCTGGAAGGAAAGCACCAGACTTATGATTTTATTATTAATTCTTGCTAGAAGAAAATGTTAGTTATACTATTTTTCTATCTTACCCCGTAGAGATAGCTCCCAACCAAATGGATGAGATCTGAGTGTTTGCTGTTGTGTATACACTCCAGCTCAGGAGCTGTAGCTCTCCAGAAACTGCAAAGCCCCTCTCAGCGGGACCTCCTCTTCTGTGAACTCTGACAGATTGTGTGAACTGGAAAGTGGCCAAATTGCAGCCTGGATAAAGAGAGCCTTTTTGCATAGTCACTAATGAACTGTCTTTGCAGACTGGTATCATGCTATGCGGAGGCTGTTGTGGTGCCGGTGTTTTAGGATTAAGAAATTGCTGCAGTTGGCTCAGGAGATGCAGTGGGCTTTTAAGACAAAACAAACTTCTGGACCGTAAACCTTTGCTAGACAGTAAAACTTTGCTAGACAAACAGGTCAGCCCACAAAGGGCAGCCCAAATCATTGGTGCTTGGGCAAAACATGGTAAATCACTTGACGTCCTTCAAGGAGATCATCAGCTGGGAGTGGCTCATCTTCCAGGCCGTGTAGTCGCATTACTCCGGCAGTGCCCAGTGACTGCAAGTGCTTTCGAAGCCATGGGACAGCGTGGAGCAGACGGTCATAGCGCTGAGGAATTGATTAAATTAGTAGGAATTAACTGTGATGAGACACCTCTTCCCAGGTAAACTGGGAACACTGAGGAAACACGCACTTCTCCATCCTCTACCACGGTGCTGGACCAGGGAGAGAGATTTCCTACGCAGGCACATCATCCAGCCCTCCAGCTCAGAGCCAGGCTGAAGTCCGACCCCCCGATCCTGGATTTCATCCCCCGCCTGGCAGCCTGATGAGCGGGGGGAGCTGGAGGCAGCACAGCCTCTGGTGCTTTCTCAGCTTCTGCAGCTGCCCTCCCGCAGGGCCCGTCCATGCAGGCTCTGGCTGGAAAGGTCTCCGCAGCAGCCCAGCTCTGCTGCTGAGGCAGGGTGCAGCGGGGTGGGATGGGATGGGCTGTGCCCTGGGTCAGCCCTGGGCTTGGGGGGCGAGCCCAGGGAAGATGCTGACCCCCCCCTTCCCCTCCCTGCTCTGCACAGGAGGCTGGGCGCCCTGCTCCTCCTCAGAGAAGGACATATCGGGGTGCCCACCTACTGCCAGACCTGCCCAGCCATGCGGGGTGCTGGGGATGTGGGCGCTGCTGCCCCAGGACACGGCGAGAGCAGAGCCTGTGCGGGGCCCAGAAGCCCTGCAGCTGCAGCACCCACGGAGGAGGTGGGAATCCTTTCAACATCTCCCGTAGCGGGACCGGGACATGCTGCATGGTCACGGACCACCCTCCCTTCCCTTTGTCACTGGGGAGGGAGGTGATGACAGTGCATGCTGGGTACAAAAGGCAATGGCTGCTTTGTCTCGTGGTCATACACAGGCTCTCATGGCCACGTGGGATCTCTGGCTGGGTTTATCCCTGGCCCTTCCCAGGGCCCCAGACCCCCACACCGCACTGCAGAGGGGGCTGAGCCGTGCCCTGCTCCCGGCAGGAGCGAGGTGCTGCAGGGAGCCAGGGTCACTGTGCCCTCGGTGTCCCGGACATGACTGGGGCTGGGGCACAGCAGAAGCAGAGCGGGTGAGCGCGCCCACGCACGGCAGAGCCCCGGCTCATCAGGTCTGCACGCATGGTATGGTTCTTGCTGGGAACAGCCTGTCTCTTCCAGAGCCAAGGCCACGAGCATCGCTTCCACGAGCAGGAGATTCCCATAAGAGGAAACACGGCTGGGCTCTGCCCGGTGAAACTAAAGGCCACAAGTCACAGACACAGTGAAAACCTTAAAAATATTACTCACAGGGACCAATGTCCAGGGAATTGTCACATGAATGGAAAGATTCTCTGAAAAAAGCTGAGTTTGTCAGAGGGCTTGCTCTCAGCCGCTTATTCTTCTCAGAAGAAATCCTTCAAGAGGGGAGTGCGGTCACTCTCGGTGACCTGCGTGTTCCTCACTCTTTTCATTAACTGCAGCTTATTCTGCGGGTAGCTTTCAAAGATTAAGGCAAAAATCATCCATTTCCTTTCCCTTGTTAAACTGGGGCTGAACCCCAGCTGAGTCCAGCTGCTTGGCAAGGCCGGGTGCTGCACGGGGTCCCCGGGGGGGAGGATGTCAGTCCCTAGGGAGGGACACGGGAGCACTGGCCGACCTGCCGGGGCTGGGCTGGGGGTGGCTGGGGCAGCACGGCTCGGCTGCACCTGACAGGGCAACGCCAGCTGCCCTGGCAGTGCCGCCGGCGCGCTTACGGCTTCGTAACCTCTTGGCTCCTCCTGGGATGTGTCTCCCGCTGACACTGTCGTGCTTCGGCTCTGCTAACGAGGGGCTGCAAGCCTGGCGGCTCCGATGTCCCTGCCGCTCGGGCACCCAGCCGGAGCACCAGCCCGCTCGCTGCACGCTGGCCCCACAGACTCTCAAGACAAGCTTTGAAGGATGCTTACACTATTAATGGGGTATATTTATAACTGTTTATCCCTGTCAGTTGGGTGGAAAATTGCCAGATGTGTCGTTTGCCTTCATTACACAGACATCTCCCGTGTTATCTGGATCAGTGCTTTTAAGCGGTGTGTCACTGCCAGGGAAAAGCTAATTTCTTCTGCGAGGTGTTGATGTTTGTGGGATCTGCCTTAGAGAATATGCAGAGCAACACCCTGGAGGTAAGTCTCCAACAAGGACCGATCTCTGTCCTCCCCGCTCCGGCTATTGGCCTCGTGGAAGGAAAAGCGAGTCGCAGAGCTGAGAGCCTCCTAACCGGGGCTTCAGAGCAGCCAAGGCTGCCTGGGTCGGGCGCCGCAGCCCTGGAAAGCAGGACCCTGCCCCTCAGGCCAGCTCACCGGGGACTGCTGCAGGCTGGACTCGTGCTGTGGCCCAGCTGGCTCCGGGCAAATGCAGGCAGGCACGGGGAGGATGAGGGCAGCAGCTGGCACCGAGCAGGGCTGGGGCAGCTGGGGTCGGCTGGCAGGAGAGCCGCTGCCCCTTCCCAGGGCCGTGGTGTGCTCCACTGCTCCGGCGCAGGGACCACCCTGTCTCTGCGTCCGTGCTCACACGCAGCTTATCGTGCCCGACGCTCCTTAAGGCTCCAGGATTAATTACCCTTCTTGAGAGCTGTAAGGGCCAAATGGGCGCACTGCCTCAGTACAGAAGCTTCTGTAACTCGTCGTTGGAGCTGATACCACGTGCCCCCCACTGCTGCTTTGGAGGCATCAGGAAACCCACCTGATGGGGCCGTTTGCCCGCTGTGAGCAGTGCTCAGGAGCAGCAAGGGGCTCCCAGCTGGGCGGGGGGTTCTGGGGAGCACAGGCACCCCATGTGCAGTAGAGCCAACTGAGAGTCATGCAGATATCCCTGCCAGCACAGAACAAGGGAGAAAGATAAGAACGGCTTAAATAGAAAGAAATTGTCTCCAAATAAAATGTTTTTACTTGTTTCCCATGATACAGTGAAATTTCTTCACGGACAGATAGGCAGAGTAGAGTCCATTACACTCCACGCTTTCTGCCTTGAAACATAAATAGCTGCATATCATATAAGTGTTTGTTATGAGGAAATATGTATGCTAGAAAATGTTAGACATTAAATCATTATTTCATGCAGAAAGGTATTGCTAAAGGGAGAGGATTACTTACTATATTAATTCTGTCCTTCAGCTACCCGTACATCTCTCTGCACATAATGACTTTAGTCACAAAATGTATTGTTGAAACAATCCCAGTTCCTTTCAACTCCGATTTCCTCAGGGACTGTGCATGTGGGCTGCCCTCTCACCCGGCCCCGTGCCAAGGCGGAGCAGGGGCAGCCCACCTCCCGGGCAAAGCACAGGAGGGGTCTGCAGGAGGGTCCATCCCGCCTCGGAGAACAGGCAGAGGGGAGGGAACCCAGCGGCTGCGGACCCTCTCCTTCCCCGCACAGCTGCTGGGGAAGGGGGGATGCCCACCTCCATCTGGGGGTCTCCTCGGCTGCAGTGAGGCGATGCCCACCCTACCCATGAGCCAACAAAGCAGCCTTCCTCTGCCAACGCTGGGGTCAAGCACAGGCTGCCCAGCTTGTTCTGCAGCATGGTGAGTGGGCAGCGAATAAATGCTGCCTTCCTTCGCAGAGTCTGAACTCTCTTAGCCGTGTGCAGCCGCTGCCGCCCCCACTGCCCCGGCTGCCAGCCTGGCACGAGGCAAAGCCCCGGCCGCGGTCCTCTGAGGGTGCCGGAGCCTGTGGGGAGCCTTTGCTGGGGTGTCTGGCAGAATCTCCCTGTCCTACCCCAGCGGCGGGGCCAGGTGTTGGTGGCATGGGGGCTCTCTGCATGATTCCGCAAGCCTCAATATCTTTGTCCTCTGCCATCCTAGAGCATCACTAGGTTAGAGTGAAAATTTCTATTAATCTGTAGGTAAATCCTTCCATGGAGAAATCCTCTCATCTGGCAGCCTCTATCCTTACGTGGGGTGCATATGGGCAAGTGCTCATATCTGTTGGGCTATTAGACCTTACGTTACTCCTAAAAATTTCCAAAATATCCCTGTTGGTGCTATAAAGTAACAGTGAAGTAACCTGCAAATTATTGCTTCTGATTTGAAGTCTTTCACCTGAAGTTGTAGGAGTTTATTAAAAGGCGTCAAGAATTTTCTAAACAGATTGTTTTTCCAGCAAGTAACTCATAGAGGGAGAGTTTCTGAGGTCAGCAACACCAAAAAAAGCCTGAGCAAAAGGGACCACGAAAGCTGGGGAGGTGAGGGCATCGGTTTGTTTTGATGTTTCTGCCTGGAACAACGGGGACGTTGCAGCCTGTTGGCACAGGGTGCAAAAGCCCCTGCACCGCACCGCGCATGGGTCACAGGCACCCGGCGCCGTGCCAAGGAGACAGCGGCGGAGGGCTGGAGAAAGGAGTTTATTCATGCTGACAAAGCTATAACAGGTCATTGTGGGTTTGCAACCTGGCCAGCTAAATAATCCCCGTGTTGCTCTCCTCCCAGGCTCGGGTGTCAGAATAAAACTCTCTGTTCGAGTATGTGAATGCTGACGGCCGGAGCTCTTGCCTGATGCTCTGGTTTCCTGTATTTGCTGATGGAGGTGTAGAAAGCTCAGTGCTGCGCACAGGATGGGGAAAACCAGTAAGCAACAGGGTCTTATATCACCATCTAGTATGTCATCCTTATTCAAAGAGCTCTGTTTGAAACCTGGCATCGGCATATACAGAACATGTTGCATCTTTGCCGGTACCTCTTCAATCTGGTTTGCGAGACATCCTGGAGGACGTGACCTTGGAAGGCAGGCAGAATATCGAACCTGCATAGTAAGAGCATCCCCGCATCCGTGGCAGCCTGTTGGGTACAGGGCAGTTAATAAATAATGAGGATGTCAAAGATAACAGCAGGAAAGTGGGAGCAGGTAACAGCTTTGCAGCCAGCTTTCTGACAGCCGCCTGGCAACGTCCAATGAAGAGGCGCGCGCCGCCACTCAGCCCAGCGCGGAGCGCGGGGACCGGGGGGCCGCGGTGCCGCGCCAGGGCGGGCTGCAGCACTGCCTTCGCCGCGCGAAGGCGAACACTTCGCGGCGGTGCGGCGGTCTTCTGGGGAGCGGCTCCCTGGGGGAAGCAAAAGGGGCTCGGCTACGGCCTGGCGAGGAAACCGCAGCGCGCTGCTGGGAGGAGCGACGCTCACTGGCCCAGCGTGAAGGGGTTGTGGAAAGGGTGGTGAAGCCCTGCACGGAGCAGGGGAAGGAGACACTGCAAGAGACAGCGGGTCAGCTAAATGCTGGGCTCGCTTTCTCGGGGCTTGCAGGAGAGGCGCACGCCGGCCCTGGCCCCGTGCCGAGGTGCAGGCGCTGCTGGGGGAGCTGCTCACACAGGTGCTTGCTTCGAGGGTCGCATTATATCATGCCACAATTCAAATGCCAGCAATCCGGCTACATCTGAGGTGTAATTGATCTTCTGACGACTTTTTAAACATCTGGTAAGAAGGGACTGCTTTCCATACAGCAAAATCTACACCAAAATGATCTTGATTTGAATAATAAGTATTCCATCCTTGTTTGGTAAATATACCCGGTGTTAATGGTGCTTAATGGTGCCTGTAATTGGCGTCTAAAGTTATTTAAAAGTAAATTTACTAGAAAATAATTAGCAATTTTATAGTTCACTACTTCCTAATTTTGTTGATAAAAAGTTTTTTGGTGGTTTTTATCAGATGACACAATAGGGTCGTGTTGTGAAATAGCTTTTTTCAGACTAGCAGGAAATTGTGCACACAAAGTAAGATAAAAAAATTTTCCCCCTAATTTCCTTGCCTGGCAGTCAGCCGTCTCTCTCATTTTACCATCCACTGATTTATCCTTAATCAGCAGCAAGTGAACCATCCCAGGCAGTGCTCGGGGATTTGTTCCTTGTGACCTTGGGCAATGCCCCCCGAGCTGCAAGGCCAGCAAGAAAAGCTGTCCCCCCCCCCCGACAGGGACAAGCCTGCCGTCCCCAGCGCTGGGTCTGGGGGCTGGTGCCTGGCCCCCGCCTGCAGAGGCCAGCAGAGGTTGTGCTCTCCGTGGGTCCCTGACCCGATCCCATGCAGGGGGTCTCTGGGGATGCTGCCCGTTGGGCTGGAAACCCCCCGTGGCTGGGACCCTGCAGGTCGGCTGCTGGCCCAGGTGCTCCTGGTCCTGGTCCTGGTCCCAGGTGCGGCGTGCGCCGTCCCCTGGCCCTTCTGGCACCAGTGGGCCCGTGCTGGGGGGCTGGGGCGGGCTGGGGCGCCCGCTCGGGGCGGAACGGCTGGTGGCGGGTCACGGCCAGCGCCCGCGCGGGTCTGCCGCTCGCGGGGTGTTGGTGCTGCTGGGGGAGCCCGGGAGAGACGGAGCAGAGAAATGCGGCTGCTACAAAGTTTTATTGTTTAGTGGTGGGGGTTCAAGTGTTCAGTTCAGGATTTTCATATTGTTCAGGTACAGAGTGACACCGACAGACAGAGGCGCATTTGGGAGGAGGCGACAACACAGCAGTTCGGTTTCAGAAAAGACTAACTCTCCATTTCCAGTCTCTGAACCATGAAGTACCAGCTTTTCCAGAACAATGAATCACCCGGTCTGTGTATAAAATTAAATATAATTTATGCTTTGCTAATTGAAATCAAATACAAAATTCAATTTCCTGTGTATTCTAATGCTGACATTTGAATAGTTTTAAAAAAAAAAGTGTTATTAACCTGGCTCCCTCTCGTTTGGCAGGCCACTCTCCGGCCAGATAGAAAAATAATTCCGCTGTCAAGCCCCTGCATTAGCACAGCAGACGCGGAGTGCATTTCATAAAAACAGAAAACAGAATGCCCGCGCCCCTGAGCCCCCCCCGAGCCCCCCCGAGCCCCCCCGAGCCCCCAGCCCACCCCAGGGTGGCTGGCATCCCCGCTCCCCACCAGCACGGGGTGCGCAGGGAGGCAGGGGCTCCTGCGCTGCGCTTGGTCGCTGTCTGTGGGGCAGCCGCTCCGGGACAGCAACCCCTCCGTGCCGAGTGCTCGGCGTCTCCTCCCGGGCTGATATAAAAAATAAACCTCTGAATATATGGCAGAAAGACTGGGAGCAAGAGGCAGGGGCAGGCGGGCAAGGCACGGGCTGGCTCAGCACCTCCGGCAGCCAGCCCCGCTTCTGTAAACCATCAGGTGGCCCCTCGTGGGGGGCTGGGGGCTGGGCCCACATGTGCCCTGCTCGGGACCCCTCTTCTGGAGCTGAGCCGTGCTCCAGCTGCAGCCCTGAGCGCCGGCACAACTGTGCTTCGCCCCAGTGCAGGACAAACGCCGCTGCCCGGCCCAGCCGCGTGCCAGGACTTCCCTAGCAGGGTGCTTCGCTGGGTGGTAATTCGCAAAGACGTGGGGTTTTGGCTCTCCGGTCCCTCCAGTGGCGGGCACGATGAGAAGGGTGATGGTGGCCTGATGGCAGTCAGGGACCAGAGGCTCCTCCTGGGAGAAGTGGCCTGAGCTGCCCAGGGAGACACGGGGCAGCGCACGGACCACCGAGGCTGGGCTGTGCAGGGAGACCCGCTGGGTGTGGGTGGAGGTTCTCAAGGGCTCTTCCAAGCTCAGGGAGACCTTGCTTAGAGAAAAACTGCTCCTGGTTAAGCTGTGGATGGGGGCTGAGAGAGTCCAAAACCTGGCCATGGAGGTGACGCACGGTGCCATGCTGGCGGCCACAGCAATCACGGTCACGCACAGCCGCCAACCTGCCGGGTCCCGGTGACGGCGTGAGCTGGGACCGCATCCCCCCGCAGCCAGGGCCACCGGTCCCGCCACCTCCACCGGCAGGCTCCGCTCAGCACCAGCAGGGCCAGCCGCCATGGCACTGGGGGTGCAGCATGCTGGGAACGGGGAGAAGTTTCTGGATACCCCTTCAGCGAGTGGCCTGGACAGTGGGCCTTCGCGAGCCCTTCGCCCTCCAACTGTATCCATCGAGCAGCTTGCACCAAATTGTGTTACAGGTTTCGCTTAGGAGCTGATCTGACATTTTAATAATGTGGGAAACACTGTAAAATTATTCCTATTACATAAGTCCAATTTTCACGTAATAATTTTGGGATTTGTGGGTCTGTGAAAAACTGTTAAGTCAGGAGCTGTTTTTAAACCTAATCAGGCTAACAGGAATTGACACGACGTTAGCAGGGACTTTGCGGTGCCCCCCCCAGCAGAGCCCACAGTGTAATTTTTCCAAATGGCTTCAACTTTTTTTCATCCAGTCCAAGGCACCAGCACTTCATGGTGTAACGAACCACAGGACAGGCCACGAAACCCAAAGCAGGTTCAGCTTGTTATCCAACATAACAGCGATTTAATT
Organism: Phalacrocorax carbo; assembly: GCF_963921805.1. NCBI lineage: Eukaryota > Metazoa > Chordata > Aves > Suliformes > Phalacrocoracidae > Phalacrocorax > Phalacrocorax carbo. Next base: position 595,558 of record NC_087522.1, read on the forward strand.
TGCTTAGCTGGATCAGTAGGCATTTCTTGCCACCTTAATCAAAACTGAGTCTTGGTCCTCCCGCAGGGACTCCACACTGCATCCCTGCTGCTTCCCAACAGCCAGGGACCCGGCACCCAGGAGGGGCCGGGAGACTTGCACGCAGCCACGCTCCACCTGGGAGGCAGCCTTGCCACTCATTAAAGCAGAGAAAGTGCCCGGCAATATTTGAATGCCCTTAGAAACCACTCATGCGAAGGGGACATGTCAGCAATGGTTCTCTCTGCATCTCTGCATTTTCCCTTTTCTTCCCTCTCCTGCTGTTTCTCTCTCAGTAATGGGGCCAGAAACAGCGCAGCCGTGTCAAAGTGCTGCTGTCCTGCTCTCTACTGGTTCCAGCTGCAGCTCCCATCACACAGCTGGCGGATCCAGCTGGGATATGGGTTTATTCTACAGTTTCTAAATGGATTTGTGAATTTGTTTGACTTGGTCATTTCCACTAGCAAGCGCACAATTATTTTTTTTTTTTTTTTAAACAGAGCAGTGCTCACCCTGGGAATTAATTGCTTTTTTTTGTAATTCTGAAGTAAAGATGAAGGCCGTTCCCCCATTTTGCAAACCCGGCTGTTAACAGCAAGCAGCAGAGATCTCGTTTTCAAGGTGCGAATGAAGGGCAGTGCCAGGGGCCCCGACGATCAGCCCTTCCCAGACCCCAGGCTGGGGTGGCCCCCCACACCTCTGCCCTGCAGCCACCCACCGGGAGCGCCTGGCTCCACACCACGGAGCAGGGCACGGCACGGCCCTGCCGGGAGGTGCTGCGCGGCTCCGCACCGCGCCTCGGCAGCCTGGCCGGGCGGCGAGACCCTGGCTCCTCTGAGCCGATGCCTGGGAACGGTCTTTTCGGTATGGCTTCCAGGAGGCGTGGGCGGTCCGGGGGAGCCCCCGTCTGATCTCACTGAGCAGCCCAGCAAAGCAGGAACGACTCTCTTCCAACAGTGGCATTATACCCATTCATCGGAGGAGAATCGGGCCCAGGTGTTTCGTGGCACTTGGTAAATACTAATTTTAGTGCAACAAGCGATTGAAACATCTGGTGCAAATGAAGTTTCTGTACATAGTTCCTTTGCAGCATAACTGGCTTTATTCCTTCCACACACAAATATCAGTGTGCATGTGCTTGCACATGTCCTGATTTTACCAGATCTGATGCTGCTGACTGGGCAAAACTAAAAGCCAGGGCAGGAGAAATCAAATCTATGGGTTTGTCCCAGTGTTGCTGGGTTTTGTGAGCCACCTTCCCACTCAGCTAGCCGTGGCAGGAGGTGCTGGTCCTGCGTGCCTGGCTGCGAGGGGGACGCCAGCAGCGAAATGTCGACACGAAGCATCCCATCACCCCAAGGAGCCCTGCTCCCTCCGCCCCCTCCTCCTCCTCCCACCCTCCCCCTGATCCCTCAGAGTCATGGCGGGAGAGCCCACGTGCAACCCCAGGTGACGTGCCACTAAGCTTTCAGAGCTGGAAGCGCAGGGCAGCTTTGGCTGCAACCCGGACAGCGCAGGAGCCATGCGCGCACAAGGCTGAGGCTCTACCCCCAAGTGAGTTTTGGGTCCCTAATGATGATTCGCATCTCAAAAGAAAAAAGCTTTTTCCTGATTTCATGGTTCTACTTATCACTTTCTTCCTGCTCCCACTGGAAATCTTGGCCCGTCATTTGGTAAAACATGACATTGAAGGGTTTGTAAAACTTCCGCAGTCTGTGGATGACGTCTGGGTCTATTTTGGGGTGAGTTCGACCCTTGGACTTGCCCAAGCACCGGGGAGCACTGCTGTCCTCTGGCTTCTTTAGGCAGGGGAACCCCTTGGTTTTATTGAAATAAAAATGTTTCTCTGTCACAATCCTCTTGAGGCCTAAGAAGTCCTGGACCTTGGCCATTTCCCCAGCCGGGTCAGTGATGAGCCTCTCGCCACTGACAAAAAGGATTTGGGAGAGGGGGAAGTACTGGAGCCAGTTCTCCAAGTGCAGGGCATAGATCCCGATGCGGATCGCGCTCCAGGAGGCGTCGATCAGCCCCAGGGTCCGGTTCTTGAAGGCCAGCACCTCGAAGGTGGGGATCTCCGGCTTCTTGGAGAGCGTCTGCGTGTAGTCCGAGATGGCCCGGGTGACCGGGTTCCTCACCACCACGATCAGCTTCGTGTCCTTGGCCATGCAGTGAATGCGCCTGGGGGCCTCATTTGTCACGAAGTAGCTGGGGGTCTTCTCCATGGTGATCTGCCCGTCCAGAGTCTTGGGCATCACGTTCCTGCGCAGAAGCAGAGAGGGGTGGTTAGCAAGGGGCCAGGCACAGGCAGACACCTCGGCGCCCCTCCTGGCCCACGCAGACATTGGCAGGACACTCGGGAGGAAGGATGCTGCCACACCTGTGGGCCCTGGGGACCAAAGCGCTTCTGGCTTTGTTCCTTATTGGACCCCGGACAGGGTGGGCCCCTGGAGTGTTAAATCAGCCTTGGTAACGCATTATACAGTCAACTCGCCATAGGCATATGTAGACAAAAGTTAATTGACAATAAACCTGTACAATACCTGTCTGTTCAGCCAGCCATCTGCTTCCATTTGCTCAATTAAGCCCATTCACTTCAGAGCCTTGTACCAGAGTGGTGCAGTTAGGATTACACAAGACCTTTTTGTTATGATGACATGCTTTTAAATGTCTCGGCTAATAAAACTTAATACAGAATAAGATCCCTTGCTTCTAGTACAATAATTAAATTTATTTACTATCTTGTGTGTGAGAAAGAATGACTTTTCTTTTATCTCTAATTCACATGCTCTGTCAATAATTAATTGCTGCTGGGTTTTGAGCTTCCTGTGCAAGCACTTTTATTAGCCAAAAGGAATTTGCCTACTGGATAAATTAGCATGTAGCAAGACTTTCCTGGATAGCACATTACCATATTGTAAAATGAAACTGCAGCAAGATAGCATTTATATCTAAGAAAATGAAGAGGTAAATGCTTGTCCCAGCTGCCCCCAGTTAAAGATTATCATAGCAAGCCAGAAGGTATTAAGTGATGTCCCCTGCAAGAGCATTACAGCCTCTTTCACACCGCCTCAGCCGCCGGGTGCTGGAGAGGCCGGAGGGCAGTGCCACAAGCACCACGCACCTCCTGCTCCTGCTCCTGCTCGCGGTGTGGCCGCGGCCGTGGGCAGCCCCAGCCCTGCCGCCGTGCCCCCCGCCCCACCACCGTGCGCAGGGACCTGCCACCCCCCCAGCGCCCTCGGCACGGACCAGGCGAGGCGAGAGCGCGGAGGCCAGGGAGCCGCGGCTGCCACAGCGGTCCCGCGCCAGGCCGTCTGTACCCCAGCGTACCTGGGAAAAGGTTTCTCAGGCACAATATTGACTGTTTAAACAATATTTTTATCTTAAGCCTTGCAAATACTCGTGCCTAGGCACACCCACGTGAAGCATAGTTTGTTTAACCTGCTGTTGGCTAATTTGCCCTGAAGACACAGATGCTGCTGCCCGGGAGGCATGAGGAGGAGTGGTGTCACCGCTCCCGGGAAGCAACTGCGGCCCTGGCCAAGTCTCCTGCAGCAGACATGGAGGATGGGGATGCTCAGGGTCTTGCTGGATTACCCCTTCACACTGCAACTATTTTTAGTACAAACATATGGTGAGGAAACAATGTGAATAGGCTGGAAATGGTTCTGTAAAAGCACCTTGGGCACCGGCGACCGCAGCGATGCTGACGTCAAACCACCGAGCCCCAGGAAACAGCCATTTCAGGAATTACACAGCTGAAGTCTGCAAGCAGAAGTGGCTGTCAGGCAAGGCCCAGCTAGATGTGCCTGTCAGTGCTGCCTCATATTTGTGACTGCTAAATGCATCGTCTTGCTTTAATCCTGCCTGTAATTGGTGTATCTGTTGCCGGTGTAATCCATCCAACGGGGCTTGTTTTGTCAAGGTGCTGCTGGAGGAGGTGCCGGGTCTCCCGTCAAGGCAAGAGCGAAGCTGAAATCTCTGAGTCCTGGCAATGGGGCTTCGTGGGAGAGCAGGGCTGGAGGACTCCCGCTCATCCGTTTTGGGGCCAGTGTGCTGGTGGCCAAGCCCTGCCGAGGAGCGCGTCCCTCCAGCACTGCGTCCCACCAGCGCTGTCTTCCTGACACGGCAGGGTGTCTGCAGACCCATCTGCTGCCCAGAGCACTTCGGTGCTTTGACCCTGCCTCGCATTGGCCATCTGAGTAGCAGCGATGTGCAAGGAGCAAGCATTAGTTGGAATGATGCACCTTGAGGTACTTTATCTTAAAAGAAGCCTGAACAAATTAAGAGGGATGAAAGCGCTTGGGGACTGCAGATGCTGCAGAATTGCAGACTGGCTCCGGCGCCACCTCCCAGCACCCAGATTTAACAGCCCTGTAGGAAGGAAGCATCTTTTTTGGCTCTCCACATCACAGCGTGGCCCACAGCAAGATCAGGGGTTGAGTCCTCAGGTGCCCACTGCTGTACAAACAGGGCTCCCTTTCAGCTGGGCGCAAGGTTGCGTCAGGGAGTGGCGTGAAGAAAGTGCACAGAAATGAGACCGGGAGGTTGAGCGTGTGGGCAGGCAGCACTTGCCCCGGGGAGGACTGGAGCAGAAGTGCTCCCTGCTGCTCTCCGAAAGCGTGTGATGGCTAGGAGAGCATCGCTGACAGCCGGAGTGGGACTTGCCCTCCCCAGCGCCGCGCAGCCCCCACGCTCCACGCTGCCGCTCCGCTGCGGGCAGCAGCCAGCTGGGCACGGGCACCGCCAGCTGCGGGGACCTGTGGCTGGCAACCGACCCTGCAAGGGCACCCCGCCAAAGTCCCGGGGCTACACCGCATGATGCTGACCGGTGTTCGTATTCCCATGGAAATTGCGTTCACTCAGCAGCGCGGCTCTGAGAGCAACTGGCCAAAGGTAACCCTCAATCGCAGGATGCAGCTGCAGAAACCTCCCCACTGCGGAGTCCTTGGCAGGCACTGCGATGCACAGCAAGCTCGCAGCGCACCAGTCCTTTCTGTGATGCCCACAAAACACAAGCGTGTCTGACCTTTTTATTTTTAAAATGTTGCTTAACAAATTTAGAAGTGAAATGCTAAAACTTCTGCATGGAAAGCAGGTCTTGGTCTTGAGATGAAAGGAAGGTCTAGGCTCCAGCCCTTGGGCCTGCATCTGGCACTGGAAACCACTTTGGCAGTGGCTGGAGGTGGTTTCCAGCCCTGTTGGGATGAGCACTGCACACAGACGGAGGCACAGCCCCTGCCCCGAGGAGCCTCCAGAAGCGTGGGGGCCTGCAAGGAGGAGCAGCAGCCAAGCTGCAGGAGCCAGTGCCTGTGGCTGTCCTTGGGGCTGTGCGATCGGCTTCGGAGAACATGCGGAGGAGTGAGGCACAGAATCGAGACCAGGGAATAAAGGTGCTTCCAATTCAGTGACTTTGCCCAGGGCACTCTCAGAACTGGTTTCTATTGAACCATTAATTACCAAAATCAATGTGTTACTCTTCTGTTCCTTGCTCCACAAAATAGTTATTTTATCACCAGTTATAGCTAGTAATTTGTATGCTTTTTCCTTTATAACAGATGATATCACAAGCTAGCTGCAGACCATGTTTTACCCCGCTGCTTGCTGCCCTGTGCCAACACCCAGAGCACCGCCAGGGTACCGGAGCTGCCGGCCCCGAGGACAGAGGTACGGCAGCCTGCGTGGCGGCTGGGAGCGCTCCTGCCACGTCGCCTTTCACACCCGTCGGTAACGGGGCCCCCCGAGGAAGGACCCAGAATCTCTCAGCCAGCTATGGGACTGCTCTGCCCACGCTCCTTTCCTCCTGATTCCCATCACTGAAGATTTAACAAAGTCCTGAAGCAGAAAGTTTTAATATTGCTTCTCAGTCTCTGTAGTTAGTGGCAACTCTAGATGTGGTTAATGTGCACAGAGGCGTCCAGTCCCTCCTGTGTCTGGCTAAATTATATGTTCAAAGACATCAAGCAGCAACAGGGTTCGTGGACCCGTCCCTCAGCGCTCGGGCAGTGTTCCTCCTTGGTGCTGGCACTGTATTCGCCACTGTCCTGCTTCGCGAGGATGGGAGAACGGAGCTCCCCCTCTTCCCCAACCTTCATTTTACACCATGGTAAAGCTCAAAAGGGCTGGACCAGCTCCGACGCTCCCTTTGTTAGCTCTCCGCAGGAATACTGAAGGTCTCAGTTCGCAGCAGGTTCTCCTGAAGCATCCCTTCCAGGCCCGGGGCATGTCTGACCCTGAGCTGAGAACAGGGGTGAAGCCCTGGGGAGGCTGCCCCGGGGCTGCTGTTACTGCTCCTGCTGGGAGCCTGGATCAGCGCTTTGAGACAAGAGGGTCAAAAGGGACCAACGGGATGGCAGCATGAAGGGGGCACCAGCTGAGACAGCGCAGCCTGGATGCCAGGAGAAGGAGCAGCGTGTAAAAGTCCTACCCTGCGAACGGTGCTGGACTGCCAGGCAAGCACAAAACACCACGACCCAGCGGTGCTCAATTACCCTGACAGTCGCGCAGCAGCACCGCACACTTGTTTGTGCTGTCTCAGGCAGGGTAAGCTGTTTTCCCATGCAATTTCTGAGCAGAAGGAGGGACCAGCATAGGCAGAACTGGCTGGTGTACGCTGCTTTGAGTCAGACACCTTGGCAACATGCAGCAGACTGTCAAATGTCAAAATGTGGCGATTATGAGATGCTAAGAGCTCTGCTGGACTACAGGCGACGGACTCCCAGACAATCGGGCTCGCGGGGACCATTGCTGTGGTCTGCTCTGACCCTCTGCATCGCACAGGCAGACGTCCCTTGGCCTGCCCAGAGCGCTGCCTCCACCAGTGCATCTGCTCGGCAGCAAAATGCTCCGGGGAGCTCCCGGGGTTAGTTAACACCAGTCACTGCTACTTAGCACCTCGGCTGCAGTGTGAATTGGCTAGAGCCAGAGC